>NC_090449.1:949362393-950562393 GCF_031143425.1 Pleurodeles waltl | reverse complement strand
CTTTTAAAAAACTAATTTGGTTTACCATATTTTATTTCACGGTTTAAGGATAGAGTATAAACACCAAATATCAGTGTCAGGAAGTGAAAATACCTGTGAAAACAGATCTGCAAATATTAAGTGATCCCTCAAATAAGATATGGTCCTATAGATTTTTTATGTATATTATATAATTATTATATCATTCACAATAAACTTGATCACAAAATAAAGCAAAATTAATCTTTCAAAAGTTTGTTAAAGAATTAAATAATGCTTAAATTACTTATGCACAAATGTTTTCACAAGATTGTGTACATATTTGACAAAATGTAAATGTTGATGTAGGTGAGATTTTTTTTACGTATTCTTTATTGAAATATTCTTTATTAATTAAATACAAATATTACATACTCTTTTAATTTAATTAATTAATGTGCTGTAGCATTTTATTTCATTATTTGCAGATTAATAATAAATACTTTACATTATTTTACATCTATGTTTTATATTAAAATATAATAAAAGTGGTGTATGTTATTAATTTAAAATATTTTTACAAACTTTTAATTTAATTTTAAATTTAAATGTTTGTAATTGAATGCAAAATTAATATAAAATAGGTATTAATTGTATGCATTTTTTATCATTTTTTTTTATGGCATCTTAGTTTAAGTCCATACTCTTTTGTGTTCTCTGGCAATGTGTTGTTGTACCTTTGTGGCACTGGATTTACACTCAGACTGAGCTGAAGTACCTTTATGACTCTTTTTGGGCTTACTCTTTTCTGATGAGTGTTTGTATTTGAACATCCCACCTTAGAGTGTTTTCACCCCTTTTTTAAACTACTTCTTATCCCTTGCTAAAAGGCTCTTATTATGTGTAAGTATTCCTCATGTTCCAGATATTCCTATGTCCATCCCACATTTACTACTAAAATGTAGACTAAAGTTTCTGGAGCTCTCGGCATAGAAAGGTAGGAAAGGGGGAGGTGGTGATCACCACATGTAGTTTATTGAATATAATTTTATAATACTTGAGAAGTAGTACTAAGGAGTTCCCTATGTGTGCAAAGTTACTAGCACTAACGCTACACTCAGAAATCATGATACAGAAGCTCCACCACCTTTTTCGAAGGGGTGCAGACATGTAACTCTACCTAGGTGCAAGTGTACACTCTGAAATGTTGAAGAGCAAAATAGAGCAGAGTTACACATAGATTTAGTAATAAATATACCAATGGGTAAATATACATATGTTTATTTATCTGTATATTTATCTTTGTCAATTGGCCCCATAGTACTGCACAGCTATCTTGTAGTAGAGAGACACATTTCTAAACTTTTCAGCCTAATCTGAAAGTTTTTTTGTATGTGTATTGAGGGGGAACACACCATGGAGAGAGATTCAGTGATTCCATGGGTGCTGATGTGTATGTGAACAAAATGCTGATTTCTACGTTCCTATACTATCAATGCAATAGACTCTTCAATCCATAGCAATAAACTATGGACAGGACCCTAAAACCATGTACTGTGAAATTTTTCAACACTTCACATTCACCCAATTCAGAAGAATGCAGATCCTAATGTTTACTGCCATACTCACTTGTACACTGTTGGTAGTTTAAATTATCTGAATACGTTTTCTATTCATCCAGATAACCCCCATTAGGTAATGTCTCTGCCTTGGTTCAAAAGCAACACTTAAAATACAAGGATGTGAAAGAACTATTAGAAGATATTTTTTTCTTTATTTATTATCAGGGAGGTTTTGTAAACCACTACATATTAACTAGAGCGGAAAGAATAAAGAATGCAGTGGATCATAGGAAGGGGAATTGAGGCCCAGTTGCAGTTGCAGTTTGGTTTTCAACTGTTTCATCAACTACATGTTATTGGGTTAAGATCCAAAGTTCAGACCGGGTGCATTTCAGAGTCACAGTCCTTGTTCACCCACTGATCTTCTATGGTGTTTCATACTCTTGAAAGATTGTTGGCTGATACAATGGGCTGACATTGAGTGACAAGCTCTGACTGGAACAAATGAAGTGTCATTGTTGCAGGTAATCATGGCCTTTTCCCTACTTTGCATTATGGAGGGTGCACCAGACCTTAAATCTAATCCTGCTGACCACTATAAGCCAAAGGAGTACTTTAAGGCCAAGTTTGATGGGTCCTGGCTACAAAATATAATGCATGATCTGGATCCCTGTTTCTGGAGATTTAAGAGCCTGGCAATGCTACTAAGTATGTATATGTATGTATGTAAGTGTATATGCATGTGCACATGCATGTAGTATCTCTACAGCAGGAATGCAGCCAAAACACAGTGGAATGCTGTACAGGCATTAAGACATCAGAGAGAGGAGAGGTGACTTGTTTGTGGACTATTATTGCGCTGTGATGTAGGTTTCTAGAAAGAACAGTAGTTGTAGTAGTTGATTCATCTCAGGGCAAGGGCTCTCTCGACCTTAACTATGTGCTCAGTGTGGAGAAATGGGACCCCACCACTTGAACAGAAAATATTGCACCTTCGACAACATGGTGCCTACACTCTTTACAAACAATTGTTTTTTTTATTGATCTGCACTATACTAGTCTCTTTTATTGCTTTTGAGGTGGTTTTTTGTACTTCTTTATTTTTAATTACGTTTCTATAGTTAAATTACATACCTTTGCCGATAATTCCCTATTTCGTTTCACTCAACAAAGGCCCATATTTATACTTTTTTTGCGCTCATTTTTGCCGCTTTTTGACGCAAAAGCGGCGCAAACTTACAAAACACAATTGTTTTTCGTAAGTTTGCGCCGCTTTTGCGTCAAAAAATGACACAAATGCTGCGCTAAAAAAAGTATAAATATGGGCCAAAACGTGTAAGAAAATGTTAATTAATAAAAACAAATACGATTCACCACTACTTATTAAATGCAGTGTTTTATATATAGTTTTGAGTGCTACGTGATCCTGTATTGGGTTAGTGTCATTAGGAGTGCCACGGCTACTGCAGTAAAATATTCTCGTCCTCTTTGTTAACTAAACTGAACTAGTGCAAAGTTGCCAACTATTCCCTCTACGAAGTCACGGCACTCTTTCTTCAGCAAAATACACTGGAAACGATTAACCCAAAAAAAGAGGAAGGCAATTTTCAGCTTCCACGCCCTCCAAAATAGGATTACTTTTGCATGTCATTTTAAATATAGTTAAAGTTTAAACGGCCCGAACATTCATTGTCATAAACATATGATTGCCCTGCATTCGACATTTTTCTCTTTCTGGCATGAAAATAAAATGTGACACTGATGGATGTGGTGCTTTCACCGTTCTTGGCATGTGCAACCCGGCATTCCTGCCCATAATCTTGGCAAGACATCCCCACTTTTTTGCTTCTTTGTGTACACTTTTCCAGCATAGCTCGGCATGGAATTAGAAACTTGTTTTGTGGTAGACAGAGAATGGCAAGGAGAGGCCTTAAATTGTGACAGTCAGCCCGAAGTAGTAATTTCTAAAGAAAGGTATGTTTATCAGTTCGTACTTTAATGTATCGGTTTTTAGTTTCGTTTTAGAACGCTTAGGTAATGCTAAACTTAGTGGATTGTGTTGAAAATACTATGACTAATGAAAAAAAAAAACTATTTGCTTTTGAAAACAGTACAAACGCAAAACAATGCATGGAAATAATACAGAAAGTGCATGCATGTACACATACATACCTTTATTTATTTATGGACTTTATGAAGCACTATAGATTTGCCCTGTTATGCTGCTTTTGAAGAACATTGTACAAGGAGTGTGGGAAAGACAAATTGACCGTCTTGATGGACAGCTGATGTGCCCTCTTTCTGTTGGGGCTGATGAGAAAGAATGGAATCCTTCAGTGATTTTTCTAGTTGCAAGTACAGAAAGATAGGCCTTGTGCCTGAGGGCCCAGAGTAAAGTGCCAATCATGGGCATTTGGTCGGGAGATCGGAGAGGTCTTTGTGTGAAAGGACATTGTGTTGGAGGTGAAGAGCTTCTTTGCCTTGAGCTCTAAGAGCTGTATTTTGAAGTAGCCCTACAACTGTACAAATTTTGCCCAGTCTTAAGGTGTGACTGGGTGATAAGGAGGTTAGATCCCTGCACATGGACAGCTCTCTTCCCACTGGCCTTGATGTAGGGCTGAGTAAACCACCTTGTTGTCAGAACCCACTTCAGTGGTTTGCAGTACATTACAGTCCTGAAAAGATTCTGTAATGAGATAAAATCTTCGGGTTCGAGTTTTGATCCAAGAGGATGATGATTACATGCCTCTTGGCTTTTTCAAGGACACTTACCTTTTGGTAGGCATGTATTGTTAGTGTTAGTGTTGATGATGAATGGAGTGTTGTAAATATTATATTTTTCCCTTTTATGGGCTGAATTCCCTACCGAGGGCTTTAGTTATAAAATAAATACTTTAAAATATATATCCTGTTTTCTAGTGATCCTTGATTTTGTTATTCATTTATGAAAGAGGGTTTGGTGTTCTGCTAACTGCTCTGGCCGTGACTAATGAAACTAATCATTAACTAAAAAACATATTACACAAATATTGCTCACTGGGCTGTGTATGAGTCGCAGTCCAACTTGCATTCTGAATCGAGTTCTAAGTAACAGAGTCCTTAGGACCAGGGAAATCTAGAAAACTGAGCTCTGCAACTCTGGAAAATCTAGAGGCTGCATAAGGAGTTTAGGCTATTAGGACCATGGTGGCAACATTTGTGCCTTATATAACCAGTGGTGCAAACAGTTTTTATTGTTTTGTGAATCATGGTTGCAAGCAAACTTGTTGAAGAGTAGTGGTGGAGGATTTTCATGGTAGTGTCAGAGAAAGGTGTGGAAAAAGCACAAGTCATATTGTTGATTCTGTTGCAACACTTGTACTTCTGAAGAATGACATAAGCTTGCTGAATAGATCTTTGGATGAAGTTGGCATTGACAGTGCAAGCTTTTGCTATATGAATCTTGCGTACAGATAACTTTAGCTCTCATTGTTAATCAGACCAGTTGTACTCATACTGGCTATTTGGGTCCAACCTTTGCTCAAGGTTCAATGGCTTTTCTAGTTTATCTCAGTTCCCTACACTTGATTTGGTTGATTTTCTCCCTAGTCTTATGTTTGTACCACCCAAGGGCCATTTAGCCTCATGGTGTTTTGATTGGTCTTGTTGTATCATTCCACTGATACTATCATGCTTTGCAGTGCATAAAGCACTATTTTCTATCTCTTACAGTTTTGCCTTCCTGCTTTCGACAACTGCACTATTTCTTTATGTAAATGTCCACCTGACTCACCTCTACAGCATATATTTGCCTCCACTTATTACAATCATTCTAAAATGACTGCTGTGTGTGCCTACACACTCTTATACGTGTACAGTCACCAACACATCTTAGATTGATTTTTTTAATGCTAAAAAAATCCATTTCAATTTGGCTGCGAGGCATACAGGATGACCATCTAGCAATGGATTTCGTTTTAAACAAAATCCATTCCACAGGGACCACTGTGAATCCACATGTATGAAGAGGGGTCATCTTGAACTGTGTTTTCTTTTGTTTTTAAAAAGTCACTTTACCAGAGAATGTCAGTGGTACTGCTTGAGTTCAAAACTGTACTATCTGGGACATAGGCCGGCTCTGAATAGACGTTCAGTCACTTGCTGCTTTATTCACAGTGGTTGTCTGAAAGCACAGTCCTATCTGGCAACACACTTTACTGGAGCATTAACCTTAAATCTCTTGGATATTAGGAGGCAGAGCAGGCTGCTGAGGATAGAGGTAATGAATGTTGCTACCTTTTATATTGACAGTTACTTCAAGCATTTTCTTGGCCACATTCTGTGGTCCAGGGGACCTCATGGGGTTCCGTGAAGCCTGTTTAGGGGGTCCGTGGCTGCCTAGAATATGAAATAATATGAAAAGACTACTTCGATTATTATAATTAAAGAAGTAGCATGTAAAATTGAAAATGTTAAAGCTTTCTGTCAATGTGAATGAATTTTAAATTGGAGGCTAAAAATTAAGTTTGTATCCTCAGAATGATTCCTGAGAGCAGTGCAAGTGTATCAAACGTAATGAATTATGAATGATGAGTGGCTTTAATTGATTTTAGAAAAGTTCCAACCTGGCCATTAAATAAAAATGTAGATTTTTTAATGTGCTTCTGAATGAAATATAATATTTCAAAATGTGTGTATTTGTTTGATGAATGTTTGTTTCTGCATATTTGTGTATTGTTTTGCAGTTCAAATCATTGAAATTGTTTAGGCCAGGAACTTAATGGGATTCCTCAGATTCCAGTTATAATTAAGTGAGAGTCCACTGAAGTCAAAAAGCAGAACCTCTGCTATAGATGCCTTTTCACTTTTCCTCAAGGGCAGTGAACATGTGGTGGTTAACTCTTTCTTCCCATTTAGTCAACCAGAGAGCTACCTGCTTTCAAAAGGGACTCACTTTAGAACTTTCTTTAAAGGTCTTGAAGGACTCTCATTTTGATGGACCTGGTGATGTTCCTTTTTAATCAGTTAAAAAAGGCATTATTCCATTCAGAGTTTAGAGAAGTATCTTGTAGGATAGGTAGTGTGTTTAGTTTCAACGGTAAAGGCCAGATTTATCAAACCCTTGTGTGTCCCTTGCAACACAAAGGCTTAACTTTTTGTGGCTCTGCATGGTTTAGTAAATCTGAGGTAATGCAAGGCAGCACAAGTTGTGTCTGCATGGGATCCAATTTTGAAAGAGTTCCTGTTTTCCTCACTAATGAACAATGATTGGTAAATAATTCATTGAGGAAGCTAATGATCTGTATTTGCATTATTGCTAGTCTTTTTCTGCCTTCCACAGCATGCATTTTCCATTTGTATTTATAATTTTCAGAAAGCCTGTTATCTAGAGTGTGAAACAACCTGTATTTTCAAAATTTTAACTACGCGATAAGGCACACAATTAAATTTGACCATTTCATAGTACCGTCTTTTGATATGTGGATGAGACAATCTGTTTCTATCTTTGGTTGTAGGAAGAGTCTCTTCTGTGTCTAAGGTGAGCAAACTCAGTCTTGAGGATGGATGTACAAGCCTCAGGAATGGATTTGGCTGAGCGAAGGGTGTTGGATACTGAAGATAATCTAACAGCACACAACGAAACATGCCTTAAAATGAAGAAGGTATTAAAAATCATAATAACAAAAATTAAGGATCTCAAGATGAGATCCAGTCACTAAAATGTACTCATTGTGGGCATTCCGAAAACCACAGAAACAGTCTGGTGGTATTAGGATCAATAGCTTAAGTATTTTTGATGCTATTGTAGCGCTTTGCTTGCCTAGCATCAAAAATTCTGATGCTAGTAGAGTGAAGTGCAAGGAGGCTCATTGATTCCAATGGGTGCGTCCTTTTAACGCCTGCTTTAAGTAGGCATTAAAAATGGCACCACAAACAGCACAATGCAATCTTCTACATTTCATTGCACCATTTTTGTGGTGCCGGAACTTCCCCTTTGCATACATTATGCATGGAGTATGTATGATGTGGCACAAAGGTTGGCAAAGTGGCACAATTTTTGCATTGCACCACTTTGTAGATATTTATTGGCACTCTAACACCGCATTTGCATTAGAAAAATGATGCTAATGTGGTGTCAGATGGCACAAGGCCATCCTTACATTGGTGCCATTGTTTCAGAATATGTTTCGTGTCCTTAATGTATGATGGCAAATTAACTACCAACGGTTGTAGAAATATGTCAACAAATTCTGAAGTCCTTTCCATAGGACCTCCAATTCCTGATATTTTTGGTCTACCAGGGGAGAAAGGAAGATTCTTATGTACTTTCGGAAGAGTATAAAAGCATGGGCATCTAGGTCAATCTACCTTTAAATAGGCATATTCCTTCTCATCTAATAGTCCTTGTTGATGCCATGTCCCCAGTAAGTTGTTAATCGTGTTTGTAAGTCTATATATCGGGTTCAATGGGAGGGCTTCATAGCACTCTCCATCTCTTAATTGGTGGTAAATCTCCTCATCATAATCTCTCTTATTCATCATTACAATGTTTCCTCCTTTATCAGCTTGTCTAATTACCATACTCTCATCATCCTGTAGCAGTTATAATGCTTGCCACTCCTTAACAGTAAGGTTAGTTCTCATCCTTCTATTAATTGTTTTTAACGCCTGTTTCCTAAAGTCCCTGCTCACCAATTTGTAGAACACTTCGATATTACTATCAATCCCCATTTTCGGTGTCCAGTTGGATTTCTTCTTTAGACCACTTGTTTTTTGTAGATATGATAGTATATTCAAATCATTTAGTATTTTTTTAATAGCAATGGGCACATCTTCATAGTCTGTAATAGACATTATAGTTGCTGTATCATGAATATCTTGTATCGTCAGATCACTATATTTTGTCTCCTCCCTCATTGGTCCCATACTTTGACCCATCTGTGTTCTAATTTCAAAAAACCTCTTTAGTTTCAAGCGTCTCACACATTTAAATAAATCAATTTGCTGTCTGCAAATATCCCCCTTGTTGGTGGGGCAGAAACCTAATCCTTTGCTAAGAAATGCTATCATGTCTGTGGTTAAGAATTTCTCTGACAAATTAATTACATTAATTTGCTGATTTCCTAAGGTCCTTGTACCCTCTTGTCCCAAGATCTCTTTTTTATGCCTCCCCTGTGTGTAACACTTCCTTCCTCTACGACCCCTCCTCCTTTTCCTAGAAACTCTCTTCTTTGTTCCCGACTCCCCTGTTTTATTCTCCACATGTCTTGTAAAAAGTATTTCCTTCAGTAGGACGTTTTTGTCTAGTCTCCTCTCTTCTATTGGTGTCACTCTCACCTATTTGACCAATACCCACTGAGGACGAATTCGAACTTAAGGAAGAGGCAGAGTATGATTTGGTAATGGTACCGTTAAGTGATCGTATTTTCTAGCAAAAGTAAATACCCTGCCATTTTGATAGTCCCCTTCATCTCTTTTCAATTTCCTTGCTTTCCTTTGTTTAATTTCTTCCTGGTGTTTAGATAAGATTTTGTTCAATATTGTGTAATTCTTATCAATTGCCCCAAGTAAACCTATATCTTGTATTTCCTGTTCTAGCATTACTATTTCCGTTTGTAATTTGGAAACCTTCCTGTCTGCGTTCTCTATGAGAATATCTATTAATCTCATAGAGCTTGATGTTAATTCCTTGTCCCACTGTGTCAATAGATCTGTATCCAGATTGGAGGTTCTACGGAAAGGATTTCAGAATTTGTTCACATATTTCTACAACCGTTGGTAGTTAATTTGCCATCATACATTAAGGACACAAAACATAGTCTGGGGCTATTGGGAGGCATGCAGTGGGAAAATGATATGATGTTAGTAACATTAGATGTGGTAGCATTATACACAAGTACTAAGCATGAAACAGACCTTAAAGCATTGAAGTGCATGTTGAATCGCAGATCAATAAGCCTGCTCAAACATACTGAGATGATTATAAATATTGTAGATCTAATCTTGAATCATAATGTGTTTCCCTTCAATAATCAATGGTACAGACAAAAACAAGGAGTAGCAATGAGATCCAGATTCTCTCCTTCTTATGCCAATCTCTTTATGGGATGGTTTGAGGAGAAGTGGATCTGGGGACATGGAGCGAAATATTGGCAGAACTATATTCTGTCCTGGGGCCGAATCATTGATGATTGTCTTATGATATGGGTAGGTAAAACAGAACAACTGATTGCATTTTGTGAGTATCTAAATGGAAATTATGTCAATATTAAATTTACCTATCAATACAGTATGGAAAATATAGAATTATTTGATGTAGAACTATTTATCAGTGATGATCAAATCCAAAGTCGACTTTATAGAAAACCTACCTTGTGTAATGCTATTCCGCATGCCTCAAGTGCACACCCAAAGCATCAGATATATGCAATTCCATTTGAAGAGGTGGTAAGGGCGAGACGAAACTGTAGCAGGGACATAGACTTTGAAGAATGCTTAAAACATATGACACAACGTTTTGAACAAAGGGGCTATAATATAAATACAATTAAGGATGCGCAGAAAAGGATCAAGAAAATCAAGAGAACAGATACTTTACTACCCCGCAACAAGTCACTAGACGGAGACAAAGGAAGAATACGATTGATTACAGACTATACAGACTTTGCATACATAATGAAGAGAACAATGAGACGACATTGGAATATTCTCAAACAAGATAGTATTTTGAATTACTTTATATTAACAGGCCCGGAAATTACATATCGAAGAGGAAGATCATTAAGAAATGTATCGTGTTGGAGTTACTCGAGGCCTAAGATTAGTGACCATTGGCTCACTGAATACAATCAAGGTTTTTACAGATGTGGTCAATGCGGGGTGTGCAAATGGGCTTGGCATGGTATGAAAGAATATGCTGCTCGGAAGGGTAATAGTTATAAAATAAGAACACACATTACATGTGGAATAAAGTTTGTTGTACATATTATTATTTGCAAATGTGACCGCATATACGTTGGCAGTACAATTCGTCTTTTAAGAATGAGAATTGGTGAACATTTGCGAGCAATAAAACAAAGTGATGATAGATATCCCATTGTACAACATATACAGACATGTGTAACACAGAATATTCATGATAAAGTAACATTCTTTGGTTTGGAACAAATTCCTGTTGACCCCAGGGGAGGTAACAGAGAACTACATTTGAGATGTAGGGAATCATTATGGATCATGAATTTACAAGCGGTGGAGGAGGGTCGGAAAACAGACCACGAGCTAGAATATTTTCTGGGACTGTAACAGATAATATTGAAAGGTTATGTACCTCAGAATATACGGAAAGTTAGGACTCAGTAGAACAAGTTTATGAGCAATATGGACAATGGGATGGATATGCAAAGCTGGGTACGTGCACGCACATGTAAATAACCAAAGTATGTAGTTTAGATTATTAACATAAAGGATATAAATATTTTGTTTAGAAATTTGGAGAGAGTGGACATAGACTATGAATGTGGTTAATAATATCATAATGGGAAGGCCATGGAACAGGGAGTACTGAATGTACAATATATACTTAATATGTATAAAAATGCATCGTAAAGATATAGGAACAAGAGGATTGAATATAGATAAAAAGAATAATTTCCCTTACTATATGTTTACTTGATTGAATTAGTTAGATGTGTATTGGTCGAACTATGAGCTCAAAAGAAAAAAGGGCTACGTACAAAATAGACAGAGCTGGCATGACCAGTCCTTTCTTTATGTCTACTATTGAAAGAAGGACAATAAATATAAAGGACAAATCATGCAGACAGCTGAGCGTATGGCGCATGCGTGTAGACGGTATTTAAATGAAAAGCGGCAATTCAGGCAGGTTAGACGAGCGTACTAGCGTCGGATGATGTACTCGCGGACTGAAATTAAATAAACAGGTAAGCGGACTGAGGAAGTTAAGCGGATTAATATCTTCCGACACCAAGTAGATGCAGGAGATATAAATAGTTTGATCAGATTGTATATATTAAAAAATTGGCTTAAACTATGAACGATGTAGGGGGAGATGGACTAAAGTGGCTGTTGGAAAATGGGTTATTGGTAGGGCAGGTAGGTACCTACACCTAGCAACAAGCCACTAACCTCCACATAGGTACAGTTAGGTCTCAGTAAATTAATCCCAGCTCAACCCTTGGTAGCTTGGCAACGAGCGTCAAGGCTTAACTTAGGAGACAAAGTGTAAAGCATTCAAATAGCACAAAACAGTAATTAAATAAAACACAGGAAACAGTTTAAAAATCCAAAACCAATTTATAAAAATAGTTTATATTTTTATCTTTAAAATGACACACAAACGATTAAAATCGGTTCAGGGGAACCGGAGATATGAATTTTTAAAGAATTATTACTTTTCTAGCGCTTAGAAATAAAAAGCACCAATCGGGTCATCTGGTTGCACCTCGACCGGGGCAAAGTCAAACTTTCAGGCCGACTGCGATGGAGCCCTGCTCGGCTACAGGTCGCGGGAGGCCTCGGTTAAAAAGTTACCTTCTGACTTAGTCTTTATTTTGAAGTTTTTCTTCACCGGGACGAACCTGCCAGTTGAATCCGACCTCCTGGAGCCCTTGTCCGGATGTGGGTTTCCTCGGTGGAGACTTTTACCTTCGGACTTAGTCGTTTTTTCGAGATGAAAATCCTTCGACCGGGGTAAACCTGGATCTTGATCCGACGTCCATGGAGCCCTTCTCGGATACGATGGCTGGGAGGTCCCGGTCAACTTTTTACGTTCGGACTTAGTCTCTTTTTTGGATGTTTTTCTTTACCGGGACGAACCACGAAATCAGGCCGGGTCGCGGTTGAGGCAAGCCGGCTAGAATTTCCGCGGCGGGTCGGTCCCTCTCTGGAGCTTTTTTCCAAAAATTCTCAAATCTTTTCCAAACTTCTGGGGCTTCACCCAGATGTTCTTTTAAGGTTCTTTTGGGGTCCACAGCTCACCCCAAGGGTCCAGAAGTTCTGTGATGGTCCTTGGGGGGTGCGGACTTCAACTCCCAGAATGCACCTGGCGCAAACTCCTTTTTGTCCACTGGACAGTGGTCAGCTGGTCGCTTTCTTCAGGAGTTGGTGCTGGGGACTCTGGTTTAGCAATTTTTCACCTGTAGCCAACAGGGAGTCCCTCCTTGAACCAGTTGAAGCCAGGCAAAGTCCTTCTTGTGGTGAAGCCCAAGTGTGCAGCTGGTGCAGTCCTTCTGAGTGCAGGTTCCAGGTGCAGGCCAGGGGTCCAGCAGGGCAGTCCTTCTTCTTCTTTAGTTCCTTTCTTGTTGATTTCTGGAGGGGATCTGAGGTGTGGGTGCAGGTCTGCCAGTTTTATCCTTGCTCCTGGGTGAAAAGCAGGGGGGTCCTGGTTCTCCAATCAGGGACAGGGTCGTCCCCCTGTGATGACCACTTCCTGGGAAGTGTGGCAAAAATCCATCCCAGAAGGCAACAGTCTCTAAAAATCCAACATGGATGAATCTGATTTTTGGAGGTTACATCTGGCGGAGCCCACCCACTGGTGTGGCTAAATATCATAAACACACCCCTCTCCTGCCCTCTCCTAATCTAATCAAGGGGGCACCTAATTGTCTGGGGTTGCAGGATGTGGGGGTGTTGCTGGGTGCTCCAAATGTCCTTCTCTGCCTTTGAAGACCAGTTTGGCCGCCCTCCCCCTTCCTGCCTCACCATCTGCTGAGGGGAGATTCTCTCCCCCAAGCACATTCCTTTGTGTGAAGTCAGGCCACTTCACACCTCATCAAGGTAGCCTGGCAGAAGCTGCTGCAGGCTGGCCAATCAGAGCACAGCAGCAAAAACAATGCAGAGCTGAAATTGGCAACTTTTTAGGTAAAGTCTAAACTTTTTACCTGAACAAGTTATATTAAATCCAACAACTGGAAGTTGTGGGATTTATTACAACAATTAATTTGATACCAAATTCTTGGTATGTAACATTTAAGGAGACTTTAAAATTTAAAATAAAGTCTGCCCATTTTAGCCTATGAAGGCCATTTACTTCAATGAGGGAAAAACAAATTTGGCTGTTTTTACCTCACCAGGGCTTATAAATCTATTTTTATAAAGTCCCTGCTTATAGTTACATGGCACCCAGCCCTAGGGGCACATAGGGCACACCTTAGGGGTGACTTATATGTAAAAATAAGGTAGTTTAAGACTTTGGAAGTACCTTTAATTCCAAAGTCGAATTTGCATATAACTTTAATTTAAAAGCAGCCAGCAAGGCAGGCTTGCTTTTAAAATGACACTGGGCACCTCAGCAGTGCACCTAGGTGTGCACCACCTATGCTGTGGTCCCTAAACCTACATGCCCTACCATATACTAGGGACTTATAGGTAGGTTAACTTAGCCAATTATAATTAGCCTAATTTGCTTATCCATTTTACACAGAGCACAGGCCCTGGGACTGGTTAGCAGTACCCAGGGCACCATCAGAGTCAGGAAAACACCAGCATAAAGTGGAAAATGGGGGCAAAAAGTTATGGGGCCTCTGCAATCAGCCCTAGTTTCTCACACAACCCCCCCCCCCCCCCAGCCCACACGCCCAGGAGACTCAGCCCAACCCTGGGAGAGTCTTCCTGGCTTGTTAGGCGAGGAAGACAGTGAAGAAAACTGGCTGTCCCTTTGCAGGGCCTGCTCTGCCTTATATCCTCCTGTCAGGGTCACTCCCTCTGGGTAGTGAAGCCATCCCAACAGTAAAAGGACCCAACTCAAACTGAAACTTCCCTCTAGGGGGGTCTTCCTCCTCTCTCTCTGCCAACTTGGGTAGTGAGGTGCCCACCTCCCCTACTCCTAACTTTGCTAGGGCAACACCTAGCTTACCCAAAGAGGTCACCCAACACTTGAGCAACCCCACCATGACCAATAGGGTCAGGAGGCCTACTTTGCTATTGGCCCTGGGGTCTGCCTCCCAGGCCAAGTACAGTGCTGCCAGGAAGGCTAGCACCCAGCAGAGGCTACTGACAGCTGTCAGTACCCAGAACCACACCCTAAGCTCTCCACTGACAGGTGGCTGAGCTGCTTTAGGGGCAACTTTGGGGTCCTGGCACCCCTCTTGCTGTGTAGAGTGGGGGGCTACCACCTCCTGTGGCAGACACCCTACTTCCACTCTCCCTTCTGTCAGTGCAGGGGCAACACCTTGCATCTGGACAGCTGCCTGACTACTCAGGACTTCCTTGGGGTCAGGTGAGGCCTCACCAGTGCCAACTCTGGGCTCCCCCCTTACTGGGGCAGAAGGCCCTTGGCTCCCTGGAACTCTCTTTAAGAGTGGCCTACTTTTCCTTTTCTTCTTTCCTTTTCTTGGGGACCCCTGTCTCCTAACTGTAGGGACTAACTCCCCAGGACTTTGGGTTGGGGGGGCGCCCTGGGCGACCACCCCATCTGTGACCAGACTCACCTCTGGGAGGTCATTGCCCAGGATACAATCTAGGGGAAGGTCAGCACTGACTACCACCCTAATCCAGTCAAGGATACCCTCCCTCTCTAGGGGCACTATGGCTACAGGTTTGGAGGTGACCTCCCCTGTGGCTATCCTGACTTTCTTTGTCTTTCCTGGGACATACATGTCTGGGGTCACTAACCGGTCACTCACTATAGTGTGACTGGCACAGGTGTCTCTCAGGCCAGTGGTAGGGATCCCATTCACTTGAATGTGGTGGAAGTGCCTACTCCCACCCTCAGGGATCACCAGCTTACCATCTGGTCCTGTCTCCCAGCTCAATGCTAGGAGGACTTCATCATCTGAGGAATCCTCCTCTATGGCTACACTGGACAGCCCAGTGCCAACCACCTTCTTTGGACAGGCTGCATCTCCTCTGAAGTGACCTGTCTGCTGACAGTCAAAGCAAGCCCTACTGTCCAAGAGTTATTTTTAACCCTGGGTCTCCCTGTCTCTGCTTGTCAGAGTGGGAGTGGGATTTACTCTCCTCCTTCCTAGGGTTCTGGGGTACAGAGGGAGTCTCTGTGGTGGGCTTACCACCTCCCTCCTTAGGTTTTTGGGGACCTGTCCCCCCCTTCTTGGAGTCTCCCCCCTGGGACTTGACAACCACCCTGGTTCTCAACCACTCATCAGCTGCCTCCCCTAGCTCTCTAGGGTTGGTCTGCTTAGAGTCCACTAGATGCTGGCGTAACCTTTCTTGGATACAATTGGTCAAGATGTGCTCTCTCATGATCAGATTGTATAACCCCTCATAAGTATCTACTTTGTTACCAATAATCCAGCCCTCTAGTGCCTTTAGTGAAATGTCCACAAACTCAACCCAAGACTGGGTACTGACCTTCTGGGTGTCCCTGAACTTCATTCTATATTGCTCTGGGGTCAGACCAAACTTCTTGGCTAAGCACCTCTTCATACTAGGGTATGAATCTGCCTCCTCCCCCCTTAAGGTCAGAAGCCTATCCCTCCCTGAGTTGGGGACCAACTCCCACAAAAGGGAACCCCAGTATTGAGGCTTAACCCTTCTCATTTGGAGTGCCCTCTCAAAGGCCCCCAGCCACTTATCTATGTCATCCCCCTCTATATAAGCAGGAACTACCCCCTTGGGTAATCTGGGGCAAACTCCCCCACCCATGGACACCTCAGCTTCTTTATCGCTGCTTCCATCTCTTTTCTCTTTGTATGCCCACTTTTTCTTTTCTAGGGCCAGCTTCTCTGCTTCCAAAGCTATGTATGCTAGCTGGGCCTCCAGCTCTCTTTCTCTGATGGATGGGTTCTCTCCTCCTGAAAGGACCCCCTTCCCACCACTAGCTTTGGATCTGCCCCTAGTGACTGTATTTACTGAGGACCGTTTTTCCTCATCCTCACTTAGGCTCAGATGCCTTCCCTCCCCTGAGTGGTTAGAGCTTGCATCCTCCCTTCTTTCTCCCTCTTCTGGAGCTTCTTCTGACTCTACCTCTTGGGCCTCAGCCCATGCTGTCAGGGATGTGATCAGGATTTGCTTCCTGAGATCAGTGGTTGCAGGCAACCCTCTTTCAATACACAACCCCCTAAGCTGGACTACTGTCAGTGTGGGTAGGCTAGCCAGATCAAGCTCCATGGTTCCCTAGTTTTGTGTCAACAAAAACTTTTTGCAAAAATTGGAAACAAGAATTTAGAAAAATTACAAAAATTCAATAATTGAAATTAATCCAAATTAAAAATTAAAAACAATTTTTGCACTAGGACAATTTAAAGGATTTTTAATTTGTTTTACCTAAAACTGTAACGTGATATTGAACACAAGTACAGGATCCCGTCGCTGCTTCCAATTATGTTGGAAAATGGGTTATTGGTAGGGCAGGTAGGTACCTACACCTAGCAACAAGCCACTAACCTCCACATAGGTACAGTTAGGTCTCAGTAAATTAATCCCAGCTCAACCCTTGGTAGCTTGGCAACGAGCGTCAAGGCTTAACTTAGGAGACAAAGTGTAAAGCATTCAAATAGCACAAAACAGTAATTAAATAAAACACAGGAAACAGTTTAAAAATCCAAAACCAATTTATAAAAATAGTTTATATTTTTATCTTTAAAATGACACAAAAACAATTAAAATCGGTTCAGGGGAACCGGAGATATGAATTTTTAAAGAATTATTACTTTTCTAGCGCTTAGAAATAAAAAGCGCCAATCGGGTCATCTGGTTGCACCTCGACCGGGGCAAAGTCAAACTTTCAGGCCGACCGCGATGGAGCCCTGCTCGGCTACAGGTCGCGGGAGGCCTCGGTTAAAAAGTTACCTTCTGACTTAGTCTTTATTTTGAAGTTTTTCTTCACCGGGACGAACCTGCCAGTTGAATCCGACCTCCTGGAGCCCTTGTCCGGATGTGGGTTTCCTCGGTGGAGACTTTTACCTTCGGACTTAGTCGTTTTTTCGAGATGAAAATCCTTCGACCGGGGTAAACCTGGATCTTGATCCGACGTCCATGGAGCCCTTCTCGGATACGATGGCTGGGAGGTCCCGGTCAACTTTTTACGTTCGGACTTAGTCTCTTTTTTGGATGTTTTTCTTTACCGGGACGAACCACGAAATCAGGCCGGGTCGCGGTTGAGGCAAGCCGGCTAGAATTTCCGCGGCGGGTCGGTCCCTCTCTGGAGCTTTTTTCCAAAAATTCTCAAATCTTTTCCAAACTTCTGGGGCTTCACCCAGATGTTCTTTTAAGGTTCTTTTGGGGTCCACAGCTCACCCCAAGGGTCCAGAAGTTCTGTGATGGTCCTTGGGGGGTGCGGACTTCAACTCCCAGAATGCACCTGGCGCAAACTCCTTTTTGTCCACTGGACAGTGGTCAGCTGGTCGCTTTCTTCAGGAGTTGGTGCTGGGGACTCTGGTTTAGCAATTTTTCACCTGTAGCCAACAGGGAGTCCCTCCTTGAACCAGTTGAAGCCAGGCAAAGTCCTTCTTGTGGTGAAGCCCAAGTGTGCAGCTGGTGCAGTCCTTCTGAGTGCAGGTTCCAGGTGCAGGCCAGGGGTCCAGCAGGGCAGTCCTTCTTCTTCTTTAGTTCCTTTCTTGTTGATTTCTGGAGGGGATCTGAGGTGTGGGTGCAGGTCTGCCAGTTTTATCCTTGCTCCTGGGTGAAAAGCAGGGGGGTCCTGGTTCTCCAATCAGGGACAGGGTCGTCCCCCTGTGATGACCACTTCCTGGGAAGTGTGGCAAAAATCCATCCCAGAAGGCAACAGTCTCTAAAAATCCAACATGGATGAATCTGATTTTTGGAGGTTACATCTGGCGGAGCCCACCCACTGGTGTGGCTAAATATCATAAACACACCCCTCTCCTGCCCTCTCCTAATCTAATCAAGGGGGCACCTAATTGTCTGGGGTTGCAGGATGTGGGGGTGTTGCTGGGTGCTCCAAATGTCCTTCTCTGCCTTTGAAGACCAGTTTGGCCGCCCTCCCCCTTCCTGCCTCACCATCTGCTGAGGGGAGATTCTCTCCCCCAAGCACATTCCTTTGTGTGAAGTCAGGCCACTTCACACCTCATCAAGGTAGCCTGGCAGAAGCTGCTGCAGGCTGGCCAATCAGAGCACAGCAGCAAAAACAATGCAGAGCTGAAATTGGCAACTTTTTAGGTAAAGTCTAAACTTTTTACCTGAACAAGTTATATTAAATCCAACAACTGGAAGTTGTGGGATTTATTACAACAATTAATTTGATACCAAATTCTTGGTATGTAACATTTAAGGAGACTTTAAAATTTAAAATAAAGTCTGCCCATTTTAGCCTATGAAGGCCATTTACTTCAATGAGGGAAAAACGAATTTGGCTGTTTTTACCTCACCAGGGCTTATAAATCTATTTTTATAAAGTCCCTGCTTATAGTTACATGGCACCCAGCCCTAGGGGCACATAGGGCACACCTTAGGGGTGACTTATATGTAAAAATAAGGTAGTTTAAGACTTTGGAAGTACCTTTAATTCCAAAGTCGAATTTGCATATAACTTTAATTTAAAAGCAGCCAGCAAGGCAGGCTTGCTTTTAAAATGACACTGGGCACCTCAGCAGTGCACCTAGGTGTGCAACACCTATGCTGTGGTCCCTAAACCTACATGCCCTACCATATACTAGGGACTTATAGGTAGGTTAAATTAGCCAATTATAATTAGCCTAATTTGCTTATCCATTTTACACAGAGCACAGGCCCTGGGACTGGTTAGCAGTACCCAGGGCACCATCAGAGTCAGGAAAACACCAGCATAAAGTGGAAAATGGGGGCAAAAAGTTATGGGGCCTCTGCAATCAGCCCTAGTTTCTCACAGTGGCATAAAGCGGAAAGGCCTTGTCAGTATAACGAACATGGCAATCATGAGAGAGACAAACTAGTAATAACATATATATATTGGTATAAGATAATAGTGTAAAAGATCTTTTATGATATAAGAGAATACAGATGAGGGATAATTAACAATATAAACACTCTGTAAAGGTAGGTCACTGATATTTCTAATTACAGATAAACGGAATAGAATAGCTATACGGTAACTGTGGCTAGTAATAGAAGAAGAAGAAAGAAAATGGTTGGAACAATATAGCTCATCGAATTGAGGAATAACAGCCCTGATGAAGTCTTTTGGGAGACTTCCCTGACGAAACACGTGTTGGCTTGGATGCTGAGAGTTATAATTGGAACCATATTGAAAGATACATTATGAAGAAATGAACATCATGCAATAAAAGTGGATATACTCTACCAAATATGAAGGACTAGTAATGGAAATGGGTGGGATGTGTGCCTGAACATATAGATTGCAGAAATCAGCAACCTGGTGCTGATCGTGGGGATTTGGGGGAGTTTGCCCTGCTCAGTGCACCATCTGAGGTATTACAGTAACTAATTTGGGGTAGGAAGCGCCAGTATACTCCTGTAAAACTTCCCAATAATTCATTATTTCATATGTGCAGCAAATACATGAAGGTGACCCGCTCGAACTCTCTAATGATGACTCTTAGCACTTGATTCAAATCACCCATGAAACAAGGTGAGTGCTTAGTCTATACGCATAACATATTTATGTGGACATATACACACAGCAATGACACATCATGGGGGTCATTATGTCCATGGTAGTCTTCTGACCACCAGGGATAATGTGCGGTATGACCGCCACCAGGCTGGCGTACATACCGCCACGTTATGAGATTGGCGGGTTGGCTGCAGCCAACCCACCACTTCTCCACTTATACCGCCATGGCAGCATGAGCCACCGGGCTGGAGATGTCTATCTCCAGCCCAGTGGCCGACATAGTACCACCGGCGGCATTATGAGCCTGCCTACCACCATGGTTTTTGTGGAGTTAGCAACACCATGAAAACCATGGCGGTAGGCCCTACCGGAGACAGGGAATTCCTCCCACCCCCCAACACTCTCCTGATGCCCCCACACCCCTCTATCCAAACTCATCCCCCCACCCACCCGATATACAAACCAACTCCCCCACCCCCTCCGATCCACTCACTCACCCCCATACACGCACACCCCACACAAGTGACCCCACAGCTGCACACGCACACATCACCCACCCCCCTACAGTCACAGCGCCCCTCACCCCACATCCCCCTCCCGCTAACACGCACACAGACACCCACATGCAACAGGCATACAACCATTCACTTACACTGACATACACACATTCATTCACACACTGACATACACACATTCATTCACACACTGGCATACACACATTCATACACACACTGGCATGCACACATTCATACATGCGTACTTCCAGACATACACACACACATTCATACACACAATCACACTGACATGCAGACAAACACTCACTATACCATTCTTACACACATTCACTCACATGCATACACCCACACAAACAGCACATCACTCAGACAACCATGCACACATTCAGACACACACACACAACATCCACCACCCTCCCACCCCCTCCCCTGTCAGAAGCCCAACTTATTTTGGGCGAGGAGGTCTTCTGGCATGGAACGGGAAGGGGCACTGCTACCGCCAGCAGCGCCCCACCTGCAGAACACCGCCTGGCCATATTACTGGTCATAATATGTCTGGCTGAGTTCTCCTGGCATGGTAGCAGCACCAGCTTGCCACCGTCCACCACCATGAGCACTGCCAGATTTCTGCCCTTTTTGTGGCAGAAGTCAGGTAGTGCTCATAATATTGAGGACGGATGGTAGCCGCGGTGGCGATATGTTGGCGGCCGACCCTGAGGCAGTAGGCGGGGTGAGGTGAAAGACAGGGGCAACAAAGTGACACAGTAAGCAAAACAGAGACAGGGAAATTGGAATCTAGCAACACAGTGGAGAGGGAGATACTTTAGCTGCCAAATCACTATGACCACAGGACACCACAAATATCCATCACCAGGTAACTACTCAACAATAGCAGGAGAGTTGAAATCTGGAATGACAGGAAGCATATGGCTGTGGCCAACTTAAGAGACATAGGCGGAAGGGCCAACAAAAGTTAAAGCATAAAGCGGTGAAAAGGAAAACCAAAGCTTCACATAGTCTTCAAACAGAAGGATACTTGTTAAGCTGACACACCACCATACACATAATAAATGGATGACATAGCAAACTCCAAAGATGATCTAAATAGTAAATGCCTAGCAGCAGTCCTGAAGGAGATCAGGTCAGAAGAGTGAAGCAGGACGTGTAAGCTTGGGTAGGAAATGGAGTGTTCTTACACCCTCTTGGCAAACAAAACTGCTCTAAAGCTAAAAAAATACTCTGTAACACAGAAGCTTGTCTAGAAGAATCCAAAATGTAAAGATCAATGGAAACTATCTTACACAGTGCTCTACGATCTCCAAGGAGTAACTAGATTCATGTAAGCAGGATCAACGGAATTATAGGCCCGCTTGCAAAGGAAGACGCATACCTCTTTTGCACAAAACATCATGGCTCTTGGAACCTGTGCTTAAAGCCTCAACATAATGCAAAAGACATACATATAGACAACTATTATACTAGCACTATCTAAAACCACCACTCTTTCAGGAAATCCAGTGCTGATTAAAGAGATAACCGACCCAGCCAGGCTACAAATTTGTATTTGTGGCAAGCATAGGGGCGTTATTAATATTTCAGAACTACCAGAATACCAGAAGAACTGTACATCTATATTTGTCAACCAAAAACATGTACACAAGGTTTGTGAGTGTGAATTTTCTAACATGTTTATTAATGATTTTAGAATACAGAATGTATAATGAATTAACGTGTAAAACGGATGACTTTTGAAAATGGTTGCCATGGTTCATTTCTGTTCCTAACTGAGCAAAATTCCAATTGAATGTTGTGGTTATTTTCCATAATTCAATGCCTACATAAAAGTGTATTCGATGCTCTAATAGATGTGTCCGCAGCTACCCTGAGTGTGTTGCTGAATTATGTTTTACAAAGTCATGTTTTAACTGAGCAATGCACACGTAGAATTTTCTAGTGTTCGAGAATGTTACTAATACGTGGTTTGTTTCTTCCTCGAGGATGGAAGTGAATGTTACAAGTGAAAAAGTTTCTTCTTGAGAAGAGAAGTTTGGACAGATGGAACAATGGAATTACAGATGAGACGGAAGAGGAAAAGTTATTGTTGAGAAAATATTTTACTTAATGTAATGTCGTCGTATTTTAGGTTATTAATTAAAATTTCTATTGGCTGAAACGTAACCACCCCATGAACTGACCAATCATAAGCTTTTTGAAGATTAGTATAACAACCTGGATAGGATTTTCTAGAGGCTGATGCAGATTCAGATTCTAAAGGCAGATGCAGATTTTAGCCAGAGAGATCGAAGTGGTTAGTTTCCACTGTTCCTGCTGATGGTTCGAGTCATATTGGAAGTGTGGGTTTAGCTGTTGTTAGGCCCGATTCTTCTGAAGACATATCTGATGGTGTCCCCTCGCTGAAGTAGACTGCTTGTTATTATCAATTGGGTAATGTATTATAATGCAATGTTATATGTGTCTCTTTTGCTTTCCAGGTACCAGCTGCAACTTATAATTTGATTGCTGCATATTAATAATATTTTTTATAATAACCCCAGTTAAAGAGTTTTTCCTAAATTTGTGTTTCTAAATTATTTTTACATGAAGCCCAACATGTAAATGCTAATTTGTGGTTAGTGAGGGTATTAACTTAGAATGCTCATGATTTACATTGACGTCTTTTGAGTGTTGTACCAATGTATACTTTGCCAGTGTTACCAGTTCTGGTATTATTAATAAGTTTAATTCTTTTGGAGATTATTTGTCTGGTTGTTTTGATTAAATTTAGTTATGTAAGATGTTCTAATCAACCACTATTAATTATATATGCTTACCATTTGTGTTTGAGAGCTATTTTCGTAACATCAGTGTTGTCAATCTAGGGAAATACATTTTATAATTCTTCTTAATAAACTGGTGTGGTTATTTTATGAGGTATGATATCTTTGATTATGCCGATTATTGTTGATGCTTACATTTCACATTGATGGCATCCCCTCAAACCTATGTCACTTCGATCAATTGACCTGTAGCGCAGAATCCCCTATTCACTTTAAACAATAGCTAGGATTCTGTGGCGCTGCATCAGTTTTTGGTAGCAGATTACGGTTACGTTATTGTTTGATGATGTCATAATGTGGTTAATGTAAGGTTCTCCTTGTGAAACTAAAATTTGTTGGGTTTTCTTTTTCTAAAATGTTATACAGATTTAACAAGATGAGTTGCTATTGGTCTTGAGTGACTTTCCCCGGTTCTTTAAGACCCTCTAGGTTGAAGGGTATGTTCTAAGTGGTGTCTGGTTGAATTGAGTGAAGCGATTTGCACTTGCATAGCTTGAGCTAATTTGCAGATGATTGAGGTGAGTATGAGTTTAAAAGAGTGGAGATACTCAAGTAGATTTTAGATGGAGTGGGCGTACTCCTATAGGCATGAGAGTAGGGAAGCAGTATTCTTCATTTGAGTGTGGCGCTTATTGCAGGAAAAATTATCCACGTGGTTGTTGATGACAGACCTAAGGAGAGAGGTCTGGGACTCCAGAATATATTGACAGGTGTAGTGAGACACTTGGTATATGTTGTAATTCGTTCATTTAATAGACCGGTCCAGTATGTTTGGTAAGTCAAGTTTGCAAGATAATTGGTGTGATTGGAACTATACTGAAGACTTGGTGAGTACTAAGTGCACAAGGATGACAGTCCAAGGATCAGTTGAGAAGTGAAGTTCGCAGGTTGAATTTTACTCACGATTGTGGAAACTGTTAAAAAGAGTAGGCAAAAGCTGAAGGTTACTTTGGAAGGTTCTGAAGGGATTGTATTATTTTTTTTCGTTTATGTTGGCTGCCAAATTAATATTGAGTTGATTTTATGTGTGGGTTGTGAAAGGAATTGGTACAATAGGCTTTGTCAGTGTCTCACAAAGCACGCTAAGGAGGTGTGTATGTGTTAGTGTGATGTAAGTGGTGCAGCGCTGGGATTGGTTGATTAGTGAGAAGGGTTGTGCACGGATTCATCAATCAGTCTGACAATAGAGTAATGTGATTGGAAAGTGAGGAGGTAGAAGAGAATTGTGGGATCGTAGTCACTTTTCTTGATTGGTTGTTCTTTTTCATTTGATTTAATATTTGTATTTGCTTAGTTTTATAAAGGTCGTAAAAAAAAATTGGGTGGACATCGGGTTTAAATCAATTTCAGTTGAAAATGAAGTTTTTCAAGGCTTTGAGAAGCGCACTGAGGGTGATGAGTATATTCCGGCACTCAAAGGAGAGGTTTGTCCGCCAGAGAATACTCCGGCATATATTGTATTTGAGGAGAAGGGAGCAGGAGCATGTCTTTGGTTGAAACATTGGGTCAAAACTACAAGAAAAGAAGGTTGTTTTTCAGAAAAGGGAAAGTTCAATTTGAGAATTTTGGATAATATGAGGTAAAAAATGTACAGTTTAAAACCGCCAACGAGGCCAGCACAATACGAAGCTTTAGCAATTTGGGAGCTGGTAGCCAGACAGCAACAGGCATTAACATTTGAAAAGAAAATGAGAAGAGTGAAAAAGACGTTAGCGGAAGCTAGATGGGATGAAAAGCAGAAAAGGTGGAGAGTAGAAACGTTACAGGGGATTAGATTATTTCCTGCAAGAACAAAGGAGGATGAGAATGAAACAAAAGATGGGAAGAAAAATAAAAAAGGGTTCAACAGAGACTAAAGAACAAAAATTGAAAGACTTGAAACGAGTAATGTTTAATGATGACGATGAGATGTGTGTAGATGAGATAGTTTCTGAGATTTTAGAGACTTATCCTCTACTGAATGCGAATCAGAGAAGTGATAACAGATCAAATGGGAGTGGAATTAGTAATACAATTCCTACTGCACCATCCACATCATAAATATCAAGGGGTATCCTGAACAATGAAAGAGTTCAGATGCAGAGTAGTTTCAATTATTCATTGAACAACTGACAGCAGTTTAAAATGAACATTCCTGAAATACAGCCAGAGGCTCAGATTGTGAGGACGGCTACTAAGTTAGTGTTGTCTCATGGTCAGCAAGGAATGAACATAAGAGAGCCTGTTCAAATACAGATTCCACAAATGCAGAGCATGGGTGCAGGACAGATGCAGAGGGTTGGATCTTTAGCTAATCCAAATGCAATTACAGTACCTATTACGATGGGTCTGGAACTCCATTATATGCATGTGTAGACAATAGTGGAGTGAGTTTATTGATTAATATTCAGAATAGAGTTTTGGAAAAATCCTTTCCTAGACAAGGGCAAAACTTGATTGAGACTAATTCTTTAATAGATTTGTCTCCTGTTGAGAATTCTGGGACTATAATCTATAATAGTATAGGACAGAGAGGAATGGTTCCACAACAATGAGCAAGTTCAGGACAAGAGACGAGATTTAGGTGCACAAGCTAATGGAGTTTCTTTGAAAGGTTTGTCTGCACAAGAAATAAGAAAATGGTTGGAAGATTTAAATAATTCAAAAACACAAGAGAGGAAGAAACAATAAACGGAGTGAGATTGAACATGGAAGGAAATAAATCCTTGGAAGGGACCATGGGTGTGAATAGACTGGAGTCCTATACTGAAGCTCAATTGAGATATCTATGTAAAATAATTGCCAGAGGAGCAGAGAGAGTTTACCAGCAGTTACAAGAAGTAGCAGACGATTATGACATTGATTTGTCAAAAATGAAAACTTTGAAAAGAAGTTACAGATTAAACATGGCAGAGGAAGATTTTATACACATGATATCTGCAGGGATAACAACACATCTTAGAGAATTACTTGAGAAAGTATAGGTTTGGAGAGCATTAGATAAATGGGAAGGCAGATGGGTCAAGAAAAGAGAAAGACCAAAGAAAGATGATGTGACACAGGCAGGAGAGTCAGTGAAAATGCTGCCAATGAGAGAAACACCAGGAGGGAATTTTGTACATGTACCTTGAATTAGGAGTGATATTTTAAGCTTTACAAATGATTACCCAAGGTTAAGAGAGAAGCCAATGGAGTGGTATCAGCAAACAGACAGGTTTGTGAAACTTGCGAAGTGTCTATGGGAAGATCTTAATACACTTTTCGATATTGTTGTTCCAGCAGATGTGTGGATTGAATGCAAAAGGAGTGTTGATTGGCCAACGAGCGAACAGCAAAGAGATTTGAAAACAGGTGCGCCATCTCCTGGCAATGCACAGATAGAACATCACAGGAAGGAAGAGAATCGGTTTATGTATATTATGAAAGGTTGTTGAAGGCGTTCAAACAATTCAGTGGTGTGGAAACAATTGAGAAAGAGAGCATGAATCATTTGGTTTTCAGGTTTGTTGAAGGGTTAGAACCAGAAATAAATCAGATGATTAAGAATCATTTAATTTGCTGGCAAGCAAAGCCGATTGATGAGGTGTTGCAGTATGTCAAATACTGTAGTGATGAAATTGAGATGAAGCAGAAAAAGCTGAAAGAGAAAGCGATGGTAATGCAGATCAAGGCTGCACAGACAGGATTGCAGGGAAATTTTCAACAGCTGCCACAGGGAAATGGTTTGTTTCAGAGTCAAGGTCTGGGTAGAGGTCGAGGTGGAATTATGCTTCCAGTAGTTAATAAAAATGTGGATTTGAGTTCGGTGGTGATGCAGGATGAGCAGCAAAGGCGAAAGGTGTAACCTTGTCATATTTGCAGAGTAATTGGACATTGGAAGATACAGTGCCCAATGTTAAATCACGGAGGAATTGTGCAACAGACAAATGGTGTCAATTAATATAAGAGCATGAGAGGATTAGGATGGGGGTCAAAACCAAAATGTCCCGAACAATGTGAATAATATGCCATGTTTTCAGCCTCTACTGAAAATACAACAGGTACAGAATGCACAACATCAGGTACATCAGGTACAAAGCCACAAATGCAACAAATGCAGCCACAGGTGCAGATGGTGCCTGTACAGCAAATGCACATGCTAAGACCGGTTCAAATGATACAGATCCCTATGGATCAACAACAGGTAATGCTTTCCCAAGTGGTCACAAATTAGAGTAAGAACAAAAATGTAAAAACAGCTGAACAGTTTCCTTTACACAGTGAGGATGAAAGAAAAACTGAATGGCCGTTGGATAGCTCAGATGAGGAGAAGTGTATGATGGCTGCATCATTAGTGGATCAGAGAGGTCCTGGTGTGAAACGTGAAGTACTTGGTCATGAGGATAATTTTCTGGTCGATACAGGAGCAACACGCTCGACAGTAAGAACTGTAGAAGTTCTAGACATACCGATTTCAGAAAAGACAGTGCAAATAGTAGGAGTTGCAAATAAACGTTTGGTCAATAGTCTTATGGAACCAGTTCTTGTGAAAATTGGTAATTTTAGAGATTACCATAACTTTGTTGTTTGTGACTCTAGTCCAGTGTCATTATTGGGAAGAGACGTACTGTGCAAAATAAATTGTTCAATTTTGTGTTCAACGAAAGGGATTGAAATTGAGACAAACAGTGATGGAGTAGAAGATTTGTCCGTTGATGTCAAAAGAAGGATGGGGTCTCGAGAATTTGCTTTGATAGATCTTGATGACCAGACAGATGAAAATGAGCCAGCAAATGCGGATAACAATTTGGTGGATTTCATTAATTTCTTTCCAGTTTTTGAAAAGAAAGATCTGCCGATCGATTTACAGGAGAGAGTTAAGTCAAAAGTTTGGGACTTATCAGGAAAAGACATTGGTTTGATTAAAGGAGTAGAAGGAGTCAAAGTAACAGTGAAAGAGAATGTAGTGTTTCCGCAGACTGGACAATATCCAATGACAAATGAGGCAGTTGAATGGTTAAGACCTTTGATAGAACAGTTTTTGGAACAGGGAGTTTTGAAAGAAGTGATGAGCAGTCTGTGTAAGTCACCAATAATGGGTTTGAATAAGCCAAATGGGAAAAGTTGTCTTGTCCAGGATTTGAGGAAAATAAATTACATTGTGGTGAAATGTTGTCCGGTTGTGCCAAACCCAGCAGTGATAATGTTTCAGATTCCATGTGATGCAGAATAGTTCACAGTAATTGATTTGTGCCAAGCTTTATTTTCAGTACCTCTACATAAGGACAGTAGATATCTCTTTTGTTTCAAGTTCCTGACCAGAGTCTATTGCTGGTACAGAATTCCTCAAGGGTTTTCCAAATCACCATAAATTTTCAATCAGATTTTGAAAAAGAACCTGGAGTCATTGGTGATGCCTTACCAATCAACATTAGTGCAGTACATTGATGATTTGTTAATCGCATCAAAGACAAAGGAAGGTTGTAGAGAGGATACAATTGCATTGTTGAACTTTTTGGGAGACAATGGTAATAAGGTATCTCCTACTAACCCGCAGTATTGTCAACAAGAGGTGAAATATTTCAGACATTTGATCGAGAAAGGATCAAGGAGAATTTCAAGAGAAAGAGTAGCGGCAATAATGAAAATGAAAATACCGAGTTTGCCGAAAGAATTGAGGATGTTTCTGGGAATGGTAGGATATTGTCGCCAGTGGATTCCAAATTTTTCAGCTATTTCTAAACCACTGCAAAGATTGACACATAAGGATATTTCAGATCCCATAATGATGGATGAGGAATGCATGCAATCATTTACTGAACTCAGAGAGAGTTTGTGTCAAGCTCCCGCTTTAGGTATGCCTGATTACACAAAACTTTTCTTGTTTTTTTGTCATGAGCGAGATGGATGTTCTTTGTGTGTCTTGACACAAACACATGGTGATGTCAATCGTCCAGTAGCATATTTTTCAGCTTCTTTAGATAATGTTGCAGCAGTCTTACCAGGATGCTTACGAGCAGTTGCAGCAGTTGAGCAGAGTATAACTCAAAGTGAAACCGTTGTGATGGGTTATCCTCTGACAGTGACGGTACCTCATTCAATAGAAATTCTATTGACCAGGTCAAAAATGCAATACCTGACAAATGCAAGATTGACACAAAATGAGACAGTGATTCTGGGAGCACCAAATGTAATGATCAAAAGGTGCACAGTGCTTAACCCGGCAACACTGTTACCAAATGAGGGAGAAGATCCAAATAAAATAGATGGCATTGAACATGATTGTTTGGAGGCGACAGAACTATGCACCAAACCAAGAGATGACATTAAAGACACTTGTTTGGAAGACAATGATCAAATTCTCTTTGTCAATGGTTCTTGTTTAAGAGACAACAAGGGTGCTTTAAAAACAGGATATGCAGTGTGTACAGTTACTGGTATACTAGAAGCTTCATGGCTTAAAGGAGTAATTTCTGCACAGGTTGCAGAATTGGTGGCTCTTACTAGAGCATGCCTATTGTCAATCTAGATGAACGTAACAGTCTACACTGATAGTCAGTATGGATTTGGTATTGTACACAATTTTGGGCAAATTTGGCCACAGAGGGGGTTCCTAACTTCATCAGGTTCACCTGTGAGAAATGGAGAAAGAATACATTATTAATTACGAGCTGTATAGAAACCAGAGAAAATCACTGTGGTTAAATGCAGTGCACACCAGAGAGGACAAGATTATGTAACATTAGGAAATGCTTATGCAGACCAGGTTGCAAAATGTTGTGCTCTGAATGGAATTTCATTCAAAGGAAATTGGGAATTAATGTCTGAAAATGTTGGGGTGTATGCAAATTTTACAATGCAGATTGTTGAGACATTAGAGGAGATAAAGGCTATACAGAACAATGTTCCAGAAGAAGAGCGTAGGGGATTGGATAAGACATCGCTGCATTTGAAGAGAAGACAAAATTTGGATGACAGTAGAGGTTGACAGTTTGTTGACACAGGTAACTAGATACTATCATGGTCAGACACACATAGTGAGAGATGCAATGATCAGAAGTTTTAAACAATTTTGGTACAATCCAAAATTCAGGCAAGTGGCTGAACTGGTTTTACATAGGTATGTAATGTGTCTGCAGATGAATGTCGGCAAAGGAACAATTGTCAACATGGGACATATAGGTATGGCAGGAAGTCCATACAGCAGAATGCAAATGGATTTTATTGAGATGCCTGCATATGCTGGTTGAAATACGTGTTGGTGATTGTGTACATTTTCAGTCACTGGATCGAGGCATATCCAACAAAGGAGAAATGACAGTCTTACAGTAGCTAAGTTACTTTTGCGAGAACTAATTCCACGTTATGGTTTCCTGGTTTCTATAGAATCAGATAGGGGAACCCACTTCAATAATGAAATGATAATTTAGCTTTTTTAAGCATTAAACATTCAGCAGAGACTACATTGTATTTATTGCCCAGAAGCTTCAGAACTCGTAGAGCAAATGAATGGAACATTAAAATCACGATTGGCAAAAGTATGTGCATCGACAAATTTAAAATGGCCAGATGCTTTGCCACTAGTGCTAATGTCAATGAGAAGCACTCCTGATAAGAAGACTGGGTTGTCTCCACACAGACTTTTGATGGGGAGAGCAATGAGATTGCCAGCAATACCTGCAAATGCACTTGTGAATATTGCAGATGATATGGTGCTAGATTATTTCAAAAGCCTAGCTGATGTGGTTCAGTCTTTTTCTCATCAGGTGGAAGCAACAACAAAACAACAAATGCAAGGTCGAGGCCACAGCTTGAGAGCTGGTGATTGGGTGCTCATATGGAAGCACATGAGAAAGTCTTGCCTGGAACCAAGGTATAAGGGTCCTTATCAAATCGTGCTCACTACAATGACAGCTGTAAAGTGTGCTGGTTTGCCGAATTGGGTGCATGCTAGCCACACAAGAAAAGTGAATGATCCAACAGAAAGAGAAGAAGAAGTGTTAAGATTATCGACAGTTGACAACATTGGGAGCAAAGAGAAAGAAAGTGAACTGATCATCGAAAATGACAGAGATGTGCCTACCCCTATAACAGATTAAAAAGAACAAAATATAGAAGAAGTTGAACAATCTGTAAAAGAAATAGAAGAGTCAGTCCATGAAGAAAGTAAAAAGATTGATTCTGACCCGAGAAGGGTGTCCTCGAATGAGAGTGATCAGAAAGAATTGACTGAGAGAAGATCTGCTCAGAGGAAGGTGTCCTCAGAAGCAGATGGTTTGACATACTTAACTGAAGAAAGGACAGACCAGCTTTGGGAAAGGAATTGAGGGTAGTCCCCGCCAAGTGGATTATACTCTTCCTGAACCAGTTGTGGGAACGTCAGAAGAAAAAGGTTCAAAGGCAAGTGAAGACTCAATCTTGAGAAAATTGTTGAAAAAAAAAGTTGAAATGAGACAATTGGCCAGAGAAAAGCTCAAAGAGTGGAAGGATTAATGTAATTCCACCAACTCAAGAGGAAAAGGAATTGCATGAAGGAGATAGTACTAGTGGGGAAGAAGGTGAAAGTAGTAGAAGACCAAAAAGAAAAAGAGTTGCAAGCAAGTAATATGCAGGGCCAGAATGGGCGTATTTAATTCCGAATGACTGGCAAGAAGAATTTTTTAGCTATTGTTTTGACGGAGATATTGAAAATGTTTACTTTGGCACGTAAAGATTGTGAGAAGAGACTTTGGAAAAAGTTATTGGAAATATTATATGAAAGTCGTGCTTAAAGAGAGACATTATTACTTACTGGAATTGACAAATGAATAAAGGGACTTGACAAGCTGCTATACTGAAATTGACAAAGAGACTGTCCAGAGTGAATGAATAAAAAAATATAAAAAAATTATGAGAGATTTTTGATTGTTCGTTTTGAATTTTGAAAATTGTGGAACATTTTTTTTTTTTTTTTTAGACTATGGAAAATATGAGAAACGTACATAACCAAAACAGTAGAATTAGTTGTTGTAAAGTTTTAAGCATTGCATTGGCGGTAGTGAGTGTGTTAATGTGTTTATTTTTGTTCGTAGGGGTGACTGTTTATGAGATGAATGGAGCCAACCAGACTATGAAAATTGATAGTTCTTTATGTATAACTGATATATCACTATCAAAAGAGAAATTTAGAATAGATGTTAAATACTTACATGAAGAGAAAGAGCTTTCTTCTAATGTTTTCTATTGCTTATTACTTGAGTATGTTGAGGTGATGAACGCAAACGATTGTTATGTATGTACACAGATTCTGACTTCAGTGAAAGAAGGAATTACTTACCATAATTTGCCTGTTACTTACGCTATAAGTTACAGTCTTTTATTAACGCGTTTCTATAATCAAGAATATATCCAGTATTTCTATTCAAATTATGACATGGTGTTTTCATTTGTACCTCTTATATGTTATTTGAATAGAATAGCCAAAGATAATAACACAGTTATTAAGAGAGATTTGTTTGAGCCTACTTTAACCTTTGGCACTACATTCACTCACCGGAATAATTTAACATGTTTACAAACTCCTGTAGAGAAGAAATGTTTAGATAACACAGATGATAGAAGAAGAGAAATAAAGACAAAGATGGATAAGTAGAAAATCTGGAGTTGATTATGCTTATACTGATATTACTAAACTAGGAAAACTAACAATAGATGCTGAACCCGTGGGAAGGGTTTGTATATACAGACCTTGGAGTAAGAATGATAGAGTGTTTGTAGAAAAGAGTGAGTGTAGACATGTTTTTATGTTCAGGAGTATGTTCATTTTATGATGAATGGACAGGACCCACCAGTACCTGGATTTTACTATATTTGTAGGAGAAATGCATATTACCGTCTTCCTAGAGGATGGTACTGAACATGTTACTTGGGAATAGTCTTTCCGAAAATCTATCGGTTGGAAGATTTGAGTAAGATTCCTGAAGCAATGAAATTTCAAATGAGACACAAGCGAGAATCAATTTCTAGTATTGTGAGAGACATTTTTGGGGCTATAATTCCTTCAGCGGGAGTAGTCTTGAATTCAATCAAAATACAGAAGTTGTCTACAATAGTGGATAACATGTTGACAAGATATCCTGGAGCTAATATTCTTCTGGATACAGAATTGCCTTCTACAAGAGCTATGGCACTTCAGAACCGCCTTGCGTTAGACATTCTTTTAGCAAAAGAGGGCAGAGTTTGTAAATTACTTGGTTTGAATCATTGTTGTTTATTTATACCTCATAATTCAGGAAAAGTTAAAAAGTTGATTAAAAATGTAGCAAATATTAAAGAAGATTTAAAAGAACTAACAGAAACTACAGTTTGTGAAAAAGCTGGCAAGGGAATTAAAGCTGTGGGAAACTGGTTTAGTAATGTGGAAAGAGGTATTATCTTGACAATGGTAAAATGGGTGTTAATAATTGTAATTTATCTAATTAGAATTTGGGGAACATATAAAATGATAAAATGTTTAAAATGAAGAAAATTAGAAAAGAATAGTAGGAGATTTGACGTACAAATAACTAAATTCTATAGAGAAACTAAAAGGATAAAGAGTAATAATGCGAAAATAAATGAAACCAAATTTTGAAAAATTTATGATAATAAATAAATTTATTATAGATGATGTGATGACATAAATAGTCCTCAGAGGAGGGATTGTGAGAGTGTGAATTTTCTAACATGTTTATTAATGATTTTTTATACAAATTGTATAATGAATTAACATGTAAAACAGGTGACTTTTGAAAATGGTTGCCACAGTTCACTTCTGTTCCTAACTGAGCAAAATTCGAACTAAATGTTGTGGTTATTTTCCATAATTCAATGCTTACATAAAAGTGTATTCGATGCTCTAATAGATGTGTCCACAGCTACCCCGAGTGGGTTGCTGCATATTGTCTTAGAAGGTCATGTTCTAACTGAGCAATGCATAAGTTGAATGTTCTATTGTTCAAGAATGCTACTAATATGTGGTTTCTTCCTCGAGGATGGAAGCGAATGTTACAAGTGAAAAAGTTTCTTCCTGAGAAGAGAAATTTAGACGAGATGGAACAATGGAGCTACAGATGAGACGAAAGAGGAAAAGTTACTATTGAGAAAATATTTTAGTTAATGCAATGTCGTCATATTTTAGGTTATCATTTAAAATTTCTATTGGCTGAAACGTAACCACCCCATGAACTGACCAATCATAAGCTTTTTGAAGATTAGTATAACAACCTGGATAGGATTTTCTAGAGGCAGATGCAGATTCAGATTCTATGAGGCAGATGCAGATTTTAGCCAGAGAGATCGAAGTCGTTAGTTTCCAGTGTTCCTGCTGATGGTTTGAGTCATATTGGCAGTGTGGGTTTAGCCAGATTCTTCTGAAGAGATATCTGATGGTGTCCCCTTGCTGGAGTAGACTGCTTGTTATTATCGATTGGGTAATGTATGATATTGTAATGTTATATGTGTCTCTTTTGCTTTCCAGGTACCAGCTGCAACTTATAATTTGACTGCTGCATATTAATAATAACCTGAGTTAAGAGTTTTTCCTAAATTTGTGTTTCTAAATTATTTTTACATGAAGCCCAACATGTAAATGCTAATTTGTGGTTAGTGAGGGTATTAACTTAGAATGCTTGTTATTTACATTGACATCTTTTGAGTGTTGTACTAATGTATACTTTGACTATGGAGAATGACATTATTTTGAGACTCTCTTCAAACCCATTTAGCAACACTGATTGAGGATTTAGCATAGTATTTGCTTACATAAACAATTTGGGAACTAAAATACCACTAATTTTGCCCCACCCACCTCACAGCATAGGTAGAGACATTGAGGATGGCTGACAAATTGCCCCTAACTAATTCTTATTACAGGCGAGTTGTGACAAATCTAGCCACTTCCAAGAGAAAGTTAAATTTCATTAGGAAAAAATGCTTAACTTAGGGTTGGTTTAGTTAGTATAACAGGCCGCACCGGGCCACATTTTGAAAAGTGCATGTTTAAAAGTTGTGACCTACCTCAACTACAGCCACAGTCTGTCTCTGTACATGAAGTATCAGTTTTTAGGTCGAGTATTCGAGACCTCTTGTATATACTTTAGTATATACTTCTAATACTTCTTTGTGGGGTCTCTGCTTTTTCACAGGTTTTTTTCAGTGTCCTTAATAAATCCTTGCTTGCTAGTGGTCAATCCTTGCTCTTTGTCCCACCTTTTCCACAGTTGTACACTCCCCTGGAGCATGGCCCTAGTACTTGTACCCTTCCACTTGTGCCTATGAAGCATGTGCTTAGAGATTACTTTGTTCAAAGGCTAATAGCATTTGACCAGAGTGCTGGATGCTCCAGTGGCCCCAGTCTGTTTCTGTTAACAGGGCTCTAGTCTATTACTTACTTTTCATCTGCAGTGATGTGTGACTTTGTTTATTCCATTCATTACTCTCCCGCGCACATTTTCTGTTCTTGCATTTCAAATGCTTGTTCCTTTTGTCTGTCTCTGCGAGCTCTCAGCAGCGCTTTGAACCGGCTGCTTATGTCAACTGTTTTACTTTTTATTTTCAGTTTGTGGCAAGAAAACGCTAATAGCTGAAACTCGAGCGAACACGAGACCTATTGCAGTTCAAATGCTTGTTCTTCTAGCTTTCTCAGCTGAAGCGATGTGTTTTTGCAAAATTACAGTGTTATGTGCTGAGATCTTCATTCCTATGTTCTCATTAGGAACGTGCAGAAAAAGTCTAGTGTGTAAAGCTGCTATGTGTGTTTATTTTTTCTGGGAATAATGTAAATGTGCAAGGAAAATCGTTCTGTACTATGTGTTTGGTAACATATGTAAGTAACATTTTGGTGCTTCCTTTCTATGGAAGAACATGCCATGAAATTGTGTGCTGTCTTTGTCTATAAAATTGTAAAAAAGTGCCACTGTGAGAGGAGTTAGACCATTCTGCTCAGACGGTTTATTGTTTTTACTCAGAGGGGTAGGTGATTATTATTAATTTGCATATCTTCTTACGTGTGGTGCCTGCCTAATTTTTTAAGGCACATTGTATTATTGCATTTATTAATGAATTTAGGGCCAGATGTATCAAGCTTTTTTGCATTCGCAAACGGTGCAAATTGCAAAAATTCGCCCGTTTGCCAATGTAAAAATGCCTTTCACAATGTATATAAGGCATGCACTGTGCAATTTTAAGGAATCGTTAAAATAGCGATTCCTTAAAATTGCAACCCCATTTACAGTATCGCAAATTGCGATTCTCTAAATTGTAAATCGCAAATAGAGAATTCCTATTTGCGATTTCCTAAGCACATGTATCAAGCATTTCCTAAATGAAAATTGGGCATTTAGGAAATGCAATTACTACAAATAAAAGTTTGGTGGTAACCATGTGAAAATTTAAAAAATACATTATAAATGCATTTTTAAAATTGACATGTAGCGCACAAATGCCGCTAAGGCATGCGTGTGCTTCACATGTCCTTAAAACATTTTTGTGGTGCAGGATAGGGGGCCTTAGGCCCCCAGCACCATGGGATTTCCATTTCCTGAGTTGCGAATTCCAAACTGGAATTTGCAATTTGGGAAATGCAAAAACATTCGCACCTATGGGCCTACAGGCCCATAGGTGCGATTGCGGTCGGATTCTCTATATGCGATTCAGTAATAGCATTTGCGAATTTTAAGAAATCACTATTACCGAATCTCAAAATAATAGTGATTTCTTAAAATTCGCTAATTAATAAATGCAATTCGTTTTTTTGTTAGATCTGTCCCTTAGTTTCTTATTTTTTCTAACATTTTACTTTCTGTAATGATTAATTTGACATTTGAATAAAAATATAAACACAGAACTGGAAAAAGCCTAAGTGCACCTATTTTTAAGAAAAGGTTTTGCCTGATCATTTGAGCTCTGGATTCTCTCTTTTTTGTGAAATTGACCTTAGTTAGTGTTAATAGAGTGGGAGTTTCAACACCTCTGTGGGAAAGTTCCCTTTTTGAATGGTCAACCCCATACTTTTTGCCCCAGTGTTGTGTCTGGAAGTAAACTGGAGCCTGATCGCAAGGTCCCTCTGCCAGTGCTCTCTCTCTAAATATGATGATTGTGAATTAGTATCCCCAGTGGGCGAGGACTTTAACTCCTGTACAAGTCAATTGTTAATGGTACCAGTGGTACCCAGGGAATGCTATTTAAAGTGGGCACGAGAGCCTGAAGCACTAGTTGTGTCACCAGGAGTGATCCAAACAAACCTATGTTAGCTGACCTGCCATTGCAGACTATAGGAACAGTACAACCTGTTCCAACTCAACTTTGCCCTCACCAGGTGTTGCAAAGTCAAGGCAGTGCTTTTAATATGTGCCTGCCACCCCTAAAGTAGCCCTCCTGAGCCCAGGAGGCAGGATGCATTATATTAAAAGTGGAGACATATACGTGCAAGCTTATATGTCCCTATAGTGGCCTTTTCCATTAAAGGCTACTATAAGTGGTCAGCGGGCCATAGGCTAACATGGACTGGCAGCTGGGCATCCTGAGGTCGGCAACTTCATTATGAACCCCCTCAAGGATGTCATGTTTGGTATCAAGCAACTGGTCTCATTAATCGTGGTGTGAATCTGAAGTGAGATTTAATGAGACAAGCACCCAGGTGGCTACCTTAGAGGTTGCCCATCTGGTTGCCCTAGCATTTCCTGTGCCCCAGCTGATAGCCTGCAGTTGCTTCCACCAAGACAGGAATCTGACCCCCTGAAAAGGAGTGTGAACACTCCCAGGAGTCAGAAACAAAGGCCTGCCTGGGCAGGAGGTGTCACCTCCTTCCCTGGCAGGATGGCTAGTGAAGTGGCACATAAAGGCAGAGAGCTTCAAAGGGCACACCTCCTCTGAAATACAAGTAGGCTGTCACCCAGAGGAGGACAAAGCCACGCCCCTGTTTCCAGGCACATTTGCAATTGGGCAGGTAGGAAAATGAGGTAGTCAGGAGATGTACACCCTCAGAAAGCCAGCCACACCTCTGGGATGAGATACCTGGTCTGTACAGCTGAGGATGGGTTCTGACAGTGGCATAATAGAGGGTTCTGGGTAAGAAAGGTGACATACACCTCTAGATATGTACACCTTAGGGGCGGATTAGCTGCTGGGGCTAGTAGTCCATTGGCCACATGTCCCCATACCCATAATACTCCTAACTCTAGGGTATCAGAGGCATTCCTGATACCAAAACTTCAGATCTGATTCAACTTGCACCCAAAGACAAAGAAGAGACCCGAGTCTGTGACTTCAGGGTCTACACAAAGAAAAGGCACAGAACTCTGCAGTTGTGGCAGCAAACCTGCAACTGCACGACTTGACTCAACGTGAACCAGAGACCAGTTCCAAAGGGAAGAGGAACTTCTCTAAGCACCAAAGGCAACTCCAGAACTCACATGGGATAGAGGTACTAGTCCCCTGCACCCCGCAGGAACCAGCACACGCCCAAAACCAAAGAATCACTGGTCATAAGGCCCACCGAGGGATCGCCGAAAAGAAAATGGAAAATGTAGCCCTGACCTCTAGCAAGTTTGAGGCTGCTACTCTTTTCCCGTGGACTCCAGGATGTAGAAGTAACCACATGTGTGTTTGCCACCGCCAAGGCTTGTTGGTGGCCAGCCAGGCCAACCCTACCTTTGCTTGATGCTGTGCCTCGAGGGAACACCATGATATCTTCAACCATTCACCTCAGTGGCTCCATTGTCAAGTCTTTGCATCTGTCTCCTCTCCAAGACCATCTAAGTGGTAAATCTAACACCTGCAGCTTCAGCATTCAGTAGGTACAAGCCAGGTTAAGTTGTACTTCCTGGTGAACCTTGGCCCAGGGACCCACACCAGCTTAACCTCTGTGGGGTTCATCTGAACTCTACCTGCAAGTGATAAAGTGTAACAAATATGCTTTTCCAGTAACACTGGCTCCCGTTTGCATCGCGAAGGACAGCCAGGACAACTCTGCACCTCGGCCCTATGAGGCAGGTAAAATTGTACTGACTGCTGAACCCTAGTCGTGGGACCTGCATCAACTTAACACCCAGAGGTTTCAAATGGACTCGACCTGCAAGTGACCGATTGTCACTAGCAGTTCTCTCTATTGACATCAATGTTAAGTAGTAACTGCACTGATTTATTTTTCATTCTATAATCCATAACTCTGGTTATACCTATCTGATTGTGTTTGTTTTGGTGTGTAAATGTATATACAAATCTGCTCTATTTTCATAAATTTGTGTAGGATTTCTTTCGAGTCATCCATGTTGGTACTCTGAAATGCTTAACACATGTTCCTCCAGTAAAGCCTGACTGCTCTGTGCCACACTGCCAGGACTGAGCTAAGTATTTATTACTGAGAATCCAAAGGACCCAGTTTGGGTCATTGTGAGAGTATTGCATATTGATAACCAGCCTCATTACATAATACTTAACTTTCCTACAACCTCTAATACAGATATGATGTTGCTAACATTACAACTGACTTCTAGCCTCGCATTGCCTGCTGCCAGCAGCCAGGGTGCAAAGTCATAGGCACAGTTAAAACACTGAAAACTGGAAAATCCCTTTCCTTGTTTTAATGTTTTTCTAGATTAAAATGTGATCAAATATTCCTGGTGTTATATATTATTTGCATGCTATAGGTCATTACAGGAAAGACTGTACATGTCTGTATTTATTAACACTATCTGTGCCACAGCATATCTAATCCAATTTACAATAAACTTATCCTAATACTTTTAACCAAAACTATTAACATTGTTTTGGTGTGTTTAATTTCTCAGTACAGATTCTGCTTGTATTCTTTGTGCTTGCAATGAACATAAAAAAGCAAGAAAAGCAATGAATATGAAAAAGCAAGACGTATTTGGTTTGTGTGAAGGGTGATGGTGTGATGTATTATAAGGATTAAAATACATTCTACCTTAAATTAAAAGAATATACAAGTCAACTTTGATGACTTTATAAAGGAACTTAACCTTTACTCTTGTTCCCCAAGATGGTCACAGAGCTCATTAGTGACTTGCAAATTCTTTCAAATGTATGACATGGGGTACTTTATCCCATTTATTACTAATCAGTTGTTTATTGCAATGTACACTTGTTTCATTTTCCACATGCAGGTGCTATTATTTAGGGTGAAGACGTAATAGATGTTTCCAATATCACACCTTTTATTTTCCAGACCGAAGTAGAGACACATATCCATTATTATTTCCGTCTGAGTGCTAAACTGGTCATTTATGACCAAAAGGAGGCAGCTGCCACACCAATCGGCTGCAGGGCAGACCTACAAAAGGTATGTCAATGGGAGGAAGTGAGTTTAGCCATCTCTTCTCCCCAGGCAAGCCCACTGGCCCAGAAGGAATCCTTAGCAATCCTTATAAGTCCCTTATTGGGTTGTGGACGCCTTTGCTGAACTTGAATCTAAATGCAGCCCTTTTCTATTGTCATGACAGCATTCAGTTTTAGTCCCAGTTTTTAAAAAAGGCAACAGGGCAGTCCCTGCCTGTTGCAAGTCTATTTTCCTCATTGACTTAGAGGTAAAAGAAATTGCAGGCCGGGTTGTGCTAGATCTTTCATCTTGGGTGGAAGAGCATACTTTTCTGACTGATTAGGAATACGGGTTCAGGCCTGGACGGGGCAAAATTGAGCAACGTGTAATTCTTTATTTACTTATTTGTCAATATTCTAAAGCCGAGAGGGGCATAATCCACCTGGCCTTCATGAACCTCAGGTCAGCCATCAATAGATTAAACTGTACCAAGCTGTGCTCTATGATGGTGCAAATAGGGGTACAGTCTGAACTAGTTACTTTTTGTGTGATTTTCACAATGGCCTTTCAGCATCAGTTAGATATGTTCCCAATGGGGAGAACACATTGCACTTTAATCTGAAGCTTGATGTCCATCAGGGCTGTATCCTTGCGCCTTTCTTGTTAATTCTTCATATTAATCACTTGTTCATTCTCTATATTAATCATTTCGAATCAGTTTTAGAGAATTACCTCTGGATGTCCCTAGGGCAGGAGGCACTCAATTCCTGAAATGATTTTAACAGAATTACCTCTGGATGTCCCTAGGGCAGGAGGTAGCTTAATTCCTGCTCTGCTTTATGCAGATGACACGATTGTAATTACATGTACTGTTTAGGGATTACACTGTCTTTCAGATCTTTTTATCAATTTCATGGACAGCCTTGATCTCTCCACTAATTTTTCAAAATCAAATGTGATGGTTTTTGTGCCCAATAAAATTAAACCTGTGAAATCTATGGAGGAGGGCCACCATGTCAGTAAGGTTGAGAATTCTCAATACTTGGGGATCCACTTGGATTCCTGTCTTAATTGGCAGCCGCTGATTAATCAAAATCTGATGTTGATTAATAGGGCCATCTGCAGCATTGGCAACTTTGCTCACCGGCTTGGGTGCACACACATGAACACAGGTTTGGACATTTGTAAGGCCAAATGCATTCAAATAGCCAATTATCAACAAACAATATGGGCTATGGGCCCATTGCACCAATCCAAATAGCAGAAAATATTGGGCAGATTTAAGAAAAGTGGCGCTGCATCCAGTGCAGCGTCACTTTCCTTGCACCCCTTAGTGCCCTCCTATTGCCACCATGTGTGCGCTGTATTTAAAATATGATGCACCATGGTGCAGAGTAGGTGGCAATAGCATCAAAAAGTGTACGCTTTTGATGTACTGTTCAGGATTAGCGTCAAAATGTTAGCACTAATCTTTAACAGTACATAGGGGCCCATTGTAACCAATGGTGTGCCCCATTTTAATGCCTGCTCTGAGCAGGCGTTAAACGTAGCAGCAAAAAATGACACAGTGGAATCTTTTAGATTCGACTGCGCCATATTTGCAGTCCCTTAGTGGAGGAATGCCCCCTCGCATACATTATGCCTGGTGCAGGCATAGTGTGATGCAAGGGGTTACAAAGTGGTGCAATGCATGAAATTGCGCACCTTGTAAATCTGGTGCGGCGATTTTGGCCTCGTTGGGACACATTAGTGTAAAGAAAATGACGCTAATGTGGCGGTAGGCGCTCTTAAATCTGGGTCTATGATTCTTATGGGGCTTTCAAAGATTCCACAAAGCACACCTACTGAGGTAGTCCATGACAGATTGGGCATGGGCATGGGTTATATTTTTGATGTGATTCGCCTTTGCCCCTTGCTTCTTTCGCTTTTGTTGATGAAGGATGAGCTGGTTTTTAATAGATTAATTGTTCATGATAGCCTGGGACTGGACAATTGCTTACAACTTCCCTAGATACATTATGTTTCATCCAGCCTGAAAGCCTAGAGGCGACCAGGGCTTTTTCTTGAACCACCTCAGTTATGTGGGCATTTAGTGACAAGGTGGTAGCAGAACACGAGGTGCTTTCTTTGACTAAGCATTCACTGCGTCATTTACTGTGGTTAAAATTGTGACTGGCATGGAACCTTATTTAAACATAGATATGCCTAGTTACCACAGAAGACTGTTGACCTTTTTCAGGCTCAATTTGTTTCCATGGCTTATGTTTTCAAGCTCTAGTTGCTATAAAGTCTCTGACCTACCTCTATGAATGTGTGATAATGTTTCCATTGTTAACATCTTGCACATAGTCTGCCTTAGGTAGAGCAATTTGCAAAATAAATTTATACAATCTCTTTTGCTGCTTATGAATTTTAAGCAAGCAAAACCTGCGCTCTTGTTTTTACAGTTGTTATCAACCCCTACAGTGTGTCATTTTGTATTGTGGTATCTCTCAGGTGTTTTGAGGGTTGGTAAACTGTGATTCTAATTTTGCACTGTTTGTGTCCTGGTACCTTCGGTTGATTTTGCACATTCATTGTATCATTTTGTGTTGGACTTTTATGGTTTTATTGTGAAACTCAAATAAAGTTTTGATTGATTGAGTGCTAAACCTGTCTCTTTCCAGCGCATATATCTGTTCCAGTACAGATAAATGGACTAAGTAAAATTGAAGCAGCCTTTTTTAAATAATTGCACATATTTAAGCATCCACAAAAGACCTGTGAATATTCTGGGGGACTTTTATAATAACTTGTTAGACACATCCATAGATATAGATGACAGTGGTGTAATTGTGACCTCTAAATCCATATGTTATGTTATGTTATGCCTCCTGTGGAACTCAAGATGTGAGGAGGAGGCTCTGATGTGTTGTAGGAGGTTGTTCTGTGTTTGGAGAGTGATGTAGGAGAACAAAGAACCTCCCGCTCTGCTTTTGTGAATATAGGACTGTGTGCAAGTGAAAGTGAGGCTGAGCATAGATGCCTAGGTGGTCTGTAAAAGTGTATGCAACTGCAGTGTTATGTAGGGCTTTGTAGGTGTGCCTCAGTAGCATAAACTGCCCATGCTTGTAAATGAGGAACCAGTGGAGCTCCCTGAGGTGGAGTGAATTGTGTTTGCTGTAAGAAAGATTGATATGAGTCTTGCTGGGAGTGTTCTGAGTGTTCTAAAGCCTGTGTAGGATCAGCTTGGAGATTGTGGTGTAGACTGTTTTGCCATAGTCGAGTATGCTTGTGATGAGTGCTTGTGTGACTGTTTGTCTGATGTACTGTGGAAACCATTTGAAGATTTTTCACAGCATTTGCAAGATGTGGAAGAAGTAGGTGCTCATTGTATTGACTTGTGCCATCACGTTGAGCTTGTCATCCAAGATGATCCACAGATTTCTAGCGCGGTCATTTCGATGTTGGTGTGGATCCTAGTTCTGTTAGTCTTCAGGTAGCATCCTTCATGGAATTCCTGTTTTGAAGACCGGTACTTCTGTTTTGTTGAGTTTCAAGACTTTTTTTTTCATCCATTCTGTTTTACTAATCATGCTGTTGGTGAAGTTGGTGCTGGTGGTGATTGTCTTATCTGTCAGGAAGATGATGAGTTGGATGTTGTCTGTGTAGGAAATAATGGTAATGAATTGAGATCTTATGATGCTTGTGAGAGATGTCATGTAGATGTTGACCATGGTCAGGTCGAGTGATGATCCCTGGGAGATTCCACAAATCAGGTTCTTGGCCTCCGAAGTGAAGGGTGGTAATCTGAAACTTTGGGTTCTTCCTATGAGGAAGGAGCAGACACAGTTGAGAGTGGGCCAGTGGATGGCAATCTCATAGAGTCTTCTGATGAGTGAGAGGTCAACCGGGATGAGGACCATTGCTTCTCCTTGGTCTAGGATGGGCCTGATGTCCTATGTGGCTATGATGAGTGCGGTTTCTCTGAACCCCGGTTGTGTTGTCCAATAGATTGTGGTGTTCGATGTGGATTGTGAGATGCTTCGAGATGGCCATTTGTATCAATTTAGCTGGGTAGGGAAGCAGGGAAATAGTATGGACAGTTGACTAGGGCTAACTGAAGATTTCTTGAGAAAAGTGTTGACCACTGTGTGCTTCCACACTTCTGAGAAGGTGGCGGTGGTGATGGAGGTGTTGAGCACGTGGTTGAGTGTTGTGCTTATAAAAGCTGTGCAAGGATTATAGATGTGGTGGGGGAATGGATCTTTTGGGGCCCCAGAGTGAACAGTCCGCATTGTGGCTGTTTCTTTCCTGGTGAGGGTCTTCCATTCGATCAGGTAATTGTCTTGATTGGTTACCTTGGGCAGATTCGCAATGAGTGACTTGGGGTCTGGTACCAGTGTTGAAAGTTGATGTAGATGTTCAAGGTTTTGCAGTGGAAGAAGTTGGATAGGTTGTCACACAGCTCTTGCAAGAGGCTGTTCTTGTTGATGGAGGCCATGAGTGTTGTGAAATCTTTGATGATCACGAATATTTCTTTGCAGCTGTTGGAATTGATGTGTTTAGCTAGCTCTCTCCTTGGTGTCTCTTAGTTGCTGATCATTTGAGTGTAGCTTTGAAGGTGGCTCTGTTGATAGATTTGTGGCTGGCTTTCCATTTTCTCTCAAGTTGTTTGGAGTCTCTCCTGGAATTCTGAAGGTCCTTTATGTACCAGCTGGCTTGCCTGTTGGCTGTTTGGTGAGTTTGGTGGCTGCAAGGGAGTCTGTACAGTTTTTGGTCCAATTGTTGGAACTGTCAATGTCCTTGTTGATGTTGCCATGGAGTTGGGTTGGTCCCTGCTGAGGGTGTCGAGCCAGACAGATTTTGAGATTTTGCCCCAGCTGATGCTCGGTAGGTAGGCATTAGTGGGTATGTTTCTGTGCAGTGTGATGATTTGGAAGGGAATTATGGAGTGGTCGGTTCATGTGAGAGGTAAGGTTGAGTTGTACTTGAAGATTTCAAAGGTGGTGAAGGTGGAATTCAGCATGTGTCCGGTGATGTGCGTGCGTTCTGACACAACCTGGGTTAATCTAGTGTTGTTTTGGCTTTCAAGGAGTGCTATGGAGCATGAGTTAGTTCTGTCATCGAGGTGGAAGTTGAGGTTCCCGAGGAGTATGAATGATTTGATGTCAATGGTGAATTCAAACATTGAACACAATCTTAAAACCTTATGCCTAATAAAGTCTGGGAACTACTTCTACCTCAAGTAAGAAGGTATGCAAATTACCCAGCTCCCAATGATAGTTATAATAGAATTAGTATATGATCCTATCTAATAAAATATGGATACACATTCATTGAAATGTCCCTATTGGTGGTATTTGAATGGGCTGAAGTGATGTCCATCCTTGTGGAGAAAGCCATTGATCTCACTGAGTGGCCATTCATTGGGGCGGGATTATGGGACATGAATGTGCCACCTAGGATTTGATGACTTTTGTGTAATATAAACCACTCAGCCCCCAACACTGAAGTTAAAATTGATGTAGGCTCCAACCCAGTGATGCAGGAGCGTGGGGAGAGATAGAGCCACCTTCAATCCTCATTCCTTTTTCCCTATCCATTAATCCATTGGCCAAGGCCATCAGAGTAAACAGAGACTTGGAGTTGGTAATAAACAACTGTGTTTCTCACCTTTCAGGCAACTTAAAACCTCCTGTAGCAAACCTAATAACTTTTGTTCAGAAAATAATGTCACTCCTAGATACCTTTTCGATTGGCTCACAGGTTCCAAATTAATTTGAGTTAGGAACAATAGTTACAATTGGACAATGACATGCGAGGGACTGAAAAAAGGCACAAACCAGTTATGTTTTGGAGCAAATAAAACAGCATAGAAATACAGTGTAATGGATAATCGCATTGGAAGACCAGGATGCCCTCTATTAAGCTGATTACACCCTATGCCTGAAATCCCTTCAAGCCATTACAAATGATAGATTACATTATTTGTGTCTCTGAAATTGTGAACTGATTTAAGAAAGCTGAATTTCCTGCCAATGGTCCTATTTATAAGAATTGTAGAGGCACCTAGTTCTATGATAGTGAATGCAATGTAGTACAGATGTTTATACCAGTCCTTGAGAATTTTTATTGGTAGTGTATTGTTACATTATAGATTTTTTAAATGTATTCACCAACATTTTATGCCAAAATGTAGTTCAAGTCAAAATATAGGAATGTTGAAAGTACAGTACAGGATCACACGTTTAAATAGAAAGTACAAAGCCAATTTGAATTTCACAGCCATAGGCCATTCAGTCAAGGCTGAAAAGAGAAAGAATACAAGAGAAAACAATCACCTATGTATATTTAATATACTGGACACAGTTATATAGATACAGTCCCTTAAAATAGTTTGGACAACTACTCTAAGTTATAGAACATGAAACATTATGGGAAAAACACTGGAAGACTACAGGTATGGAAAGATAATTGCAGCGGTATTATTTAAGATCTGGTAAACCATGCAATTAAAAATAACATATATTCAGATATTTTAGAGATGGAAGAATTTTACTATCTTTCCTGGGTCCATAGTATATTTTGGAAATTTGGAAATCTAGACACCAGGCATAATTGAGAGAAATTATATCAAAAAAGCCACACGGTTAGCAAACAAAAGCAAAACTGAGCAGAGGACACTTAAAGAGGGCGTGTGGTGTTGATTAATTTGTAACTGAAGGAAGAATAATACAGAAATTCATGGCCCTATTCAAAATGGTAAATTTACGCCCGTTGATTTATTTATGTGTAAATGTACTCTTTCATTTTGGTACTTTTGGCTATTTACCATTTCTGAGTGCCGAGTTACTCGATAGTGTAGACTAAAGTCTTCAACCTCTCAAACCAGGGGGTAGAGACATACTTAAGAGTGTACCATTACTCTTTTAACTTTTAACATATAGAAGGAGGTGTCACTACTGGGGTAGAATCCTCTCTATTGTAAAGTAAAGGGATAAGTAAAAGAAAGTTTATTAAACTTTTTGGAGAAAAAAAATTGAATACGTTTTTTAATGTCAAATATGAGTGTAAAATATATTTTTTTATTTTTTACAAATGTATGATAAATCAAACATGTTAGTGCAATATTATTTTAAAAGTGTATCAAAAATAAAATAATTAGAGAGATATATATATAAATAATAATGAATAATTGTTTCTCACAAAGCCCATGTTAAGGTCCTTACAAAAGCAAAGGAAATACAATACAAAATGCAGAGCTGTCAGATTATGGTTAGAAAATGATTGTATTTAAAAAGTACAGATATTCAAGTGTCAACAGGATTAATAGAAAGGCAAAATTGAAACAAAAAATGTATTACCCTCATTGAGGGTCAGATAGTAGGAAGGCAGGAAGATAAATAGCATGGGTTGGTGAGTAGGTATTCCACAAGGTTTCTGGGACAGCTAGGAGAAAGTATCAAGTGCTCCAACAGGTGCACTTAAGAAAATTAAAAACAATTTAAAAAAGATAGTAAAGAGTTACTTGACTGCATCTGCTGCCACTTAAAAGCAAAATGTCTGAATAAAAGATGAGCCCAACACTCGTAGCAAAGTTCTGAGAAGTACTCCAAGGAAATTGAAGTTGAGGACTTGACACTTTATGCCCAAACTAATCCTAGGGTAGGAACAATTATCCTTCTCAACTGATTGCACTTCTAATTCCATGGGGAAACACTGACATAAACTGCATATATGCCTAATTGTAGGGGTGGGTGATATATTCCAGTCCACCAGCATATTTGGTGGAATTTTGGCCACTCTGTGATACGCTTGTAACACAAAGCTCCAGCCAAATTCTGCCAACCATCACATGGTGGAGTTTTTTTATCATTTGCAGCTTGCAAACTGTAAGTTTGCAAGTGAGAATTGACATCACCAGCTCCATTTTGGGGTACTAAGAGGGCATCCATCAAGATTTTCCCAACACAGGCAATTGCAACCATTTGTGGTGAGAAAGCTGCCTCTCGAGTAGAAAATCTACTTGAGTTGCAGAGAAACCAACTCAAGAAGCAGCGCCCTCTGGCACGCCGCGAGGTGCCATTTGCCCCTATGTTTCAGCATGGAAGAAGCTCCACGTACTATAAATCAACGCAAGGTGTGTGATGTGGCGATTTCAGCCCATGTGCTGAAATTTGTGGAGTCAAGTGGAGTTTTGATGCAACTCCACGGAGTCCTGTGGACTAAACCTCTGCAAGTTCCCCCCAACCCTACCTAATTCATATCTCTGTCACTGAAAACTAGGAAAAATAGCCACTACGGTAATGTGGGTGAGTAAGGAATAATGGAACAGGGGGAGTAGTGCTTAGTGAGATTACAATCAGGGATACAACCCTGCAATCACAAATCTGATTGAATTGTGTAGTATTTAATTCTGCTGTGTAATTAAAGTACTACTTTGACAAAAAGACAAGTATTAGATTGGCCATTTAGTCACTGTGTCTGTTGGTTGAGTTTTGATTTCTGAGCTCTTGCTCCCCCACCACACACTATCCCCTTGAGAAGCTAGGGACTGCACATCCTTACTGTCTGAGAGTGCAGAAAAGGCTGTCCTTCGCCCAGTTTGCAAAGTAATTGTAGGTGGACCACCAAGACACCAGTGACTTCAATCACAGGGATGGGACCCAATAGGCCCTGTCTGCTATGTGGCCTCCGAACGGGGTCTAATAGGTATCTCTTGACTGCCCTATGATCCGCTAAATCGTATTTCTCTCAATGACTGTTTCTTGAGCACTACTCAGCGTAACATTGGAGCTTGGTATTCCTTAGTTCTGAGGAATCCTTCTGGTTTTAGGTCCTCTTTACAAGCAATATAAATGATCACTAATAAAACAGGAAAGAAAGAAAGAGAGAGAACACTGCTGGTTTGATTAGTATCCTAGGGCCAGATGTAGTAAGCGGTTTGCATCTCGCAAACTGAAAAAATCGCAGTTTGCGGCATGCAAACGGCTGAACGCGATGCTTATTCCCAAATTGCGAGTCGGTAGGGAATGCGACTCGCAAAGAGGAAGGGGTGTTCCCTTCCTATTTGCGACCCCATCACAATTCAGAGTTGCTTTGAGACCGCGAATGCGGTCGCAAACCAACTCGCAGTTACCACCAGTGTCACACTGGTGGTAACTCATTCACAAAAGGGAAGGGGTACCCAGGGGACCCCTTCCCCTTTGTGAATGTCGAAAAAAATATTTTTTCAGAGCAGGCAGTGGTCCTATGGTTTTGGTTTACTTTTCATTTTGCAACTCGTTTTCCTTTAAGGAAAACGGGCTGCAAAATGAAAAAAAAAAACTGCTTTATTTATAAAGCAGTCACAGACATGGAGGTCTGCTGACTACAGCAGGCCACCGTCCCTGTGAGTGCAGGGACTCGCTATGGGGTCGCAAAAAGTGACCCACCTCATGAATATTGATGAGGTGGGACTTTGCGACCCCATACCGAGTCGTAGACGGTGTCTGAGACACCGTTCTGCATCCTGAATTGTGACTCGCAAATTGCGAGTCTCACTGACTCGCAATTTGCGAGTCGCAATTCATGGATTTCCTACATCTGGCCCCTAGCTCCTACACTTCCTAAACAGAAGAAGCAACAAAACAAAATAGATTTTTCCCAAGGGTAAACCATGGCTCACCCTTGGTAGCTTTATCTGAGCCTCAACTAAATACTCAGAGATATGTGTGAGGTGTTGTGTCTCATGAACGAGCCAGCCAGCTGTGAGGAAATGCATCTTTTTGCATGTTCACCACTACTTTTTGGGACTGATGCAGCTGGTTTTTCAACTTTGAGAGTGCACTGAGGTCTGATAACCAGACTTCAGTTCCATTGTTTAACCCTATACAAAAGTATGTTTAATTGGCTATCCCCAATTGGCAAGAACTGCCTCACTTATAAGTCTCTAGTATATGGTACTGAGGTATCATTGCCATGTAGAGTGTCTACACAGGATGGCAGTACAGTTTGTGCTATCCTGTGTGTACCAAATGTGAAAGCTACTTCAACCTGCCACAGCAGACTCAAATGGCAGTGACCCACACTGATAGCTCGACTTTGCCATTAAACCTAATGGCAAAGGGGCCACTTCCCTTAAGTGTATATGTCAGACTCACCTACAGCAGATCTACCAAATCGTATGGCAGGGACATACGATTTGGTTAGATATGTGTTTTATATGTCTTTCAAGTAACACTTCAAAATTGTTGCTTTGCTGGGGAAGGTTAAGAGCCCCATTAGCTAACACAGAGTGAAACTGTTTACACTTAAACGTGTCTTACTCCTGAATGGGACCACCTAACAGGTCAAGTAAGGAATCAAATTAATGGCAAAATTAAACCTTATCTGATGATCATTTCAGATTTAATGTCACTATTGACACTGGGTAACTTTTAGAAAGCAGGATGCCTATAGTTCCTGCAGAAATCCAGGAGACAGTGCCACAAGGGGGAAACAATTGTTAGAACTGGTTTTCCAGTGGGTGTGTAGCCCATTGGTAGCCACACCTGGAGGGTGGGCTACCCTCCTCCTCACAACCAAGAAAGGATCATGCCTCTTTGGAAGGGGCAATAATGGGGCACTCTGGGATAGCAAGGTTCCAGACATCACAGGAACTGCCTCACTTGAGAGGAGGGGACCCAGTAACCCATTAGCTAGTGACCCAGTGGTCCCGTCAGGCTATGTTTCTGAGATAAAATGGGCGCCCTTGGCACCCCTACCATTAGTTCATGATTAGAGAAGAAGAGATGTCCGAAGAAGGCTTGTCTTGCTGGCTTTTAACTGCACAAAGAGAGGATGCACAACTGAGTAGCCTACATTTGCTGCACTATAGGCTAGTGAGCTGGGGCCCTGCCGTGTTCCTGACATCAGGGAAACTTGATTTACCTACTTCACTACCTCCAGTGACTCAAGGATCCCGTGGCTGGCCCCTTGGAGCCCGCTACAGGGACACAAGAGTGGAAAGAGACTGTTGGACTTTTTTGCTTATGCAGGGTCATCCCCAATCTTTTTGCCTCCTGCATCCTATTTTTTAGGGTCGAGCCTGCGTCGCATGTGCTTGCGCATGCGTATCGCTGGCGAGACGCTTTAGGTATTAGAAAAGTGCTCGGAGCCCTGTTGACGTCACGTCAGTGTTTTTCATTGGTTCGTGGGCTTGCCTATTAAAATCTGCATGCTTTCATTAGTCGAAGGCATGCATACGTCATGCCTTTTCCGGTGGCTAGCCCTCCTCGAGCGCATTGACCAAGTACAGAAAACATGCGAGGCTCGCTGTTTTCTGTCCAGCTCGTGGACTACTTTTTCTCTATTTTCCTAGCGTAATTTCGCTTGGCAGAAGTCGCGCGCTTTACACAGTTAATTGCACTTTTTCGGGTTACATACATAAATGCACTTTTGCCGATAGGTGAAAAGTCAGGTTAGGAGTTTACAATGTTATCAGCTCTAACACGAGCAAACGCGAGACCTGTTGCATTGCAAATACTTGTTCTGACCTGTTGCTGTTGGCTTTTGAACTCTGAGCACTTTACCACTGCTAACCAGTGCTAAAGTGCATATGTTCTCTGTGTAAAATTATATGTAATTGGTTTATCCATAATTGGCATATTTTATTTACTAGTAAGTCCCTAGTAAAGTGCACTAGAGGTGCCAGGGCCTGTAAATCAAATGCTACTAGTGGGCCTGCAGCACTGGTTGTGCCACCCACATGAGGAGCTCTGTAATCATGTCTCAGACCTACAACTGCAGTGTCTGGGTGTGCAGCTTTAACTGTAAATTTGACTTGGCAAGTGCACTCACTTTCCATGCCAAAACCTTCCCTTTTCTTACATGTGAGGTAGGCCCTAGGTAGCCCCCAGGGCAGGGTGCAGTGTATGGTTAAGGTGGGACACATAGTAATGTGTTTTATATGTTCTCACAGTAAAATATTGCTACATTCGTTTTTCCCTGTTGCAAGGCCTGTCCCTCTCATAGGTTAACATGGGGGCTACCTTTAAATCTGATTAAAGTGTAGATTCCATTTGGGAGCGGATGGACATGTGGAGTTTGGGGTCTCTGAGCTCACAATTTAAAAGTTGATTTTAAGATTGTGTGTTTGAAAATGCCACTTTTAGAAAGTGAGCATTTTCTTGCTTATACCATTTCTGTGATTCTGCCTGTTTGTGGATTCCCTGTCTGGGTCAGTTTGACAGTTGGGCTGGTTGCACCTCACACTAGACAGTGACACTAAAGGAGCTGGGGTGTAGTCTGCATTTCCTGATGAGCCATCTGTGCTAGGAGGGAGGGGAGTGAAAGGGCTGTGCCTGTCCTCACACAATGCCGTCTCCGACCCCCTGGTGAGTGTCTGGAGCCCTGGGAAAGGCAGGATTTCACATTCAAAAGAGACTTTACTTTGAAGTAGGCCTACTTCAAAGGAGAAATTGGGTATAAGAAGGACACCCAAAACCATAGACTTTAGAACACTTCTGGAAGCAAGAGGAACCTCTGTCTGGAGAAGAGCTGCAGAGCTGAGGAGGAGGAGCTGCCCTGCCTGTGACTGTGCTTTGTGGAGCTATCCTGCAGTTGCTGCTTCTGCCAGAGTAAGAGGGCAAAGACTGGGCTTTGTGTGCCTTTCATCTTGTGAAGAAATCTCCAAGGGCTTGATGTAGAGCTTGCCTCCTGTTGTTTGAAGTCTCAGGGACAGCAAAGACTTCTCTCTACCGGCACCTGGAGTCTCTGGAGAGACTCCTGCTCTGACAAGTGGTGCCCTATCCAGTCCCCGGGCCCTTGAAAGGAACGGTGGTGGAAATTCAAGGAAATCGACTTAGGACCGACGCCGCTGCTGAATCTGGTGACACCGCCTGCAACCGACTCCGTGATCTTCGCTGGAACGCGACGACCTTCTCAGGCCCGGCATCGCTGCAGCCCCGCCGAAGTCCTCAACTCCGTGGAAGTCGACGCACCACATCGTGACTGACACCGCTCGAAGTGCGCGGATTCAACGTTTCGCACAGACGCCGCGATCCCTGACTTCGCGCATTGACTTGTTTTCACTCTTCACCAAAGGTACTGTACTTGGGGGTCTACGTGACTCCGTGTCCGGCGCCACTGGTGTCAGCTTGTTGGGAACGACTCCGGCACGACGCCGTGTTAACACCTCATTGAAGCATTTTGTGTTTCTAAGCGCTGTTTTTGAGTCTAATCTTTAAAAATCCATACCTTGACTTGTGCATGTCGGATTTTTGTCATTTTGGTCTTATTTTGTTTAGATAAATATTTCCTATTTTTCTAAACTGGTGTTGTGTAATTTTGTAGTGTTTTCATTGAGTTACTGTGTGTGTTGGTACAAATACCTTACACCTAGCACTCTGAAGTTAGGCCTACTGCTCTGCCAAGCTACCAAGGGGGTAAGCAGGGGTTAGCTAAGGGTGATTCTCTTTTACCCTGACTAGAGTGAGGGTCCTTGCTTGAACAGGGGGCAACCTGACTGTCAACCAAAGACCCAATTTCTAACAGAGGCAAACATGACAAAGTGGTAGCACCTGCGGAGGTTTCCCTGATACCAGTCACCGGGCGCAACAAGAAAAGAATCCAAGATAGCCAAAGTCTGTACCTAAGTCTGCAGGACCAGGGAGAGCTGTCAGTGACCAGATTAATTAGATTACAAGGGCACAAGCCCCACCCATGGTTCTGCCTCCAAATTGTGGTGTATCTTCTTCAGTAGTACAGCCCCAGCTGTGCAACTACTGCAACAAAGAGGACTTTGAGGGATGTAGATCTATATGACCAGGGTCACCCCACATCACCCATAAACCAAGGAAACACCACAGAGACACCCCCATCAACTGCCCCACTACTGGAGCATGCTTGTGTGTTTGCCTGTATCCCTTAGCACCAGGAACACTCAGTTGTTTCCAACGGCTGTCTTGTGTTAAAGTTGAGAACCTGCTTTAAAATCACTCTGGGGGCCAGGTAATTATGCAAAGTATCTGTGGCATTCTAGGTTTAGAATGTATTTATTGGAATGCTAGGGTCTCCGAGGAGACAACGACAGTTGGAGTTGAGAAGAGGCAGAAGGAGAACGGGGAGAGAATCGTCTGTAGGCTGAGGTGTTTTATTTATACAAGAATCCTATAATAAAACGACTGTTTCACATGAAGAAGCTGTGTTCCTGCGATCCTTCACTGGCGATGAGGATGGTGAAATTCCTTGTGGAGTTGTGATCCGAACACCTCAACTACCTATTCTGGCACAGTGCGACCTCAATTGACTTTTGTTGCTGTGCTTTCTAGCCACGCTGCAGTCTCTGGGAACGGCTTTTTTTTTTTTTTCTTTTGTATATTTTGTGCCTAGTGTACATTATCGCTTGGCCGGACTAACACACACGTTTTTTTTTTCTCGCGCTGCACCCTACCAGCTGAGCACGCGCTAATTGTGTATCACCGACCGGCTGAGCACGCGCTAATCATTTATCACGCGCTGCCGCGCTCACCGGCACAGCCCGCGCTCACTGGCACAGCTCATCTGGTTAAGCATGCGCTAACTCACAGAGGGGCACCTGCTAACTCACAGAGGCGTAAACACGGCGATGTAGAGCTACGACAGCCCACTTCGGAATGAGTTTGGAAGAACTCTCCTCTTCCTTCACCACGCCAGCCTCTGTTCACCTGCTGTTCCCAGACATGCATTGTTTCTTCTATGATTTTTTTTCCCTTGGGGCTTCTACACACGCGTATTGTGTAGCGTGTCAAGCCTCATTCTCACGTTGGATGTCACACCCCTGGATATTTTGGTGGCCATCTTGCTAAATCAAGAAACATGCAAGTTGAAGTTCCTGGCGGCCAATTGAGTTGCTTCGAGCATATTAACAAATACAACAATCTTCTTCACAGCTATAGTTGCAGTCATCTAACTTTGTGGTGTTTCCAATACACCTGTTAAAACTCATACATATTGAAGCATATTAAAGACAAACACAGGATACTACCAGACACTACATTTTTTTTTCTTTTCATTGTGTTTTAACTCTACGGTCTCTTGCAACATGCAGAAAGTTACCTGCCCACCGTTTTTTTTGTCTTCTCCTGGAGAACCACAAATTCCTTGGAAGAAATGGAAAAGTGTTTTGCACACTATGCTCGAGATTGTGGCACATCTTTAAGTGCAGAAAGGAAAATGTCTCTTCTGATGCATTGTTTAGGTCCTGATGGACAGGAAGCCTTTGAAAATCTACCTGAACTTACGGTTGAAGATTCTGGTGATCTCAATGATTTTGAAATCTGTAAAAAAAACTAGACCTACACTACTTACCCAAAATTTCCACAGTTTTGGAGAGGTATCATTTTGGGAAAAGATTTCAAAGGTCCGGAGAATCTGTAGAAAAATACATTACAGTGCTTAGGAAATTAGCTTCCACATGTGGTTTTGGAAGCAGTAAAGATGAGAGGTTGAGAGATCAATTCATGTTGGGCTGCAACATTGATAAAGCGAAAGAATCCTTTTGGACTAAGGACAATCCGTCACTTCATGAGGTGGTATCTTTGCCAAAACACATGAACATAGCTCGGCTTGTCTTGATGAAATTAGGAAAACGAGTTCGCAGGGAAAAGAGGATGAAATCCATTTTGTCTGTCAAGGGGGTTGTGTACAAGATAAGACAAACTCTCAGAAATTGGTAAAGGATCATTTTAATGGCTCCAGAGTTAAGAAGGGTGTGCAAGGAAGATGTTACAGGTGTGGTGAATTTGGCCACTATGCTAACTTTAGAGGTTGCATAGGTTGTAAAGTTTTTTGTAAAATCTGTGGCAAGAAGGGACATGTTACTTCATGTTGCAAGAATTCCAATTTAAAAAAAAAAGGTGTTCAGGAAATAACGTTGGAGGATGAGGATTCTCCAAAAGAATTTGTCTTACAAATAAAAAATTGAATAAGTGGTCCGGTGGAGGTTGTACGTATTGAGGGAGTTTGTGTCCCTATGATGTTTGATTCAGGAGCGAAGATCACATTAATTCCTATGAGTATATTCGAAAAACATTTGAAATCCTCTGTAAAGTTGTTCAGGCCGGATATTTCTCCTAAAGGATATGGTGGTGAACCTATTAAGCTGTTGGGTTATTTCATAGGTTCCATTCAATACATGGATAGATTCACAACCGGTAAGATACATATCTCCATTAGAGGAGATTCCCTCATCAGTTGGACTCATCAGAAATATTTAAGGGTTTATCTTGATCCAAATGAGTCCCCGTCAGTTAGACTGAAAGATTTAGGCTGTGTCAATACTGTAGAAAATGGTAGACCAGCTTATGAACAAGAATTCTCTGACCTCTTTCAGCCTAGGCTTGGCTGTTTGAAGTGCTATGTTCATGAGATCAAGATGAGAAAAGGTGTTACTCCGGTAGTCAGTAAAGTGAGAGGTGTTCCCTTGATGGTGAAGGAGAAAATGAGAACAGAATTAGAAAGGCTGGAACAGGATGGAATAATTGAGAAAGTAGAGGCTACTGAGTGGTTGGCTCCAGTAGTGATGGCAGTAAAAGCTATTGGCGAGCCAAGATTATGTGTTGACTTGAGAGAGCTGAATAAATGTGTGATAATAGATCACTATCCCTTGCCCAACATTAATGAAATGTTAGCTCTTCTCATTGTTGCTAAATGTTTTTCATCCATTGACTTGACCTCTGCTTACCACCAGATTAAGCTTCACGAAGATTCTCAAGACTTGACGCTTTCATAACACCCTTTGGTACTTACAAGGTCGTCCGGATGCCTTTTGGTTTGGTCTCTGCGGCTGCTGTACTTCAACGTGCCATGGAGAGGGTTCTTGAAGGAATTCAAGGCATCAAGATATACCAAGATGACATTTTAGTGCATGGCAAAGATGTATCTGAACATAATACAAGGATTCGGCAAGTTCTCCAGAGATTAAGGGAAAGTGGTCTAACGCTGAAAGCAGAAAAATGCAAGTTCAACCTTGGTGAAATTGATTATTTAGGTCATAAGATCTCCTCTCTTGGTATCGAGCCAAAAAAAACTTAGTTACAACAATTGAAAACCTTGCGAGCCCAACTTCAAAGGAAGAGGTGATGAAGTTTTTAGGGATGGCTGAATTTTATAGTAAATTTGTGGACAACTTCGCAGAAAAGACCAAAGCCATTAGAGGGTTGGTTAGGAAAGGTGTTACGTTTCGATGGGATAAAGCATGCGAGTATGAATTTAGGAATGTGAAACACAACCTGACGTGTGCTCCATGTTTGCAAAGCTTTGATCCGGGTCAACAAACTATCATTATGGCTGATGCTAGTGCCAAAGGTCTTGGTGCTGTTCTACTTCCAATTCACAATGGTGTGGAGAAAACCATTCTTTTCATCTCGAGGTGTTTAAGGGGTGCAGAATTAAATTATTCTGTGATCGCGAGAGAGGCACTAGCTGTATTTTAGGCTGTGAACAAACTAAGGAAATTTGTTTGGGGTAGCAAATTCTTTGTGAGAACTGACCACAAACCCCTGAAAGAAATTTTTGAAAAAAAAGGGGCTAGATACTATTTCAGGAAGGGTTAGGAAATGGGTAGTGACTTTACAAGAATTTTGTTTTGAAGCACAATATGTACCAGGTGCTCAGAATCTTGTTGCGGATTGCTTTTCTAGACTTGTGAATGAGGTTTCAGATCCTGAGGACACAAATGTGTCTGTCTTGGGTAAATGACCAAGTGGGCTTAGAACCTGACATTGGGTGTAGAGTAGAACATAATATGGACAGAGAAATTAGAAAAGCTTTTGAAAGAAAGGCCAACTTTGATAGACGGAAGGCGGTAAAGAAAATTGTAATTTCCGTAGGTGATGTCATCAAAGTGAGAAATCCTCATTTTGGTCTATCTAACAGTCATTCTAAATTATCTTCTCCCCTCAAAGTGATTAAAGTCATGAAGAATGCTGTGAAGACTGAAGATCATAGGATATGGAACATTGGGAGAGTAGTAAAAATCACTGGGGATGGGGAAGATAAATCTGTGAAAAGTTGTAAGAAAAAGTGTGAACAAGGGGATAGCTATGTTAAACTGAGAAAGAGCTCTAGGATCATTAGACGTCCTAAATCTTTAGAGTACTTTGTATAAATCATGGTGAGGGGTAAGCACCTCAACCTTAAGGTAACAATGTGTATAACTGTGTTATTCCTTCTTGTTGAGAAAGAGCTTCAATCCTTGAATGTTCTAAAAACTTTAGGTAACAAAGCATATGATTGTATAATTGCATTATTTCATTCTTTATTGTATTGTGTTAAGATTACAAATTTGTTCTTTAGTTTTGTTGATAAGGGGAAGATGTGTGGTATTCTAGGTTTAGAATGTATTTATTGGAACGCTAGGGTCTCCGAGGAGACAACGACAGTTGGAGTTGAGAAGAGGCAGAAGGAGGACGGGGAGAGAATCGTCTGTAGGCTGAGGTGTTTTATTTATACAAGAATCCTATAATAAAACTACTGTTTCACATGAAGAAGCTGTGTTCCTACGATCCTTCGGTATCCTTTCTGGCCCTCTGGATCTCATCTCTGTTGGATTTGATTGCCCAAGCCAGGCCCGAATACTCAAACTAACTTTTTCAAACTTTCCAAAAGTTTTCAAACATTACGTTTGCCATCGTTTGTTTGCGGTTGCATTTGAAAGTATTTAAAAGTTCTAAAATGTGTAAGGGTAGTGTGCCCAGTGCATAATAATGATCCCAGAGATTTTTTTGTCACACATGCAAATGAGAGAATCTGTTTGCCTCTGAGCCTGCACCGTCTTACCAATGTGGGCATTGAGGCAAACATACCTTTAAGAGACGCACTGAAAGTGTGCCACAAAAAAGTGGCATACTTTCATTGTGCCTCCTAAAGGCAGGCCTCTGGAGGGATGAAAAGACCTCCAGATATCAAGCTGCAGGCATGTGCAATCAATGCTCCTGCCTGCACTTTCAGTGTGCCTCCTAAAAGCAGCCCTCTGGAGGGATGAGAGGTCCCCCCAGATATCCCCTTGCAGGCAGGTGCAGTTACTCATTGCTCCTGCCTGCAAGGGAATCTCTAATCCTTACTAGTTGCCGCCTGCTTAGAGAAACATGGAGCAACTTTTAAACAACTGCTCCGTATTTGTTTTAAATGCACTGCCGTAGGGGCCAAGTGAGTTCGTGACTGCCCTCAGGGCAGATCATTCAACAAAATAGAGTGCAGTTTTCTTGCCTGCACCCGGTGATCCTGCTTAAGGGTTTGCTGTAGTTCAAACAGGAAAAGTGCACCCCAGCTGGAAATCTGCCCAAGGATGTAATGGAACAGGTCGTGGTATTGTGGGATGGAGCAGCAGGCACAGGAGTGAACCACTGACTGGCAAGATAGTGATGATTGAAGGAAAGATAACGTAGTTGCCCCGAGAGTGAAAAGAGCTTCCTTGGTAATGTGAGAGGCTGGGACCCCTCAGAGAGGGAGGCACTATCACAGAGATTCCACTGAAAGAGGATGCCTTTGTCTCTTTCAGTGGTGTGCCATCCATGTTGTGCTCTGTCCTAGGTTTAAGAAGGGAAACTGGATTGGAAAGCTTAGAGTGAGCCTGTTTCCAAGTGAGGAGTGCGGACCAAGAGAACAGCCAACAGGCATTGCATTTGTGGCAGAGTACCATGCCCACCAAACTCTAAATCACCCCTGAAGTAATTTACAGGCTACCCTCTGAAACTGACTGAGGAGTAATTATTAACTGAAAAAAATTGTACATTTTTTATCGCATTGTTTTTATTTTTTTATTTGAATCTGTTTATTGGTTTTTCAAAGAAGAAACAAAAAATGAATGGGTAACAGCAATTGTATACTTAGGCGATAAATCAGGTCTAATAACATGTCGCAGTGGGAACTTGAACATTATTACTTTATGGGTGTTAACTTCAATGGGTATAGCATTGTCGACTCCTCTCCGCAATATATAAAATATTTAAAAACGTTGGGATGTGAAGCAACAGTGTTCATGGAAAGTGTTGGCTGTTCAGGTAATGTCCTTATAAGTGGACCCCACTATAGTGGGCATTTAAGTATTCCAAATGAGCTGAAACAATTAATACAATGAAGAGAAGTCCAAAAGAGCAATCAACACTGTAATTTTACAGTGACATCAACAAAAGAAAAAAAGAAAACAAAAGAATAACAAATCTGAACTGTGATAATATCTAACTGTGAAAACTTGTCTTTGGATTCCAGCAGTATTGGCCTCCAATGGACTCCCATATTACAGTTACATCTTATCTGAACTGTGATAATATCTAACTGTGATAACTTCTCGTAGGTTTCCAGCAGTATTGCACCCCCCCCCCCCGTGGACTCCCATATTACGGTTATATCTTATCTGAAGTGTGATTATATCTAACTGTGATAATGTCTTGTAGGATTCCTGCAGTATTGGCCTCCAATGGACTCCCATATTACTGTTACATCTTATCTGAACTGTGATAATATCTAACTGGGATAACTTCTCATATGATTCCAGCAGTATTTCACCCTCCCCAGTGGGCTCCCATATTACAGTTACATCTTATCTGAACCGTGATAATATCTAACTGCGATAACTTCTCGAAGGATTCCAGCAGTATTGCACCCACCCCCCCACCCCCACCCCAGTGGACTCCCATATTACAGCTACATCTTATCTGAAGTGTGATTATATCTAACTGTGATAAAGTCTCGTAGGATTCCAGCAGTATTGGCCTCCAATGGACTCCCATATTACAGTTACATCTTATCTGAACCGTGATAATATCTAACTGTGATAACTTCTCATAGGATTCCAGCAGTATTGTGCCCCCCAATGGACTCCCATATTACAGTTACATCTTATCTGAAGTGTGATAATATCTAACTGTGATAACTTCTCGTAGGATTCCAGCAGTATTCCTCCTCCCCCAGTTGACTCCCATATTACAGTTACATCTAGCTTTGTAGTCCCCATCGTATGTAAAAGAAACTAAGGTAATGCGGTTGCTGGTAAAGGGTGACCTTCCCAAATATATAATAGAGAGAGTGTTGAAGTCAGTGTGGAGTGGCGCTTATGGTTGATTGATATTTTTGGGGTCTAGGTTATTTTTAAATTCAGTTAAGATGGTATTTCCAGCACAAAATGGCACAGTGACATATTCACAACGTGTTGTTCACCTCTGATGCCATCAGTGCCATGCACTTGCTAAAAATGCCTTTTTCATATGATGATAAACACAGAACAAGGATAAAGAAGCAGAGTCTTAGATTAGTATTTGAGGCACTCCTTTCAGTACCAATCTCTACACACAGCCAATCGCCAAAGTGGAAATCGAGCAATAGCTGTAATTTTACCAATAATGCATAACAAAATCATACGGTTTTGACTATTGTTCAAGCCTGTTTTCATTTGGCACTAGGATTCCGTGAAAACGCAGGTCATGTTACTTTTGTCTGTGCTGTTCCAACCAGTTACACTCTTTCCAAATAACATATAAAGGAATTGATGTCACACAGTTCAGTGCTGTTCTTTGTGCCACTGTGACTCACATAGTGCCGACGGCACAGGTGCTAATGTGTAGTACATCTGAGTCTTAAATTGTGGGCTATGGGAAGATTCTACGCTCCTCTTCATCACTTCTAAATCACTTTTAAATCTTTCCTATATAGCATACCAGCGCACTTTGAACCATCAAAAGGGTTCTCAAATATATTCTTTGACTCTTCCAATCCACAAGGCAGATCATCGACAAACTGTATTACTTCTATCATAGTCTTAGTTTAATCCTTGGACCAAAATGTTGGTATTCTGATCAAATATGTGGGTCACTTGAACGCCTGCTTCATATACGTCCATGTAAGCTAGTAGCCACAAAACGGAATCTCAGTCTTTGTTCCTTCCAAGATTGATAACATAACCTTTGATTTGGGTAATACCATCTAATATATAACTGCCAAATGATTGTTTAGTTGTTGTGTTACAGCACAGTGGTAGGGGAGAGAGCTAGTAATGTTGATTCACATTGCCGACATTTGGAATTACAAACTTGGGCAATTTTGTGTCTGCAAAATGTGTCATGCTGATCCCACTGAGATCACAGCATAACTCCTGACTGGACAGCTGAATAGTGACAAGAGGCAAAAGATTGTGTCAACATCTATTGTCTTAACTAAAAAATTGCACACCTACAGAAAACACAGCATTACAAGCTTTTTTTGCACAATGTTCAAGATATTATGTATTCGGGTGAGTTATTTGTACTAACCGGATTGCAGTGCTCTGCAGTCTGGTCCTTCCGGGGACATGCCACTTTATCCAGTAACAATGGAATGAGTTCGCGGGAACGGTTCTTGGCCAGGTCAGTGGAGTTTTCTATTCTGAGCACATGTATAAGTTGCATGAGATACCCTTGGCCGTGGGAGTGATTACCGTCCTCGCGGGGTCGCTCTGCTTGCACATCCGAGAAGATCCCGCAGAAAAGAATGCCGAGCACCAGTCCCCAAAATGGAGTCTTTCTACGACAGTGCATTTCAGTCTCTTGTTGATCAGGATAGCGGGATTTTAGGCTTGCGGTGTTCACTTCGGACGTGCAACCTGAAACAGTGGATTGTTAAGGAAAGCACATTAATTGGAAAGCCTTCAGTCCGTCTCAAAAGATGCATTAATTGGTTGACTAAGCTGATTTGCTGTGACAAGCTGCTTCTGAACAACAGGGGTTCTGTGGGGCTCAAATTGTTTTAGGCATCAGGATCTGAAATAATGTCCGGCTTCACGCGACAGGGCACAAGTAGAGACCCGGGACTCACTCCACAAGCTATTGAAAATCGCAGTGTCTTTATGGACATAGTTCTGCTAAACTAACAAAATGCGGGTAACACCCTCAACAAACAATGAAACTAATGCCACCCATCAATTTGAGGCTCGTGTACAGCCTAATGTTGTGAAGCAGCTTAATCTCTCTTTACTTTGGACACTTGCGGATGAATATGTGTGCGCGGACCCGCAATTTATTTTTTAGAACTTCATAGAACTTTTTTTATGTTTTTCAACATTTTTAGTTCTTACCAAGTGGTGAGGCGAATGGCTTTTTCAAGAAAAACATCGAACCGTAAATCTTTCAAAATGTTCCTTTTACCATATTTTGTTTTTGTCTTATCAATAATATTTCACGTTGCATTTTCTAGCGAGTCTCTATCAGTTTATCAGATACAACGCAATATTTCTGTCGTGCACTGTTTTCTTTCCATGGCACATTTTTGAAGAAGGGCCATGTTTCTTACGTGTGTGTGTGTAACTGCATTACACATCCTACATCTTCTCCTTGCCTCGGTTGTCTACCTGTGCGAGTTTTAGTTTTATGGAGTGTAAATTGGACAATCTCAACTATTCAGTCGTTCTCAGCATCCAGAGGTCACACGTTCTGAAAAAAGTAAGGCCGTTTGAGAAACAGCACTCATAATGCCCTTACACACATTAAAATCTAACACGTTCTCTGTTTTCATTATCACAGCCACACACAAAAGAGTTCAGCCTAGTTTGGGAACTTTCTGTCTTACCGTTAGTCGAAGCCGGAGGAAGCCTGGGATGTTAATGCAGCAGCCGCAGTATTCCGATGATAAAAGTGTGAAGTTTTAAACTCGTCGCTGGTGCTCTGGAAACTTGAAAGGATTAGCTGCTCTGCAAGTCCTCCGTTGCTATGGAGAGAGCTGTTATTGGGATCACAATGGGGGAAAGGGAAGAGAGGGCAAATCCTCTTTTGCTTTTATTAGTATAATTGGTGGAACTCTGAACGTCACTTTGAAACACGGATATCGCAAATGACCACATTATAATAGATGCACGTGGCGTACCTGTGTATTTTTGATCGTTTTGTGGGCAAATGTAAATATGCAGATAACATGGTAATGTTAAAACGCCCTAATAATATTTAACAGTTGTTGACAAAATAAGAAGAAAATGTATAGATCTTTTGAAACTCTAAATGCTCTGTCCACGAACTCCCGAGAAATGTGTGCAATTTGTATCTGAAGAAAAAGGAATGCTCTTGCAAAAAGACATTCAATGGACGTGAGGTGAAACATTGTTTGAGTGGCGTAACGCTTCAGAATACCGAATTATTTGTTTCACTAGCCTAACTAGCAAACAGAAGCCAAGCCAATCGGTCTGGCTTGTATTTTGAGCCCTAACTACAAAATTAAAATGGCAGCTGCAGCGATAAAATAAAGCAACAACGATTGCTTTCTGTGTATAGTGCATCAGTGCATAGATGAGATTAATAATTTAATATGTGATGAGTCAGTGTATTTTTTATGTATAAGATAGTCCTTCGTTCACGTCAATACCAGTACTCAATGCAAAGTGGAATGGTACACCAAACAGCCAATAGAATCATGTGAAAGCGCGTTAGTGCAAAGGGCAGACCCAGTCTATGTATACTTTAAGCATCTGGCAGGACAACAGTAATTATTCAGAAAGGGAGTACCAAGGTTGTGTAAATAATATGGCAAGAAAAGGCAAATTATGCAACCTCATGTACCACTTTTTGGGATAGTATTACTTCATAATTTTGTCATATTTAATAATGTTAACACTGTATGGGCAAAGGTTTCACATCACTAGTGCCAGTTCAACACCCAGCTACAGCAATAAGCAATGGAAAGGTGACTATTCAAACTTTGCATTTGGCCTTCCATTGTGCGGCAACGCGTGTCACTGCAATTTCAGTAATATTTGATCCGTGTGAGCTAGAACATTTTTGTTGTTGTTAAAATCAGTAGATTATCTAGCAGATTATGGATTAATTTGCAAATAAGGCAAATCCATAATTATGCAAAAAATGCTGCAACGGCATAATCACATAATTCCTGTGGCCCTGGCTATTGGTAACAAAAGTATGTGTAGGCAGCGGCACTGGTTTCAAACACTACAGACCCGTGCCACTAGACAAAGTTGGGGTACAAAGGATGACAGCCACATCAGGCAGCCAGGACAGCAAGCACTCCATTGGCAGCAACAGTTAGTAGTTTTCTGACCGTTTCTAAGTGTTAAAAATAAAGAGTGTAATTATGACCTAATTTAACGCTTACCTTCCTTGTTCATCAGGTTTAGAATAAGAAAGCCTGATATGGTTGTGCCACTAGTTAAACGTGCGTTTCGTGGATTACACTAAAGGTCAGCAGCGTGCATTGTACTTACTGCACCATTTTGCCAGCCTTTTTCTACTGCATTGAGGACCTCATCACCTATATTGATTCCAGATGAGTCCTTACAATGTCTGTACAACATCAGCCCTGTTGCACCCAGGAGAACTGGAACTGGTAATATTGTGGGGATGGCTCTGGATCTCACATAGTCAGTGGACTACTACCATCTCTGGGATTTAATACATTCCTATGACTGACATCTTAATTGAAGCCATCGGTGTCTGCCCAGATTTTGTCAATTGACTCATCACTGCTCCTGGGGCTGTCACCCAGATTTTCACAGTTCTAGTGCCTGGAGACATCGCTTGCTACATGACACTGATTCTTGGCCATTAAAATGATGAGGCGTCTTCCGCTGTTTCACCCTACCTCTCTTTTGTCTGCCCTTTCACATTTCGATGCATGTATCCTTTTCAATCATACATCTTTTTACCCCTCCGACTCACTCTTTAAAATGAAAGCAAAACAAACTAATACTACTGTCTATGTACATTGTTCTTGAGTGAGAGAGGGAGACACTGGAGACTGCTGGGTCTGAGAGTTATGAAGAGGCAGGAAATTGGCACACTGGTCGGCCCTGGGAAATAGGATAGGAAAAGCCAAGGTTAAGCCTGGAGACCACATACTGCATGTGAATAAATAATACGAAGTAAATGGCTTGCCTGGATAGAATCCACAGACTTCATCTACTGTCACACTACTAAACAGTCCAGCAAGGTAGCTCGACCTGCTTTGGCCTTCTTTTGTTGAGCTGTCAGAGCCAATTTAGGGAAAAAAGTATAGTATATTTACTTTTTTAAATAAACTATAAGATGATTAAACAATTAAATAATATTGTAAATATAAGCAAATAAAGTAGGTCTTCAAATACAACGTACATCATGCTTTTGTTCAAACTGGACTACAACTCCCAGAATACAAGTGGTTGTTAATTAAACGTCAAAGCTTGGATAAAACGAGACAACCGCGTCAGGGTGTGACAAACACACATTTTTACAATCTGTCTTTGAAACCATCTCAAATATTTACATTCAGCTATCAGAGTAAATTGACCTAAAACAACATGCATTTCGATATCTTAGATAAACCATGATACAATAAAACAATGAAAACTAATTTTAAATGAGAGAAAAACGAATCAGTTTGTCAAATAGTAGTTACCCTTAAATAAAAAATGAGGTTTCTTCGTCGTCTCGCTTGAGGCGCAGGATCTCCAGTAGAAAAGTAGGTCTGCACAGCATACGGAAGAAATAAGAATGTGGCAAAATATTTTGTTTTAATTAAGTAACTCAGTACCAGGCTGTACATGATACATGAAAAGACATTGACACGGCCGTGAACTTGATTGGAAATTGCACGCATTGCTTCAAAGATTTTTGTTCAAATTTCCCTTAGTTTGTTATTAGGCAATGCTTTCAGTGGAAGGAAGACTTCAGTGTCTGCATGCCTATCCAAGATAGAGGTGCAATCAGGATGTATGAGTGGTAAAGTCGGGGAGGGGGGGGGGGAATGGGGGGGGCACATGAGGCAGCCCCTTTAAACTGATGGCGTGTTTTCCGCTTATGTGTTATGAGCAGCCCTCAGCGTTTCATGGATGTTTACTTTTTCCTTCAACAGTTTACAAGGCCAACACAAGCCCAGGGCATAACTTAGTTTGTGTCGCAACTCATCCTCACATTTGTGCTCATGAGGATATGTGCATACTGATGTAAATACTTGTTCTGCTTATGGTGTACTTTACATTGCGGTGTCCTCACCACTGACTAGGCTTGACCTTAGCTCACACAAGAACAAGCACTAAGCCGTGTAAAAGCATCCCTTAGGTACCTGCTTACTTTCTGTCTGCCTATGCAACCCCATGAAAAATATCCAAAAATCAATAGGTCTTATATCTTTCCAAACCCTAATGAGTGATATCTAAGAACCGTGGCTGGTGCAATATGATGTACTAAATGAGCAGGACACTGCCTCACTTGCTTATTTAGGGGCATATTTATATGCAGTTCGTGCTGTGTTAGTGTAATTTTTTTGGCGCTCAAACATCACAAACTTCGCACCATAGTTATATCTATATTTTGACGCTAGACCCATCTATCGTCATAATATATGAGTTTGGGACATTTTTTGGATGCGTCAATGAGATGCAAAGTAGATGTTCCCGTCCCAAAAAATGCCACAAACCTCTTAGCGCCATATTTATCTCCTCCGTGCTAAATGACACATGGGTGGGAGGCAGACACAAATAATGGGGCTAAGCCAGCTTAGAGCCATTATTTAATGCCTGGGTCTGACCAGGCGTTAAAGTACCTGTGGACCCATTTCCATGGTAAAACACCATGGAATGGGGCCACAGGTGCCCACCCCAACCTCCAGAAACACCCCCACATACACCAGAGGGACACCGAAGGATGGGGGACCCCATCCTAGGTAGGTATCGGTAAGTATATTTTATTTTTTATTTTTTTGCCATTGGGGGCCCTAACATGGGGCCCCCTGCTTGGCATTGGGTGTAATGGCCATGCACAGGGGACATTGGTGCCCTGTGCTGGCCATTGGGATGGAGGGCAAGACTCCTATCTTTACTTAGACAGGAGTCATTTTTTGGATGGTTGTACGTCAGAAAATGACGCAAGGCTCGTTAGCGGCATGTTTTTTTCCTCTAACAAGCCTAGCGTCATTTTCTGAGGCACAACCTTCTTTTCCAACACCACCACCACCACCCCCACCCCACCCAGCTAGCTTTTCTTTTTAGATGCTAGCCCAAGCTAAGCCTCGGCTTGCCCCATTCTAGAAATACGGCGCCCGGCTGGTGTCGTAGAATAACACAAGCCGGCGCTAAACGTTTTGCTGCAAAACTGCATTAGCACAGTTTTGCAGCAAAAAGTATAAATCTGGGCCCTAGTGTGTAACAGCCCAGATTGCATTGGTTGTCCCTCCTGAGCAGTTTTTGGTGCCCGCTAGTACTGTGCCTCCCCCCCCCCACCTGCCTGAATCTGGACCTCTCCATGATAGAATCTAGTTTTGAGTGATTGAGGCTGGTGTGGTTAGAGAAGCTGCTCTTGGGAGTCAGTGCTGGGCTACTTAGCACTGTCACATCCTCCACGGTAGTTCAACCGACCACTGCATGGGCAATGGACAGTGCAACCACCCAACTACCCACTAATACTCGCTCCTTTTCTCTCCAGGCAGTTGGTTCGAAGTCTGTGATACATCATGGAGTAGGTAAAATATCTTCTAGAGTTGCTGGCAGAGAAATAGAGTCATGACCCCTCTCTCATTCATGTGCGTCTTGCACCTTCAGACTGATAGTAAATGCACAACAAGCACCACATAATTCGTCCTCTCCCTATTAGCCTGTAGCACCAGATATCACAGCAGCATCAACATAGGAAATGATGTGCGCTGCAAGTGAAGTGCAGATGAGGCAGGTCTTAAAGAGAATCGTCGCCTTGGAAACACATAGAGGTATTTAGTATCCTTGTTGGACCCTTGGATCATTTTCACCACTTTGTGGGCGAGTACTGACCCTATCAGCAAAACAGAGCTTCCTACAATGACAGGGTCAGAATTCCTGCTTCCTGCTTGGCAGTCAACACACAGGTACTGCTTTTAAGCTTCTCATTGCCTCTGTACATCAATCTTTCTAGCTGCACTCTACGTTCACCCTCCCATATCTCATATTTATTTAGGATGCCCAAGCTCCCAACTACTCTCACCTAATTCATTAAGGGGCACACAGGGAGTCCCATTCCAATGGATTGATATCTGTGTTGTCCAATTGTGGGTCTTCCTCTGGGTAACCAGGAGGTGTTAGGTGAGGTAATGATGCAATGCTATGTAGTGGGTTCTTAATGTGAGAATTGATGAGAATTCTCAATTGCTAATGATTAACTTGTTTACCATCCTTGAAGATGTCAGGCCATGATTCTCAACTTCAAAAGAGTGATGTCCTTAAAGTCGCATCACTGGGAGGATTTGATTAGGCCAGAGATCAAGGGCCTCATTTACAAGAAACTGGTGTATTGCTCACGATGCACCAGTTTGCTTGTGGCACACTGTGCTCCCCTAACGAACACCCTGGTAGCATTATATTTACAATACAGCTCATCATGGCACTCGTTAGCACAGATGTGTTGTGTCAATGCCTCCCTTGCATACATCATACCTGGCAAAGGTATAATGGGGTGCAAGGGTTTACAAACTGTGCAATGGTCCCATTGCGCCAGGTTGTAAATACAATGCAGGTATGGGACTGTTCTGCACTGTCGTAGTGTAGTAAAATATGAAACTACAGCAGCGCAAGGGGCTTGTAAATGAGCCCCCAAGTTCTGTACATCTTTTCACCGTTAACTGACATCCATGTCTTCTGGGAAGAGTAGTTGGCTTAATGGGACATTGGTATTTTTTGTTATCATCAGTGAGTTTCTCTCATATTTCAGAGTCATATGTTTGACAGATTGTGGAAGTCAATGAGTCAAAACCTAACACTGTTTATGTATACAATGGAAACTTGAATCCCTCAAAAAACAGCAGAACACTCGCTTTACGGTTCTCTTTTTAATCAGGCATTATTTAAATATTAGAAGCCTAATAGGGCATAAACTAGTATAAGATAAAAGCAAAGAATTCAAAATAACGGCATAAAACTCTAACATCACAAGGAGTGTTCTGCTTTCCTTACACAGCAACTGCCTGCACTAGACAGTCTCCACACCAGCACTAGTGCCAACATAATGAACGTCTGTGACAGCAGTACACTAACATAACAAATGGATGGTCTTTTAAAATTCTTCACTTCAACTGAAGATTGTTCTTAGCTGTGATGTCATCAGCTCCATTTTCAATGAGTGGTTAGAGTTATTTATAAGCTTCTTTGCTGAGTTGTGTGTCTTCAATTGAAAGTCCATGAGATTGTGTGGTATGGATCGTATATGTACACTAGGGCTATACCTTACACATTTTGGTATCACAGAACAACATTGTGGATTTACAGTGCATGCTGGTGCCATGTGGAAGTACGTTACTGTTTATTTAAACAAAGAATCTGACTCCAAAAGCATGAAATAGTTTATCCTGCCCAGGATTAAGCATGTTCAATTCACACTGTTATATAAGGACTGTATATCATTTCACTGTAGAGAAATGAGTATTCTAAATAGTGTTATCCACTAAAAGAAAGACACAGTAGTGTCAAAAAACTTGTTTCCAACTGTTATGATTAGGACACTTCATGCTAACTATCTACTGCAATAGAGGTCCTCATCTTGCTAAGTTGCAACCAGATTCACTAAATCAAGTCTCAGAGAAAACAAAGTTTACGCATAAATATGGACCTGTACCTACTACCACTGCAGCTATATCATCTGCCAGATTTAATAAATATTGTGACACCTCTCAAAAAGGTGCGCCACAATGGCTTCACTCTATCACATGCAGCTTCAGCCTATTCTACTCTGGTCATCCATATACTGTCAACTCAACCAATGGCCTCACAGTAATCCATAGGTTAAGACTTCTGTGACGGATACGTCCAGCCTTTTTAAGCCAGACTTGTCTTCTGAAGATCCTTCAGATGGCTGACCTTTTTTGATGCAAAGCTAGGGCCCTTGAAATGAGAACAAGCACTGGCTAAGCCAATAAGTCTCAACTTTGTGAACTATGCTCCGTAGTGTGGCTAAAGTTAAAAGAAAAATTAAAAAATCCTTTGATGTGGCCACCCCTTTAATTTATTGATCTACTTACCATGAATTCATGCCTACAAAATGATGCAGGCACTTTTGTTTCTTTTTAGTAACTGATCAAAATTGGCTCAATACCTAAAACCCAAATAGAACAAGCAAAAACATCTTTTGAGAGTGGAAACAACATGGGAGGTTGGGGGTATGGTCAAGCAACACAAGAGAATGTGAGGGGCAAGCAGGACATACATCATGGATTTAGATGGGGGGATGCTGAAGCAACACAGGAGGGGATATGAAAGCAGCAGGCGGGGGCTGCTGGGGACTAAAAAGCTATGGTGGGCAGGTTGTGAGCAAAAGCAGCAGAGTTTTGGTGGCATTCAACACAGAGGGCATAGGTTGGGGAAGCAATAGGGAGAAACCCACAGATGTGTACAGATGGGAGGACTGTGGGGAGAACAGAAAGCTGCACAGAATGGGGGAGGGAGACATATACTGTATAAAACAAACACACTCTAATGAAGTGCTTCATACAAGAAAAACAATAGTTCTTGAAAAGCAAGCAGAGGAAGCAGTGATGCCAGTCAATCAAAGAGACTGTAAAAAGGCAATGCTCCATGGGAGCAATATAAACAAGATTGACCGGTTGGGGCATGTTAGAAATGGGGTCTCTAGTTGGCAGAGGTATTTACTTTTGTCCAAGTAGAGACCACAATCCTAGTCATGGGAAGTCACACGCAATCCAAAAGTATCCCGTGCCCACCCTCCAGTGGCTTGGCATTGAGCAGTCAGGCTTAATTTAGAAGGCAATGTGTAGAGTATTTGTGCAATAAATCATGCAATAACACAGTGAAAACACCACAAAAATATACCATACCAGTTTTAGAAAAATATAGGATAGGTATCTAGATAAGTTAAGGTCAAAACAATAAAGATTCAGTAAGCACAAGTTGAAATATCACTTTTGGAAGATTAAAAAAAGTCTTAGAACTTAAAAATCAACAGTTTTCTCTTGTTTGCAAAAAGTGCCTGGTTTGCATCAAAATTATCACGCACGGAAACTGCAGAGGAGGAGATGCGTGGAAAAATAAGGTGTGCGTCATATTTTCCGACACGGCACAGATGATGCATCGTTTCTTTCCATGCTGCAAGGGGCTTTGCATCGATTACCAGCACGCTGCCTTTGTTCCTCACTTCGATGCGGGGAACTTTTGACACCTACGGATGATGTGTGGATATCCTGGGCATGCGGGGCGAAGACACAGGTGTTGCGTCGATCCGGTAGATGATGCGTCACATTTTCTGTTGCACGTCGATTCATCACTCAGGAAGTCAGGTTGTGTTGTTCCAGTTCGGCTGTGCGTTGATCCGGTAGGGCTGTGCATCGAATTTCCGGTGCAAACGCAGGGGCTGTATCGATCTTCACTTGGGAAGTTGGTCTGCGTCAGTCCAGTTTGGCTGTGTTGCGATTTTCTCATCAAAAGGCAGGCTGTGCACTGTTTCCGGCAGGCTGTGCTTCGATTTTTGGCACACAAGGAGTTTCCTTGAAGAGATAAAGGTGGTCATTACAACTCTGGCGGTCGGTGTTAAAGCGGCGGTGAGACCGCCAACAGGCCGGCGGTAAAAATTTTGCAATTACGACCGTGACGGAAACCACCAACAAAGACAGCCACTTTAACACTCCGACCGCCATGGCGGTACAAACAAACAGCGCGGTGGTCACCGCCAACAGACAGGCGGAGAACAAAGTACCGCCCACAGTATCACAAACCACCAATCCGCCACCTTTTCCGGGGCAGATTCACCGTGGATAAAAACACGGTGGAAACAGGATTCCGAAGGGAAAACGCTCACCTCTACACACCCCACGAGGAACTAGTACACCATGGAGCTGGAACTCCAAATTCTTCCTGCGATAGTCTTCCTGCTCCTCTACCAGGAGCACGAACGCCGGCGGCAAAGACCACAGTGAGTACTGAACCTACGACACAGGGGAGGGGGAGGGAAAAAACAGGGACACAGACATGCAACACCCCCACCCCCACCCCCACCCTCACCCACCACAACAAACACACTAATCCATATTGATACATCACAGTTACGCCCCCCAACCCCCCGGAAGAATGCAAAGACAAAAGAAAATGAGTGTAACCATTGTAATATATAAAAAGCAAGTAGGCAAAAATATATATACACCATTAACAAAATATACACCAAGCATAGTAGTCCAGGTAGTGCTCCAATTAAGTCCGTGGAACACTGGGCCCACACGGTATGGGCGAGGCCCACACAAGATCCCCAACCATGACGGAGAGAACACTGCAGGGGCATCAGATAGCAATAAAACAGGCACCTCAGGGGCAGGGAAAGGGGGGGCACCTCAGCCGGTTGAGTGCACGACGCCAAATCCACGAGGGGGCCACATGCCCACTGTTCAATCCTGCGGAGTGCAAAGCCACAGTCTCTCAAGTCTATACAGTGAGTGGGTTGCCCACTGTTCCATCCTGGGGAGTGCAAAGCCACAGTCTCTCAAGTCTATATAGTGGGTGGGTTGCCCACTGTTCAATCCTGGGGAGTGCAAAGCCACAGTCTCTCAAGTCTCTACAGTGGGTGGGTTGCCCACTGTTCAATCCTGGGGAGTGCAAAGCCACAGTCTCTCAAGTTTCCACAGTGGGTGGGTTGCCCACTGTTCAGTCCTGGGGAGTGCAAAGCCACAGTCTCTCAAGTCTATACAGTGGGTGGGTTGCCCACTGTTCAGTCCTGGGGAGTGCAAAGCCACAGTCTCTCACGTCTATACAGTGGGTGGGTTGCCCACTGTTCAATCCTGGGGAGTGCAAAGCCACAGTCTCTCAAGTGGATAACAGTCTCCACTGGTTCTGGAGGGGGCATTGTGCCCAGAGTGCTTCATCCTGCTAAGGACAGAGGTAGTGGATGTATCTCTCCACTGGTTCTGGAGGGGGCATTGTGCCCAGAGTGCTTCTTTCTGACCGTGAAAGACTCAGTAGCGTCAGTGCCCTTGGCGCTCATGGGCCAGCGTTGATTGAGACGGCGGTGCCCTGTTCAGCGGTGCTTGAGACGGCGGTGCCCTGTTCAGCAGTGCTTGAGACGGCGGTGCCCTGTTCAGCTGTGCTTGAAGCAACAGGCTCCTGTGCAGTGACTCAGCTGCTGGTGGTCCTCTCTGTCCCAGCGGGGCTTGTGCTGGTGGTCCTCTCTAGCCCAGTGGGGCTTGTGCTGGCGGTCCTCTCTAGCCCAGCAGGGCTTGTGCTGGCGGTCCTCTCTAGCCCAGCAGGGCTTATGCTGGCGGTCCTCTCTGTCCCAGCGGGGATGACGGCTGTGGCCTCCTGGGCAGCGGGGATGACGGCTGTGGCCTCCTGGGCAGCGGGGATGATGCCGGTCACCTCCTGGACAGCTGGGCTGGTGCTGGCGGTGGCCTTCTGGGCAGCCGGGCTGGTGGCGGTGGCCTCCTGGGCAGCAGGGCTGGTGCTGGCGGTGGCCTCCTGGGCAGCAGGGCTGGTGCTGGCGGTGGCCTCCTGGGCAGCGGGGATGATGTCGGTATTCTCCACTGTGCTGCTCTTCCCAGACTTGCTGAGTTTCTTGTGCCCCTTCCCCACCTTGGAAGGTGTCGCAGCTGACTCCACACTCCCACCGGGACCCCTGGGAGCGGCTTTGGTGGCTGGAGTTTTCCCCCTCTCCCGCCTGGCACTGGCCAACTTCTGATGCTTGACAGGTGGGGGACTATCTGTGCTGTGGCTCCGTGCCACACTGGGTGCCCTGGTGGCCGGTGCACTCCAGATTCCGGTGACTACAGGCACCACTGGTCCAGGAGATGTTGTGGCTGAGGTGCTAGTTCGGGACCTAGGAGACGGACGGGGTGGGGGAGGTGTGGGAAAAGAGGTCAAGGTTGGACAGGAAAAGTTTCTTGGAGACACTGGGAGGGGTAGCTGGAGGGGGTTTGGGAGTGGAGGAAGAGGTTGTGGTTGCAGAAGGTGTTTGTTTGCTGACTTTGGGTGAAGGTGCATGCACTGGAGGCTGTCGTGAGGTGGATGGCTGTTGGGTGGGTGTGTGCCTGCGTTTGTGTATCTTGGGAGGGGGCGTCACAGACACACTGGGAGAGGACACAGGGGACGTGTGAATGGTAGTGGGGGCGGTGACTGCACGTGAGCGGGGTGTGGTGGTGGATGTGCTGGTGATGGTAGTAGTGGCTGTAGAGGTAGTGCATGCAGGTGTGATTGTAGATGAGACTGGCAGGGAGGAGGGAGATGACGAGGAGGGGGACACAGTGGAGGCAGTGGATGTTGGTGTGCCTGCATGTGTGTAATGCTTGCATGAGTGCCTGTGGGATGTGTGGTGCTTATGTTTGCCTGAGCTTCCCTTGTGTGTTGAAGTGTGTGCATGCTGGTCTAGAGGTGTGCTTGGGATGGGCTGGGGTACAGGTGATTGGGTCTGGGTGGAGGAAGTTGGAGGGGGGGGAGGCTAGAGACAGGGACAATGGCTGCCATCTGTGCTAAGGCAAGAGTCTGAAAAGCTCGCTGAAGGGCCGCCTGACCATAATGAATGCCCTCCAGGAATGCATTGGTTTGTTGCAACTGCCTTTCTACACCCTGGATGGCATTCAAAATGGTAGACTACCCAACAGTGAGGGACCTGAGGAGGTCAATGGCCTCCTCACTGAGGGCAGCAGGGGTGACTGGGGCAGGGCCTGAGGTGCCTGGGGCAAAGGTGATGCCCACCCTCCCAAGAGAGCGGGCACAGGGCAAAGGCTGAGGGGCTGCTGGGAGGGCGGTGCTGGAAGGGGGGGTGGCGGCTGTACCTGTAGATGGGGGGGGGACAGATGTTGCTGCCACCACATTTGAGCTCCCATCAGAGGACGAGTCTGTGTCACTGGTCTCAGCTCCTGTCCCCGCCGTGGAGCTCCACTCGCCCTCTGTTCCACTGGTGAAGTCTGAATCCGTAGTGTGGCCCTCCATGGCCATGTGGGGTGCAGCCCCCTCGTGCTCCAGTGCCACTGCTCCTCCGCCTGATGATGCTAATGCACACAAGAACAGGGAGACCACAAAAAGGGGGGGCCGACAGAAGAAAGACATGTTGAGGGCATGCATTACCGCTACCATTGGCGGACACGACAGACACAGAAGCCCTCTGCACTACGCCGCGCTCTTGGGCTCCACTGTTCAATTCCTGCGAAATGGCCTACTAGGCTATGGACGACATCTGCACACATGGATGACACAGGGGCATGACTAGGCGTAGTTGGCACTCTACAGAGGTGCAGTGGGGTGCCACATGGCCTGCCTTACGGAGGTACCTTGCCTACGGAACTCCCCCTGGCCTAGAGAAACCCACAGCCCACCTCCCCCATCCAGACCCCTCCACTGCGTGCAAAATCAGCAGAATGAGAGTGTACTCCCCCCCTTGTGGCTGCTGTGATGCCCTCAAGCGCCCATCCAACACCGGGTACGCCACCGCCAGGATCCTGAACATCAGGGGGTCATGGTGCGACTGGCACCCCTCCCACTTTGGGAGGCCATCCCCAGCTGAGCCTCCGCTGTCTTCTTGCTCCAGCGGCGAATGTTCTTCCATCTTTTCCGGCAGTGGGTGCTCCGTCTGTGGTAGACCGCCAGGGTCCGGAAGTCCTGGGCGTTGGCACGCCAAATATCTTTTTTCTGGTGGGCGCTGACCTACATGATTTGTACAGGGGGAAGAGAAACTTATTACCAACTGCACCGTCACAGTCACTGGCCTCCATCTCTACCCCTGGCATGTGGCACATGCACTCACCGTCATTTCATGCACGCCGCACTCTCCCCCCTTCCTTCTTACATCCACCCCTCTCCACACAGGCATAGCCCATGCAGCATGCTCCCAGCGTACTTACCTGTTTGTATGGAGGACCGTAGAGTAGCGTGTACTGTGGGAGGACCCCATCCACAAGTTTCTCCAACTCCTCCGATGTGAAGGCAGGGGCCCTTTCCCCAGACACTCGAGCCATTGTCTCTTCCAGACCGAGGTCACTGCAGCACTTGCAGTGTAGGTCCTCTCCTGTCAAAGATCAGGTATCGAGTGATTGAACAGATAGAAAATGACGGTCACGTCCGCGGCGGTGCGTACCGTCACCGCCGGCGTGCATCATCATTGGCTTCTGGGACCCACAGGGTCCAATGTTAACCAATGCAACATTGCGCCGCGGTCTTCGACCGCTTACCACGACGGTGTACAACGCCAGCGCAGTTACCTCACATCCCATTGTCCCACTTTACAGGTCAGGCAGGCGCCATTTCAGGGGCCCACATGGCTTCATTTTCAACTGCGTCACACATACCTAGGCCTAGACTCAACACACATACAGGCCACTTTTTAGATTATGGCGGTGATCCTAACCGCGGCGAGCGGCGGTCGCCGCCCGCCATGCAGTTACCGCCAAATGACCGCACCGCGGTCACAAGACCGCGGCGGCCATTCTGGCTTTCCCGCTGTGCTGGCGGGCGACCGCCAAAAGGCCGCCCGCCAGCACAGCGGGAAAGACCCAGCAACAATGAAGCCGGCTCCGAATGGAGCCGGCGGAGTTGCTGGAGTGCGACGGGTGCAGTAGCACCCGTCGCGAATTTCAGTGTCTGCAAAGCAGACACTGAAATTCCTTTTGGGGCCCGCTTACGGGGGCCCCTGCAGTGCCCATGCCATTGGCATGGGCACTGCAGGGGCCCCCAGGGGCCCCGCGGCACCCCCTACCGCCATCCTGTTCCTGGTGGGAGACCCGCCAGGAACAGGATGGCGGTAGGGGGTGTCAGAATCCCCATGGCGGCAGAGCGCGCTCCGCCGCCATGGGGGATTCTGCAGGGCAGCGGGAAACCGGCGGGAGACCGCCGGTTTCCCGCTACTGACCGCGGCAGAACCGCCGCAGTCAGAATGCCCAGCGGCGCACCGCCAGCCTGTTGGCGGTGCTACCGCGGTCATTCGCATGACCCCCTTTGATTGGTGTTCTGTGTAAGCTGGGGGTACTTACCTCTGAGTTGTTTGAATCTGTGCTCGCTGTTGTCCTTCATAGGCACCGTCCGCTGGAACATGTGAGGAGATGGCGGCATCCTCCAGTGTACCGACTGTTGGTGGACCTGTCGACAATGGAGGAAAGACATGTGATCATCACATACAGGCTTGACCGTGCCACAATCCAGGAACTGTGTACCCAGTTGGAGCCAGACCTGATGTCAGCAATCCGCCATCCCACAGGAATCCCCCCTCAAGTGCAGGTGCTGTCAGTGCTCCATTTCCTTGCAAGTGGGTCATTTTAAACAACAGTGGCCATAGCATCAGGAATGTCCCAGCCTATGTTTTCCAACGTGTTGTCCAGAGTGTTGTCTACCCTGCTGAAACACATGCGGACCTACATCGTTTTCCCTCAGGTGGAGGATTTGCCTACAGTGAAAGGTGATTTCCATGCCCTGGGACATATCCCCAACATCATTGATGGGACACATGTGGCTTTGGTAGTCCCCCACAGGAGTGAACAGGTGTACAGAAACCGGAAGAGTTATCATTCAATGAATGTACAGATGGTATGTTTGGCCGACCAGTACATCTCCCATGTGAATGCCAAGTTCCCTGGCTCAGTGCATGACGCCTACATCCTGTGGAATAGCAGCATCCCTTATGTGATGGGTCAACTGCAGAGGCACCGTGTGTGGCTATTAGGTGAGCACCTGGAAGCTAGTCAGTGGGAATGGTTGTCTGGGTCTGGGGATATCCCTCCAGGTTAGTGTGTGTCTAACAGTTGTCCCTCGCCATTTGCAGGTGACTCTGGTTACCCCAACCTGTCATGGCTACTGACCCCAGTGAGGAATCCCAGGACAAGGGCAGAGGAACGCTACAATGAGACCCATGGGTGAAGTAGGAGGGTGATCGAGCGGACCTTCGGCCTCCTGAAGGCCAGGTTCAGGTGCCTCCATATGACAGGTGGATCCCTATTCCACTCACCAAAGAAGGTGTGCCAGATCATCATGGCCTGCTGTATGCTTCACAACTTGGCTTTGCGACGACAGGTGCCTTTTCTGCAGGAGGATGGTCCAGATGGTGGTGTTGTTGCAGCTGTGGAGCCTGTGGACAGTGAAGACGAGGAAGCAGAAGAAGAAGACATGGAGAACAGGGACTCAGTGATCCAGCAATATTTCCAGTGAAACACAGGTAAGAATACTAATCGGCCTACTACATGTACTTAAACACTACTACCTCTCTACTGTCTGTCGTTTTCACCCAGTGTATGGTCACTGAGTTGTATTTTTCCTTACGATTTCACAGATGTGGGTCCCACAGTGTGACATCTGCTTTGATTCCTCATGGACTAGAGCTGTGTGACATAGGTATGTTGACATTACAAATGAAAGAGCTTTTGCCACAGTAATTGCTAATACAGTATTTAGAAATCACAGACTGACTCCAGATTGTTTTGTGCTTTAAGGGTGTTTATTTAAGTGCTCAAAATTGGAGGGGGTAGCAAAATGGTGAGGGGTGATGGCGGAGGAACGTCCAGGGCAGAGTCCCGTATATTAGTCTCACAGGTGCATTGCCCAAATGGGCATAGGAAGTGGAGCTGGGTCTTGGCATCTTTCTCTGTCTTTGTCCTGGATCTCAGGGACCGTTTGCGAGGTGGTTCTCCCTCTGCAGGGGGTGGGGTGCCGGTGTGGTGGTCCTGTGGCGGTGCCTCCTGTCCACTAGCGCCGGCGGAGGTGATGGGCAGTTCATCGTCCAGGCTAGTGTCAGGGGCCCATTGTAGTGCCACAGTGTCCCTCCTGGTGTTGAGTACTTCCTTCAGCACCCCTACGATGGTGCCCAGGGTGGAATTGATGGTTCTGAGTTCCTCACTGAAGCCCAAATACTGTTCCTCCTGCAGCCGCTGGGTCTCCTGAAACTTGGCCAGTACCGTTGCCATCGTCTCCTGGGAGTGGTGGTATGCTCCCATGATGTTGGAGAGGGCCTCGTGGAGATTGGGTTCCCTGGGCCTGTCAGCCCCCTGTCGCACAGCAGCCCTCCCAGTTCCCCTGTGTTCCTGGGCCTTCGTCCCCTGGACCGTGTGCCCACTACCACTGCCCCCAGGTCCCTGTTGTTGTTGGAGTGGTGGGTTAGCCTGGGGTTCCCTGTAGTGGTGGACACACTGCTGATTGACGTGTCCTGGGGACGGAGGTATGGGCCCGCTGTGTGGGTGCTGTGCTGGTGTTTCCAGAGGGGGGAAGCTCTGTGATGGCCTGTGACTGGCTGAGGGGAATCGACTGTCCTGAGGTCCCTGATGGGCCGGGCTGGTCATTTAGATCCAGTTGGACAGAGGTGCTGTCATCACTGTGGGCCTCTTCTGTTGGTGGTGTGGACATGTGTGGACCCTCCTGTCTGGTGACGTTGGGTAGGGGTCCTGCAGGGGTATAAAAGGATGTTTATTACATCTGTGTGTGCTATGGTGTGCAATGGGTGGGTGACTGTGCTTGCATTCCTGTGTGGGACCTTGTGTGATGATGGTTTAGGGGGGTGTATGGGTATGTGCAGTGGACATGCTTTAGTTATGGGTGTCCAGGCTTTGTTGTTGCATGCAGGGCTTGGGGTTAGGATGTGTGGTTTGTGATGTTGGGACATTTGTGAGGAGTTAGAGTGATGGGATGAGGGTGGGGGTATGTGCTGGCATGCAGGTAGGGTGGGGGATGTAACAGTTAAGATTTGACTTACCAGAGTCCATTCCTCCACCTACTCCTGCGAGGCCCTCAGGATGCAGAATCGCCAAGACCTGCTCCTCCCATGTTGTTAGTTGTGGGGGAGGAGGTGGGGGTCCGCCGCCAGTCCGCTGAACCGCAAGGTGGTGTCTTGAGACCACGGAACGCACCTTCCCCCGTAGGTCGTTCAACCTCTTCCTGATGTCCTCCCGATTTCTTGGGTGCTGTCCCACTGCGTTGACCCTGTCCACTATTCTTCGCCATAGCTCCATCTTCCTTGCAATGGAGGTGTGCTGCACCTGTGATCCGGGTAGCTGTGGCTCTAACCGGACGATTTCCTCCACCATGACCCTGAGCTCCTCCTCCGAGAACCTGGGGTGTCTTTGCCGTGCCATGGGGTGGTGTAGGTGATGTGTGCGGTGGTGTGTGGGGTGATAAGTGTGCTGATATGTAGTGGTGTGTAGTGTGAGGTGCATGGAAGTTATGTTGGGAATGGTGTTGTGTGCCTGTGGATGCTAGTATTGTTACTGGTGGTGTCTCTCTCTGGCCTTCGTTTGTGAATTTTGGTCATAGGGGTTTGTGGGTGTGTGTTTTATATTGTATTGGGTGTGTGGGATTGGTGTGTATGTGTATCAGGTGTGTGTGTTTCGAATTGTCCAAGGTGGTAGTGTTTTGTATATGTGTGTGTATGTTGAGCGCAGCGGTGTGTACCGCCAATGGAATACCGCGGTTGAAAGTGTCATGTGGATTTGTGTGTCGTGATAGTGTGGGCGTATTCCTGTTGGCGTGACGGTGGAGGATTTGTTTTCGCCAGTTTATCACTGACCTTTGGTGTGGCAGACTTGTGTGGGTGTCTGAATATTGGCGGATTCCGTGCTGTGGGTCATAATAGCTGTGGCGGTTTTCCGCGGCCGCGGTGGTGTGTTGGCGGTCTTCTGCACAGCGGTATGCAGCTTTTACCACCAATGTTGTAATGACCGCCAAAGTCCTTTTGGCCCTGAGAATTCAGAAAACAGGAGGAAAGGTCAATCCAAGCCCTTGAAGAACACTTCTCAGCAAAGTCAGAGGCCAGCAAGGCAGCAGGGCAACAGCAAGGCAGCAGTCCTTCACAGCAAAGCAGTCCAATGGAGTCCTTTGGGCAGCCAGGCAGTTCTTCCTGACAGGTTGCAGGCTCAGGTCCAGAAATGTCTGATCTGGTAGGGTCAGAGACCCAGTTTATATACCAAAAAATGCATTTGAAGTGGGGGAGACTTCAAAGAGTGGTTTTAAAGTGCATAAGGTCCTCTTTCAGTACAGGTCTGTCTGCCAGGTTCTCAGTAGGGGTTTTGGCAGTCCATTGTGCAAGGGCAGGCCACTAGCCTTTGAAATGTAAGTGTCAGGCCCCTCCACCCTTCCAGCCCAGGAAGACCCATTCAGTATGCAGATGAATGATGATGCGTCTGAGTGTCATGTGTTTGTGGTTGTCTGGGTGGAATGCACAAGGGAGCTGTCAACCAGCCCAGACGTGGATTGGAGACAGGCAGTAAGGCACAGATGGATTTTAGTGCAGAGAAATGCTCACTTTCTAAAAGTGGCATTTCTAAAATAGTAATATAAAATCCAACCTCATCAATAAGCATGATTTTCTATTACCATTCTGGCCATACTAAACATGACCTTTTTACCCCTTTCTGATCAGAATCTATCACTGATACAGTATTTGAGGATAGCCCTAATGCTAGCTTATGAAAGGAGCAGGCCTCATAGTAGTGGAAAATGAATTTAGGAGTTTTCCACTACCAGGACACATAAAACACACAGGTATATGACCTGCCTTTTACCTACATAGCACACTGCCCTATGGGTTACTAGGGCCTACCTTAGGGGTGACTTATATGTAGAAAAAGGGGAGCTTAAGGCTTGGCAAGTACTTTTAAATGCAAAGTCAAAGTGGCAGTGAAACTGCACACACAGGCCTTGCAGTGGCAGGCCTGAGACATGGCTATGGGGCTACTTATGTGGGGGACACAATCAGTGATGCAGGCCCACTAGTAGCATTCAATTTACAGGCCATGGGCACATTTAGTGCACTTTACTAGGGACTTACGGGTAAATTAAATATGCCAATTGAGAATGAGCCAATGTGACCGTGTTTGAAGGGAGAGAGCATATGCACATTAGCACTGGTTAGCAGTTGTAAAGTGCGCAGAGTCCTAAAACCAGCAAAACAGTGTCAGAAAAGTGGAGGGAGGCATGCAAGAAGTTGGGGAATGATCGCCCTAAGGCTGTCAGGTCTAACATGTGTCCCCCCCAGATGAAAGTTGGGAGAGCTTCTCAACCCCTTGGGAGCTCTCACCGCTAAGGCGGAAGAATCTGGAGAGACCAAGAGTCAGTCCCAAGGCAATGCTCCACCGTAAAGTCCATCCCCTGTAGGGAAATGGACCACCTCAAGAGTTTAGGATTTTCACCCCTCATCTGCATGAGCCATCTGAGGGGCCTGTGGTCTGTCTGAACCCGGAAACGAGTCCCAAACAGGTAGGGTCTCAGCTTCTTCAGTGCCTAGACCACAGAAAATTCTTCTCTCTCTATGGCACTCCACCTCTGTTCCCATGGTAATAGCCTAATGCTAATAAAGGCGACTGGTTGGTCTAGGCCTGCCTCATTCAGCTGTGCTAGAACCTCCCCTATGCATGCTCTGAAGCGTCTCTCTGCACAATGAATTCTTTTGAGTAGTCAGGGGTCCTGAGCATGGGTACCATGCACATGGCTTCCATGAGTGTATCACAGGCTTTCAGACAAGCCTTTGTCCAATTCTCCCACCTAGGTTGTTTCTTAGATGTGAGTTCTGTTAAGGGGGCCACTATGGTGCCATAGCCCTTAACAAATCTGCGGTAGTACCCGGTAAGATCCAGGAAGGCTCTCACCTCAGTTTGGGTTTTAGGTGGTTGCCAGGCCATGATTGTCTCAATCGTGGCCTGGAGGAGATGCAGCTTGCCACCACCTACTAGTTGTCCCAAGTACACCACAGTACCCTGCCCAATCTGGCATTGACTGACCTTGATGATCAGGCCTGCCTGTTGCAGAGCCTGAAGCACATCCTTGAGGTGGAGCAGGTGTGCCTCCCAGCGGAACTGTAGACGGTGATGTCGTCTAAGTAGGCTGTGCAGAATGCCTCCTTCCCAGCAAGGACCCTGTTAACCAACCGTTGGAAGGTAGCGGGGGCATTTTTCAACCAAAAGGCACCACTCTGAACTGGTAATATCCCTCAGGAGTAGAAAAAGCAGATCTCTCTTTCGCCGCCTCAGTCAAGGTGATCTGCCGGTACCCTGATGTGAGATCAAAAGTACTGAGGAATTTGGCAGCCCCTAGCCTGTCTATGAGCTCAACAGCTAGGGGGGTGGGGTGAGCATTTGCCTTCATGACAGAGGTTAGACCCCAGTAGTCCATGAAGAACCTAAGTTCTGGCTTTGCACCGGCAGCCTTGGGAACCACCACCACAGGGTTGAACCAGGGACTGCTGAACTTCTCAATCACCCCAAGAGCCAGCATCTTGGCAACTTGCTCCTTGATGCTAGCCCTCACCTTGTCTGACACTCTGTAAATGTTGTTCTTTACAGGGGACTGTCTCCCCTGTCAATATCATGGACACACACATGTGTGAGTCTAGGGGTCAGGGAAAACAGGGAGGAGTACTGTTCCAGTAACTGGTAGCAGTCCCCTCTCTGATCCACGGTCAGGGAGTCAGAGATGTTGACACCCTCCACTGATCCATCACCTTCCTTGTCAGAGAGGAGGTTGGGGAGAGGTTCACTCTCCTCTTCCATACCCTCATCTGTCACCAGAAGCATCCTCTTAAAACGAAGCTTCAGTCATTTCAGATGGAGCACCATTAGGGGGTTTCTAAGGGCCTTGAACTCCAATCAAATCAAATCAAATCATTAACATTTATAAAGCGCGCTACTCACCCGTGCGGGTCTCATGGCGCTGGGGGAAAAAGGGGGGGTTATCGCTGCTCGAACAGCCAGGTCTTTAGGAGTCTCCGGAAAGCGGAGTGGTCCTGGGTGGTCCTGAGGCTGGTGGGGAGGGAGTTCCAGGTCTTGGCCGCCAGGAAGGAGAAAGATCTCCCACCCGCCGTGGAGCGGCCGATGCGAGGGACAGCAGCGAGTGCGAGGCCAGAGGAGCGGAGGAGGCGGGTGGGGACGTAGAAGCTGAGGCGTCTGTTGAGGTATTCCGGTCCCTTGTCGTGGAGGGCTTTGTGTGCGTGGGTGAGAAGTCGGAAGGTGATTCTTTTGCTGACTGGGAGCCAGTGCAGGTGTCTCAGGTGTGCGGAGATGTGGCTGCTGCGGGGTATGTCGAGGATGAGGCGGGCCGAGGCGTTTTGAATGCGTTGCAGGCGATTTTGGAGTTTGGCTGTGGTCCCGGCGTAGAGGGTGTTGCCGTAGTCCAGGCGGCTCGTGACGAGGGCGTGGGTCACGGTTTTTCTGGTGTCGGCGGGGATCCAGCGGAAGATCTTGCGGAGCATGCGGAGGGTGAGGAAGCAGGCGGAGGACACGGCGTTGACTTGCTTGGTCATGGTGAGAAGAGGGTCCAAGATGAAGCCGAGGTTGCGGGCGTGGTCTGTGGGGGTCGGTGCGGTGCCGAGGGCTGTGGGCCACCAGGAGTCATCCCAAGCGGACGGGGTGTTGCCGAGGATGAGGACTTCCGTTTTTTCAGAGTTCAGCTTTAGGCGGCTGAGCCTCATCCAATCTGCGTTGTCCTTCATACCCTCTTGTAGGTTGGTCTTGGCGCTGGCGGGGTCCTTGGTGAGGGAGAGTATAAGTTGCGTGTCGTCGGCGTAGGAGGTGATGATGATGTCGTGCTTGCGTACGATGTTGGCGAGGGGGCTCATGTAGACATTGAAGAGTGTCGGACCTTGGGGTACGCCACAGATGAACTCTGGTGGGTTCTGAGCGAAACGGAGGGAGGTAAACTCTTTGGGAACGGTTTGAGAGGAAGGAGGCGATCCAGTCCAGGGCCTGGCCTTGGATTCCGGTGGAGCGGAGGCGGGTGATTAGGGTGCGGTGACAGACGGTGTCAAAGGCAGCCGAGAGGTCAAGCAGAATGAGGGCGACTGTTTCACCGTTGTCCATCAGGGTTCTGATGTCGTCAGTGACTGAGATGAGGGCGGTTTCAGTGCTGTGGTTGGTTCGGAATCTGGTTTGTGAGGGGTCGAGCAGGTTGTTGTCTTCCAGGAAGGTGTTCAGCTGTTTGTTGACGGTCTTCTCTATTACTTTGGCTGGGAAAGGCAGAAGAGAGAAGGGCGGAAGTTTTTCAGGTCGCTCGGGTCAGCCGTAGGTTTCTTTAGTAGGGCGTTGACTTCGGCGTGTTTCCAGCATTCGGGGAAGGTAGCAAAAGAAAAAGAAGAGTTGATGACGGTCTGGAGGTGCGTGGCGATGATGTCGTCGGCTTTGTTAAAGATGAAGTGCGGGCAGGGGTCCGAAGGGGTGCCGGAGTGGATAGAGTTCATGATGGATTTGGTTTCTTCCGTGTTGATGTGGGACCAGTTGTTGAGGGTGATGGCCGTGGATGCCGGTTCGGTGGTGTTTGGTTGGGTCTGGTGTCCGAAGCTGTCCTGGAGGTCGCTAATCTTGCGATGGAAGAAAGTGGCGAGGGATTCGCACAGATCCTGTGAGGGTGTGACGGCGTTGGCGTTGGCGCTGGGGTTGGAGAACTCCTTGACGATGCTGAAGAGTTCTCTGCTGTTGTGTCTGTTTTTGTCCAGTCTGTCAGTGAAAAAGTTCCTTTTGGCGGCGCGGATCAGGTGGTGGTGTTCGCGGGTAGCGTTCTTGAGGGCGGTCATGTTGTCAGCGGTGCGGTCCTTGCGCCAGGCTTTCTCAAGGGCGCCACAGGTTTTCTTTGATTCTTTGAGGGTGTCAGAGAACCAGAGAGGTTTTTTGTTGTTGGTCTGTCGATGCGTGCGTTTGAGGGGAGCAAGGATGTCTGCGCAGTTGGAGATCCAGTTTGTGAGGTGGAGGGCTGCGTCGTTGGGGTCGGCGGTGAGGGTGGGTTGGTTGGCGGCGAGTGCGGAGAAGAGTTGCTCTTCGGGGATCTTGTTCCACTGTCGACGAGGGATGGGTTGGGTGCGGAGGTGGCGGGTCTCGCGTCGGAATGTGAAGTGGACTCAGCTGTGGTCGGTCCAGTGTAGGGCGGAGGCGTGGCTGAAGAAGACGTGTTTGCTGGCGGAGAAGATGGGGTCAAGCGTGTGTCCGGCGATGTGGGTGGCGGTGTTCACCAGTTGTTTTAGGCCGAGGTTGGCGAGGTTGTCGAGCAGGGTGGTGGTGTTGGGGTCGTTGTTTTTTCCAGATGGAAGTTGAGGTCACCTAGGAGGATGTAGTCCGGCGAGGCGAGGGCGTGCGGGGAGATGAAGTCGGCGATGGCGTCGCTGAAAGGGGCGCGTGGCCCGGGAGGACGGTAGATGAGGGATCCTCTGAGGGTGGTCCTCGGATCGGTGCGAATCTGAAAATGCAGGTGTTCAGCGGCGAGAGGGGTGTCTTCGGTGGAGGTGGTGACGCTGATGGAGTCTTTGAAGACGATGGCGATACCTCCTCCTACCTGGTTGGTGCGGTCTTTTCTGGAGATCTTGTAGCCTTCGGGAATGGCAGTGGCGATGTCAGGGGGCGAGGAGGCGTTCATCCAGGTCTCCGTGATGAAGGCGACGTCCGGTGCTATGGAGTCCAGGAGGTCCCAGAGTTCAACGGCGTGTTTGTGGACGGAGCGAGCGTTGACTAGGATGCACTTGAGGTGGTTGATGGCACGTGGGCTGGTGGTCATGGTTGTTGCGTGGTGGAAGGTGCGTTTGCAGGAGTTGCAGGGGAAGGGTCCATGGGTGCGTTTGGGGTGAGCTTGGAAGCAAGTGTTGGAGCGTCCTGGGTTGAGGGCGTGGAGGGTGGTGGGGTCGTAGCGGGTCAGCGGGGCTTGGGAGAGCTGGGGTCCAGGGGTCGTGGCGCTGGGCGTGGGATAGGCGCGGACGGGCGCAGACGGGCTTGCCTCTGGCGCGCCAGCGGCGCGGCCGCCATATTAGGTAGGAGGGGGGGGAGGGGTCAGGTGGGAGCAAATGGGAGCTGGGGGGCGGGGGCGTGCAGGAGGTCGCGGCGGGAAAGCGCGAGGGAGGGGGGGACAGGTAGAGTGAGAAGAGCTGGGGGAGGGGGTTTTAAGGGTGGAGGGGGGTGAGTGTTAGGAGGTTTAGGAGATAAGGGAGAAAGATAGGAGTAGGGTTGAGAAGATAGGGGAGGGGGGTTGTAGAGGTGGGTGAGGGTGAGAGGTAGAGTGAGAGGATAGGAAGATAGGTAATAGAGGGGGTGAGGGAGGGGGGGGAGAGATAGAGAAATAGATAGAGAAAATAGATAGGGAAATCGATAGATAGGGAAATAGATAGAGAGATAGGAAGATAGGAGGAGGTGGAGAGTGAGGGAGTTAGATAGTGGGATGGAGAGATAGGTAGATAGGAGGAGTGGGGGAGGTAGATAGTGAACGGGTTAGATAGGGGAGATAGAGAGGGTGAGTGGGGGAGGGGGATGAGGCAGGAGCAGGAGGGCAGGCGCGGGGAGAAGAGGACGGAGGAGGCAGAAGAGCCGAAGTCTGAAGACAAGAAGAACAGAAGACAAGAAGAACAGAAGAACAGAAGAACAGAAGACCGGAAGGAGAGAAGAAAGGAAGATCAGAAGACCGGAAGGAGAGAAGAAAGGAAGACCGGAAGAACACAGAGGAACACAGAAGAACACAGAAGAACACAGAAGAAGATACAGAAGAAGATACAGAAGAAGATACAGAAAACGAAGAACAAAGGGCAAAAGACCACAGAAGAAGATGAGGAAGAAGAGAAGTAGAGTGAAGACGGGGGAAAGAAGAGTACAGAAGAAGATTACAGACGAGGTGCGAGGAGAAAGAACAGAAGAACAGAGAAGAAGAAAAGAAGAAAAGAAGCAGGAGCAGGAGAGAGGGTGAGTAGCGCAGGGCAGAGCGAGGGGCTGGGAGGTGGGGGGTACTTACTGTAAGGTGGGTCTCAGGAACTCAGGAACCTGGAGGAGCTGCAGCGGCAGGGGGAGCGACCTACCCTTGGGTCAAGGGTCGCTACCACTGTCGCGCAGCAGCCGCCATATGAGGTAGGAGGGGGGGGAGGGGTCAGGTGGGGGCGAATGGGAGCTGGGGGGCGTGCAGGAGGTCGCGGCGGGAAAGCGCGAGGGAGGGGGGGGACAGGTAGAGTGAGAAGAGCTGGGGGAGGGGGGTTTAAGGGTGGAGGGGGGTGAGTGTTAGGAGGTTTAGGAGATAAGGGAGAAAGATAGGAGTAGGGTTGAGAAGATAGGGGAGGGGGGATGTAGAGGTGGGTGAGGGTGAGAGGTAGAGTGAGAGGATAGGAAGATAGGTAATAGAGGGGGTGAGGGAGGGGGGGAGAGATAGAGAAATAGATAGAGAAAATAGATAGGGAAATCGATAGATAGGGAAATAGATAGAGAGATAGGAAGATAGGAGGAGGTGGAGAGTGAGGGAGTTAGATAGTGGGATGGAGAGATAGGTAGATAGGAGGAGTGGGGGAGGTAGATAGTGAACGGGTTAGATAGGGGAGATAGAGAGGGCGAGTGGGGGAGGGGGATGAGGCAGGAGCAGGAGGGCAGGCGCGGGGAGAAGAGGACGGAGGAGGCAGAAGAGCCGAAGTCAGAAGACAAGAAGAACAGAAGACAAGAAGAACAGAAGAACAGAAGACCGGAAGGAGAGAAGAAAGGCAGATCAGAAGACCGGAAGGAGAGAAGAAAGGAAGACCGGAAGAACACAGAGGAACACAGAAGAACACAGAAGAACACAGAAGAAGATACAGAAGAAGATACAGAAGAAGATACAGAAAACGAAGAACAGAGGGCAAAAGACCACAGAAGAAGATGAGGAAGAAGAGAAGTAGAGTGAAGACGGGGGAAAGAAGAGTACAGAAGAAGATTACAGACGAGGTGCGAGGAGAAAGAACAGAAGAACAGAGAAGAAGAAAAGAAGAAAAGAAGCAGGAGCAGGAGAGAGGGTGAGTAGCGCAGGGCAGAGCGAGGGGCTGGGAGGTGGGGGGTACTTACTGTAAGGTGGGTCTCAGGAACCTGGAGGAGCTGCAGCGGCAGGGGGAGCGACCTACCCTTGGGTCAAGGGTCGCTACCACTGTAGCGCAGCGGCCGCCATATGAGGTAGGAGGGGGGAGGGGTCAGGTGGGGGCGAATGGGAGCTGGGGGGCGTGCAGGAGGTCGCGGCGGGAAAGCGCGAGGGAGGGGGGGGACAGGTAGAGTGAGAAGAGCTGGGGGAGGGGGGTTTAAGGGTGGAGGGGGGTGAGTGTTAGGAGGTTTAGGAGATAAGGGAGAAAGATAGGAGTAGGGTTGAGAAGATAGGGGAGGGGGGATGTAGAGGTGGGTGAGGGTGAGAGGTAGAGTGAGAGGATAGGAAGATAGGTAATAGAGGGGGTGAGGGAGGGGGGGAGAGATAGAGAAATAGATAGAGAAAATAGATAGGGAAATCGATAGATAGGGAAATAGATAGAGAGATAGGAAGATAGGAGGAGGTGGAGAGTGAGGGAGTTAGATAGTGGGATGGAGAGATAGGTAGATAGGAGGGGTGGGGGAGGTAGATAGTGAACGGGTTAGATAGGGGAGATAGAGAGGGGATGCGAGTGGGGGAGGGGGATGAGGCAGGAGCAGGAGGGCAGGCGCGGGCAGAAGAGGACGGAGGAGGCAGAAGAGCCGAAGTCAGAAGACAAGTAGAACAGAAGACAAGAAGAACAGAAGACAAGAAGAACAGAAGAACAGAAGAACAGAAGACCGGAAGGAGAGGAGAAAGGAAGATCAGAAGACCGGAAGCAGAGAAGAAAGACAGACCGGAAGAACACAGAGGAACACAGAAGAACACAGAAGAACACAGAAGAACACAGAAGAAGATACAGAAGAAGATACAGAAGAAGATACAGAAAACGAAGAACAGAGGGCAGAAGACCACAGAAGAAGATGAGGAAGAAGAGAAGTAGAGTGAAGACGGGGGAAAGAAGAGTACAGAAGAAGATTACAGACGAGGAGCGAGGAGGAAGAACAGAAGAACAGAGAAGAAGAAAAGAAGAAAAGTAAGTAAGTGAGTGGCCTCCCCCCTTACACTCCTTGATTTCAAATGGGCCAGTCCAGTGATCCAGAGGGTCCTAGGCTCTACTGGCTCCATCACCCAAATTTTGTCTCCAGTTTGAAACTCTACCAGGGTGGCCTTCAGGTCGTACCATTGTTTCATAACCTCTTGATTGGCCTTAAAGTTGTTCTTGACCTTTTTCCAGAAGGGTTACATCTGGTTGCGGAGGGCCAGCATGTAACTGAGCACATCCTGGTGAGGGTTTCCTGGGAGCATTCTCCCACCCCTTTTCACTATGCGTAGGGGTCCCCTGACAGGTTACCCACAGAGAAGTTCAAAGGGATTGAACCTCACCCCTTTCTGGGGCACCTTCCTATAAGCAAAGACAAGGCATAGCAAGAGGACGTCCAACTTACGCCTCATGGCCTCAGGGAGGCCTGTACTGTAATCATGCCTTTCAATGTCTTGTTGAATTTCTCCAGAAGACCATTGGATTGAGGTTGGTAAGGGGTGGTGAACCAGTAGGTCACCCCACACGCATCCCACATGGATTTCATGTATGCAGACATGAAGTTTGTGCCTCTGTCAGACAAAATCTCCTTGGGGAACCTCACACCGGTAAATATCCTCATCAGAGCTCTGGGTACCACTGGTGCAGTCACTGTCCTCAGAGGGATCGCCTCTGGGTAGCGGGTGGCATGGTCCACCAAAACCAGGATAAACCTGTTGCCCAGGGCAGTTTTGGGGTCCAAGGGACCAATGATGTCAATGCCCACCCTTTCAAAGGGGTACCAACGATTGGGAGTGTGACCAGGGGGGCCCTGACCCTTTTCCCTGTCTTCCCACTATCCTGGCAGGTTGGACAGGGCCTACACAATGCATCTTAGGCCATCCTCATTCTGGGCAAATAAAAGTAGATGACAAGCCTGGCGAAGGTCTTGTCTTGCCCCAAATGTCCCGCCAGGGGGATGTCATGAGCCAGACCCAGTAGGAAGGCCTGGTAGCACTGGGGCACAACCGGTACAGGTGCAGCCCCAGCCTCCAGCACCTTAGGCTCACTGTAGAGGAGATCATTCTCCCAATATATATGGTGATCGCCAGAGGCTTCACCTGCTGCTTGGGCGGAGGCCTGCGGCCTCAGGACACTCAAGAGTGTGGCACTCCTTCTGCACCCTGCAGAATTCCTCCCTGGTTGGCCTACCCTCAACTTGCCAGCCAGCAAGCTCAGGTAAGTCACCCAGGGCAGCAAGGTCCTCCCCAGTTGGCTTAGGGGCCTCCTCCTCAGGGACCCTGTCAACCCCCGTAGGAACTTCTGGGACCAGTTTCCCGTGCACCTTGCCCCTCTCCCTGGCAGCTGTCTGGGCCTTTGTTCCAGGCTCCAGGTGCCCTTGACTCCCTTCCCGGGCAGCCGTAGACCTGTGGTCATGCAGACCCACTCAGGCAAACCTAATTTCTCCAGGTGAGACCTGCGCTCTGCCTCCTTCAAGGTAGTGTGCTCAAGGTTGTTGCCTAACAGACAATCTACAGGCATGGCAGGACTCACAGCTACTTTCAGAGTACCAGAGACCCCCCCTCAAATGGAACCAGAGCCACCGGTAGGTGGCTCTTGCGATTGTCAATGACTATGACCTGGTGGAATGTATTGGGGGTGACCGCCTCTGCTGACACCAGCTGACCCCTGATAGTAGTCATGCTGGATCCTGTGTCACGCAGAGCCTCCACCTTTTGCCCATTAATGGTGATCCACTGCCTATACTTGGAAGTATTAGCAGGCATGTGGGCTTTTGGCATCATTTTCTCATCTCCCAGGGATACTACGGTCACCTCTGTCTGTTGCGCAAAGCTGGGACTACCTCCTCTCTGAGTCCTACACTAACCAACCCAGGTGTCTGCTCTCTAGTGGGGGGCTGTGCCCTCTTGGGACACTTGGAGTTACCCTTAGAGTGACTATACTTAGTGCACTCTGTACATTGGGGTACAAACCTCCCTTTATTACAGTCAAAGAATCCTGGTTTCTTTGCAGAATCAGGTTGGGATTGGTTACCACTATCTCCTTGGGAATTATTTTGGGGGCCTTTTGAGAACTCCTTATTTTTAAACCCCCCCCCTCTTTCTTCTGGTGGAAACCCTGACCACCTTTGTGGGTGTCCCCACCAGATACCCTTTTGGACACTCTGGTGCTAGCCCAGAGGTCCGCCTCCTCAGCAAGCTTCCTAGGATCAGTCAGCTTACTGTCAATCAAGAGCTGGTGCAACTCGGTAAAGCAAACACTGAGCATATGCTCTTTCAGGATCAAATTATGCAACCCCACATAACCATTTACTTTACTGCTCTGCACCCATCCTTTCAGGGCCTTGCTGGAAGAATCATAAAAGTCTACTCAAGTTTGGTTGGAGAGTTTGGTCCTGCCCTTGAATTTCTGGTGATACTTTTCACTGGTCAGTCTAAACTTGGCAATCAAGATGGCTTTCATAGGGGCATACTTGTTCAGGTCCCCAGCTTCTAGTGTAAGAAGTGTGTCCCTCCCAAGTACTGGCACGTATTTCCACAGGCCCACCCTCCATTGCTTTTCAGGAACCACATGAGCCCTTAGTGCAACTTAGGCTACAAACCACTTGTCAATGTCATCTCCCACCACATAACTTGGCACCACATCTTTGGGTATACAAACCTTTTTGTCTCTAACAGGTCCTGTATCTATGCTGCCACCATCACTGCTAAACTCAGATTGCCTAGATTTGAGCTCCAGCTCCTTCAGACTCAGTTTATGAGCCAAGATGAGTTTCTTTTCTGCCAAGGCTCTCTCAGCCTCTCTTTCCGCTCTCCTCTTCTCTGTCTCTATGTTTAATCTTGCTAATTGCAGTTGAAACACTCTCTCCTCCTTCCTTTCGACTGCGGTCAGGCTGTTACTTAACTCACTGCTCCCTGGTTTAGCAGGGGGCACAGACCCAGGGGTAACATCCCCCACTGCTGTTGGCAAATCCTCTGGCCATCCATCCTCTGACTCCTCCACTTCAACATCCTCTTGTGAACAGGCTTCTGCTCAGGCCCTCAGCGCCTTTTGGTACTCCTTCTTCCTGGAGCCACCCCGGGTAGGTACTCCTATCCCCTTGCAGAACCCTTTCAGCTGGCTGACAGTGTATGTCTCCAGCTTAGCTACGCAAGTCTCAAGCTCCTCCTTTGAGACACCACCAGAGACATGTTGCTTAGGATTAGATTAAAATATCAAGCAGGAAAAAAATGCAGCAAAAAGAAAAAAATCAAATTGACCTTTAACTGTGGGTAGGTAGTGTATACGTAGCTATTGTATGTCACTGCACAAACGCAAGTCCTATCCTCACCGCTGATCACCAATGTCAGAAATGGAGTCTCTAGTTGTCAGAGGTATTCACCTTTGTCCTAGTAGGAACCACAATCCTACTCAGGGAAAGTCACCCACAATCCAAATTATCCTGTGCCCACCTTCTGGCAGCTTGGCACTGAGCAGTCAGGCTTAATTTAGAAGGCAATGTGTAAAATATGTGTGCAACAAATCATGCAATAACACAGTGAAAACACCACAAAAATACACCACACAGGTTTTAGAAAAATAAGGGACATTTATCTAGTGAAATTAAGGTCAAAGCGGTAAAGATTCAGTAAGCACATGTTGAAATATCACTTTTGTAAGATTAAAAAGAGTCTTAGGCCCTCATTATGAATACAGCGGTAAACACTGCACCGCCGGCGATAAAAACCGCCAACAGAGGTGTGGTCCAGACCGCCAAATAATGAACTAACTGAAACACAGGCATCCTGAAAACTACTCACCGCCAGCCGAGGAGTGCCGACAACGACGGCAGAGCCTGCCCACAGGCCGACGGAAAGGCCCAACCTGCCCATCAAATAATGAACTACTAGATCGCCATAAGTTCCGGGACGGGAACCACCGCCACGCAAAGCCAGGCAGAAATGAACCAAATATAAGGAAACACTCACCGGAGGCTAACACAACACGCCAAAGCAGACATGGATAGAGAGCTGCAGATCATGCCAGCCCTTCTCCTTGCCATATACCTCCATGACCGAGACCGCTGACGAAGACGGCAATGGTAAGTACTGCAACCTACGAAACCAGGGAAGAAAGGGCACAGTTACATAACCACCCACTCCACCCACCCTGCAACGCTCCCACAACCCTTCACAGCAGCACAAGCCATACACCCCACAGCAAGAGGTACTTACACGACACAAGGCAAATCCAACCTGCCCAAAGTACATACATGTGCCCAACACCCTGAAGAACCAGAACCTTATGGGCCTGGTGGCGCAGGGTACGCCTGAAATCTCCTTGGATTCACCTGCCTCAACTAACAGAGACACGGGACACTCTGTCAGGCGTAAAAGATCAGATTTTATTAGCTGCAGCTAGTACAGTTGTCCAAGAAGTACACAAGGTATGTTCTCAGGAGACTGCCACTTTACTTTGTGGCGCACAATCTTATATACCGTATAAAAACCATTTATTAACTACATACACTCCCAGAACACATAGAAAGGAGCCAGTAAGAATAATGTAAAGATAGAACAGAGCCAATAGAAATGTCGGAAAACAAGACAGCACCAATAGAAGGAATTGGAAAACAAAGTATCAAGTGACTTAAGGTTGCCTCCCCTCCAGCTGTGTTTGTCACCCCTCCCTTGAACTAATTCATTAACCGATCCACAACGAAGTTGCATGTGGTGCGATAAGTTTGTGTGCGTTTGGAGGACAGTTGTGAAATGAGAGAATACTAGCAAAGGACAGCGAAGGCCAGACGATAAGATAAGATCGGCGGAGAATAGTGTGAGCTTACAGATAGTTGAAACAAGGATTAGAAAACCAGACAGGGATTAGTGTACTCGGTCAGACCTTAATACCAGCCTTGTAAAGATAGAGGCAGAAGGCTGTTTTGAACACCATGTTGCAGAATAAGCAGAAAAGGCAGAATGGACTTCGTTCGCTGTGCTGCCTGAGTGAAGGCAACATAAAATGGCGGCGGGCCACAAAATGGCGGGTCGATACGATCGTATTAAAAATCGAATTTCCTCAGACCCTCCTTTTGCCAGAACTCAGGCAAGATACACAAACTTATGTTAATCTGAGTCGATGTCTATGGCCATGAGGTCATCAAGCTGTTGCTGTACCATCATTTTGATATTCTCTGCTCTTTGTGACTTGGGTTTGGGAATACATGCAGTAGCACATAGGTTGCAGATGGCAGGACCGCAGTGCATACAAAGACAACAAGAGAATATAAAAGCTAAAATTACTCCAAAGAATGTCAATACCTTCCAACCCCATTTGGACAGTAATCCCCAAAACCACTCTGAAAAGGACCAATCTCCTTCGTCCTGATGAATCGACTCGGAGATTATGTGTAACTTAGAGATAGCTTGGTATACTGTCGGAGCGTCATTAGGTATGAAAATACAGCAACTTGATCCGATCAATTTGCATACTCCACCACGGTCCGCAAGAACAAAGTCTAAGGCAACACGGTTCTGCAAGGTCATAAGACGATCAGCCTGTAGTTCAGCTGTAATGTTACTTAAAGCTCCTACAGTGATGTCTATGGTGGTTTCTACGACACAAACCAATTGCCTTATATTTCTGCTGTTGGCCATTGGACCCCAGAAGGGAAGAAATCCTTTGAGGAAATCTCCTCCCTCTTGTCCTGCTGTGTCTTTCGAATCCACAATCCCTCTGCCATATCTATTTTTATGATGGTTCGCAGGAGCGGTGTATGTAGGGGGAAGAAGAAAGGCTATATAACAAGTACCAGAGAAATCAGCTGGCAACCATGTATTAGCCCTATCGTGGCAAACGAAGTATGTACCTTGAGATGGTACTAACGGCAGTGAATTCAGGGCTGAATAAACATATGTATGGGAACATAAACTTTCTCTTTGTCCGGTGTTTGGAGTTCTACCATTTATTTGCAGACAGAAATTTCCTTGTTGGGGTATGACCCGTATCGGAGGAGATTTTCCTTGCTTAACCTTATCATTGAGGCCGGAAATGTAATTAGTTATGTTCCAATTGGTATATGCTTTTCTTTCATCTATGGAAGCTTCACTTTTTTCCATGATTTTAGCCATAGCTACCATTCCCTTTATCAATAAACTATGACTGAAATTTGAACCAACACTATGTGAACTGACAGGTTGTTTAATTTTACTTTGATATGCATTATTGAAAATGACAAAATAAGCCCAAGCGGAACCTTCATAGGAGAATGGAAGAACTAAATATGGCATTCCTTTTTCTACCGTATGTGGTATGAGTCCACACACCCAACAGTCAGTTGTATTGATCACTAACTGATGTTGATGTAACAACTGGACGAAGGAATTGTTAAAGTATTCAGTTCTTCTGATGAGTTCATGCTGGGGAAGAGTGTGAAATAGGTGCGGAGAGATAGTAGAAGAAGATGTAGAGGTAGGAGAAGAGACAACTTTTTGCTGCAGAGTAATAATGATCCAGTTTACAGATGCCAAAAGAATACACGACAATATAATGACGCATAGAGCAATACTACAACGACTACATATTTCTTTACAATTATTCTTTACATTTTTACTTTCTCTTTTATCTAATGTAGCCTCCATCTTTCTAAGTGGATGCTCACGGCAATCTTCCTCAATCACTGTAGTCACGATTATCTACCGTCCTATGACACTGTGAGGTCCTGCAGGCCTATTGCCACTTACTCAGGTCGTAACTAAGACTCCTACCGTGACCCTGCAACCGGGATAGAGTACTACATAGGAGAGAAATTTACAAGTTCTTTGGTCTTGGTCTCAAATTATAGCGTTCCTGTCCAGAGGCAGTCTGGTTTTGAAACAATGTTCCTGGATTTGTCGTGTTCAAGCGACGATGCGATGGTATTGCTTCTTGAAGGATGTCGTCGTCCTCTTTCTCAGAAAGTGTTCCAATTAGACGCGCATCACTGAATGGTACAAATTGCAGAACTTTCTCACTTTCAGAGTCACTGATGCCTCTACGGACCCACTGATCGAAAGGCAAGGGCAAAGGCACTTTCTTGCAGTGCACGGTATGCACCCAGTTTTTCTTTCCTTCGACTTTAACTGCTGTTCTTGTGGTCAAAAGAACCAGGCGTGGCTCTCTCCATCTGGGCTCCAAATTTCTCTGTCGTTGGAAATTTTTCGTGCAGACCCAGTCACCTGGTCGGATGGAATGACCTGGGTCTGTGGAAGCCTCTGGTAGAGCACTCTGAACCTGTTGATGAAGAACACGCAATTTAGTTGTAAGGTCATGCAAGTAGTCAATCAACATCGGGTATGGCAAGTCTGAGTATTTCTTAGGGCGAGGAACTCCCCATACATTAGCTGGGCGACCAAATATCACTTCGTAAGGGCTAAGCCCCAAACGAGAGTGTACTGCTGTTCTGGTGGACAGAAGAACCAATGGTAAAGCATCAGGCCAATTAAGTCCTGTGCTAGCTTGCACCTTAGCAATTTTAAGCTTCAAGGTTCCATTGTAGCATTCTACTAAACCAGCCGACTGTGGGTGATTCGCCGCGTGGAACTTCTGTTTTATGCCAAGACCTGCACAAACTTTTTGCATGACTTGACCCACAAATTCGCTCCCATTGTCACTCCAGACAATGCGCGGCAAACCAAACCTAGGGAAGAATTCTTTCAAAAGTATTTTGGCAGTTGATAAAGCAGTATTGTCCTTCAGAGGGTAGGCTTCTACCCATCTAGAAAAAGCACATACTACCACCAGAACATATTTGAGGTTGTTGCATCGTTCCATGTGAATATAATCGATCTGCAACACCTCAAATGGATATGTTGGAGGAGCAAAATGACCTGCTGGAGTTGGGGTTCCCTTTCCCGGATTGTACATCAAGCAAACAATACAATGTTTTACTACATTATTTGCACACTTTGGGATCCCCTCATTTTGCCACACTGGAGCCAGAAGTTTACATATTCCTTTTGCACTTAGGTGAGCTGGACCATGTGCCATAGTAACTACACGTAGTACATAAGCATCTGGTAACAGCCAACGTTGATGTTCTGATAATTCAACCCAACATCCCATCTCATCTAACATTCCTGTACTTTCCTTCCACTTTCTCAACTCATTCTCCGTAGCCTCTCCTTGAATTGATTTCACACTCTCTACTGTATCTTCACACATTCCCTTTTCTCTTACGCAGTTTGCGGGACCTGCAACATACATTCGACTTGTGTTGTCTCTGGCTGTCTTTTTCGCTACCTCATCTGCAAATGCATTTCCTCGACCAACATCGTCCACAATCTTTTTGTGTGCACTACACTTCACGATTGCTATCTGAGTAGGCATTGTAAGTGACTCAAGAAGTTCAGTCACTAATTGACCATGTTGTATCTTAGTACCATGGGAAGTAAAGAATCCTCTTTCCTTCCATAAGCGCCCAAAGTTAAACGCTACACCAAAAGCGTATTGGCTATCAGTGTACACGTTTACTCTTTTTCCTTTGGATAACACACACGCTCTAGTTAAGGCTATCAATTCAGCTGCCTGAGCTGAATTATGTCTAATGCGTGCTGTCTCCACAATCGTATGCAAAGTAGTAATAGCGTAGGCTGAAACTGTATCTCCATTCGGGAGCTTGAAACAAGAACCATCTACCCATAGTGTTCCATCTGGATTCACTAATGGCGTGTCTTTTAGGTCAATTCTACCCTTAGTCTCTTCTTCAGTACGGAGAAAACAATCATGCTGTTCAGAGACATCTCTCTCTTCTGGAAGAGGCAACAAAGTAGCTGGATTCAGGGTATTACATCGTTTGATGTGTATGTGACTAGCCAAAAGCGTCAGCTCATATCCGGACAACCGAGCACTCGTAAGATGCTGCGTTTTTGTCCTATTTAGTAAAGTATCCACTGCATGTGGCACCATAACAATGAGAGTATTATCTAGCACTACTCCAGCAGACTGTCGAATAGAAATTGCTGCTGCCGCTGTCGCCTTAAGACAACTAGGCAATGCTTTAGCTACTGGATCTAACGTAGCTGAGAAATATGCGCATGGTCGCTGTTGATCTCCAAAACGCTGCGTTAAGACTGACAATGCACAACCCTCTCTTTCGTGGACATAGAGCGTAAAGGGCTTACTGTAATCAGGAGTACCCAATACAGGAGCAGAACACAAAGCAATACGCAAATCAGTAAAACTCTTCTGACACTCGTCAGTCCACGGAAGAGGCTGAGGCGTATCTTTTAAAGTTAGCGCCAACAGCGGTTTAGCCAATAAAGAGAAACTCGGAATCCACTGTCTACAATAAGAAGTAATGCCCAAAAAGGCACGTACCTCTCTTTGTGTGGATGGCACTGACATTTGTGCAATTGCCTGAATTCGTTCGGGGGTCAATCGTCGTCCCTCCTTTGACAAGAGATGACCCAAATAAGTCACCTCGCGACAGACATATTGTAATTTAGAAGGAGAAACCTTGTGATTCAGATCAAACAAATGACGCAACAGTGCAACGGTCACGTTTTTGCAAATCTCCTCTGAATCAGCTGCAACTAATAAGTCATCCATGTACTGAATGAGAGCGGCACCGGACGGTAAGGAAAAGGCATCAAGATGACATTTTAGAGCTTGACTGTAAATAGAGGGACTTTCACAATAACCTTGAGGTGCGCGTTTAAACCGGAAGCTTCGGCCTCCGAGGGAAAAACCAAAAATATCTCTACTCTCTTCGGCGATGGGAATACTAAAGAAAGCATTCTTTAGATCAATAACTGAAAACCAAGTCGCTGTAGAAGGTATCATCGTCAACAGAGCAGTGATATCTGGGACTACAGGAAACTGCGGTACGACAATCTTGTTTACCTCCCGAAGATCAATTACAAAACGATAAACAGGAGGCTGAGAAGGATCAGTGCGTTTAAGAACCGGAAGAACAGGACTGTTACATGTATTTCCTCTCGTTTCCTCAACCACACCCTTCTGAATCAAATCATGGACAATTTCCAGAAGTGCTTTCTCACCTTCAGTAGAGATTCTGTATTGCGGAATACGTGGCATTTCAGCATTGGGCTTAAGAGTAACAACATAAGGTGGGATCTCAAGACAACCAACGTCATTCGGACCCGTAGCCCAAAGCGTTTCGGGAAGAGAAAGCAATTCAGGTGGGAATTGATCTTTTGATAAGTACATTGGACTAGTCATTTTCTGTCCTAGAGTGAGGTATACACCAGAAGGTGAACAATATATCGTAGCATGCATTCTTTTTAATAGATCTAAACCCAACAGATTTTCACCACAACCATTCGTCAGAAGAAGCGGAGCTTCTAAATCATAAGGGCCTATTGAAACAGGCAAAGGGCAAGAAACTGGATTGCGAACAGGGGCGCCAGAAAATCCTACAGATACATTTGTTAAGCCAGACAAAGGTGCGCCAGGGAGTTTAGAATGAATGATAGAGCTTCTCATGGCACCAGTATCTAAAAGAAATGGCTCTGAAACACCCATTGTAGTGACATTAACATAAGGTCCATTCTGATCCACTGGAATTGACGTAACCCCCTTACTTTGTCCATGGCTGTCCTATTCAAAATGAAGACTTTCATTCCCTCCTTCAATATACTGATCCTCACTGTAATACTGTGTAGACCTAACATTTTGCTGGTCAAAGTAATTTCCGGAATTTGGAGGAACAAAAGAACGCTGCTCTTGGGTTAACACACCTCGACCTCTTCCTCTATTTGCTGACTGAGGACCACCACGACCTCGTGAAGCAGATGTTGCTCCATTACGCTGCAACAATGCCGGACAACTGTTCTTAAAATGACCTTCCTCCCTACAATAAGCACATTGATTGGGACCTAGCAAAGGTCTTGGAATGAATGGTTCAGGCTTTTGATACAACCTCTGAAACTGCGGAGGCTGTTGAAACTGAGGCTGAACATAACGAGGAGGATAAGCCTGTTGCAAGAGAACTTTAGTTTTTAATTCTTTCGTCTTTTTCTCTTGTTTTTCCCTTTCTTCTTTGTCTCTATTTTCATAATATTGTGCAGTAGCCAATATCTGGGCGGAAGAAGAAACTGCCCATGAACTCTCGGAGTCTTTTAGCTTGTGTGATAGTTCAGGAAGCAAGTTATATACGAACTTATCCACAAATAATCGCTGTCCCCCTTCTGTAGCCATATCTTGACCACTGTGATCAATGAATGTCTCCTCGAATCGGGTAAAGAAATCGGAAACACTTTCATCTTTCTTTTGTTTACATGCTGCTAGTTTATCCCAATTAACTCTCAAAGCAGGCATCATTGTTTTCATTAATGTAATAATCCTACCAGGGAGTTCCGAGATCAAAGCGTCGGGCTTTGCACCACCTACTTGACCTCTATCTGCGGCAATAATAGCGTTCCAATCGCCGCCTAATTCTTGAGCGTGATCCTCTCTACGAATTTTAGCCCATATTGTCTGTGGAACTACATTTCCCATCAACATGTCAATATCTGCTAGATTCATAGTACATGCATCAACTGTTTGCGACAACTCTTTATAGTAACCAGCAGGATTTTTGCGTGAATCTGGTAGTGACTGTTTAAGTGCTAAAACTTCAGACCTTTTCCAGGGGACATGTATCCATATGCGCTGAAAATGCGCAGGAATAGCTGGATTAGCACCTGCTGCTGCAACTTCTTCCTTCCATATTGGAGAAACCTCTCTCATGGGATAGTTTTTCAGTGCTGTCCTAACTGAAGGATCAGAATCAGGAAAAGTCTGTGAGAACAATAGGGATCTGAAAGAAATAAGTGTTCTGACAGCGTTTTCAACCTTAGGACCCACAATAAGTCCTTTGTCAAAGTCAGCCTGAACATCTAACAGATCCTGTGGGACCGAACCCAAATTCATATCCTCCCATTCTTTAGCGAGAGTATCGCACATAACTTTAAAAACATATCTCTGCGTAGGTGCATTTCATTGCAGAAAGGTGGACATAATATCAGACGTACTATATTGGGGACCCTTCTTGATCCATCTACAAGCAAGTGAGTCCAATTTTTCTCGCTCTTCGGAGTCTGGGAATTGACTACGAGACTGTCTTCGAGAAAAAGCTGGAGACACATTTAAAGCTTCAAAGAAAGGTGATAAGAGACCAGAGACAGTATCTGCAAATCGCTTACGCATAGATGGAGAATTTGACATAAGGATAGGGGACAAGGTATTAGGTGAATTAACTAAAGGAGCATTAGGAATTGCCAAAGGAGCAGAAGGCAAAGGAGTTAAAGGCAAAGCTGGCATAGGCAATACTTGAGGAGGCAATTGTGGAAAAGCTGGAGCAGGCGGAAGCACAACTGGCGGCTGAACAGGCTGTAACATCGGGGGTGCATTAGCACCTTGTACATAGGGCGGAGGCAATTTCAATAAGTGGGACATTAAGGAATCTTCCTCAAAATCTTTTCTCTTATCAAGGGAAGAGATAGGCAACGTCGGATAGCATTTATCTATTGCCATTCGATGCTGTCTGTCTGAAATTTCCATTGCATTATCTATTTCATCATCTTTGAATTGCTGAGCAGCCTGTATAATCATCATTCCCTGTGTTTTCCTATCTCGTTTCGCTTGTTTAATTTCTCTCTGTTTGGCTTCCTTACGCCAAAGGCGAAAAGAGTCAAACATTGCCGGCCGGGCTTTTCTTTTAAATAACGTTGCTTCTAAATTATCTAGCACATCAGTTTCGAAACTACCATTTTCTGGCCATTTTAAAACACCATCTTTCTTTGTATATCGGGTCCATGTCTTATTAAAGGCAATAGGACCAACACCATGTTTAGAATAGAGCTCATATGTGGGAGTTCCAACCGAAGGAATCGGACAGGAGTCCTCAAGCTGGGAGTCCCTATTACAACCAAAGCAACAAAGTTTTCCAAACTTAGTCAGACCAGACATCTCACGATTTTTACTGGCTGTTCACAAACATCAAGGGGGTAAAACTTTCAGTTTACACAGCACAAATGCACTTACCCCTCGGCTTTGGCCACTGCAATGGCCAAATCTAAGGACCTAAGGACAAAACAAAGACCAAAATTTGTGGGCGCGACCCACCAAATACTTAACTAAGGATGTCTTCTTACACCAACAGAGGCCCGTCTATCGTCTCGCTTTACCATACATCATCAAAGAAAGGGCCAAGGCAGGGCGGCAGTCAGGGCAGCAGTCGTCAGTAGCCGTCAGGAAGGAGTAACCGCGCTGAAAAAGACCTTCGGACCACTTCGACATACAGGGGTCGCTTGACGTGGCTCGCGATTCCTCCAGAATTTTCTTGCGGGGTTCCTCACGACCTTCAGCCAGAACCGGTACCGCTGAAGCCGCCCCACGTTGGGCGCCAGTTGAAGAACCAGAACCTTATGGGCCTGGCGGCGCAGGGTACGCCTGAAATCTCCTTGGATTCACCTGCCTCAACTAACAGAGACACGGGACACTCTGTCAGGCGTAAAAGATCAGATTTTATTAGCTGCAGCTAGTACAGTTGTCCAAGAAGTACACAAGGTATGTTCTCAGGAGACTGCCACTTTACTTTGTGGCGCACAATCTTATATACCGTATAAAAACCATTTATTAACTACATACACTCCCAGAACACATAGAAAGGAGCCAGTAAGAATAATGTAAAGATAGAACAGAGCCAATAGAAATGTCGGAAAACAAGACAGCACCAATAGAAGGAATTGGAAAACAAAGTATCAAGTGACTTAAGGTTGCCTCCCCTCCAGCTGTGTTTGTCACCCCTCCCTTGAACTAATTCATTAACCGATCCACAACGAAGTTGCATGTGGTGCGATAAGTTTGTGTGCGTTTGGAGGACAGTTGTGAAATGAGAGAATACTAGCAAAGGACAGCGAAGGCCAGACGATAAGATAAGATCGGCGGAGAATAGTGTGAGCCTACAGATAGTTGAAACAAGGATTAGAAAACCAGACAGGGATTAGTGTACTCGGTCAGACCTTAATACCAGCCTTGTAAAGATAGAGGCAGAAGGCTGTTTTGAACACCATGTTGCAGAATAAGCAGAAAAGGCAGAATGGACTTCGTTCGCTGTGCTGCCTGAGTGAAGGCAACATAAAATGGCGGCGGGCCACAAAATGGCGGGTCGATACGATCGTATTAAAAATCGAATTTCCTCAGACCCTCCTTTTGCCAGAACTCAGGCAAGATACACAAACTCATGTTAATCTGAGTCGATGTCTATGGCCATGAGGTCATCAAGCTGTTGCTGTACCATCATTTTGATATTCTCTGCTCTTTGTGACTTGGGTTTGGGAATACATGCAGTAGCACATAGGTTGCAAATGGCAAGACCGCAGTGCATACAAAGACAACAAGAGAATATAAAAGCTAAAATTACACATGTTGAAATATCACTTTTGTAAGATTAAAAAGAGTCTTAGGCCCTCATTATGAATACAGCGGTAAACACTGCACCGCCGGCGATAAAAACCGCCAACAGAGGTGTGGTCCAGACCGCCAAATAATGAACTAACTGAAACACAGGCATCCTGAAAACTACTCACCGCCAGCCGAGGAGTGCCGACAACGACGGCAGAGCCTGCCCACAGGCCGACGGAAAGGCCCAACCTGCCCATCAAATAATGAACTACTAGATCGCCATCAGTTCCGGGACGGGAACCACCGCCACGCAAAGCCAGGCAGAAATGAACCAAATATAAGGAAACACTCACCGGAGGCTAACACAACACGCCAAAGCAGACATGGATAGAGAGCTGCAGATCATGCCAGCCCTTCTCCTTGCCATATACCTCCATGACCGAGACCGCTGACGAAGACGGCAATGGTAAGTACTGCAACCTACGAAACCAGGGAAGAAAGGGCACAGTTACATAACCACCCACTCCACCCACCCTGCAACGCTCCCACAACCCTTCACAGCAGCACAAGCCATACACCCCACAGCAAGAGGTACTTACACGACACAAGGCAAATCCAACCTGCCCAAAGTACATACATGTGCCCAACACCCCCAAACAATGAAACGAGAGACCAGGGATCCAGAATGTGCCTCCAAAAACACAGGCCACACATTAACTTTCAATTCAGCTCTCTGAGCAAACGAATTGTAAATAAGGCCAATGGCCAGTCCATAGTGCTAGAAGTCCCATGGGCCACAATGGCCCCAACCTGACTCCCACAAGTGCTACGGTACTCCACTTCATAGGGGCAACAATGGGGCACCAAGGCACCTCAGGGAACAGGGGCAGTGGGTGGTGGAGGTGGGGAATTTATGACGGGGTGGGGCTTAGATTTGCGTTAGGAAGGTGGAGGGGGTTTGGGTTTGGCCTTGGAAGGTGGGGGAGTGTGATTGGACTGGGTGGAGCCAGATGGAATAGCTTCAGCACGTGGCTTCTTCCTCTCTGGGGAAGGGCACGGGAATGTGAAGGGCGGACATGGGCGGGCTGTGACATGGAAGGAGTGTACAGGGCAAGGAGGTGTGCACGTTTAGGGATGAGACGGGGTGGGCCAGTGGGTTGGAATAGGTCAGCACGGGAGAGGAAAAGTTTCTTTGGTGCAATTGGGTTGAGCCTGGAGGAAGGCATGGGAGTGGAGGTAGAGGGTGTGGTTGTAAGTGGTGTAGGTGTGCATGTTGTGGGTGCAGTTGACTGGACAGTATGCTGAGGTGTAGTGGATGTGCGATGGGCAATGTTCCCTTTAATTTTTTTTCCACTGTGTGCGGCAGTGTGCAGTCTCTGTGCGCTGTGTGCAGCAGTGTGCGGTCTCTGTGCGCTGCAGCCAAGAATAAGTGCGCCAAGAAATTGACCATTCACGCGCGCGCAGCGCATAACTAGCCAAGATCTTTGGCATTAGCCTCTCCATACCACTAAAGCAAAAAAGGGATATCATTGCTCCATGCAATAGGGCATCAAGGCAGTTTTGTGACCTGGTTGCACACCCCAAGGACATGACCTGTTAAGTGCCACCTACACCCTAGTTAGAGAAAACAGAGGAACATTGCCCGCGGCCTTTAAACGCTGTTTTCATTGACTTCAATCCAGATTCAAATATGAGCATTTTCTGCAATAGGAGAGCACGACTATCGCTCTAAAAGGCTTATTTGATTTGAGAAAGTGATAATGCATATAAACAACTATGAAGTATGACAATGATGGAAAAGTTGATAACAGCACATTTCCTACTGTTCTGAAGCATTTCCTAGCTCATTAACCATTAATTTTCAACATAAATATCACTTGCTCGCTTGTATGCTAAAGTACGCCAAATGATGTTTAAAACCCTCCCCGCGGCATTTAAACGCTGTTTTCATTCACTTCAATCCAGATTCAAATATGAGCATTATCTGCCTTAGGGGAGCACGTATATCGCTCTAAAAGGCTTATTTATTAACGTGCGCGCTTGCCGAAGGGGCCTGCGCGCGGGGGGAAGGAAAGGTGCGCGCGCGCTCGCGCGTGTGCCTTACAGGGAACATTGGTGATGGGTGGGTGTTTTGGTGCGTTTCAATGTTTTTGGAGTGGGTAGAAACAGTGGGACAAGACAGGCTGCCAGTGTGAATATATGTTGTTTGGGTGTCTGCAAGTCGGGTGAGTGTGCTGCATGTGTCAACTAAAGTAGTTGTGGTGAGTGCAGGTATGGTGTCTGGGGTGCATGTATGGATGTGTGCTATTGTACTATTGTGCTATTGCTACTGCAGGAATAGTGTCAGCAACAGTGAATGAAGGTGCAGTGCCTAGGTTTGTGTATGTAGAGTGGATAGACAGGGAGGCAAAAGAGTTGGGAAACTGGGGGAAGTGGATGTTGCTGTGTGTGCATGTGTATGTTGGCTGTGTGAATGCTTGTGGTGGGAGGTATGGTGCTTGTGTTTTGAAGTGTGCTTCTTGTGTGTTGAGGTGTGTGCCTGGGTGTCAGATTGTGGGCTTTGGATGGATGAAGGGAGTGGGGTGCTGGAAGGGGTAGAGGAGGTTGGAGGGAGGACGGAATGACCAGGGACACTGGCTGCTGTCAAAGAGGAGGCCAGAGCCTGAAAAGATCTCTGTAGGCCAGACACGGCACCGTGAATGCCATCCAGATAGGCATTGGTCTGCTGCATCTATGATGCTGGCCCCTGGATGGCATTAACAATGGTTGTCTGCCCTACAGAGATGGTTTTCAGGAGGTCAATAGCCTCCTCCGTGTGGGCAGCAGGGCTGACTGGGGCAGGGGAAGAGGGGCCTGGGGAGAAGGAGACGCCCACCCTTCTGGGTGAGCGGGCACAGGCAACTTGGTGGGGAGCAAATGGGAGGGCAGTGATGGAATGGGGGGGTGGCAGAAGATGACACAGTAGGTGTGGGCCCACTAGAGTCTGCCATCACCAGGGAGCCCCCATTAGAGGAGGTATCGGAGTCACTACCTCCAGTGGAAGTTGCCTCCCCCGTGGTACTCCCCTTGCCCTCCAACCCACTGGTCCCCTTGGTGTCGGACGACTCTGCCTCTGAGGATCTGTGGGCCGCTGCATCCCCACTCGCCGGTGCCTCAGCTCCCTCGCCAGATGATGCTGATGTACACAGACAACACAAGAGAACAGGGATGGGGAGACAAAAAAGCAGAGTCATTTGAAAATAGCTGAATGGAGTGAACATAGTGGTTCATACATACACCCACCCAGAAGACCCTCCAAAAGGCAGCACCAACAACAATAACCTTGCCTATGCCTCTGACTAGTGCCCAGAACCTTGCTCTACAGCCATTCCCCAAATAACTTAAGAACCCGACGTGTAGGAGACCTGACAAAAACACCCCTACTCCCCACGGGGGCCATTATGCAGATGTTCTCCGGCGGTGTGGGACCTTCTTTTGTTGTGCTGCATCAACCACGATTTGCACCTCCTTTGAACCTGGATCCTGTGGCTTCTGGGGGTGCTGGCTGGCATTCTGAGGGCTCTCTAAAGTGCCGAGAGACCCCTCTTCCTCCTCATAAGGAGTTGAGGCTCCCAGGTCCCTCCTAGGTCCATCCAGAGCCATTTTGATAAAAAAAATCACTTTTGTCATAGCCAAGGCTTATTGGTGCCTTCCAACACAATATTTCATCTGCAACAATCTTCACGCCATGGGACATCTTTTGCATCATGCAGGAACCCGCTGGCATCTTCCTAGGGTGCATTTCTGCAGTCTTCTACTAACCAGGGACTCTTCTTTTGCACCCTCTTCTGGGTTGGCAGGGGCTCCTGTCCTTCCTGGAACTTCCTTTGACTTCTGGACTTGGTCCCCCTCCTTTGCAGGCCTTCAGGTCCAATAATCCAGCAGTTGTTCTTTGCAGACTTGGTTGGCTGCTGCAAAATCCAAAAAACGAGGTGTAGTGTGTCCTAAGGAAACTTTCAGTACATTACTCCTGCTTTTCTGAGTTATGGGGTGAGGTAATTTACTTACCTTTACTGTATTCTTACTCTTCCAGTGGTTCTGAACACACTACACTTGTCTAGGGGTGGATTCGTGATTCACATTCCACTTTTTTAGTATATGGTTTGTGTTACCCCTAGACCTATTTTCTCCCATTGCATTCTATAGGATTTCCTACTGTTTGCATTGTTCTATGAATATTTACTGTTGTATAATACTTACCTCCTGAAGGAGTATTGCCTCTAAGATATTTTTGGTACTGTGTCACCCAAATAAATACCCTTATTTTTGATAACACTGAGTATTGTCTTGGCCTGTGTATAAGTACTGTGTATCTATAAGTGGTATTGCATGAGCTTTGCATGTCTCCTAGTTCAGCCTAAGCTGCTCTGCTATAGCTACCTCTATCAGCCTAAGCTGCTGGAACACTACTACATTCACTAACAAGGGGTAACTGGACCTGGTGTAAGGTGTAAGTACACAAGGTACCCACTGCAAACCAGGCCAGCCTCCTACAGCCTCACAATAGTGGAAAAGGAATTTAGGAGTTTTCCACTACCAGGACATATAAAACACACAGGCATATGTCCTGTATTTTACCTACATAGCACCCTGCCATATGGGTTATCTGGGTTCTACCTTAGAGGTGACTTATATGTAGAAAAAGGGGAACTTTAGGCTTGGCAAGTACTTTTAAATGCCGAGTCGAAGTGGCAGTGAAACTACATACATAGGCCTTGCAGTGGCAGGCCTGAGACATGGTTATGGGGCTACTTATGTGGGTGGCACAATCAGTGCTGCAGCCCCACTAGTAGCCCACTAGTAGCATTTCATTTACAGGCCTTGGGCACATTTAGTGCACTTTACTAGGGACTTACAAGTAAATTAAATGTGCCAATTGGGTAAGAGCCAATTTTACAATGATTGAAGGGAGAGAGCATATGCACTTTAGAACTGGTTAGCACTGGTAAAATGTAGAGAGTCCTAAAAGCAGCAAAAACAGTGTCAGAAAAGTGGAGGGAGGCAGGCAAAAAGTTAGGGGATGATCACCCCAAGGCTGTCAGGCCTAACAGGACATAAATAAAAAGTAGGCAAATTTGAGCAACAAGGATATGCAATCAATAATAAGCACTGAGCATGTTACCTGACACTCTGTGTTCTTGGTAAGCCACAATATCCCATACAAGTGACAGTGCATGTGCTGTCTACTAAGCTCAACCTGAAAAGAAGGAATGCAATACAAATTACAGTTTCAGTCCTTCCAGTTTCCAATTACATTGTCCAAACAACAGCATTAAGGATTGGTAAATAACCTTTAACAAGCACAAATGTAATAAATGACCACTTCTAAGAATTGCAACAGTTTCCAAAACCTACTAAATATACAAAGGCCCATATTTATACTTTTTTAGCACCACATTTGCGTCGTTTTTTTACGCAAATGAGGCGCAAACTTACAAAATACGATTGTATTTTGTAAGTTTGCGCTGCCTTTGCGTCAAAAAGTGACGCAAATGAGGCGATAAAAGAGTATAAATATGGGCCAAAGTGTTTTCAAAAATGTTATAGATCTTACAAATGGAAGGGAATAATTTATAAAATAACATGTCCTGACAAATTAAATTGTGTGATTATTAATTAGTAGCTTAATTAAATACATAGGCCCTCATGATAACATTGGCGGTGAAAACCACCTACTGCTGCGGTGACGGCCGCCAACATACCGTCACCGCAGCTACCATCCGTCCTCCATATTATGACCACTGCTGGACTTCCGCCACAAGAAGGGCGGAAATTCGGCAGTGATCATACTGGGGGACAGTGGTAAGCTGGTGCTGCTACCACCAGCACCTCGATGCCAGTAGAACGCCGCCAGACGTATTATGAGCATTAATATGGCCTGGCGGTGTTCTGCTGGCAGGGTGCTGCTGGTGATAGCAGTGCCCCTTCCCGTACCCTGCCGGAAGTCCTTCTCGACTAAGGTAAGTCGGGCTTCCAACAGGGGGGGGGGTGGTGTGTGTGTGTGTGTGCATGAATGTCTGAGTGTGTGTGAATGCATGTATGCCAGTGTGAGTGATTGGGTGCATGTGTGGTGCGTGTCTGCGGTTGTTTGCATGTATGGGGGTTGGGGCGTTGAGTGTGAGGATCAGAGGGGGTGGGGGGTCAGTGTGAGGATCGGAGGGGTGGTGGGATGAGTGTGAGGATCAGAGGGGGCAGGGGAGTGTGAGGATCTGAGGGGTGGGAGGGTGAGTGTGAGGATCGGAGGGGGTGAGGGGAGTTTGGATGCAAGGTGGGTGGGGGTGCTAGGTGTGTGTTGGGACGGTGGTGCAGACGCCTACCGGTGACAGGGACGGAGTTCTCTGTCACCGATTGGGCCTATTACCGCCATGGTTTTCATGGCATTGCTAATGCCACGAAAACCATGGTGGTAGGCAAGCTCATAATGCTGCTGGCGGTACTATGCCGGCCACCGGGCTGGAGATAGACATCTCTGGCCCTGCAGCTGATACCGCCATGGTGGTATGAGTGGAGAAGTGGCGGGTTGGCTTTAGCCAACCCGCCATTCTCATAATGTGGCGGTATGTACCGGCAGCCCGTGGCAATATTGGGCCACATTACCACTCACCACTGGGGTAATAATGACCCCCAGAATGTTCTTAATTCAAAAATGTTGCATTGTATTATATTGGCAGTTAACCATTGTTTTGAGAAACATGCAAGACAATGTACTGAACTGTACTTACAGAGGGTAAAAGTGTTTACAAAACATGATTACATGATTCACAAAGTGAAATGGTATATAGTAAAAATATAACCTAACATTTTAAATGGGTAAAAGAGTCACTAACTGATGATTTTTACCTTGTGCTTTTGAATGATATTATAGACAATTAGAGCTTTACACTCATTGTCTATATAATCACTCAGAACCTCCTCCATGAAAAACATCCCCGTAATTCACTGCTACCCATCTATAATTCTATATGTCATGTATTAATCTCATGGACAGCCACAAAGAGCATAAATGTGGAAGTTTGAATAATTTTATTCACTGCTGCTATATCACACGAATGGGAAACAAACGTTGTTTCCTACTGCATTCACACCATAAAGGGACTTACTCACTTCCCTGCACTAGCTGCCACATTCTTCACATTCCTCAGTGTTCTGGGTAACATCATTGAAAACAAGAGCTGCTCTCTCATTGACTAGTTGAGGTCACTCAAGACCCCTTGATGAAAAACAACTCCTCTTTTCACAAATACCCATTAATAATTTTAGTTATATTTCTCATGTAGAGCATTCTTGCATACAGCAGTTTGATCCTCATTCAGCAGGGAGCAGTATCTGCTGCTTGTAAGTATTTAGGACACAGACAGGTAATGACATCAACACAACAGTACACCAAGACACAATGATTATACAACGATTATACAATACAAACAAGATAACAATGGGGACTTAAAATTGAAGAGGCAGGAACAGGAAAGAGTTGTATTTATCCCATGATTAACATTTTAAATATCATGTGATTCTTTTAGGTGGTGGTAGTGGATTGTATACTGGCAGAGGCCAAGCAGCCTTCCATCCTTTTGGCATCAATGAATTGGATTTCAATAAGTTGGGTGGTGTTGGTGCCTGCTCTTTGCAATGGCTGGAGCTGCATTTTGAGTAATATATAGGAAACAGGTTCCTATTTGATTTTATTAGCTGTATTGCAGTTAGATCACCTGTTGACATGTTCACTTTCCAACTAAAAGTCCCTGTGTCTTTCTCCTCTGCAAGGCACTTTCACACACTAAACTGTGCTCCAGATGGCACAGTCAGGACAAGGCTGCTCATTTTGTTTATATATTATTTGCAGAAGGGATGGGTCCAATGATTGGTAGCGGGTTGGATGGGGTGGGGAAACCCTGTGGATTTTTTATATTTGAAAATATAAAGAGTGATTGTATACAGAAGTAGTAACTGAGCTCACAATATAAATAACAGAGGGTACAGCAGCAAAGTGAGCAAGGACAGAAACCATAGAATACTGTAAAATCCTAGCAAGATTACAATCTCACCTAAATTATAAATTCCAATACCCATGGAATATGAAATCAGTATATGTGAAAACTACATATAAATGGCAATAAAGTGAGAGGGAAAAAGGGGCCATTTATTATTTCCTTAGGCAATTATATGAAAGCAATACTCACTACCAAGGTCAGGTCTACAGAAGTCACAACGTATGAAATAAAATAAAGAGAATGAGATAGTAGCCCTGAAGAACTATGGGGACTAAAATTTATGAACAGCTGTAACACTAATCCATAGCAGGGATTCAGTGGATGAATGCAAGAGAAAATCCAGAGAGATGGGGAAAATTAGAGAAGGTGTCCAAAGACTATTATTGCTCTGCAGGTAATGTTCAAAAGGGAGGTAGACATGTGCAGGTGCATAATCTATTGATAGAGAATTGGCCTTTATATAGTCACAGGTTTTCTTATGGTTCGTTGTTGCTCGCTCACCTCATCCTGGAGAGGAACTGTGGGGAAACTACTCTCCATTATCTTGTGTAAGGGTATACAATATACAGATATTCCATAGCCAGTCCAGGGGTAGGGATTTCGCTAGCTTAACTTCTATACCTTAGAGGGGCCTCAGCAAGTCCAGTGTGTGGAAAAGAAAACTAGGCATATGCTCTTGAGTAACATTTGGTTTTGGTGTGGATAAGCGAACAGGATCAGCACATCATCCATCTGAGCTGCTGCACTGCAAAGCAAGTCAGTGGTTGTTTCTGTTGAGCTGGGAGTCTTAGCCCACACTTTTGTTTACAGAGCTGAGAGATCAAGGCAGGGTATTCATCCTAGCAAACATTCTCAGGGTTATAGTATTGTAACCAAGGAGAACCAAGCACGATGTGAAACATAGGTGAAGAAGTCACAAGTAAATTAATGGACTCAACATGGCCATTTTCCACAGCTAGTAGCACTTCTTTTGTCTCCCATTGAACATCTCCAAAGTCCAGACGAGTGCCATTGATGCCACAGGTATAGTCTTTTGTATGATGGGAATCTTTTGTCTGTCATAAAATTCCTTATAAATACAATTCCCCAGAGGTTGCACAGTCAATAATCACAATCATCAGAACAGGACTATTTGGCATGATAAGGCTGAACCTCAGGTGAAAGTGTGTTCAGCCCTCCTGTCCTCTAGAGTCTTTAGCTTCACCCCTAACTTACACAGTAGGCCTCTTCCCTATAAAACATCCAATGTGAGCCCCTCCTGTAAATGGTGCCAGAGGACTGGCTCCCTTCCTTTGCAAGGACTAATTAACCAACACTTACTGACAAACCTGGACACACCCATCCACAGAGAAACAAAGGAAGGTAGCCAGTCTTCTGGCTAGTAGAGTAATTAACTTGGTCCAGCAGGCCAATTCACAACCCTCACTAGAGGCTGAATCAATGAACTACTGCTACACCTCAAGTCTGTTAGGGGTACAAATAAAGTAGATGGTCCCATCTGTGACAGGCAACGTGTGTGCAGATACTGGGCTTCATTTGACAGTAATCATAATCACTCAGCCCACACACAAGTGGACATGTGTAACTACCACAGAGCCTTTTATCCAACCTGTGCACCACTGGCAACTACCACTCAAGTCATTACTGCAGAGCTTCTAGCGAGTGAGACTCAGTGAAATTATCCCACATCAGAGCCCAAAAACTGGGTGGTCCAACTTGGTGGTTAACAAGCAAAAAAATATATTTGGGTTGGATTAAAGTAGGACAGAGCCCAATTACTTACACTGATCATCGTCTATAAACGGATCATATGGTGGTGGGACACTGACAAATTTCACTATTCTCTTCAATTATGCAAAGAAAAAATAGCTACAACTAAACCTTGAAAAGATGGTTACCCTTAGGTTTGGCGTATCAAAGTATTTAGCATCCTGATAAAATAACAATTATAGACTTGCAAAAGTTACTGATTACAGATACCCGTATTCATTATTTTTTTTAATACATATTTGTTAGCTTTTTTAAAGCTAGTAACGTATTACAGTTAGTCTGATGGTAATTAAGAAATGAAAGGCAATACTCAGTGTAATTCCATAGCTTCATTTACAGAAGAGACTCAATATACATGAATACAACAGCCTTGCATCACTATTTTGCCATGTTATGTAACAATTACCTATTATAGTTAACACATAGTTCTTATTTTACCTCCTCCTATGGTATTAGTTAATGAGTCAGTAATGATTTGAATCATACAGGCAACTTGCCCTCTGGGTATGTCATGTTTCTATATTACTGTCAGCCAGTGTTTTGGATGTTCTGCTGATTTATCATCTATTTGAATTATTTTCATATGAATTTCTTCAGCTCATGATCTGTAATTCATTGATTGATATTTGGTGGTTCACCGGCTATCCAATGTATACCGAGCCTTATTCTATCCCTGGGCAGAAGTCACATAGCCCATCCCATTCTTAATGATGGCGGGGGTGGTTGTGCTGTTTTTTTATGTTCAGTGCCACCACCCCTTCGTGCAAGCCTGGGAAGGGCACGCCCTGTGGAAGCGTCAGCTGCTGTGGGGGCGAATTCACTGATGAATGTGCCACATCAAAGGGGTGCAGCACACAGCACCTGACGCACCACTGGGTGTACCTTATTAACCATGAAAAGGACCTGCTAGGTGTCAAGGTTGTGGGGCTCGGTGAGTAATAATTTGTTTTTGTTTTCTAAAAATTGCAATTTTGTTTTTCCAAATAGCATGCTGCTCACATTCAGAGGTAAGTTAAGTTTACGTTAAGAATAATAGCTGTTAGAAATTGGGTATCTAGTTGGCAGGGGTATACAACTTGTCCAAGTGGAGACCACAGTCCAAAGCAGGGTAAGTCACAAAACAACCTAAATCATCCTGTGCTCACCCCCTGGTAACATACGACAGAGCAGGCAGGCTTCACTTAGAAGGCAACATGTAAAGTGTTTGTGCAATAACTCATACTGTAGCATAGTAAAAACACCACAAAAAGTACTCCTCACCAGTTTAGGAAAATAGATAATATTTACTGACTAAAATAAGACCAAAATGAGAAAAATCCAATATACACAAGTCAACATATCACTTTTTAAAGGTTTAAATGAGTCTCAATCCTTACAGTTTATCCTTTTAACACACAGTGCATGGGATGCATAAAAAATTAACAAAGCAGAAGGCTGCAGAGGAGGAGATGCTTCTGAAAGTAAATCGATGAGTCGGTTTTTCTGGAACGGCAAAGGTGATGTGTTGTTTCTTTCCACATGGCAAGGTGATGCTTTGGATTCTGGGAGTGCAGCCTTGGTTCTTCACAGCGATGCGGGCATCTTTTGAGGCCCAGGGATGATTGTTGGAAAATACTGAACACATTATGAAGAGGCAACAGGCGCTGCAATAATCCAGCAGGCAATGCAGTGATTCTTCAGCCATCATACAGGTGCTGTGAGAATCCAGCAGGCGTTATGTCAGATTTTGCAGGCGTTAAGTTGATTTTCCAATGATCTGGATTTTCTTCTCTTTTGTGAAGTCTTTGATAACCCTGAGACCCTGAGACTTCAGAACAGGAAGCAAGCTCAACCCAAGCCCTTGGAGAGCACTTTTGGAGGAAAGCAGATTCCTTCCAGCAGAGGCAAGGGCCAGCAGGCAGCAGGGCAACAAGCAGGCCAGCAGTCCTTCCAGCAAAGCAGCCCAGATGAGTCCTTTGGATAGCCAGGCAGTCCCTCTGACAGAGTTTAGTTGTAGGTCCAGAAGTTTCTGATTTGGTGGAGTGACAGATCTAGTATATATACCCAAAAGTGCCTTTGAAGTGGAGAAAACTTCAAAGAGTGGTTTTGAAGTGCACAAGTTCCCCTTTCGACCCAGCTCTGTCTGCCAGGAGCCCTGAGGGGTGGGGGGGGGAGGGGTTATCAGTCCTTTGTGTGAGGGCAGACCAAGGGCCTTTGAAGAGTAAGAAAGAGCCCCTTCACCCTTCCTGCCTGGAAGACCCATGTTAGAAATGGGGTCTCTAGTTGGTAGTGGTTTGCACCCTGTCCAAGTAGGGATCATCACTCTAGTCAGGGTAAGGGAGCCACACAGCTAAGATAACCCCTGATCACCTCCTTGGTAGCTTGGCACGAGCAGTCAGGCTTATCTCAGAGGCAAAGTGTAAATTATTTGTTCACACACATACAGTAACACAGTGAGTGAAAACACCACAAAAGGACTCCACACCAGTTTAGAATATTAGCCAAAATTCTGAATAAAACAAGACCAAAATGACAAAAATCCAACATACACAAGCAAAGATATGAATTTTTGGATGTTAAATCTCAATATAAATGCTTAGAAACACAATAGCTCCAACTGGGTCTATCACAACGTAATTGACAGAGTAATTCCCAACAGTCCTGCACTACTTGCACTGGACTGCGGGCTGGTCACAGAGTCGCACGGATCCCAGACACAGCACCTTTGGTAAATGATGAAAAAAAGGAGTCAGGGAGGTGAAGCATCATTGGAGCCAGTGGGGAGTTGTTTCCTTATTGCTACCGGGGAGGTGAGACATTGGTTCCTTACTCCCTGGCAGAGGAGATGAGGCGTTGGTTCCTTATGGTTGCAGGGAAGGTGATGCAGCATCAGTGGTGAGGTGTCAGTTTCTTATGATCAGGCAGAGCCGATTAATCCAGCAGGTCAAGACATGAGGTGTCGACTTTGCTGTGTCATGATCACACCACAGGGTCACAGGTCTGAGTTGGAGACAAGAGTCCCGGGGGTCATGACTCATGCTGTGTGTCAACACCAGGACAGTGCGTGCTCTACGGGCATCTAGAATGCAAAAACCCAACACTCGCAAGATAATGTAATTTATGCATTGTGATGATATGTTATTGTTTAACCTTTTGCATTGCAGAATTCCATCCAAAAGATTCATTTTTAAGGTGCTTATAAATACTGTACATTTGCAATATATTGCTGCAGACATTCAGAGTGTGTTAGGGTGTGGTCCCTTTCCAGGGCCTTCTAAAGACTCTATAAAAGAGAGTCAGCCCAACTTCCAGTGCTCACTATTCAGAGGTCCCAATGCAGAGCAGCAGCTTCTTCCTGAGTTCCTGTCCCGGCGGCCTATTTGGATTTTCCAGTCTTCTGCACTCATCTCTCATTGGTGATCACTGTTTCCTGGCGGTAAGACGGTGTTTGGACATTTCCCAACACAGTAATTGCGAATTTTCATATTCTTGATTTTAATTCTTAAATGAATAACAGATTACTTGTGTGCTGCCATTTTTTTACATTTGTATGGTGGTTTGCAAAGAGGGAGGAAGCGCAATTTATTCCATAAAGATTTGACTTCGTTATTACATTGTTGTTCATTGCGCGCTGATATTTCTTGACATTTACATGATGTTTTACGAGTTGGCAAGACGTGCAACTCGTTTCATGAGCATTTAACTTTGTTGTTCATTGCGCGCGCTACCTTTTCTTGACATTTACATGGTGGCATTCGAATCGGCGAAACACGCGATTCACTTCTCGTGTGTAATTCATGCTGTTCATTGTGTGCTACCATTTTCTGGCATTTACATGGTGGCATTCGAATCGGCGAAACGCGTGATTCACTTCTTGTGTGTAATTCATCCTGTTCATTGTGCGCTACCATTTTCTGGCATTTACATGGTGGCATTCGAATCGGCAACACGCATGATTCTTTCCTTGAGTGTTTTTTTATGTTATTCATTATGCGCTATCATTTCTTGGCATTTGCATGGTGGCATTTGAATCGACAAGACACGCGATTCTTTCCCTGAGTGCTTTTCATGTTGTTCATTGTGCACTACCATTTCTTGGCATTTGTATGGTGGCATTTGAATCGGCAAGACGAGCAATTCTTTCCGCGTGTATAAATAATGTAAATTACTGTGCGATACTATTCTAAGACATTTTCTTGGTAGCATTTCAAGTTGACACTTTGCGTGATTTATTCCTTGAATCTACGTTGTGTGATTTCATGGTGCACAATCCTTTATGGTGTTTAATACTCATATAAAAATCTGCAATGTGCGCAATTCACTTCCCAATGTTTTTTCTGAGATGAACACAACAATACCAGAGTTCTAGATGTAATGCTGTGTGTTCCTGATATATATTCTTAAAAGGAGATTCATATGGTTGTTTAGAAATTGCTCAGAGTGTTTCCTGATTCTCATGCTAAAGAAAGTACTCGAATCTGAAAGTCCTATTTAACTTTTCCTGTTTCCTCCTCAGGCATTCGCTCATCTAAAGCCTAGTCAGTTTTAGGACTATTCTAGGGTTGTTCATGTTTTTCAGAAAAGACGAAGCTTAGAGTTGTAGCATGGTACTGATTTCATGAGATGTAATTTTGATTGTTGTGTTTTAACCTTTTGCTTCCTACAGGTCTCCTTCCCAGGTGTTCCCGTCCTAATCCCCTTTTCCCCACTTGGACTCTCTTTGACTCTGTGATAAATCTAATCAGAGTATTGGAGCTGTCTTGTAGTGGAAGTGTTGGGAACGTGCACAGACCCCGAGGATCTGGTGACTCTGACAGAATAGTGAGCCCACAAATTATTATCCTCCTGGTTTGTGTATGTTCTCAGCATGGCCACACTGGACGAGCTAGTCAAGTCCATCACCCAGCTCCAGTCAGAAGTGGTATCATCAAAGGATTTGACAAATAGTCTAGCTGAGAGGGTGAGGCAGTTACAGAATAAGGTTGAGAAGAAAGAACAAAGTCCCACAGGTGTGTCTTGGCCAGGTACTTCTTCTCAGACTTCTGGAGGTAATCTGACTAACATTTCCCTTAAAGTTCCTTCAGCCATTCCTTTAGCTCCCCCAGAACGCTTCTCAGGTGATCCCTTGAAAGCGCAATCTTTTCTGGTTCAAGTGGAACTTCACTTCACCTGCAGACCACATACTTTCCCCGATGCCCAGTCTAAAGTAGCTTTCTTGTTGTCATATCTGTCTGGAGATGCAGCTACCTGGGCTATTCCTCTTGTGCGTAAAAATAGTCCCCTGTTGTACAACTGGAAAAATTTTGTTCGTGAATTTGAGAGAGTTTTTGATCGTAGAACTGTAACACAGTCAGCAGATCGTGAATTATTAGACTTACGCCAAGGGAATCAGGACTTAGTGTCATATTTAGCCAACTTTAATCGGCTGGTTGCTGAGTCATCCTGGCCTGAAGAAAAACAAGCGGCCTTGTTTTACAGGGGACTCAAAGAGGAGCTAAAAGACATCTTAGCGCAAATCGACCCACAACCTGCAAACTGTCAAGATTTAATAAACCTTGTCTTGAGGCTTGATCATCGTTTAAATGAACGAAAAGGAACGCGTAAAAAGACTGAAAAACATTCTTGGCATGCTAATGATAACAAAGACTCAAGAACTCCGAGAGAAAGAACGCCAGAACCGATGGAAATTGGAACCATCAGGAGACCTTTGACCAAAGATGAAAAGGACCTACGCAGAAAAAATGGGCAATGTCTCTATTGTGGGCGGAAAGGTCATTTCGCCAAAGATTGTCCAATCAAAACAAAGAGCAAGCGAGACCCAGTTCAGAAAGTTGCAACCAATGCATCAGTCGAGTCGGGAAATCTAAAGCACCCAAGTTGCAGAGAAGGGTTGCTCCTGGGTGTCACCGTGGATCCTTCACAATCCAAACATCTAAAATTGGGAATAAGAGTTCAGGTCAAGAAAAATACCTATTTCAAGAAGGCTCTAGTCGACTCTGGGGCTACCGGAAACTTTGTTGACGCCCAATTGGTTTGTGCATGGGGGATCCCATGTATTGAAAAGAAGACCCCAGAAACCATCCAGGCAGTTGATGGAAAACTCTTGACTGGAGGTCCGATAACTCTTCAGACTGTCCCCTTGACAATAATTTGTGAAGGTAAAAATCAAAGAAAGAAACATAAAGAGAAACTCATCCTTGACGTGATACATGCTCCCCAGGATGGGATCATCCTTGGCTTGCCATGGTTAACTCATCACAATCCAGAGATTAATTGGGCAGAACGAAAGATCGTGTTCTCATCAGTGCTATGTAAAGAACATTGTCTCCAAAGGACTCAAGAATCGGAAGTTTGCCATTCTTACATAGCTACCGCAGCAGAGAAAGAAGTTCAGTTGCCCAAACAGTATTCGTCTTATGAAGATGTATTTGATGAGAAGGAAGCAGAGAACTTACCTCCTCATAGATCTTATGACTGTCAAATTGATCTAGTCCCAGGGGGGATACTTCCCAACTGTCGTGGGTATGCCCAGTCAGAACATGAAAATCAACATTTACGAAAATACTTGGATCAATTCTTAGAGAATGGTTTCATCCGCCCCTCTAAGTCTCCCACAGCTTCTCCTTTGTTTTTGGTTCCAAAAGCGAACGGAGAGCTTCGAACTTGTATCGACTATAGGGGCTTGAATAAAATCACCATCAAGAACAAATATCCTTTGCCTCTAATTCCGGTCTTACTGGAAAAAGTAAAGAAAGCAAAAATCTACACGAAGCTTGATCTTCGAGGTGCTTACCATTTGGTCAGAATGAGAGAGGGTGACAAATGGAAAACGGCATTCAAAACAAGATATGGCCTTTTTGAATACACCGTCATGCCTTTTGGTCTGTGCAATGCTCCAGCAGCATTTCAATTTTTCTTAAATGACGTTCTTAGAGAGTACCTCGATATCTTTGCCATAGTTTACATTGATGACATTTTGATCTACTCAGACAATGAGAATGAACATGTTCAACATGTCAAGAAAATTTAGGCAGCCCTTCGTAAACACCATTTATATTGCAAGCTAACCAAGTGTGAGTTTCATGTTACCACAGTTGAGTTTTTAGGGGTTATCCTTACCCCTCAAGGTATGGTGATGGCAGAAAGGAAAGTAAAAGCCGTATCTGAATGGCCCATCCCAAAGACTGTTCGTGATGTACAATGTTTCCTGGGCTTTGCAAATTTTTACCGGAGGTTCATCAATCATTTCTCCCAGACAGTGGCTCCAATTACTAAGTTATTAAGAAAGAAAGAAAAATGTGTATGGTCCCCAGAAGCAGACCAAGCCTTTTCAACTTTGAAAGAAGCTTTCTCCACTGCCCCAGTCTTGACTCATCCAGATGCGGATCGACCTTTCATAGTGGAAGCTGATGCTTCAGATGTGGCGATAGGAGCAGTCTTGCCACAACGAAACAAAGACACTGGTCAGTTTCATCCTGTAGCTTACATGTCTCGGAAGTTGAACGAAGCCGAACAGAAATATGTCATTGCTGAAAAAGAGCAACTGGCGATTTGTGACGCCTTTAAAGAATGGAGACATAATTTGTTGGGAGCTAAATATACTGTCACAGTATATACTGATCATCGCAATCTTCAATTCATGAGTTCTGCCAGACTTTTGACTCCTCGGCAATTACGCTGGATGCTGTTTTTTGCCGAGTTTGATTTTGTGGTAACCTTCCGGCCTGGTAAAGATAATCGCAAAGCTGACTCCTTGTCCCGCCAAGAGTCTACCACAATGCCTGCAGTTCAAACCTCCAGAGCTATCATTGCTCCTGACAAGGTCCTATGTATCATAAAAACAGAAGATTTCTTTGAAGACATCCGCAATTCATTCACTGTTGAAAAATGGCAGGCGTGGGCCCAAGCAGATCCAAAAAGATCAATCAAGCAAGGATTACCCTTTCACAATGCTCGTTTGTTCGTGCCCACTACCAAACTTCGCAAGATAGTGTTTCATTGGTTGCATGTCATACCTACAGCAGGTCACCCTGGTACTCCTAAAACTCTTGAATTAATCCAACGCTATTTTTGGTGGCCTACCTTAACAAAGGATGTAAAAACAATGGTAAACAACTGCGAAGTCTGTGCTCGCACTAAAACAAGTCATTCAAAACCGAAAGGGTTGTTAAACCCACTCCCAACCCCAAGTCGTCCGTGGCAACACATCTCTTTAGACTTTATTACAGGTCTGCCAGTGGTTCAACAGCATTCAGTAATTCTGGTGGTAGTAGATAGTCTCACGAAATATGGACATTTCATTGCCTGTAAGAAATTACCCACCTCTAGTGAACTGGCAACTATCTTACTGAATAGAGTGGTTCGTTATCATGGACTGCCAAAAGTGATCCTCTCCGATCGGGGATCGCAATTTACCTCCAACTTCTGGAAGACATGGTGTAAAACACTCCAAGTGACATCTACCCTATCTACTAGCCACCATCCTCAAACAGATGGTCAAACGGAGAGACTAAATCTGACTTTGAAGCAATACCTACGTGCTTACGCTGAAAAAGCACTTAATTCATGGACATCAATGCTCTGGTTAGCTGAGTTAGCCTACAACAACTCCTTCCACACGTCTACTGGCGTTACACCCTTCTTTGGTTTGTTTGGCTATCATCCTGACACCTTGCCCATCACAATTCCTCAAGAAAGTTCTCTCACTCCAGCTGTGTCAGAAATCATTCAACATTTGCATCAAACTCAGAAATCGATTCAACAACATTTAGAAAAAGCCCCAAAAAAATACAAAAAGCATTATGACAAGAAACATTGTGAGGGACCGCAGTATCAACCTGGTGACAAAGTGTGGCTTTCCACAAAACATATAGACTTCAAGAAGAAGCACATGTTCAACCCCAAATTTATAGGTCCTTACACTGTTCTTCAGCAAATCAATCCTGTGACCTATAAACTACAATTGCCAAAATCATTACGGATTCATCCAGTGTTCCATACTTCCTTCTTAAAAAAGGCAGTCCAAAAGGTCCACCCTCATCCAGCTCCTGTTCTAGTACAGGGGGAAGAAGAATATGAAGTCAAGAAAGTGTTGGACTCTAAACTGAGAGGGCGCAACCTATGGTACTTAATCTCATGGAAAGGTTATGGCCCTGAAAGTAATTCATGGGCTTCCGCATCTGATGTTCATGCTCCAGTACTTGTGAGACGCTTTCATCGTCTCAATCCAGATAAACCAGGCCCTAGAGCGCGCCTGGGAGAGGGGAGTACTGTCAACACCAGGACAGTGCGCGCTCTACGGGCATCTAGAATGCAAAAAAACAACACTCGCAAGATAATGTAATTTATGCATTGTGATGATATGTTATTGTTTAACCTTTTGCATTGCAGAATTCCATCCAAAAGATTCATTTTTAAGGTGCTTATAAATACTGTACATTTACAATGTATTGCTGCAGACATTCAGAGTGTGTTAGGGTGTGGTCCCTTTCCAGGGCCTTCTAAAGACTTTCCCTGCAACATGCCTGGGCGTGGTTCTAGGCTGGGCCAAGACTCTATAAAAGAGAGTCAGACCAACTTCCAGTGCTCACTATTCAGAGGTCCCAGTGCAGAGCAGCAGCTTCTTCCTGAGTTCCTGTCCCGGCGGCCTATTTGGATTTTCCAGTCTTCTGCACTCATTGGTGATCACTGTTTCCAGGCGGTAAGACGGTGTTTGGACATTTCCCAACACCGTAATTGAGAATTTTCATATTCTTGATTTTAATTCTTAAATGAATAACAGATTACTTGTGTGCTGCCATTTTTTTACATTTGTATGGTGGTTTGCAAATAGGGAGGACGCGCAATTTATTCCATAAAGATTTGACTTCGTTATTACATTGTTGTTCATTGCGCGCTGATATTTCTTGACATTTACATGATGTTTTACGAGTTGGCAAGACGTGCAACTCGTTTCATGAGCATTTAACTTTGTTGTTCATTGCGCGCGCGCTACCTTTTCTTGACATTTACAAGGTGGCATTCGAATCGGCGAAACGCGCGATTCACTTCTCATGTGTAATTCATGCTGTTCATTGTGCGCTACCATTTTCTGTCATTTACATGGTGGCATTCGAATCGGCGAAACGCGCGATTCACTTCTCGTGTGTAATTCATCCTGTTCATTGTGCACTACCATTTTCTGGCATTTACATGGTGGCATTCGAATCGGCAACACGCGCGATTCCTTCCTTGAGTGTTTTTTTTATGTTATTCATTGTGCGCTACCATTTCTTGGCATTTGCATGGTGGCATTTGAATCGACAAGACGTGCAATTCTTTCCCTGAGTGCTTTTCATGTTGTTCATTGTGCACTACCATTTCTTGGCATTTGTATGGTGGCATTTGAATCGGTAAGACGCGCAATTCTTTCCTCGTGTATAAATAATGTAAATTACTGTGCAATACTATTCTAAGACATTTTCTTGGTAGCATTTCAAGTTGACACGTTGCATGATTTATTCCTTGAATCTACATTGTGTGATTTCATGGTGCACAATCCTTTATGGTGTTTAATACTCATATAAAAATCTGCAATGTGCGCAATTCACTTCCCAATGTTTTTTCTGAGATGAACACAACAATACCAGAGTTCTAGATGTAATGCTGTGTGTCCCTGATATATATTCTTAAAAGGAGATTCATATGGTTGTTTAGAAATTGCTCAGAGTGTTTCCTGATTCTCATGCTAAAGAAAGTACTCGAATCTGAAAGTCCTATTTAACTTTTCCTGTTTCCTCCTCAGGCATTCGCTCATCTAAAGCCTAGTCAGTTTTAAGACTATTCTAGGGTTGTTCATGTTTTTCGGAAAAGACGAAGCTTAGAGTTGTAGCATGGTACTGATTTCATGAGATGTAATTTTGATGTTGTGTTTTAACCTTTTGCTTCCTACAGGTCTCCTTCCCAGGTGTTCCCATCCTAATCCCCTTTTCCCCACTTGGACTCTCTTAGACTCTGTGATAAATCTAATCAGAGTATTGGAGCTGTCTTGTGGTGGAAGTGTTGGGAACGTGCACAGACCCCGAGGATCTGGTGACTCTGACACTGTGGTGGGACTTTGGGGACACTGCAGCGGTGTCAGGCCTATGGTGTCGGTCGCAGTCGTTGCACTCAGTGGGGACCACAGCTCGTGGTGCAGGCAGTGGAGGGGAGTAAGACAGCTGCACCGGTTCTGAAGTCACTCTGGTGTATGCATTTGGTTTCTTCTTGGTTACAGCAGAGGTCACTCCCAAGGGCCCAGGGGCTGGATTTTGCACAACTTGGTGAGTCAGGGCTCTCAGCCAGAGAGCCCAGGTGCTGGCAGATTAAGGCCCTCAGTTAGACTTTGGCCGCCTTATTGCAAGACCGCCAAAGCCACAGGTGGCAGAAGACCGCCAGTGCTTGCGGTCTTCCGTCCACCATCTCACGAGTACTGCTGGATTTCCACCACATTTTGGGTGGAAACCCAGCAGTAGTCGTGCTGGCGGGCAGAGGCGCTGGGGCGATTCCACCACCGGCCCCATCCCACCAGAAGGTCTCTGCCTGCCGTATTATGTGCAATAATACGGCGTGGCGGTGTCCTCTTGGCGGGGCACTGCCAGAGGTGGAAGCGCCTGTTCCGGGTCCCTGCCGGACGACCTCCTCCCCGGACCAGGTAAGTCGATCGTCCAACAAGGGAGTGGGAGTTTGGGCAGGGGGTGTTGTGTGTGCATACGTTAGTGGGTGTTGTCTGCGTGTGTACATATATGTGTGTATGTGTGGTTATATGCATGTGTGAATGTAAGTGTGCCTGCGTGTATGAATGTAAGTGCGTATGCGTGTATGAATATAGAAGTGAATGTGTGTATGAATGTAAGTGTGTATGCATATGTGTATGTGAGTATGAGTGTTGTGGTGAATGCGAGTATGAGTGTTGTGGTGAATGCATGTATGTCAGTGTTGGTTAATGAGTGTATGTGGGGTCCATGTGGGTGTCTGTGTGCGTGTGCATATATGCGGGGAGGAGAGGTGGGGGTCGCTGTACATGGAGGGGGAAGGGGAGGCTGTACATGAAGTGGGGTGGGGGAGGGGGCGCTGTACATGGAGAGGGGTGAGCATGAGGGGGTATTGTACTTGCGGGGGTGGGGGAGTCATCTGCCAGTGACAGGGAAGAAATTCCCTGTCACCGATAGCCCTTCTGCCAGGGTTTTTGTGGTGGTACTACCGCCGTGGAAACCCTGATGAAAAGGTGGCTCCTAATAACACCAGCGGTCTTCTGTGGACTGCTGGGTCGGAGATGCTCATCTTCAGCCCAGCGGGTCTGACCGCCCTAGGGGTATGAATGGGGATGTGGTGGGTTGGCAGAGGCCAACCTGCCGCACTCATAATGTGGTGGTCTTCATCACCAGCCTGTTGGCAGTGAAACCGACACCTTTGCCCTGCCGGTCTTCCTAATGAGGGCCTAAGTCTTTGATGTCCCTGAGACTTCTTAACAGAAGGAAAGCTCAGTTGAAGCCCTTGGAGAACCTTTGAAAGCAGGATGTAGAAAGCAGAGCCAAGTACTTTCACTCCCAGGGCAGAAGCAGCAAACAGCAGGCCAGCACAGCAAAGCAACAGGCAGAGTGGGAGTTCTTTTTACAAAATCCAGCTCCTCTTCCTGGCAGAATGTCCTCAGCCCAGAAGTGTTCCTAAGTTGTGGTCTCAGAGGCCCAATACTTATACTCATTTTTGCCTTTGAAGTAGGCAAACTTCAAAGGAAAGTCTTTGTAGTGCACAAGACCCTGCCTTTCCTGCCCAGGCCCCAGACTCACTCCAGAGGGTTGGAGACTGCTTTGTGTAAGGACAGACACAGCCCTATTCAGGTGCAAGTGTCAGTTCCTCCCTCCACTCCAGCCCAGGAAGACTCAACAGGATATACAGGGCACACCTCACCTCCCTTTGTGTGACTGTCTAAAATGAATTCACAAACATCCCAACTGTCATCCAGACCAAGACATGTAAGCCACAACCAGGCAGAGGCAAGAATAGTTAAGCAAGAAAATGCCCACTTTCTAAAAGTGCAAAAAGAACAGATGATGGGCAAAATGTTGAACAATGCAAACATTCACCCCAAGTCACAACGATTTGGGTTTAATCCATCGTTTTTTTTCTTGCCATGTCATTCCAGTTTGGATCCAGCCATATTAAAATCTTTCTTGGCCCTTTTCACCATGGGAACAGTCCAGCCTGAACTGCCAAACCAGATCCTCCTTGGACCAGAAACAAACATCCTGGGACCCGTTTGAGGGTATCACCATTCATCAGCCAGGCTAGCTTGATTCTGGTGGCATAGCAAGCATGGGACCCACATCTGGGCATACCCAGCGCACCTATGGTGACAAAAGCAAACAAACACAAATGATCGACACAATGGGGAACCAATCAAACATTCACCCCCAGCCACAGATCTGGGTTTAATCCATCAATTATTTTGCTCACCATGCCACCCCAGTTTCGACCCAGCCATATGCAAATCAGTCTTGACCCTGTTCCCCAGGGGAACAATCCAGCCCGAAATGCCAGGCCAGGTCTTCCCTGGACCGGAAAGAAGCATCCTGGGACCAGTTTTAGGGTATCACCCTTAAGGAGCCAGGCTAGCTTGAATACCGTGGCATAGTGAGCCAGGGACCCACGTCTGAGCATACCCAGTGCACTTCTGGTGACAAAAGCAAAGAAACACAAATGATGGACGGAGTGCGGCACCAATCAAACATTCATTCCCAGTCACAGATCTGAGTTTAATCCATCAATTGTTTTGCTCACCATGCCACACCAGTTTGGACCCAGCTATATGCAAATCAGTCTTGACCCTGGTCCCCATATGCCCTTCATTGAGCATTCCACCCCTTCATTGTGCTTTTCTCTTTCATCATAACTCAGTCTCTCTTGTAGGAGAAAAAAGGTTTTGGTTATTTGACTACCTAGCTTTTATAACATGTTCAGCCAACAAACCTCCCAAAGGGATAGTGTTAAGTTGACTCTCATTGTACCAATGGGGCTGCTGGATTTGCGGGGCAGCATCACCTGAACTGTGGGAAACTGTTGGCCTAATCCATTTCCAGCCAGCTAGCAGTGCCTCAACTCTGCCCGAGAGCAAAGATGATTTGTGACAACCAGGGCGCATGACATTATGATTTCTTAAGGAAATCATGGTGAGTCACATCTCATCCTTTTCCCTCAGTTGCATTCATCTCACACATGCAAAGACAAACAGATGCAGGGAATAGTGCAATAAGATTTAGTGAATCAACCTGAATGATGATGTTGATGAAAGATGAGTGATGTTATATATCATATCCCTTAGGTATGTAAGTAGGGCTGGTGTTGGCTATTGATCAGGTAAGAAAGTCCCACAGAGTGTTGGTGTTGCTCTCCTGACACCTGCCCCACCAAGTGTGTGATCCATTTATGGTGTAAATTCATAAGTCATATCTCCATATATCATACAGCATGGGGGAAGAGGATTAGGGGCTTGATGAATGGATGGCAATGGGGAGATGGGAAAGGTGTGATAAACACATATACTACAAAACAACATCATCATCAGGTCGATGAGCAGTACATCATCATCAAGGGCCAGATGTATCAAAAAAAATTGCATTTGCAAACGGTGCGAATTGCAAAATTTGGCCGTTTGTGAATGCAAAAACGTGGTCTGCGATGCATGAAAGGAATTCGCAGACCAAAAATAAGAAATCGCAAAAATTTCAATTTTTTGCGTTGCAACCTGGTTTTGAGAGTCACATTTTGCAATTCGGTATTTCAAGTAGGAAATTGTGAGGCGCAAAATGCAAATCCCAAAACCCAAGTCGCAATTCGATGCATCAAAAAATCGCAAATTGCGATTTTTCGCAGAATGGCATTTTGCACATGCAAAATACCACTAAGTGAAACCAGGTGGTAACCAGGTGCAACTTATATAAAGAGGCCCAGAATGCCTCAGACTCTTTTCCACAATGGCTGCACTCTACGTCATGGCAAGGAGGATGAGGATCTTGGCAGGTTTGAGGAGAGGGAGGAGGAGACAGGAGCGCATTTTCAGAGTGCGCATTACACTTTTTGACCAGACAGAGGAGAAAATTTTTTAGAGGTATAGGTTGAGCTCTGCCATGATACTCGATCTGATAGCTGAGCTACAACCCATACTGCAGCGCAGAACACATAGGACTCATAGCATACCCACCCATGTGCAGGTATTATGCTCCCTCCACCTACTCGCCTCAGGGAGCTATCAAGGGGTCATAGCAGCAGCTGGAGGGGTCTCACAGAGTACACTCTCTAGATTTTTCAATGCATTTATTAATGCCATGCTGAGCAGAATACACCAGTGCATTAGATTCCCCAACACCCCACAGGAAATACAGTAGACAAAAATTGTTTTTTACCAGATAGCACAGTTCCCTCATGTCCTAGGTGCCATAGATGGGACACATGTCGCAATCTGTCCACCATCAGCCACAGAGTATGTGTACCGAAACCGTAAATACCAACATTCAATGAATATACAGGTGATATGCAATGCCTCATACATCATAACTGATCTTGTGGCCAGGTACCCAGGGAGCACCCATGATTCATACATCTTTTGCCACAGCGGCATTCACACAAGACTGCTAGCTTGGGAGTTTGGTGAAGGATATCTACTAAGTATTGTCCCTCTGTACACTGGCTCATTGATGGCGTGCTGATGTCAGATGGCTCAGTTACTCAATCTACCCTCTGTCCCTTCCAGGAGACAGTGCCTACACAGTGCGCATCCACATGATGATGCCCTACCTAAATCCTGCAACACCTGCTGAACGGAGATGCAATGCAGCACACAGGGCGACCCGCAACGTGGTGGAGCGCACCTTTGGCCTGCTGAAGAGTCGCTTCCGGTGCCTCCACAAAAGTGGAGGGGCACTACTGAGGTACTGGGTTTTTCAGAACCGGTACTGATCCGGTAACCCAGCGGTGCCAGGGTACACCCAAAGACCTCGGGTACTTTCCTGATTCAGACTACATAAACTCAGAGTCTTCTAGGTGAAGTCAAAGATCGAATTTATTGGCTGCAACCAATTGACAAGCGTCCTAGAAGTACAACAGCACGACTTGTATGTTCTCAGGAGACTGTGTTTCAATGCAAAGTCAGGTTTCCTTATATACAGTTTTTTAAGCTTCAGGCAAACATTCTTGACATTTGGTTGGTCATTCACATGTTTTCACTACAAAGGAAAAAACAGTGTCATGATGAAACCTCATATTTCATGTCATCCAACCCATAATAAATTACCCGGCAAGGCCTAGTATTTTACATCAGATAAGTGTGGACCCCTAATAAAAACGGGCACCTCCCCCTCGTAAAGTAAGAGGAAGAAAAGAGCAGGTGCAGGTGTGAGCAAGATTAGGCAGGGTGTGTGAGCGATAATAAGGGTTTTATGGCTTGGTGTGCCTTGATGCTATCTGATTCGGCCACTGGGAGAGGGACTGACCAAACAGGTTTGGCCTGAGGCAATGGTTCCAGCTTGCCCAGGTCAGAGAAAAGTCAATCAAGGTGTACGTGTCCTTGGAATCAAATCTGACTGTATTATAAGCCTATGTGAGGGCAACTTTAAAAAATGGGAGCCACGAGTGCAGGACGAAAATGGCGATTTCGGGGTGAAAACGCTGTTGGAATTGAGCGAAAATGCTCATGCTTAGTGTACTAGTCATTATCGGTCTTTTGATACTAAAATCGTACTGCTGTGGCAAAGTAAATTACATGGGTCCAGAATTTTTAGAACCACACTACAGTACAGCCCAGAGACAACATGTAGAATAGTGGCTACTTGTGCAATCTTGCATAATATAGCTACCACCAGGGGCATACCTGTGGAAATATCTGATTCTGAATCAGATGAGGATGATGATCCCATACCACCCCTACAGCCAGCAGACAGGACCAGTGCAGCAGAGGGAAGGCAAAGGTGTGCTGACATCACACACAACCATTTCAGATGTAAGTATGAAAACACAAATCCACTGACAAATTTACCTGTAGTGAGTTTATTTATTACCTTAATGTCAAGTAATTTTAGTTCAACGAATACCAACAAAAGTAATTGTGAAAAAAAACAAAAGCAGTTCACAGTAAAGCACTATTCCTTCATTGTGTCCTCATTCCAGACATATATACAGTCCCCTGTGGCCACTACAGTCACTTCTTTCGGCCACGCACGCCACAAGAGTGCGCAGTTGCCTCACTGGCACCTCGAGTGTCTGCCTCTGTGGCAGTGCTGTGCCTGGCACTGCAACGTCTGGTGTCCATTGCAGGCACAGCTAGGCTGCTGAGGCTGGATGGTCCTCCGAGTCCCCCAGTCCAAGCTCACTAGGTGTGGCTGACCGGTTTCCCATTAGATTGCCTATCACATTAGTGATCTGTACAAGTCCTTGGGCCACATCCCTGCTGCTGTGTGCTGCCTCAACCTGTGCAGCCACAGCACGACGTGATATTAGGGAGGTGGAATTAGGCAGCCTAGTCAAGGAGCGACAAAAACCTCCAAACATGCTCATGAAGCGTCGCTCCTGCCTGCGGTGGCTTACCCTGTCATGGCGCAGCTCATGACATAGTTCCCTCACAGCAGTAGTGAGCTCCCTTGTATCCTGCGATGCCTGGACCTGTCCCTCATGCAGCTGTTCAATGTTGGCATTCATGCACTCCAGCTGGTGATGCAGGCCCCCCATGTTTGCATTATGTTGCTGCATCTGCCTTTGTAATGCCGTGATTTTTTTATTTTGCAGGCGCTGCTGCTGTAACATAGCCGATTCCAGGCCACCAAATAATGATGTTCCCTCACCTGCCTCATAAGCCTGTGCACCTGCATATGTAGGCATCCTGTGGGGTGCTGTGGTCTGCTGCGAATGGGGCTCCTGCATCTGGGTGCATCTGCCAGTTGGGGACGGTGTTTGTGAGTCTTCCTGCTGCTCATCAGATTCCTGACTCAGTTCTGGCAGCGGCAGTGCCTTAGGCCTGCGTCGGAGTTGTGCAATGTACTCGTATTGGAGTCTGAAGCAGGATGGGTGTCTGTCTCCCCTGCACTGGCACATGCTGTGGTACAGTTACTTCTCATCACTATGTTGTGGGTGTTGTGTTCTTCTGTGTGTCGCTCTGCCTATTACATTGTATGTGCTACTTTCAGCTCTGGGTTGTGGTCTACCACTCCCATAAGGCATTGTTGTGCTGCTTCTAAGATGTGGAATGGACTACTTCTCACAATGTTTTACATTACTTGCTAATTCCTAAGGGGCTTTTGTGCATACACATATGAGGTTAAATTTCAGTATTGCGCTTACCTTTACTGGTACTTGGTGTGCCGGGTGTGTCAATCTCTGTTACCCTACTGACTGCTTCCAGGAGGAGTGTGGACTCCACTAGGTCTTCTATCGGGGTGGAGGGTGTCTTTGTGGGTGGTCCGCCTCCTGTGGTCCTGGCCTCCTGTAGTCGTCTTTCCACCCTCTCCTTGGCACGGGACTGCAGGTCGTACCAACTCTTCTTGATTTCTTCAACAGAGCGCTGTGCCACTCCAACAGCGCAGATCTTTGTCTGGATATCTGCCCAGAGTCTGCGTTTTCACTCTCAGGCACCTGGAGTGAGCTTTTACCGAACAACCGGTCATGGCTCCTGACCACCTCCTCTGTGAGCACCTCCAGCTCTTGCTCACTAAACTTCAGCTTGCGCTTCCTTTCTCCCTTCTCCTTTCCCTGGGCAGAGGTGTTCATGTTTGTTCTGCTGTGCTGCCTTCTTCAGAGACTTGCTCAGTGTGGCTGGGCTGACTCTCTCTGAGTGCTGGTTTGGGTGTGGCACCTGCAAACTGCCTGGGATGACTCACTTCCTGCTTGTGATATCATCAGGCTCCTCTAGGTGTGCGTTCTCGCAATTTGCGATTTTCAATTACCGAATCGCAATTGCGAAAATGTAAATTGAGATTCGGTATTTGGGCCTCGCAAACCACAAATAACGATTTTAAGAAATCACTAATTCCGAATCGCAATTATGATACATGGCCTATTGTGACTCGGAAATAGCGATTTCTTAAAAATCGCTATTTGCGATTCGCAAGGCCATTTCGTGATACATCTGGCCCCAAATCTGTTGTGAGAGGAAATGAAGGAATAACACAGTTCAATTAAATGCATTACAAGCAGTCCTTCAGCCCCAGAGAATCACGTTATATTATATTATAAATCTAAATGGTCTGTCATCTAGGTTTGAAAAATGCAAAATATGGAGGAGTGAAGTGAACCCACACAGTTCTACAAATTATGATTGTTAAAAGAAAAATTATACAGTATAAATGCCATCTGTATTCTTCTTGGAATGTCTATCTTGGGTGCCTGGCTGAACCTATTTGGTAAGGTAAGCAGGAGTGTTATGGAGCTTTCACCTTTTTTGTGCAGAAGAAGAGAAGGCCTGCAGACTGTAAAACAGTAAATGTCAATATTGTAGAGACAAGTAGAAGGAAAACCTCATGAGGAGTGGACCACAAGACAGAGCAAGGTTAACTGAGAAGTCACAATGATGTTACATCCAATCCCAGACAGGTAGCTACATGTACCTGGCTGATCAATGTCACAACTGTCACAATATTTAGCCGAGTGTGTCCATTGTGTGACATCACATATCTGTCTCCAAATACAGCCTTCCTGACCACAACCACTTCTTTGGAGGAGCCATTTGAGCCAACGCACTACTCAGCATTTCACAAATCAATGCTCCTCTCGCCAGTGAAGTCCACGTGTTTAAGTAGGCCTCTATGGGTTATGTTGGTTTCCCTTTGAACTTGAAGTAGATAACTTCCTTCATCTGGCTGTTAAGTTAGTCCCAGACTGAGTCTGTGTGTCTCCCTCTGACTCCTGAGTCCTAGTGCTCCTCACCCAAATGAGATTGCGAGGGATAGCCCTGTAGTACACTGCTGTAGATGAACAATATAAGTAGAAAACTTTAGCATTTTTTGTGTAGCGTCTATTTGTTAACTAAACTGACTGGTTTATGAACAACCTGAAAATAGTACAGCAAAGAGTGGACGATGCAAGAAAATTTAGCTAAGTTTGAACGAAAGGTCCAACAATCACCTTCAGGCTAAATGACCCATCACCCCCTAAACACTGCAAATCATTGAAATCAAGTTTACAAATATTAGTTGCATAACACTCTCACTGTCTGCCACCACACTCAGTCGTCATCATCACTCATACTCACTCATTAAAATCCCTCACTGGTGCAATAGTTAGTTACCTGTTCCAATAACAGTGGTACAAAATTGTCTATTGTTGTATCTCTTTTTTCCCATGGAAGCAACACAGTTGCAGTCTTGTAAATTAATGTTGTTTAGTGGGGCAGTCCAACTAGGAAATGAAAAAAAGATAGCTAGGGATGTGACAAAGAAAGGCATTGTCTGTATGTCCTTTAGGCAAATGAGGAGGCTTTTTCTGTGCACACTGGGCTGACTCCAATCCAGCCATACATGCAAATAAATGGGGAGGGCTGCATAATTCAGACACCAATGATATAGTGATCCACTAGTTATATCCATTTTTTTTTACAAAGCAGTTAGACAGTAATGTGAAAGTTCTTTGTAGCCTACTCAGTCAAGGAAGTCGAGTTCATCATCAAACTCAGGGGATTCACCTAGGAGTTGATCACTGAACAAACTTGAGTCTTACCAGTTTGCCCTCATCATCCTCCTGTGCTGTTTCAGGAACAGTGTTATTTTGAGGTATGAAGTGTTGATTCATTGTAATCATGGTCAATCTCTCCATGTTTCAAGGCAAGAGACTGATCCTTCTCACTGTGACAACTATGCCAGTTGCACTGCACACATGCTCAGCACACACACTGGCTACTGGACAAGCCAGATACTTTATTGCTAGCCTGCTGAGCTCTGGCCATTGGCTCATCTTCCCATAGAAATAGACCAATTGATTTTGATCCACATAGACCTCTTTTTGGTCATCCAGGTAGTCTTGGACCATCCTCTGAATGGTCATTGGTGCTGCCACTTGTTCGACCTAATTTGTTTTCACCTCTGCACTTGACTTAAGCCCTCACACTTACAACAAAGCCATTCCTGAGATTGGGTCTGATTCTTCTCTTGCTGTTGTGGTTGTTGCTGGTGTTATTGTTGCTGGTGTTGGCTGCTATGAGACAACAACACTACCTTCTCTGGAAGTTGAAGACTGCACACCAGAACTTCTGCCCGGGACTCTAACCTCCAGCCATTCTTCTTCCAGGTCCCTCACTTGCTGAACAATCCACATCTTGAATAGTGAAACATCCCTTCCTGAAAAAGGCATGAAAGTGGCCGGTAGTTTTTTGTACCATGGATCAAGTATTGTGAGATGTACTCTTTGGAAGGCACAACCTATCTTTGCAGCCGTGGATTATCACCCAAGCGAAGGTTTAATCTCTCAACCAACTCATGGGCTTCTCTGTTCACACCAGTAAATGTTTGCAACACTGTTTTTAATAGGTCCTGAAGCAGAGGCAACAAAAGGATAGCTTTCCTCTTTGTTCTGTCCTCCTTGCTAACTTCCCATGTAAAAATCTCAAAAAGAAAATGCATTTGTGTCAGGCATTTTACTAGGCTCCATTTGTCCATCTCCATTGTAATGCTTTTCCCAGTTTCATCCCTTCCTCTTTGAAGGACATAGTTGGTGATCAGTCTGTACTGCTCAAACAGATGTTGCAACTTGTAGTAGGTAGAGTTTCAACATGTTGGCACCTCCTGTGTGCGGGCTTTAACTGGTACTCTCTTAGCATGCTGAATGATCCTCAGCTGCCTCTGGCTTTAAAAGAATGGCTAAAGCGAGTGCAGATTCTTCTGCTGGTGGCCAGTATGTTGGTGACTATGGGGGTTATTCCAACTTTGGAGGAGTGTTAATCCGTCCCAAAAGTGACGGTAAAGTGACGGATATACCACCAGCCGTATTACGAGTTCCATAGGATATAATGGACTCGTAATACGGCTGGTGGTAAATCCGTCACTTTTCCGTCACTTTTGGGACTGATTAACACCTCCTCCAAAGTTGGAATAACCCCCTATGTCTTCTTTTTTTAGAAAGTCCTGCACAATCAGGTTGCTGAAATGCACAAAACACAGGACCCTGAAATATTTAACTTCTGCCATGGCCTTGTCTTATTACTACCATTGTCCATGGTAACACATCCAATTGTGAGACCTTTGGGTTGCAGACATTCAAACACCTTGCTGTTAAAGTATTCTAAGACGTTTGCAGCTGTATGGGATTTTCTCCATGGGAGCATCACTACTGTTGCATGCCACCACATGCCGTTAAAATTTTCTTCAGTGCTGAGACCTGCAAATAGCTGTTGCTTAACACCTACAAAAGAGATCCAATTTGCAGTGATACACATGTAATCAGTTGCTTGACAACTGGTCTGCATGGCTGTCGTCAGGTGGTCACTGTGAGCAGCACTCTGCTGCAAAGCGTGTTCACCTGATTGCAGCACATCATGGTGGAGCACTTGAACAGCAACTCTGGCAATATAGGTCCTGCTGTGAACCTTCCATTTCGGGCAGATGGCTGCCACAAAGTATAGAAATCCCACTCCTTCCAAAAAAGAAAAAGGGAGAAGAACAAATGCTAACATTTCAGCCAGCTTACAGTTATACAAATGTGCCTTTGGGTGGTTGTGTTGGTAGGGCCCCTCCTGTCTAAGCATACCTGCAATAGTAGATTGCATTTTCTTCTTTTGTGGTACCACTGATGCAGGTGACATCTGGAGAGAACCAGGAGGTGGTAAATTCAATGTGCATCTTGGGGTGGTCACTAGATGCGGTGGTGTCCCCATCTGAGTCTTGTGCTATTTTGAGGTTGCTGATGCAGGTGATGCTGGTGTGCTGCTGGGGACAGGGCTGCTTTGAGTAAAGCTGTTACCCTCTTCTTCATCATCATTTTCCACTGTGATCAGAGCTGATTCCCCTCTCTCATCACCACCACCACCTGCAACATGTTTTAAGGTGCTCCTCCCACCTGATTGTTTTTTTTTCATAGTGGTCGTTTGTCCTCCAGGACCATAATGTGAACCAGGCTTACCTCAACAAACACTGTGTGGCAAATGGAGCATATTGCAATGTTATCCTCCTGCTTGCTAATCATGAAGAAGTTCCAAACTGGGGAGAACATTTTTAGTGTGCCGCTGGTGCCACTGCCAATGCCTGAAAAACTGGAGGGAGGTGGGTGTGTCGACGATTGCGTCTCTGCAGTGCGTAGTTCGACGGAGGTAGTGGTGGATGCAGGTCTTAGTGGGGCCTTAGAAATATGGAAGCTGGCGGTGGTGGAACCAGTGCCACATCCCTCTGAGCAGGTTGAACAAGAAGGGTAATGTTGGTGTCCTCTGAGCCAGCTTCCATCACAATGACTGACTCATCCTCCTCTTCCTCCCCTTCCATATTTCTAAGGCTTTCAGGAATTATCCTTTTCCCTTGTCTCTTGTGGCAGGTCTTGGACTCAGCTGGTGTCCAATCCATGTCCAGATCATCAGAAAGAGGCCTTTGAGAAGAAGATGGAGTACCTGTTCTTTTTCTTGCTAGAGATCGGGATGCCAATGGTTCAAGAGAAGGTTCATCTTGCTCAGCAGGAAGCTCAACCTCCTCTTCTGCTCCTACTATTGCTGGCTGCAGATATTGTTGTCCACTTTGATCAGTTGCCTGCAATGATTGGGTACTAGTTTGTAGCTGAGACAAATCCAATTCAGAATCACTTCTCGTTGGCCATGATTGCAGTGCCTTCCTCACTGAGTGACATGGGCTTGGGCTTAGGTTGGGGTGGGGTGGTGCTGTCATTGATGCAGGAGTGCAGCTCCCAGCTTGCTGCCCGGAGGACGGTGCAACAGGTCCACCATGTTTCTTGAAAAAGGTGGAGGGTGGCATCTTCAAGCTCTGTCAGTTGGCACTTAGCTGCACAAGCAGAGGCAGGAGGAGGAGGACTGAGGTGGTGTGGCCTTATGCCTGGAAATACTGTGAGCGATGTCTTTTGTGCACCTAAGAGCAAAGAAACAAGAAAAACATTTAGTGAAATATGACATTTTTTTCAGTTTGAACAAATCATACTACAGACAATATAATTCATTGATATTATTTCAAATAATTAACAACAATAGTGCATTGATTCTAATCGTCACCACACATAATATTTCAATCCAGATAACAACAAACAGAAGTAACTGATTGCTTTATGTGCATCTAAGGGGAGATACCTGTGGCTGGCAGAAGGGGTGCGGGGAAAATTGAATAATCCTTAAAAAGTGAATGCTGTTATGCACCTAATGCCGGCAGGGGATGTGGGAAAAATTGAATAATCCATAAAGAATGAACGCTGGTGAGCACCTGTGGCAGGCAGGAGCTGCAAGGAATAATGAAATAATTCTTTAAAATGTTAATGCTTGTGTGCACCTATGGCAGGCATAGGGGCAGGAAAAATTGAACAATCCTTAAAAATAAATGCTGGTGTGTACCTATGGCAGGCAGGGGGTACAGGGAAAAATGTCATAATCTTTAAAAGATTAATGCTGCTGTGAGCCTATGGAGGTGAACGGGAAAATTACATAGGCCCTCATTACAACCCTGGTGGTTGGTGATAAAGAGGCAGAAATACCGCCAACAGGCTGGTGGTAAGTACAGCCAAATTTTGACCATGGCAGTTAGATCTCCGAAAGATAGCCAATGTACCACACCGACCGCCAGGGTGGAAACAACAGTCACCACGGCAGTAGCCACCTACAGCCAGGTGGAAGGCAAAGTTCTGCCCACCATATTATGACAACACAATGCGCCACCTTTTCCAAGGCAGTACCAATGCCTAGCAGAAACACATCACAGAAGTGAAAGCTCTCACCATTGGAGACACATGGAAGAACCACGCCGCCATGGAACCAGAACTGCAAGTATTGCTGATGACTCACACACTCACCACACACACCCCATACACACACACCATACACACAACCAGCTGCACAAGAAAACAATTTATCCCTGTAAATTGGCTGAATAATGCAAGGACAACAGGAATTGACTAACGTGATTGTAATAAGATCAACACAAAATTAATAATATGATTTGCCAATGCAGCAGATATGTACAAATGTACAAAAAAGGAACACTGCCCAGTCTTCAGTTCACAGGGGCCACGTGGCCACAGGGCAAAGTCCAAGGCCCCATTTGTTCCCTGCACCAATACGGAGAGAACACTGCAGGGGCATCAGTTGGCAAATAGGCAGGCACTTCAGGTGGAGGAGGAGCACCTCAGCAGGATGCGGAAACAAGACCACTGGTTGTGGAGGGGGCAACATGCCCTGTGCTTGGTCCTGGAGAGTGCAAGGCCACACTCTCTCAAGTGAGTGACTTGCCCACACGTTCTGGAGGGGCCAACATGCCCATTGCTTGGTCCTGGAGAGTGCAAGGCCACAGTCTCTCAAGTAGGTAACTTGCCCACTGGTTCGGGAGGGGGCAACATGCCCATTGCTTGGTCTTGGGGAGTGCAAGGCCACAGGCTCCTTCCCCTTTCTGCTGGCTGGTGCAGGCTCCTTCCCCTTTTTGATGGCTTGGGCAGGCTCCTTCCCCTTCAGTATTTGTGGCCTGGAATCCTTTCCACCACTAGTAGGTGCTGATGGAATTGGGCCCGTGGACTGTTTGGCTGAGGTGCTTGTCTGGGTTCTTGATACCCTGGCCATACATGCAGGATGGGGGTAGGGGTAGGGAAGAGGTCAATGGTGGAAAGGAAAAGCTTTTTAGGGACATTGGGGTGGGAAGAGAGAGAAGAAATGGGAGTGGAAGATGAGGGAGTGGTTGTTGGAGGTGTTTGTCTGCTGGATTTGGGTGCAGGTGCATGGGTTGTATGCTCTTGTGAGGTGGAAGGCTTTTGGGTGTCTGCGTGCTTGCGTTTGTGTCCTTTAGGAAGGAGGGACAGACATGCTGGGAGAGGACACAGGGGCCTTGTGCATGATGTTGTGGAGGTGTCTGCCAGTGAAGTGTGTGTTCTGCTTGGTGTGGTGATGATGCAGGTAGTGGATGGTGATGTAGTGCATGCAGGTGTGAGTGTGGACGTAACTGGGTGGGAGATGGAGGAGGAGGAGGAGGAGGGGGAGACAGTGGAAATAGTGGATGTTGTTGTGTCTGCAACTGAATCGTGTTTGTGTGAGTGCCTGTGGAATGAAGTGTGGTGCTTGTGTTTGCCTGTGACACTTTTGGGTGTTGTCCTATGTGCATGCTCATCTGGCTGTGTGCTTGGGATGGGTTGGAGTTGAGGAGAATGGGGCTGGGAAGTGGAAGTTGGAGGGGGGACGGTTGAAACGGGGACAATGGCTGCCATCAGAGAGGAGGCCAGAGCCTGGATTGATCTCTGCTGTTCCGTCAATCCACTGTGAATGCCCTCCAGGAATGCATTAGATTGCTGCATCTGGGCTGCCAGCCTCTGGATGGCATTCGCAATGGTTGAATGCCCTACAGAGATGGATCTCAGGAGGTTGATAGCCTCCTCACTCAGGGCAGCAGGGCTCACTGGGGCAGGGCCTGAGGTGCCTGGGGTGAAGGAGGTGCCCACGCTCATGGGTGAGCAGGCATGGGCAACTCACTGAGGGGCTGCTGGGAGGGTGGTGCTGGTACGGGGGTGGTGGCTGTACCTGCAGCTGGGGTGGTCACAGAGGGGTCCGCCACCGCCAGAGACCTCCCATCGGAGAAGGTATGTGAGTCTGTATTGTCCCCTCCAGTCTCCGCCGTGGTGCTCCCCTCGCCATCCGTCCCACTGGTGCCCTCAGCATTGGTGGACTCTGCCTCCTGTGGGATGCAACCCCCTCCATCGCCGGTGCCTCTGCTCTTCCACCAGATGATGTTAATGCACATAAGGACAGGATGAAAAAACAAGAAAGGGGGGGAGAGAGACAAAGTATACACTGGGTCAATGACTGCACAAACACCACCGTTGGCATACGCAGCACCCTCACACACAGGGAACAGGCCTACGCACTATGCATTGCACTACCAGTGATGTTGCTAGCCACCAAGGCATGAGGAGGAGCACACACCGCCAACTGCAGCACACCTGGGACCCATGCAGCCCTGACTAGTGGTGGATGCTAACAAGCTAGGTAGGCAATATTTTCCCTTCAGACCCTTATCCACCAGAGGACCTATGCTGCTATGTCTGGCCTGGCCTAGGGGCACCCATTGACACCCACCCACCAACCGGATACCACCCCACCAGACATAAGTTGTAATGATAGCCACTGTACTCACCCCCTTGTGGCTGCTGTGTCGCTCACAAGCGCCCATCCAGCTCTGGATAGGACACCGCCAGTACATGGCCATCAAGGGGGTCAACGTTCAACGGGCACCCCTTACTTGTTGGGAGGCCATCCCCAGCTGGGCCTCTGTGGTCTTCCATGCCCAGCGTCTCAGGTCCTTCCAATGTTTGCGACAGTGGGTGCTCCACCTGCCATAGACCCCCAGGGTCCACTCCTCCTTGGCGATGGCACGCCATTTACCCTTCTTTTGATGGGCGCTGACCTGCAGAGACAATACAGACAGGAGAACACCATTAGACAACAAGTCCAGCCAGTTACACAAATGGCCCACCATACCCGTTTACAGCACTATTGGCACACACATAGCCCAGCACTCAATGTGTACCCAGCCAAGAGGACATCCCTCCCCCTTTACACAATGCCTTCACACACAGCTCCATACATGCATGCCACATGAATCGTGCCCACTATGTACTCACCTGTTGGTCTGGAGGCTCATACAGCAGTCCGTACTGGGGTAGGACCCCATCCACCAGTCTCTCCAACTCCTCAGAAGTGAAGGCTGTAGCCCTTTCCCTGGTCACACGGGCCATGGTATGTTCCAGACACAGGTGACAGCAGCACATGCAGTGTAGGTCCTCTCTGGAGGGTCAGGAAACAAGTGAAGAATCAGAAAGAAAATGGCAGTCACGTCTGCGGCGGTGCATACCGTCACCGCCGGATGAGATCACCATCGGCCACTGTACCCCAGAGTGCCCAATTATAACCAATAATCAATTGCATGGCGGTTCCCTCCCGCCACGGCGCACAATGTCAGCGCCATTACCTCACTTCTACCTGTCCCTCCACACAGGACAGGGATGCCATCATTTCAGGGGGGGGGGCAGGCCAATGGAATAATGCTGCGTCACACAAGAAATAGGCACATACTGTACAGATCACACTGACCCATTTCTTGTACACAGATTGCAAACTACACTTGTGGCTCCATTGTTCAGTTTGTGACAGACTCTTCACTCTTTTGTCCCTTAGATTCCTACAGCTGCGGATGGATAGGAGATGGAGACATACCCCCAGGTACAGACCCCTTGCGGACTTAGCTACACTGGAGGACAGGCACATAATACTCACCTATAGATTGGACAGGGCCACAATCACAGATCTGTGTGCCCAATTGGAGCCTGATCTGATATCTGCTACCAGTCATCCCACTGGGATCCCCCCTCTTGTGCAAGTTCTATCAGTGCTCCATTTCCTGGCAACTGGTTCTTTCCAAGTGACAGTGGGCTTAGCAGCCGGGATGTCACAGCCAATGTTCTTAATAGTGCTGACAAGAGTATTGTCTGCCCTGATAAAACACATGTGCAGCTACATTGCATTCCCCCAGGTTGAGGATTTGGCCACTGTAAAGGCTGTGTTTTATGCAATGGGACATATCCCCTATATAATTGGGGCGACTGACAGAACACATATTGTATTTGTCCCCCCCACCAGAATGAACAGGTGTTCAAGAATCGTAAGAGTTTCCACTCTATGAATGTGCAGTTCGTGTGCTTCGCGGACCAGTAGATCTCCCATGCCAATGCTAAGTACCCTGGGTCGGTGCATGATGCCTTTGTCCTTAGGAATAGCAGCATCCCAAATGTGATGGGCCAACTACAGAGGCACAGGGTGTGGCTAATATGTGAGCCCTGGTTCCCACCCAGTATATATTGGTGTATGGGTATGGTGTGGGCTATGTAGGATAGTGTGTGGCTAAATGATGTCCCTTAATATTTGCAGGTGACTCTGGTTACCCAAACCTATCATGGCTGCTGACCCCTGTGAGGAATGCCAGGACAAGGGCAGAAGAACGTTATAATGAGGCACATGGGTGAACCAGAAGGATAATTGAGAGAACCTTTGACCTCCTGAAGGCCAGATTCCGGTGCCTCCATCTAACAGGTGGATCCCTGTGCTACTCACCCAAGAAAGTTTGCCAGATAGTAGTGGCATGCTGCATGTTGCACAACCTGGCTCTCAGACACCATGCCCCTTTTCTGCCGGAGGAGGAGACTGGAGATGCCCCTGTGGCAGCAGTTGACCCTGTGGACAGTGAGGATGAGGAGGCCGAGGATGAGGATGAGGACAACAGAACAACTGAAATCCATCAGTATTTCCAATGACACACACGTGAGACAGTGTAACTTTACATGTCAATTACTTTGGTTGTATTCTGTGTGGCGTTGGCATGCTGGTATTTCCCATTCTATGCCCACTTACTTTTGCCTCTGGCTATTCATTTTGCAGATGTTGGTGATTTGACAAATACTCCTGGTGTGATCACAACAGCCAGCTACAGGTCATTAATTCTATGCTCATTCTGTGTACAGTTCTTTTGCACTGGTTGTAACTGTTTCAATCAATACATATTTGAAATACTTGACATACTCAAAATTGATTTTTATCAAAGGGTGTTTATTGAAGTGCTAACATAAAGGGGGAAAATGCAAAGGGATGGGGTGATGATGGAGGAAAGTCCAGGGTATTGTTCCAGTCTGTTCGTAGCACAGGTGCACTGTCCAAGGGGGACATAGGAAGGGGAGCAATGGCAGTTCAAGGTGGACAGGGTGACTGTGTGGGACACAAGGGGGACAATCAGGAGTGTCTAATTTCCTGGCGGGAGTCTTGGCAAGTGTCTCTGCCTTCTGTCTGGATCACAGGGAGTGTCTGCAGGATGGTCCACCTTCTGCAGGGGGAGGGTTGCTGGTGGCCTATGAGTCCTGTGGTGGGGCCTCATGGCCACTAGCGGCAGCAGAAGTGGAAGGCTGTTCAGATGACTGGCTAGTGGCAGGGGCCCTCTGGTGGGAAACTGCCTCCCTCATAATGTTGGCCATGTCTGCCAGCACCCCTGCTATGGAGATCAGGGTGTTGTTGATGGCCTGCAAGTCCTCCCTAATCCCCTGGCACTGTACCTACTGCAGCTGCCTGTTCTCCTACACGTTGTCCAGGACCTGGTCCATCGTGTCCTAGGAGTGTTGATAAGCTCCCAGTATCTTGAAGAGTGCCTCCTGGAGAGTCGGTTCCCTGGGCCTGTCCTCTGCCTGGCGCACAGCAGTCCTCCCAGTGTCCCTGGTGGCCTGTGCGTCTGTCCCCTGAACAGTGTGCCCACTGCCACTGACCGCAGGTCCTTGATTGTCTTGGGTGCGAGGTGTAGCCTGGGGTCCCTGTGCAGGCGAGCACACTGCTGATTGATGTGTCCTGGGGACAGAGGTTTGGGGATGTTAGGTGGGTGCTGTGATGTTGGATCCTGATGGGGGAGTCTCTGTGGTGATCTGTGACTGGGCTTGGGTAATCGGCTGTCCAATGGTCCCTGATGGACCAGGTAGATCGTCTAGATCCTGAAGTCCAGAGTTAATGTCATCACTGTGCACCTCTTCTGTTGGGAGACTGGATAGTGCTGGCACCTCCTCTCCGGGGACATTGGCTGGGGTACCTGTGGGGATGTGTTATGGCTAATGTATACAACATATTCTACATCCCTGGCTTCCCCTCTATTGGTTGATGTTGCCCTGCCAGCTTTTACCTGAGTATGTTGGTGTATGGTGGGATTGTTAGTTCTCTTGTCCATGCATGCTTTAGTGATGAGTGTCCATGCAGAGCTGTGAGGGATGTCCATGCATTGGTACAGCAGGCAGGGCTTGGCACTGGGATTAGTGAGATGTGATGGTGGGGTGTATGGGATGTAGTGGAGTGATGGGAGTGAGGGTGATTGTATGTGATGGCATGCAGGTATGGGGGGAGTGATAATTGTTGAAATTTTACTTACCAGAGTCCAGTCCTCTTCCGACTCTGGCCAGGCCCTCAGGATGCAGTATTGCCAAGATATGCTCGTCCCATGCTGTGAGTTGTGGGGGAGGAGGTGGGGATCCACTGCTAGTCCTCTGTATAGGGAGCTGGTGTCTTGCTGCTATGGAACGTACCTTCCCCCGTAGGTCATTCCACCTCTTCCTGATGTCATCCCTGGTTCTGGGGTGCTGTCCCACTGCACTGACCCTGTCCACAAATCTCCGCCATAGCTCCTTCTTCCTTGCTATTGATATTTGCTGCACCTGTGCTCCAAATAGCTGTGGCTCTACCCTGACAATTTCCTCCACCATGACCCTTAACTCCTCCTCAGTGAAACGGGTGTACCTTTGTGGTTCCATGGGTGTTGTGTGATGTGTGTTGGATTAGGGTGTGTTGCATGAGGGATGTATGGGTGTATGTGGTGTGTGTATGTAGTTGTGTCAGTGGTCCTGGTGTCAGTCTTGTGCCAATGAATTGTAATCGTAAAGGGTTGTGGGTAATGTGTGTGTGTTTTATAGTGGTGTGGGTGTGATGTGTGTATGGGTGTCAGGTGTGTGTTGTTTGAATTGGACAATGTAGTGTTGTTTTGTATGTGGGTGTCCATTTTGAGCGCGGCAGTGTGTACCACCAATGGTTGACCGCCGTTGAATGTCCGCCGTGGTGATTCGAGGGTCACAATGTGGTGGCCGTTGTTCTGTTGGCATAACAGTTTGTGTTTTGATACCGCCACTTTATCACTGACCTTTGGTCTAGCGGATTTGTGTCTGTGGCTGAATTCTGTTGGATTGGTGTGTGTGTGTGTCAGAATATAGTGAACGGATGTCTGCCTCGACGGTAAGTTGGCGGCCATCAGCTTGGCAGTAAGCGGGATTTACCCCCAATGTCATAATGTGAGCCATAATCCTTAACAAATGAATGCTGGTGTGTGCTTATGGCAGGCAGGGAGTGCAGGGGAATTTGACATGAATGAATGCTGATGTGCGTCTATGGCCTAAGTGAAGAAGACATATGGCAAGCAGGGGGTGGAGAGAAAATGTATAAAATAACACATGCAGGCCTATAGCAAAAGCACACTGACTGCCTATCCAAAATGGCTGCTGACTACTTGTTTAAGCAATCAAACAGTCAATCACGGGGTCTTAGATACTGCAAGCTTGTCACCCCTGGGCATCTCTAGGCCCTGTGCGGGGTGCTACAGGCCTCATCTGGCTTGTGATGGCAGTTGAAGCACCAAGTCTTGAGCCGTTTTCTGAAATCTTTCAGAGAGGCGGAGGTGCACAGGTGGAGGGGGGTGTTGTTCCAGGTTCGGGCGGCGAAGTGGGAGAAGGACCGGCCTCCGTAGCATTTGCGGGGGACATGGGCCTGGGCGACGGAGGCTGAGCGATGGTCTCTGGTTGGTTGGTGGAAAGTGAGGTGGTTCTTGATGTAGGTGGGTTCGGCTTTTTGGAGGGCCTTGTATGCGTGCATGAGGGAGCTTAAAGAGGCATCTTTGATGGACAGGGAACCAGTGGAGGGCTGTGAGATGAGGGGTGATGCTGGTTCTTCTGGGGTGGTCAAGGACAAGTCTTGCTGCCGCATTCTCTATTGTCCGGGGTGGTTCATGAGCTGTTTTGTGGTTCTGGTATAGAGCGCATTGCCGTAGTTGAGTCGGCTGGAGATTAGGCTTGGGTGACTGTTTTCCTGGTAGAGAAGGGGATCCATTGGTAGATCTTGAGGAACATGCAAAGGATGTGGAAGCAGGCAGAAGAGACAGTGTTGATCTGATGCTTCATGGTCAGTTGGGAATCTAGGATAATCCTGAGGTCGTATGCGTGGTGGGTGTGTGTGGGCAGGGGACCGATGGTGGCGGGCCACCACATGTCGTCCCAGGCGGAGGGCTTGTTCCTGAAGATGAGGATCTCTATTTTGTCTTAATTTACCTTGAGGCAGTTGGTCATCCTCCATGTGGCAATGTCGGTCAAAGTGTTTTGAATGTTGGTTCGTGTGGTGGCGGTGTCATCTGTGAAGGATAGAACAAGCTGGATAACATCAGCGTAGGAGATGATGTTGAGTCCGTGGGTGCTTGCGATGTCTGCCAGTGGAGTCATGTTTGTATTGAAGAAGGTGGGACTAAGGGAGGAGCCCTGTGGGACACCACAGATGATGTTTGTGGATGCAGAGATGTAGGGAGGGGGGAGGATCCTCTGTGTTCGGCCACAGAGGAAAGAGGAGATACAGCTGAGTGTGCTGTCTTGGATACCAATGCTGTGGAGTCTAGTGATGAGAGTTTGGTGTGAGATGGTGTTGAAGTCTGCTTATAAGTCGAGGAGGATGAGGGTCGCTATTGCCAGCGTCTGATGTCGTCAGCGGCTGTGATCAAGGTGGTTTTGGTGCTGTGATTGGGCTGAAAGCCAGATTGGGATGGGTCGAGCAAGTTGTTGTGTACAAGGTAATCCATGTGATAACGGTTGATGGCCTTTTTCAAGACTTGGAATGGGAGGAGCGAGATAGGGCCATAGTTTTTGAGTTTGCTGGGGTCAGCTGAGGGTTTTTTCAAGAGGGACTTAATTTCGGCATGCTTCCTGGTGCTGAGGATGGTGGCTGTGGAGATAGAGGTATTTAGGAGTCCTGTGAGGGAGGCTTTTATTATTTCTCCTACTAGGCTGTAAAAGTGGTTCGGGCAGGGGTCTGAGGGGTATCCAGAGTGGATGGAGGTCCCAAAGGCAAGGGTGTCTTCAGCAGATACCTGCTTCCATTGAGTGATATGATAGGAGGGTGTGGTGGCATGGAGTGCGGGATGGTAGTGGTCGGTGGGTTGGGGGTCGAAGTTGCTGTAGATATCAGCAATCTTGTGGTAAAAGTGGTCCGATAGCGTGTCGTAGAGGGCTTGGGAGGGGTGGATCATGTTCTCTGTGGAGGAGGGGCAGGAGAATTCTCTGACGATGCTGAAGAATTCTCTGGTGTGGCTGGTGCTTGCCTCAATGCGGGTAGTGAGAGCTTCTTTCTTGGTCTCTCTGAGTCATTGGTGGTATCTTTTGAGGGTGGCCCTGAAGGAGTTGAGGTTGGCGGTGGTCTTGTTGGAGCACCAGTGTTGCTCTTTTTTCCTGTAGTGTCGTTTGAGGGTCAGATGTTCTGGGGTAAACCATTTGGCTTGCTTGGTGGGCTTGCTGCTGGCAGGTTATCTTTGGCGGGTGATGGTGTCAGTAGCTGAGGAGATACAGTTGGAGACATTTTCAAAGCGGCATTTGAGGGTGCCTGCAGGGATGAGCCTAGCTTCTTTGAGGGCAGCGATCCAGGGCATTTCTGTGTCTTTGTTCCAGTTGTGGCAGAGGTGGGTGGGGAGTCATGTCGGGGCTCCAGACAGTGGTGAAGTGGGCGATGTTGTGGTTGGTCCATGTTACCTCAGAGATGTGGGGGAGAACTTGGTTCTGGTTCTGGTATAGAAAGTGGGGTCTATTGTGTGGCCTGTGCTGTGCACGGGGCGGTGGCCAGCTGAGAGAGGCTGATGAGGCTAATGTTTTTGAGGAGTAAGGTGGAGATGGTGTTGTCTGGGTCTTCTAGAAGAAAGTTCAGATCCCCCAGGAAGATGTAGCAGTTGGAGTTGATTGCAAGGGGGGCAATGAAGTCTGGGATGGATTCGCCGAAACTGTGGCATGGGCCAGGGGGTCTATAGGTGAGGGTTTCTCTGATGGTGGTTTTGGCATCATGTTTGATCTGGAAGTTGCGGTGTTACATGATCGGTGTTGTGTTGTTGCCCGAGGCAGGTCAGGGGAGGGAGTCCTTGTAATGATGGCGATGCCGCCACTGTGTCTGTTGGGGCAGTGGCAGTGGATTATCTTGAATCTGGCGGGTGTGGCTGTGCTGATGTCTGATGCAGAAGCAGGGTGAGCCATGTTTTGGTGCTGAACATTAAGTTGGGTATGAGGGTAGGAATGGTGTCTCAGATTTCTATGGTGTGCTTGCAGAGGGATCGGATGCTGAGTAGTACGCAGTGGAGTTGAGGTTTGTGGCTGTGGTCCGCTGGGTGGAGATTGCGGTTGTTCTAATGTTGCAGGGGAAACTGCAGCTGGGCTGAGGTTCTTGATCTCACCGGAGGAGTTGCTGTGCTGGGTTGCAGATCCAGGGGTCCTGGCACTGGACATGGTCCAGGCATGGACAGGTGCAAATGGGCTTGCATTTGGCATGCATTTGGCATTCCAGGGGCACGCCCACTGTGCGGTCACACAGCGTCTACCATCAAGTAGGTCCTGGGGGGTGGGGCACAGAAAGGCGGGAGGGGAGCAAGGCAGGAAAAATGACAGTGGGGCACACAGGGCCTAAGTGGGGGCAAAAAAAAAAGTGAGAAGAGTGCAGGGAGTGTGGGGGGCCTGAAGTAGGGTAGCAGGACGCAGCATTCAGGTGGCCAAGGCAGCAATCAGTGACATAGGTAGCAGTGGCTCTGTGCTGCAGGCGCTATGTGGAGCTTAACAGCAGTGCCAGGGTAGAGCTGGAAGGGCCTGCTTCGTCCAACCAGGGTACATGGTCAAACAACCAGTGCCAGGGGACATGTTCAAACAACAACAGCAAGAAAGGAAGCATGGAGAACAAAATACACATGCAGGCTTACAGCAAAAGCACAGTGACTTCCTACACAAAATGGCTGCCGGTCACATGGTCAAACAACAAAAGCAAGCAATAAGGCATGAAGAACAAAGAACACATGCCGGCCTATGGCAAAAGCACAGACTGCCTAGACAAAATGGATGCCAGTTACACGGTCAAACAACAAGAGAAAGCAAGGATGCATGAAGAACAAAGAACACATGAAGGCCTATGTCAAATGCACACTGATTCCCTGGGCAAAATGGCCACCATCCACGTGGTCAAACAACAGCAAGCAAGTAGAGAAGGAGAACAAAAAACACATGCAGGCCTATGGCAAAGCACACTGACTGGCTCTGCAAAGTACACTGGCTGAATATTCAAAATGGCTGCCGGGCACATGGCTAAAGAACAATAACAATCAAGGAGCCATGGACAACAAACAACACATGCAGACCTATGGCAAAAGTACACTGACTGGCTCTACAAAATGACCACAAGCCACATGGTCAAACAACAACAAGCAAGAAAGCATGGAGAACAAAGACCACATGCAGGCCTATGGACTCTGAGCACACAAAATATTTGCGCGCCACATGGCACGGAGAACAAAGACATAATGGTGGCCTATGGAAAACACTCACACACACACTAGCCAGACAAAGGAGGTATGATAAACAATGAAGGAAACTCTATCATTAATTTAGAAATGCCAAAAAACTAAATGAAAACAGCTATGAAACGTTTTACAACAAACATCCTCCCAAGGCATGATATTACCCCACAAAAATACACTTTCTGCAAAAAAAAGAGAAATACAAAAAAACACATCTTTCATTTGATCCAATGCCACCCCTGGCCTAAATCATAGATGTTTTAAAACAGCATACCAGTACTGGCTGGATGGCCTGTTGGCAGACTAAGCCACATTGTAAAATAAATAAATAGTGAAAATCTAACAAACATGGAGAAAATGCACTTAACTTTTGTTGGACCTGGCCCTTTTTGCAGGGTCATCCCCAAACTTTTTTCCTCCTTCCTCCTATATTTTCTGACCTCTTGCTGTTGGCTCTAGGACTCTGAGCACTGCTGATCAGTGCTAAAGTGCAGATGCTCTTAATCCAAAGTTGGTATGATTGGCTTACTCCAAATTGGCACATTTAATTTACCTGTAAGTCCCTTGTGAAGTGGTATCCCTATACCCAGGGCCAGTAAATTAAATGCTATTAGTGGGCCGGAGCACTGCTTTCGCCACCCACAAAAGTAGCCTTTCAAACCAGTCTCAGGCCTGCTAGTGCAGGGCCTGCATGTGCAGTTTACTGCCATAGGGTCCCGGAATCTACATTTACTTGCCAGGCCTGGAACTCCCCTTTTACTACATGTAAATCACCCCTAAGGTAAGCCCTGGATAGCCCTATGGGCAGGGTGTTATGTATGTAGAAGGCAGGACATGTGCCTGGTTGTGGGGCCTGTCCTGATAGTGACAAACAGCCTAATTGGTTTCTCACTGCTGTGAGTGCTGCCCTGCTCATAGGACTGCATTGGAAATGCCCTGCCTTATGTCTAGGGGGTATTGTCTGATTTATGAGGGGTAGCGTAGGCATGTTTTGTATGGTTGTAATGATAATGAGAAATGCTGCTTACTGGTGTAGGTGGATATTTTATTATCTTTCTAGAAATGCCACTTCTAGAAAGTGAGCATTTATCTGTGCTTATGAATCTGGTGTTTTGCAGCTTGGTTCCAATCCATGGCTGGGGCAGGGTGACAGCTGGGCTTTGTGCATTATTTTCAGACAGCTTGTACACAGGGAGGTTGGAGGTGTCAAAAGAGGCGCATCTGCATACTGAATGGTCTTCCTGGGCTGAGAGGGGAGGCAGAGCACACCTGCATTTGTAAAGGCTGTGCCATGGCCTCACACAAAGGGTTTGTTTACTCCCAACTGATGTCTGGAGCCCGTGCTGGAGGAGAGAGGGGACGTGCTGTATTGGGGGCCCCCGAGGTATGGCAGAGGGAAGACAGGAGCAAGCACGCTCTCTACGGTGCCCCCAGGGCGAAGTGCGCTGGGAGTACTGCCCCTGGGGTACAAGCCGGCACTGATTATTGGTCAGATCACCGCTGTGGCCCGTGATGAGTTGCAGAGCCTCACTCGCGCACCAGATTGGAGGGAGACGAGTGACAGGGGCCCAGCAGCGCCTAGGAGGGCCAACCAGAGTCGCCCGGGAGGCCCTGGAGAGCTCAGGGCGTGCAACCCCCAGCGCGAGCGACTGGAGGAAAACCCGCCGGTTAGGCAGGTAAGAGGGCCTGCCGGGCGGGAGCATGGGGCTTCACCTTAGAGCTAGGAGGTTCAAATAACATCCAGCTCCCCCTCTTTCTTGACCAGGGAACCAGGAGATTTCAGCCTCACCGGGAGTACGAGGGTGGCTGCCACGGAGCTAGCCTGTGTTCAGCTCTGCTCGGGAGACCCAAGGAGGCCAGCTAGGGGGGTCACGGGTGCTCCCCCACTTGTTGTTTTGGTGACATTTAAGTAGGCCGGGGTGAAGACCCTCGACTGAGGTCCCGGCTCTGCCAACGATTAAGCTAATGCATCCCAGGAGCAAGGAACGGAGTGTGAGAGCTCCCAAGTTGGAGCACAGACATCCTCATGTTTGCCAGCATCCCCTTGTTTTGCGCCTGGGTGGGTAACAGATCATACTCACCGGTTTAGGGTGAAACTATTTTAGTGATGTTTCACCTTTTTGGGCACTCCTGCTGGTGTCTTGGCAATCGTAATTACGTATTTCCTATGATCCATGCATTTATGTTGATATGTTTTCGTGACTTGCCATGTGTTCTCTGATGTTCCTTTTATGGGCATTGATGAATTATATGATGTGTGCATTTCTTTAGTAATGTTTACTTGACTACTGCTTATGTTGCAGGATAACCAGTAACCTATGTGTGGTATGTGACTACTGTTGGTTTCGGCAGAGTAATAACACTGTATAATGTTCTGAAAACTGCTTAGGTAGCAGGGTATTACTGTCATGTTGTGTTTGGTCTAATGATGTTGTGTACAATACAGTTTATTTTTATATAACTTAGGGCCAGATGTAGCAAAATCCGTTTTTGCGACTTGCAAATTGCGAGTCTGAGCGACTCGCAATTTGCAAGTCGCAAAAACGGATGCAGAATGGTGTCTCAGACACCTTCTGCGACTCGCTATGGGGTCGCAAAGACCCACCTCATCAATATTCATGAGGTGGGTCGCATTTTGCGACCCCATAGCGAGTCCCTGCACTCACAGGGATGGTGGCCTGCTGTAGTCAGCAGACCACCATGTCTGTGACTGCTTTTTAAATAAAGCTGTTTTTTTTTTCATTTTGCAGCCCATTTTCCTTAAATGAAAACGAGTTGCAAAATGAAAAAAAATCCGAAGACATTTGGTTTCGTTTTTTTCAGAGTAGGCAGTGGTCCATAGGACCACTGCCTGCTCTGAAAAAATATTTATGTCGACATAAATAGCACATGTTAGCACCCCGTACCACCACCATGTGTGCACCATATTTATAATTTGGGCACACCAGGGCGCAGGGTTGGGGACAATAGCGTCAACATTTTTGACGCTATTCATGTACTGTTCAGGGTTAGTGCAAAAATGTTGGTGCTAACCCTGAACAGTACATAAGGCCCCGTTGTAACCAATGGTGTGTCCCCTTTTAATGCCTGCTTTGAGGAGGAGTTAAAAATGCTGAAACAAATGGCAGAAATAAATCTTTTAGATTTCTTTGCACCATTTTTTCGGTCTCCCCTAATTGAGGATCACCCCCTTGCATACATTATGCCTGGCTCAGGCCTGAAATAGGGTAGCCTAATGTGGTGCATGGGGTTACAAAGTGGCCAAATTAATGCACTTTGAAACCCCACTTTGTAAATCTGGCGCTGAAATTTTGGCCTCGTTGGGCCACATTAGCGCAAAAAGAAATGACACTAATGTGGTGCAAGGAGGCGCTAGGCCCTCTTAAATCTGGGCCAAAGCCCTTAACATCCCATAGTATATATGCAGTAGGAATTGCAGACAAAGAGAGTGATCCTTTCACCTTGAATTTCAAACGAAAAGTGATCAGGAGATGAACAAAACCCTGGGAGGAGCCTTCTGGACAGGAAGAGTAAGTTGGATTCTCTGGCGCACTTCCTTCCTATTGAAAAACATGTAAAATTAAAAAATGCTTTTCGCACTAAAACACAACCTGAACTGTCCATTTGATTAGAATATCAGCTCCAAAAAGTATCTTGGAGGTGATTTAGCTGCTTCTCAGGTAGAACATCTATTAGAGAAGCAGCTGTAACCTCTCACGATCACTGGTGTCACAAAATGGCACCAGAAGGATCAGTGTTGGCCGGAGAGCATGCTAAGGGTGGCAAATCTCATTCGTGAGCACATGTTTACTGAGCATCAATGTGCAAGCAGCAATACATTCCCGCAATGTGCTGGATTGCAGAATTTGACATGAAGTCTGATTTACACACATAGGGGGTTATTACAACTTTGGAGGAGGTGTTAATCCGTCCCAAAAGTGACGGTAAAGTGACGGATATACCACCAGCCGTATTACGAGTCCATTATATCCTATGGAACTTGTAATACGGCTGGTGGTATATCCGTCACTTTACCGTCACTTTTGGGACGGATGAACACCTCCTCCAAAGTTGTAATAACCCCCATAATGCTGAGTTACCGGAATCCTGCCAACTCCGAAAGCGGAATTATATTTCCGTCAGGGCCTACCTTCTTCTGGCGTAGAGGAGGGCAAAATCATTAGTTTGTTTGGTTTCTTAGTTCTAATCTTGCAAGGGAAATACCCAATAGACATGATGCTGGAAAATTATAAATTATAAGTGTTTGTATTTAGTAAGTATGTCATCTTCAGCTCTCCATTATTTTTCTAAAATGTAATAGGTCTATATCACATAAAGAAACATTCTCTTTTCAGCTCCACATTTTGAGCAAACATATTGTATGTTTGGTCTATTTATGTAATATATGTGAAGTTGCAAATGTTTTACGTAATATGTTAAAATTAAATAGCTGAATCTGATATTCTTGGAGTCCTTCCTCATCAGCTACCATATTTTCTCTCAACCTTTAGTAGTTATGTTATGGTACGTTATCCCCTCACTCTCTGACCCATTTATTTTCAGAAGATAGATCTTCTCTGTGGGCATTATTTCTGATATCCTTCTAGAGGGGAGTTATGAATCCCTCACACGCATAGACATCTAGCAATGCATTTAACAACCCTGATGGCAGTGGCATATACACAGCCATTAACCATGAGCATGAGTGTGCAGCAGCTTTTCACAATCTTCTAAAATTAATAAATTGTGCTGGGGCAAAGAGATTATCTTTGCACCTGCAAATACATGATAATTTTTTTCCACATGCAGACATCGCTCAAACATAATTTCATTTCACCGGCTTGAACACAATGATAACATTTTGAATTTGACTGAGACCCAGTAGAAGCTATAAGGTTGAAAGTGGTGCATAACGCATGTTAAACTCATAAAATGAGGATTCCTGACCATTGGTTTACTGCCATGTTGATCAAGGCCAGACTGGAACCCAAAGAAGCCCTGGCAAATTTTGTCAGACCAGCCTCCACGTGGTACGTAGTGAGTGAGCCTGACCACTGCATTGGGACAGGGTTGATTTTACTAATAACAATGAATTTGCAACCAAACAAACCCTTTATTGCAAAATTAGGATAGTCAAAGACTGGGAAAAAAACATACCTTTCTAGTCTGTACCATGCAGTTTGCATGCACCTCTTTGATAGCAGTTCATAGCACATTGTACAAAATTATGATTGTTGCTTATGAACTGCACAGTAACAAAAGGATCTCTATAACACAAGCAGTATCCCACTGAGCTATGCACATAAAACACTATTCTGTAATCTGCATAGTACACGTTCTTTGCAGCAGAAATATTAACACTCTGTACTACATTAAAACTGCCACTAGACAGACCTCAGATCTCTCTCCAGCAGCTACATTATTCACCCCCACCCCCAGCCTCCCCGGGAAATGCCCGATGTCTGGCACAGCAAGTCTGACCTTGATGTTGATCCAGTGTGGTTTGTGTATTGTGGTTTGCTTCTGAATAACAACATTCCAATTAACCCAATTGGTGGCCAGGACGAGCAGGCCTCGCCCTGGGCCACAGTTGCCCGGTGCCAAGCACCCTCCTCCCCTGGGCAGGGACGGAAGGGGAATCGCTTCTCCTTCCACCCCCTCCCCTCTATTCCTCTTGTGGCATCTGATAACATCAGCGCACAATCATGCGTTGATGTTGTTAGAGGCCTACCTATCCAGCATGGATCGGATGAGAAATGCAAAAGCATTTCCACAACACCGGACCAGCCTACCTGAACAACAGACTCAGCTTCTACACCCCCACCCGCCAGCTCTGCAAGCCTCGCCCTCGCCGTCGTTTCCCGCATCCAACGAAAGACCTCCGGTGGCAAATCTTTCTCCTACCTCGCCGCCAAGACCTGGAACACCCTCCCGACCAACCTACGGCAGACCGAAGACCAACTCACCTTCAGAAGACTCCTCAAGACCTGGCTCTTCGATCAGTAGCAGCATCCCTCCTCAGCGTCTTGAAACCCTCACGGCTTTATAAATACTTTGATTGATTGATTGATTGAGTGATTTCTCCTCCGATCACGTGGAGGGGGCGAGAGAGGCATGAAAGGCCTCTCCTCTCCTTTCATATCTCTTTCTCAGCATTTCTGCTGCCCAATCGCAGAAATGCCATTAGACACCAGGGAATTTTTTTTCTTCTAGGACATGGAATGTGGGGAGCGGCCCCTTGGGCAATGTACGCTCCTCGGGTGGCAAACTAATTTAAGGCGATTTCTGCCCCCCTGGGGGCAGATCTGCCTATTTTCATTAGGCCGATCTGCCCCATGGGGGGCAGAAATCACTAGACACCAGGGATTTTGTTTTTTATATATATGAATAAGGGGAGTGGCCCCTTGAGCAACGGTCGCTTCCTAGGGGGGCATTTTTTTAAGGCCTTTTCTGCCCCCCCGGTGGCAGATCAGCCTACTGTAATAAAGCCGATCTGCCCCCGGGGGCAGAAACCATTAGACACCAGATATTTTTTTCTTTGTTTATCTCTATAAGTGGAGCGACGCCTTAGGGAAGGGTCGCTCTCCTGGGGAGGAAATTATTTTTAGGCCATTTTTGCCCCACTTGGGAGCGGATCAGCCTATTTTTATTTGGCCAATCTGCCCCCAAGGGGGGCAGAAACCACTAGACACCAGGGATCTTTTTTGTGTCAATTTCACGTAAGGGGAGTAACCCCTTAGGCAAGGGTAGCTCCACTGGGGGGCCAAATTTGTTTTAGCCCATTTCTGCCCCCCTTGAGGGCACATCAGCCTATTGTAATTAGGCCAAGTTGCCCCGGGGGGCAGAAACCTCTAAGCACCAGGGATCATTTTATTTATTTATTTGTTTTATTTTTTAGACACTTAGGCACCAGGGATTGGTGTGTGTAAATGTGTGTTTTGTTAGGGGCAGCAGCCCCTTGGGCAAGGGTCGCTTCCCATGGGGGCACATTACTGTTAGGCATATCTGCCCCTCTTGGGGGCAGATCGGCCTATTTTTGAGAGGCTCATCTGCCCCAAGGGGGGAAGAAAGCCCACAAGAGACCCGGGAACATTTAAAAAAAAAAAAAAAAGAGGGTGGGGTTATGGCCATATATGGGGCAAAGTAAACAGGACCACAGTTGTTCTACACACAGGGGGGCAGATGGGGCAATTACCCCTGATCCATTCACCGGGTGGGCAGAAAGCCTACTAGATGCCAGGGAATTTAAAAAAAAAGTAGTGGGCTGGTGACTACCAACCAGAATGGGCATAGTTATGCCCCCACCCCAACTGAAGGGGTTAACAGTCTTTTAGCTCTCCCTCACACACTAAAACCTCTTATCCCACAGCAAGCTAGAGGTCATTTGATTATTTTGGATTTTGGTTTCACATTTGGGCCATGAGAGGTTGTCTAACTCTCAAAATCGTCCCACTTGGAATAGTGAGGGCTCTACGTTTTGGACTTTGGGACGCTGCCATATGGAAAAATCCACAAGACATAGACACATCTGAAAACTAAACATATAGGTGAGTCCAGGGTGGTGTGCTTCACATGTACCCTGCACCATTTTCTCACCCATAATGCCCTGCAAACCGGCAACTTTGATGTAAATCACACATTTTTCCCACATTTTTATGATGGAACCTTCTTGAATCTGCAGGAATCCACAAAATTTCTATCATTCAACATCTATACCGATAAAAATTCTGCTCCACTTGTCAGCCTAAAAATGTTTTTTTTGCAAACTGCCCTTTTGGACCCGCTTTGGTTCCTCCTCAATTTCAACATGTTTTTGGCTCTTCCCTGTCACAGGCACTTGACCCACCTACACAAGTGAGGTATCATTTTTATTGGGAGAAGGAGGGGAATGTTGGGGGGTGGGAACTTTGTCCCAGTGTGGTGATCTCACACAGAAATGTGGGGAAAATTAGATTTTTCAGCTAAATGTGAGGTTTGCTGAGGATTCTGGGTAAGAAAACACCAGGGGAGCCACACAAGTCACACCTCCCTGGACTCCCTTCGGTGTCTAGTTTTCAGAAATGTTTGGGTTTGGTAGGTTTCCCTATATGGCTGCTGTGCCCAGGACCAAAAACGCAGGTGACCCCGCAAAAACAGGTGGTTTTGTATTTGATAATTTTGATGTGTCCACATAGTGTTTTGGGGGATTTACTTTTGCGGGCACTAGGCCTACCCACACAAGTGAGGTACCATTTTTCTCTGGAGATTTGGGGAAATGCTGGGTGGAAAGAAATGTGTGGCTCCTCTCAGATTCCAGAACTTTCTGTCACCGAAATGAGAGGAAAAAGTGGGTTTTTTGCTAAATTTTGAGGTTTGCCAAAGATTCTGGGTAACAGAACCTGGTTGGAGCCCCACAAGCCACCTCATCTTGGATTCCACTAGGTGTCTAGTTTTAAAAAAAAGCACAGATTTGGTAGGTTTCCCTGGGTGCTTGGCTGAGCTAGAAGCCAAAATCCACAGACAGGCACTTTGCAAAAAACAGCTCTGTTTTCTTTGGGAAAATGTGATATGTCCACTTTGTGTTTTGGTGCATTTCCTGTCACGGGCGGTAGGCCTACCCACACAAGTGAGGTACCATTTTTTTGGGAGACTTGGGGGAATGATGGGTGGAAGGAAATGTGTGGCTCCTCTCAGATTCCAGAACTTTCTGTCACTGAAATGTGAGGAAAAAGTGTTTTTTTTGCCAAATTGTGAGGTTTGCGAATGATTCTGGGTAACAGAACCTGGTTGGAGCCCCACAAGCCACCTCATCTTGGATTCCACTAGGTGTCTAGTTTTAAAAAAATGCACAGATTTGGTAGGTTTCCCTGGGTGCTGGCTGAGCTAGAAGTCAAAATCCACAGACAGGCACTTTGCAAAAAACAGCTCTGTTTTCTTTGGGAAAATGTGATGTATCCACGTTGTGTTTTGGGGCATTTCCTGTCGCGGGCACTAGGCCTACCCACACAAGTGAGGTACCCTTTTTATTGAGAGACTTGGGGGAACACTGGGTAGAAGGAAATTTGTCGCTCCTCTCAGATTCCAGAACTTTCTGTCACAGAAATGTGAGGAAAAAGTGTTATTTTGGCCACATTGTGAGGTCCCCACAAATCACCAAATCGTGGATTCCCCTAGGTGTATAGTTTTCAAAAATGCACAGGTTTGGTAGGTTTCCCTAGGTGTCGTCTGAGCTAGAGGCCAAAATTTACAGCTATGCACTTTTAAAAAAACAGGTCAGATTTCAATGTAAAAATGTGATGTGTCCATGTTGTGTTTCCTGTCACGAACATTAGGTCTACTCATGCAAGTGAGGTTCCATTTTTATTGGGAGACTTGTGGAAACACAGAATAGCAGAACAAGTGTTATTGCCCCTTGTCTTTCTCTACAATGTTTCCTTCTAAATGACACTGTGTAAAAAAGACATCTATCTGAGAAATGCCCTGTCATTCATATGCTAGTATGGGGACCCCGGAATTCAGAGATGTGCAAATAACCACTGCTTCTCAACACCTTATCTAGTGCCTATTTTAGAGTCCACTCGGCAACTGTTAGATCAAGGAGGACACGTAGCCATTATCCAACGGGACCTCAGTGCTGCCTTCAACACTGTGGATCACAACATCCTCTGTCATAGGCTTTCCAAGATAGGGATAGAGGGTACCACATTATCTTGGTTCTCCTCTTTTCTCACAGGAAGAACCTTCCAAGTCCTAGACAATTCTTTCCTATCAGATTACTTTCCCTTGACATGTGGAGTACCCCAGGGTTCGTCCCTGAGTCTTACTCTCCTTAATGTTTATCTTTCCTCCTTGGCTAAAGTAGTTAAACCTTATGACATCTCAGTGGTCACCTATGCCGACGATACTCAATTGATAGTATCCCTTTCTAACATCAAGGCTCCTTCTTTAACTAACCTTTCCCTATGTCTGGCGGACATTGGTAACTGGATGAACTGATCTAAACTGATCTAAACTGAAACTTAACAATGGGAAATCAGAGATGATGATTGTGGGTAATGGTGCCCCCTCAACCCCCTTGACATTGTACTCAGAGGCCTTCAGGAATCTTCCTTCCCTCCCAAGGATCACATAAAGAGCCTTGGTTTCTGGCTCAACCCCCTTTTCATCTTCTCTTCTTCCTGCTTCGGTCTCCTGAGAACTCTCAGGAAGATTCTTAATCTTCTTCCCCCTCTGGCCAGAAGAATTCTTGTTCAAGCTATGATACTTTCTCTGCTTGATTACGGCAACTCCCTCTTCCTTAGTTCACCATAATATGTTGTACAGAAACCTCAGGTCAAGCAGAATGCAGCTGCCAGGCTTTTTATTAACTTACCAAGACACCACTCTGCCAAGCCAGCTTTAGCTTCACTTCACTGGCTACCGATAAAACAACGGATTCACTTTAAAGCTTTATGCATGGCCCATAAAGCACTGCATAATAAAGCTCCTCTTTTCTCAGACAAAGCATTTTCTTTTATGTTCCCACCAGAACATTAAGATCCTCCACCTTCCGGCTAGTACACATAGCGCGGTTTAAGAGGTCTAAGTGGGGTGGTAAATCCTTCTCCGTCAAAGCAGCACGTCTTTGGAATGCTCTTCCTCTAGAGCTTCGGCAAGAACCCTCAGAACGTCTGTTCCAGAAAAAACTAAAAACTGTCCTCTTTCCGAGCTAATCCCTCCGGTAGTTTATATTTTTGTCACAGTAGCTGTCATGCTCCTTCAAGCACTGGGAGGCCCTAGGGTAGCCATGCGCTTTACAAATCGCCTAAACTAAACTAAACTATTTTGGAAATACAAACGTTTCCTTGATACCTATGTTTCAGTCTTCATATTTTTTCACCAAATGAATTGCTGTATACCCGTAGGCAATGAAAACTCATTGCAATGTGCAGCTCATTTACTGGCTCTGGGTACCTAGGGTTCTTGATGAAGCTACAAGCCCTTTATATCCCCGAAGCCAGAAGGGTCCAGAAGACATAACTGTACATTGCTTTCAAAAATCTGACATTGCAGGAAAATGTTACAGAGTAAAACGTGGAGAAAAATGGCTGTTTATTTCAGCTCAATTTCAATATCTTTTTATATCAGCTGTTATTTTCTTGTAGGAAAACCTTTTAGGATTTACACAAATGACCCCTTTCTGAATTCATAATTTTGTCTACTTGTCAGAAATGTTTAGCTTTCCGGGATCCAGCATTGGTTTCAGACCCATTTCTTTCACTAACTGGAAGGAGGCTAAAAGCACACAAAATATTAAAAATGGGGTATGTCCAGTAAAATGCCAAAACTGTGTTGAAAAATGTGGTTTTCTGATTCAAGTCTGCCTGTTCCTGTAAGCTGAGAAGATGGTGATTTTAGCACCACAAACCCTTTGTTGATGCCATTTTCATGGAAAAACCACAAGCCTTCTTCTGTAGCCCTTTTTTCCCTTTTTTCTTTTTAAATGAACTTTTCGCTGTATTTTGGCTAAATTTGTGGTCTTCTTCAAGGGGAATCCACGAGCTCTAGGTAACTCTAGAATCCCTAGGATGTTAGAAAAATGGGAGGCAAATTTGTCATGGTCAGCATAAGTGGAAAAAAGGTTATGAGGGCCTAAGCGCAAACTTCCCAAAATAGCCAAAAAAAGGCCTGGCACCTGAGGGGGAAAAGGCCTGGCAGCGAAGGGGTTAAGTAAGCTCTTGGCTGACCTTTTCATACCATAACTTGAGGGTGTGCAATAGCAATCTATTTCCTTTTCCTACCCAATGTGCCAGCTAAAGTGTGAAAGTCAACTCCTTCGACACCTGCTTATCCATATAATGGATACCGCATCAAAATAAATATAACCATCTAGGGATCATCATTTTGGTCAAGGCTGCTCTACAAGCTAGTGACATGGGTATCGACCTCCAGTAATTACTCCTGTGTTTAGCAGTAATTGATCAGAAATTGACATGAAACTCATTCTTCAAGTACAAAACTACAGTCGAAAAAGATCTATCATTCTGGATTATTAAAATGTAGCCATATAAGGCATATCTGTAACTCCAGTGGTTAGAGCCTACTCAGCATAGTCACACCTGCATTGACTTATGATGTTGTTTCCAGTTTCCATAAAACGATTGACAAAATAATCACACAACATAGATTAGTAGATTTAAAAAAGGGACCCAATTGAGAGTATATGCTTAGAATTAAAAATGATCTTAACAAAAGCTAGAAGAATCCAGTTTACCCTTACCTGGAATGTTGTCTTGCTGAAATGACTTCGAAACCTGAGTTAAAGACCCGTCTCAAAAGACAGATCAGAGTCTGGTCACTGCCGACAGAACACTGAGGGGCAGTGCAGCGCCACTTTCCCTGTGCCCCTTAGCACCCCCCTACCTCCACCAAGTGTGTGCCATATTTAAAATATGGCTCACCGTGGTGCAGGGTCGGGGGCAATATCATCATTTCACATGACGCCAATGATGTACTCTGCAGGAGTAGCGCCAAAATATTGGCGCTATTCCTGAAGAGTACATAGGGCTCCATTCTAGAGAATGGAAGACCCATTTTAATGCCTGCTCTTGAGCAGGCGTTAAAAGTGCCATAAAAATGGTGCTGGAAAATCTCATAGATTTCCTTACTGCATTTTTCACACTCCCCAATGGGGGAACGTCCCCTCGGCATACATTATGCCTGGCGCAGGCATAATGTAGTGCAAAGGGTTGCAGGGTGGCACAATGCATGCATTGCGTCACCCTGTAAATACGGTGTTGGGATTTCGGCCATGTTGGTCCACATTAACGTAAAAAATAATTACGTTAATGTGGCGCAAGGTGGGCTTGGGATTATAAATATGCTCCCAAATCTTCCTATATTTTGCATTGTTGCCAAATGGAAAATGAAAATTCAATTGCAATCTATGATCATTTACAACAGGCAGCACAACCTAAAACACTGATATGGCACTGCATAACCTTTTCGAACTGTAGAGGTGCAGAGTAGGTGGCTGAAAACCCATATGTAAATGAGGAAGTGTGAACATTGTGTAAAGAGAAGAGAGATGCTCTGTCACCTTATATAGATGCGCTGTAGAGGCCTAGACACCTTAAGCAATAAATATTGGAATTAATGCCTCACTGATCTTGCAACCATGAGGAATCCTACATTGGCAACACTTCTCCTAAATTCAAAAAATCAATGCACACTGGAGGTGTTGAGGGTATATGGTAACGTACGTCACATGATAACAATTAGACATTAGTATTCTTTCACACTATTACCCTTATGATCACTGAGAGCTTATGATTACATTGGCCTTCAAAAGATGGTTGATGTTTCATTCCAACTGAGGAGAGCAAAGCAAAATGGGCAACAATGTCCAGGGCACAGCACATATATTCAGGGTGTAGGAAAGGGTTCACGAGCATGTAAACCTCTGCTAAGAATATTAGCAGGAACCAGAGAGTGGGAGAGGGAAAGACAGCTACTACTCCAAAGAGGTCCAAAGGAGACCAAAAGCGTGGGCCTCCATGGATGTGGCATTTCAAGAGCTCCAATGTAGGGGAATCAAGAGTCAGATGATTATACATGCATCGGGCGGGAAGAGTCAGAAGAAGAAATAGACCAACATGAAGAATCGAAGAGCAATGATTCTTTCAGGTTTAAGGAACAGTCCATTTGCTGAGTGGGAGGTTTACGCATGCCAGACAGAAGGTTCATTTCACTGCTCGCACAGAAGCTAAGATCTCCAAAGTCATAGAAACCTCAAACAAAATTATGAAGCAAATTTGTCACAATTTTCACTTCATTGTAAATGGTGGTTGGAAAGAGGTTAAGACCACTCTACAACAAAACCTGGGCCCAGAGTATAAGAGGTCCTTGCACCATTCTAGTGCCACATTAGCGTCATTTTTTTTATGCTAATGTGGCATTAGAAGACAAAAACGCAGCGCCATATTTACAAAGTAGCGCAATGCATGCATTGCATCACTTTTACCCCTTTGCGCCACATTATGCCTGCGCCAGGCATAATGTGCTCAAAAGGGGAGTTCCCCTGTTAGGGGGGCCAAACAAATGGTGCAAGGAAATCTAGGAGATGTCCTTGCACCATTTGTTTCAGCACTTATAGCGCCTGCTCAGAACAGGTGTTAAAAAGAGGCTCCCATTGGTTTCAATGGCTCTCTGGGTGCTTTGTAGGATTAGCATCAAAATATTGATGCTAATTCTGCAAAGCGTCGGACTAGTGTAAAAAATGATGACACTAGTACCCCTGACTACCACCATGGTGCGCTGTATTTTAAATATGGCGCACACAAGCTGGCGTTAGGGGGCGCTAAGAGGCGTAAGAAAAGTGGCGCTGCACTAGGTATAGCACCACTTTTCATAAATCTGCCCTCTAGTTTTACAGCTTTTCTTTCCTTCAGATATTTGGGTCAACTTTAAAATACCCCAAATCTCTGTAAGACTGTGAATGAATGTTTCCCTAGAAGTAGTTCTCATTGTATGAGAGAAGTTCTTCCTTGGTTACCAGTATTATAATCACTGGTTTTAAAAGTTTATGCCCGGTTAAAAATCCCTGATGTCATAAGGCTCTACGACCCTAAAGACAACTCGTTTACCATCCTTATCACACTGTTTCCAAATTCATGATAGGAGAAAAGTATTGATGTACTACTTACTCTGATATTAGATGCCTTGATGCTTTTGAACCAGTAATATGGACTATCAGTTGCATTGAAAGCATCTCTTATTTCAGATACTAATGAAGACCTTAATGTGTTAATTTTTAGGCTTTTTATTCCCCCAGTAGTCTACCTTTCCATTAGTGAGCTCAGACCAAGGACCATCTGGTGAGTAAGGTCCATATTTATACTTTTTTAGCACCGGATTTGTGTCATTTTTTACGCAAAAGCTGCGCAAACTTACAAAATATCATTGTATTTTCTAAGTTTGCACCACTTTTGCATCACAAAATGATGCAAATGCGGCACTAAAAAAGTATAAATATGGGCCTAAATGTGATTTAATGCAGAATATTTTATGCGTTTGATCAATTCACTCACTCATTGACTTACAACAGTGATAGACTATGGCCTAGATTTAAAGGGCCTAGTGCCATTCTAATGACACATTAGCGTCATTTTTTTATGTTAATGTGGCGTTATATGGCCAAAAATGCTACACAATATTTACAAAGTGGAGCAATAACTGCGTTAGGCATAACGTATGCAAATGGGGTGTTCCCTGTCAGGGGGCCCCGAAAAATGGTGTAAAGAAATCTAAGAGATTACTTTGTATCATTTTTTTTGGCACTTTTAATGCCTGCTCAGAGCAGGCGGTAAAAGGAGGCTCCCGTTGATTACTATGGGCCTCTGGGTGTTTTGCAGGATTAGCGTCAAAACGTTTTGACGCTAAACCTGCAAAGTGCTTAACTAGTGTCAAAAATTCTGATGGTAGCTCCCTAGCTACTGCCACAGTGCGCCATATATTAAATACACATGGTGGCGTTAGGGGGCGCTAGAAAAGTGCCACCACTTTTCATAAATCTACCCCTATGTCCTGCTATATGAATTGAACAGCTTTGGCTCTCTGTCCTAGTTGTATAATAGTTAACTTTTCAACTAACTTAATATAATCACGTATATGAATTCTATTAATACACAATCCCCATTATTTTAGCAGAGTAAATTGTTTTCTAATTTTAAGCTGAACACACAGCATCAGCATTATGTTCATCATTTACAAGTGAAAGTGTAGACTTACAGGTCTCCACTGCCAGAAACGGGGCGGAGACAAATTTACAATTACAGTTACAACTGATAAAAAGGGGCAGCAGTAAGTCCAGCACCTCACAAGACCTGACACTGCAACTCCCTCCCTTAGAAAATAATGGAGGCAGAGACTTAAAATAATACCCAATGGAAGTAATGTTAATTCAAAATAATAAAAAACGTCAATGACGACGAGGCATGCAAGACCATGAACTCTATACACTCAGGATCACCATCAGACCCATGCCCACACCACATATACAACAAAGCAGACACTGGCATTGCACCCCAACTATGGAAGGTCATCAACATCTCCTTAAGAAAACCTAAGGCGGACCCCAAGGACCTCAAGTATTTCCGGCCCATCTCCCTGCTCCCTTTCCCGGCAAAGGTCATCAAAAAAATTGTCAACACACAACTGACCGGCTACCTCGAAGACAACAACATCCACGACCCCTCCCAGTCCGGATTCAGACGGAACCACAGCACTGAGACCACCCTTCTCGCCGCCACAGACAACATCAGAAGCCAACTCGACAATGGCAAAACATCAGCCCTCATCCTTCTAGACCTGTCAGCCGCCTTCGACACGGTCTGCCACCAAACTCTGAAAATCTGCCTCCACGAAGCTGGGATCCAAGAGAAAGCCCTCGATTGGACCACATCCTTCCTCTCTGGCAGAACCTAGAGAGTCCGCCTCCCTCCCTACCAATCCGAAGCCACCAACATCATCTGCGGCGTACCCCAAGGTTCATCCCTCAGCCCGACGCTGTTCAATATCTACATGGCAACCCTCGCACAAGTGGCCCGCCAACACAACCTCAACATCATCTCCTACGCCGACGACACCCAGCTCATCCTCACCCTCACCAAGGATCCGCATACCACCAAAACCAACCTTCACGAGGGTAAGAAGGCCATCGCCGACTGGATGAGAGGCAGCCGTCTGAAACTGAACTTGGACAAGACGGAGCTCCTCATCCTAGGGCCCACCCCCTCCGCCTAGGATGACTCATGGTGGCCATCCTCGCTGGGTGCCCCACCAACTCCAACCGACGACGCACGCAACCTTGGCTTCTTCCTCAACTCATCCCTCTCCATGTAAAAACAGGTCAACACCATCTCCTCCTCCTGCTACAACACCCTCCGCATGCTCCGCAGGATCTGCAAGTGGATCCCCACTGAAACAAGAAAAGCAGTGACACAGGCCCTCGTCAGCAGCAGGCTTGACTACGGCAACGTACTCAACGCCGGCATCCCGTTCAAGCACCTGCAACGCCTCCAACGCATCCAGAACGCCTCCGCTCGACTAATCCTCAACGTACCCTGACACAACCACATCACCCCCCCACCAGAGAAACCTTCACTGGCTCCCCGTCGACAAGAGGATCACTTTCAAGCTCCTCATCCACGCACACAAGGCACTCCACAACACTGGGCCAGCCTACCTGAACAGCAGATTCAGCTTCTACACCCCCACACGACAACTCTGCTCCTCCAACCTCGCCCTCGCCATCATACGCCTCATCCAATGAACATCCTCCGGCGGCAGATCCTTCTCCTACCTCGCCGCAAAGACCTGGAACTCTCTCCCGATCAACCTAAGAAAAACCCAAGACCTGCTCACCTTCAGAAGACACCTCAAGACCTGGCTCTTTGAGCAGGAGTAGCACTGCCCCCCCAGCGCCTTGAGACCCTAGAGGGTATGTAGTGCGCTTTACAAGTACTGTGATTGAATGATTGATTGATTGATTGAAAAAAAAACATTATTAAACCTGAAAAGAAATAGTAGAAATATGTGTATGTTAAATGTCAATGTAAATGCACTTAATGTATTTATTTAGTTTAGGAATAGCATGTTGAAGTGCTTTAGTAGTACTACTAAAAGAACTACAATGCCTGTGAGTACTCTTGGTATATTGAGCAACACAGTTGCAGATCACGCATGGAAAGTCATCGAGCAAGGTAACTGCATTCTGAACTATAACCACTATGTGACACTCTAGTGTAACAGTACAAGCTCTCTTCATCAGCATTTTGTTTTGTTTTTCAGCTTCTCTGTGCAATTAATATTGTTTTCTGGATTTTGAAACACAAGTTCACTGGTAATGCATACCTTCTAGCTTTTTTTGATGCGCGAAACATTTCATAATATGCTTGATCGATACACGTTTGCATTTCAATTTTGAAACCTCTTTCATGTATTTGATAGATATACAATTTTTGAATATTTAGTTCAATTTTCTCATTTTGTTTTACATAATAGTCTGCAACATATCTACCAGTCCAGACTGCAGACAGAATAGAAGGAGAGGATGAAGACAGTGGCGCAGCGCCAGGAGGGTGTTTAAAGTGCGACATTCCCGCCAAATAAACGCATTCTTGACTTGTTAGTTGGGTTTAAGGTCACTGAGTCAGGTCAGGTATGTCTGTGCTGGTTTTTCTCCTGATCTGATGCAAAGACACATTTCACATTTAAAAGTTTATATTCCTCTTCACCAAGGAGAAGAGATTTTAACTCGTTCATTTTTGGATTGGGAATTTGAAAATATATAGCGACCAATTAAAAAAAAAAGTAGTAATCCTGTACCCAGACAATGATTTGGAGTTCATAAACATTGGCAATAATAACATGAGCTTGGCTGCGGTGTTGTGATTGGTGATGCTTGGGGTGTAACATCCGCCAAATACGTACATTTTTTTAAATAAAACATATTTTTATTGACATTTTCGGTAAACATAAAATAATACGATTAAAGAAAAACTTCGTTACCAGTATCCTAGCATCTAGCATTCCATTCCATTAGTTAGGCACGTTTCAGGCATGTCTTCCAGAAGCCAGGTCATTCACGGTGCACTCACGAGTGTATCCGTTTCTTCTTTTGCCCCCAACAATAAAGCATATTGATGTTTTGTTAGGTGGTGACGTCACAACTCATCACATATATTACAAGATGCTGCAAAGGCCGCCGGGGGAACGGAACACCTTTGTGGTCACAAGAGAGCCAAAACCATGTATTGTTCTTTCCATCAGTCTGTTAGAATCCCTGCTTCCCAATTACCAGCAAACCTGCTGGGGCTTCAAGGCGATCAGATCCAATTAATTGCAATTAATATATTAATGTTAGTTGGTTATTAATGGGTGTATCAAGTATTTTCCTCTCTATAGATAGTTGAAGACAGGGGAAAACGTAGAACAGTCCCAGCACAGCAACAAGCAGCACATCTGGTCAAGGGAAGCAGTGTTAGAGAGTACACATTATTCATAAAAATGTGTCACTAAAAGATATTATGAAATAATGAAATAAAATGTGCATACTCTGGTGTCAGCCACAGTGAAGTGTGACATGAAATGAAATTAAATAATGACTAATGAAAATATATTTTGCTTAATCATGTTTAATTATACTGACAAAATGATTATTAACATGTATGAAAGGATTAATGGTTTAGTTTAAAATGAAATGTTTTATTCTTCAGGTTTTAGCATTTGTTAAAAGGCCTCACGTTTTAGTAATTTTCCTGAGGTACAATGTTTATAAGAATGCTAACTTCGCAAAATAATGCATCTTCAAACATCCTGTGTGACTTGCACAGTGGAAATTTCTGCCCTGCTTCTACTGTTGGTGTTGTACATTTTCTTGAGATAAAAATTGATATTTCTAACAATGGTCCTCAGTGCTCAATGTCGTATTTTTTTGTTGCATATTTGTACTTGTTCGAGTTTTTGGTTTTGGCAGGAAGCACACGTGATGTTCCTATAGTGCAGTGGTTCCCAACCTGTGGTCCAGGGACCCCTGGGGGTCCGCAAAGCTCCCTCAGGGGGTCCGCGACTGCTTAGAAAATGAAATAATATTAACAGATTAGGTCCCCAGCTCCACTAGTGACTCAGTAGGGGGGTCCCCAGATTCCAATAATGATTCTGTGGGGGTCCCCGGGTTCAAGTAATGATAAAGTGGGGGTCCACAAAAGTCAAAAGGTTGGGAACCACTGCTATAGTGTTTAAATGTAATTAGTTACAGAAGCTGGTGTCCAGAGACGAGAGAGTAGTGACAGCGTAAAACAATCATGGCTGCAGAAAACGTGAAGTGATGCATCCAAAGCACAGATGATGTTTTATTGGCTGCAAACTAAACCAACCCGTAGTCAGTCCAATAGAGGCTTAGCTAGTAACATTTTGGGACATTAATATAGCAAAGCTATAGGTGATGTAGGTTAGGTCTGTTCTAGTTTTATTCAGAGATAGATGTGTTTCTGTCTTTGCCTATGATTCTAACAGTTCTGTTACATTAGGCCCAACTTTACTGAACTGTTTTCCTTTCCTGACCTGATTCTGTTCCCTGAAGACCTGATGTTCCTGCTCTCTGCTAAAGAAGATTCTACTGATTGCTGATCCATTTAGGAGAGGTATTACAAATGTGCATTTTTCTTTCTTGCAGGTTTTTCTACCTAGAAAATCCAACTGCTTATTTTGGTTAGCACGGTATTTAGATGTTTTTCCAAATTAATTTTTGCCTTATTTTTATTTTAGCATAAAGCCCACACATGCTTTTCGAATTAAAGTGTTGGTGAGGGACGCCTGACTTAATGTCTAATTTTGAATGTATATTAACTAATTGTGATTCATTCAGTCGCACAACCTCAATGTATGCCATTTCTATTTTCCACTGGATTTTGTTGTTATTCTGCATTATTCTTTTAGAATGTTTAATGTTAGATGCTTTAGTTAAATTGAGATTTTTCATGCATTTTGGTCAGCCTGTGATGATCGTGCATTTCTATCATTTGGTCTTGCAGATGATTTACGTGATCATAGCATTGTTAATCTAAAGGGCAATACATGTTTAAACTTTACTAAAATGGTGTGGTTATTCATGGCCACATAGGTCATTGTGTGTTTAAATTACTGACTTCAATTGATTATGTTGATTATTTGATGTTATATTTGATGTTTAATGGTTCACAGTGTCTGAGTTGGATGATTTCACACTCCTGTCTGAGTCATATAGTCCGAGTCGACCTCTGAGGGTAATTGATGTTTTACCCTTTACGTGTCACCTTATCATAATAATATAAATAAATATAAGGTCTGACATACCCACCAAACTTGGGACGATAGGATGGTTTTGGAATTACAGACAAAGAGAGTGATCCTTTCACCTTAACATCCAAACGAAAAGTGACCAGGAGATGTACAAAACCCTGGGAGGAGCCTTCTGGACAGGAAGAAGAAGTGGGGCTCTCTGGGGCACTTCCTTCCTATTGAAAAAAAAAGTAAAATTAAAAAAATGCTTTTTGCACTAAAAGACAACATGAACCGTCCGTTCAAGTAGAATATCAGCTCAAAAAAGTATTTGTGAGTTCAATTAGATGCTTCTGAAGTAGAAAACCTACTACACAAGTACCTGAAACCTCTCACAAACACTGGTGTCACAAAATTGCACTGGAAGGTTCTGTGGTGGCCGGAAAGCATGCTAATGGTTGGCAAATCTCATTAGTGGACACACGTTTGCTGAGCCTTCATGTGCAAGCACCAATATATTTCCGCAATGTGCTGGATTGCAGAATTTGACATGAAGTACGTGTTACACGCGTAATGCTGAGTTACCGGAATACCGCCAACTCCGAGAGCGGAATTATATTTCTGTCAGGGCCTACCTTTCTCTAGCCTACAGCAGGGCAAAATCAGTTCTCTTTTCGGTTTCTTAGCTCTAATCTTGAAAGGGAAATAACCAATAGACATGATGCTGGGAAATTATAAATTCTAAGTGTTTGCATGTAGTAAATGTCTTCTCTTCAGCTCTCCATTATTTCTTTACAAATTAACAGGTCCATATCAAATAAAGAAACATTCTCTTTCCAACTCCACATTTTTAGCAAATATATTGTTTCTTCTGGTCTATTTGGTGTAATATATGTGAAGTTGGAAATGTTTTATGTAATAACATATGTTAAAATGTATTAGCTCAATCTGATATTCCTGGAGCCCTTTCTCATCAGCTACCATGTTTTCTCTCAACCTTTATTAGTTATGTTGTGTTATCTTATCTTATCTTATCCCATCAATCTCTTACCCATTCATGTTCAGAATATAGATCTTCTCTGTGGGTATTATTTCTGATATCCATGTAGCAGAGTGTTCTGAATCCTTCACACACATAGACTTCTAGCAATACTTTTAACCCCTTCGCTGCCAAGCCTTTTTTTGGCTATTTGGGGCAGTTCTCGCTTAGGCCCTCAAAACGTTTTGTCCACATATTCTACCAACGCCAAATTTGAGTCCTTTTTTTTCAACATCCTAGGGATTTTAGAGGTACCCAGACTTTGTAGGTTCCCCTGAAGGATACCAAGAAATTAGCCAAAATACAGCAAAAATGTCGTTTTTTGAAGAAAATAAATGGGGAAAAAGGGCTGCAGAAAAGGCTTGTGTTTTTTTCCCTGAAAATGGCATCAACAAAGGGTTTATGGTGCTAAAATCACCATCTGCTAACTTTCAGGAATAGGCAGACTTGAATCAGAAAATCCAATTTTTCAACACAATTTTGGCATTTTACTGGGACATACCCCATTTTTACTATTTTTTGTGCTTTCCGCCTCTTTCGAGTTAGTGACAGAAATTGATGTGAAACCAATGCTGGATCCCAGAAAGCTAAACATTTCTGAAAAGAAGACACAATTCTAAATTCAGAAAGGGATAATTTGTGTAGATCCTACAAGTGTTTCCTACAGAAAATAACAACTGAAATAAAAAAACATTGAAATTGAGGTGAAAATAACAGCCATTTTTCTCCACCTTTTACTCTTTGACTTTTTCCTGCAATGTCAAATTTTTGAAAGCAAAAATGTTACGTCTGCTGGACTCTTCTGGTTGTGGTGATATATAGGGCTTGTAGGTTCATCAAGAACCCTTGGTACCCAGAGCTAATAAATGAGCTTGACCTTGCAATGGGTTTTCATTCAATACCCTGTATATAGCAATTCATTTGCTGAAATATAAAAAGTTAAAAATAGGTATCAAGAAAACCTTTGTATTTCCAAAATGGGCACAAGATCAGGTGATGAGAAGCAGTGGTTATTTGCACATCTCTGAATTTCGAGGTGCCCATACTAGCATGTGAATTACAGGGCATTTCTCAAATAGACATCTTTTTTACACACTGCCTTACATTTGGAAGGAAAAAATGTAGAGTAAGACAATGGGCAATAACACTTGTTTTGCTATTCTGTGTTCCCCCAAGTCTCCCAATAAAAATGGTACCTCACTTGCGTGGGTAGGCCTAGAGCTCGTGACAGGAAACACAACATGGGCACATCACATTTTTACATTGAAACCTGACATGCTTTTTGCAAAGTGCCTAGCTGTAGAATTTGGCCTCTAGCTCAGCCGGCAGCTAAGGAAACCTACCAAACCTGCACATTTTTGAAAACTAGACACCTAGGGGAATCCAAGATGTGATCTGAGAGGAGCCACAAATATCCTTCCACCCAGCATACCCGCAAGTCTCCTGATAAAAATGGTACCTCACTTGTGTGGGTAGGCCTAGCGCCCGCGACAAGAAATGTCCCAAAACTCAATGTGGACACATCACATTTTCCCAAAGAAAACAGATGTTTTTTGCAAAGTGCCTAGCTGTGGATTTTGGCCTCTAGCTCAGCCGGCACCTAGGGAAAACTTACTAAACCTGTGCATTTTTCAAAACTAGGCACCTAGGGGAATCCAGGATGGGGTGACTTGTTGGGCTCTGACCAGGTTCTGTTACCCAGAATCCTTTGCAAACCTCAACATTTGGCCAAAAAAACACTTTTTCCTCTCATTTCGATGACAGAAAGTTCTGGAATCTGAGAGGAGCCACAAATTTCCTTCCACCCAGCATTCCCCCAAGTCTCCTGATAAAAATGGCACCTCACTTATGTGGTTAGGCCTAGTGCTCGTGAAAGGAAATGCCCCAAAACACTATGTGTACACATCAAGATTATCAAATACAAAACTACCTGTTTTTGCGGGGGTGCCTGCGTTTTTGGCCCTGGGCTCAACAGCCATCTAGGGAAACCTACCAAACCCAGACATTTCTGAAAACTAGACACCCGAAGGAGTCTACAGAGTTGTGACTTGCGTGGATCCCCCAATGTTTTCTTACCCAGAATCCTCAGCAAACCTCACATTTAGCTAAAAAATCACTTTTTCCCACATTTCTTTGTGGGATCACCACATCGGGACAAATTTCCTACCACCCAACATTCCCCTCAGTCTCCTGGTAAAAATGATACCTCACTTGTGTAGGTGGGCCAAGTGCCTGTGACAGGGCAGAGCCAAAAACAAGTCAAAATTGAGGGGGAACCAAAGCATGTCCAAAAGGGCAGTTTGAAAAAAAAAACATTTTTAGGCTGAAAAGTCCAGCAGACTTTTCACTGGTATAGATGAGACAATGTTGGGTGGTAGGAATTTTGTGGATTACTGCAGATACCGGAAGGTTCCATCACAAAAATGTGGGGAAAATGTGTGATTTCCAGCAAAGTTGAAGGTTTGCAGGGCATTGTGGGTAAGAAATGGTGCAGGGTGCATGTGAAGCACACCACCCTGGAATCAACCAGATGTTTAGTTTTCAGATGTGTCTGGGTCTTGTGGATTTTTCTACATGGCAGCGTCCCAAAGTCAAAAAAGTACAATCCTCACCATTCCCAGTGGGACGATTTTGAGAGTTACCAAGCTCTCTTAGCCCAAATGTAAAACCAAAACCCAAAATAATCAAATGTCCTCTTGCTTGCCATGGGATAAGATGTTTTAGTGTGCGGGGGAGAGCTGAAAGATTGTTACCCGCTTCAGTTGGGGTGGGGGCAGAACCAAGCCTATACTGGTTGGTAGCCACCACCCCACTAGTTTTTTGTTTGTTTAATTCCATGCCATCTAGTAGACTTTCTGCCCCCCCGGGGTGTGGATCGGGGGTAATTGCCCCATCTGCCCACTGGTGGGCAGAACAACTTTGGCCCCATTTATTTGGGGTGGGGGTATGGCCAAACCCCCACCCTCTTATTTTGAAAAAAAAAATCTTCCCTGGTCTCTGGTGGGTTTTCTGCCCCCCTTGGGGGCAAATGGGCCTTCCAAAAATTGTCCGATCTGCCCCAAAGGGGGGCACATATGGCCAACAGTAATGTGCCCCCATGGGGAGCAACCCTTGCCTAAGGGGCAGCCACCCCAAACAAAATACACACACACACCAATCCCTGGTGTCTAGTCGTTTCTGCCCCCCTTGGGGGCTGATTGGCCTAACAAAAATAGGCTGATCTGCCTCCAAGGGGGGCAGAAATGGCCTAAATAAAATTTTCTCCCCAGGGGAGTGACCCTTGCCTAAGGGGTCGCTCCCCATACATAAAAATATAAAGTAAATAAAAACATTTATATATATATATATATATATATATATATATATATATATATATATATCCTTGGTGTCTAGAGGGTTTTGCCCCCCCGGAGGCAGATCAGCCTAATTATATTAGGCTGATCTGCCTCCGGGGGGGCAGAAAAGGCCTAAAAATATTTTGCCCCTCCTGGTGAACCGCCCTTGCCCAAGGGGCCGCTCCAACCAAAACTAATTGCGTTAGTATATAAAAAAAAAAATGCCTGGTGCCAAGTGGCTTCTGCCCCACCTGAGGGCAGATCAGCCTAATGTAATAAGGTCGATCTGCCCCCATCGGGGTCAGGAATGACCAAGAAATAATTTGCCCCCCCGGTGAGCGACCCTTGCCCAAGGGGTCGCTCCCAATATATAAAAAAAATAATAATATCCCTGGTGTCTAGGGGGTTTCTGCCGTCCCGGGGGCAGATGAGCCTAATTATATGAGGCTGATCTGCCCCCAGGGTGGGCAGAAATGACCTAAAATGATTATGCCCCCGGGGAGCATCCCTTGCCCAAGGAGCCGCTCCCCTTATGCGTAAGGATAATAAAAAAAAAACTTCCTGGTGCCTAGTGGTTTCTGCCCCCCCGGGGGCAGATCGACCTAATTATGAAATGGCCTAAAAACAATTTGGCCCTCCAGGGAGTGACTGTTGCCTAAGGGGTCCCTCCCCACACATAAATGAAAAAAAAAAATGAAAAAAAACATCCCTGGTGCCCAGGGGTTTTCTGCCCCCACTGGGGGCAGATCGGCCTAATTATATTAGGCCGATCTGCCCCCAGGGGGGCATAAATGGACAAAACATTATTTGCCCCCCTGGGGAAAGGCCCTTGTCCAAGGGGCTGCTTCCCTCATGTTAATTTCAACCCCCCAAAAAAATCCCTGGTGCCTAGTGGACATTTCTGCTGCCCGATCACATTGCGATAGGGCAGCAGAGATGCATTTCTCTTCTGCATCGCGCTGGAAACATGCTTCCAGCGCAATTGGAGGTGACCTCTGATGAGTTCAGCACGCTATTGCGTGCTGACGTCATCAGACGTCACTGAGGGGGTCGGGCTGGAAGGGGAAGCGATTCCCCTTCCAACCCTGACCTGGGGTGGTGGAGGGGCGGCCTTCGGGGGGAGCGCTAGCACTTCCGCCAAGGGACGGCAATCGGACGTAATGGTTACATCCGTGCCGCCTGAGAGGTGCAGCCACAAACGTAACCATTACAGCCGTGGCCTGCAAGGGCTTACCAACCCTGATGTCAATGGCATATATGCAGTCATTAACCATGAGTATGAGTACCAGACCAGCCCCCATAGGAAACATATAGAGTGAGACTGACCACTACAATAGGGCATGGAGAATTCTCCCTCCAAGGAAATTTGAAAAGACATGGCAAATAGGCTGCCTTCTACAACATATTTTTCATTATTATATTCAATTGTATTCTTTTTTAAAGCATAGTACATGATGACCTTACAGAGCACCAGGATACAGCAGTCTTTATTGGGACTCGTCCATGATTGCCTCACCATCACGCTGTAACAGTGCCTCTCATCTCTCCATAGCCCTTCTCTCACATGTATTTCATTTGTTTTATTGCACCTCTACCAGTGTAGGGTGTTTGAGTACTTACATTACACACACATACAATGAATCATACATGTGTAAATCAGTGTATGGAAAATGTTATGTAAGACAAAGAGGATTACAAGGTGTAGGATTCCCATCTCATCCATACTTGTAGGCATTTTTTAAGAGTGCTTGGTCTGGGGAAGTATAATTGCAGGATTTCACATGTAACACAGTGGCCAGGTTTGATTTTACTAATAATGCATTTCTACCCAAACAAACCCTTTATTTCAAAATTAGGATAGTCAAATATTTGGAAAAACATAACTTTCTAACCTGTACCATGCAGTTTGCATGCAGCTCTTTGATAGCAGTTCATAGCTCACTGTGCTAAATTGTGATTGTTACTTATGAACTGCACAGTAACAAAAGGATCTCTATGACAAAAGCAGTATCCCACTACACACATAAAATACTGTTCTGTAACCTGCATAGTACACTTTCTTTGCAGCAGAAATGTTAGAAATGGGGTCTTTGATTGGCAGTCAGTTTACCCCCTGTCCAAACAAGGACCCTCACTTTAGCCAGGGTAAAAGAGAATCACCCTCAGCTAAGCCCTGCTTACCCCCTTAGTAACTTGGCACAAGCAGTAGGCTTAACTTCAGAGTGCTAGGTGTAAAGTATTTGTACCAACACACACAGTAACTTAATGACAAACTACAAAATGACACAACACAAGTTTAGAAAAATAGAAAATATTTATCTAAACTAAACAAGACCAAAACAACATAAATCCACAATATACAAGTCAAGTTATCATTAAAAATGCAAAAAGAGTCTTCATGTAATTTTAAACACAACGCTAATGCTGTCAGCATGAAAATGTACCTTGGGTGCGTCAAAAATAACCCTGCACGGGCGAGTGTGCATCAAAAAGGGCTTGCGATGCGTTGCTTTCACTCACAAGTGAGACCTTGCGTTGTTTCTCCTTCAGTCGGGTTGTCGTGCGTTGTTTCTTCTCTCCGCAGGAGAACGATGCATCAATCCGGTCAGCACTCTCAGGTCCGGGCAGGTCGTGCGTTGTTTTTACACGCCCAGCGGTGTTTGCATCAGGAATTCATTTGCACGATGGTCCGAAATCCACGCCGCACGGGTTGCGATCTCACCAGCCTCTGTCAGCGATGCTGCACGTTGTTTCTCCAACCACGAGCATCGATCTTCCGGTCGTGTTGCAGGCGAGCATCGATTTTCAGCCGTGAAGCCGACGGCGCGTCCATTTTTCAGCCGCAGATTGGCGTTGCGTCAATCTTTTTTTCCCGAACGGCGGTCTGTGTGTGGATTTCTCACTCTTGGGCTGCCAGCTTCTCCTTTCATGGTCCCAGGAGTTGGATGGAAACCACTTGGCAGAGTAGGAGTCTCTCCAGAGACAGCAGAGACAGGTCTATGATGGCCCGAGACTTCAAACAACAGGAGGCAAGCTCTAAATCAAGCCATTGGAGAGTTCTTCACAAGAAGGAAGGCAACATAAAGTCCAGTCTTTGTCCTCTGGCACAGGCAGAAGCAGCAACTACAGGATAGCTCCACAAAGCACAGTCACAGGCAGGGCAGCTCTTCTTCCTCAGCTCTTCAGCTCTTTTCCAGGCAGAGGTTCTTCTTGGTTTCCAGAAGTGTTCTAAGGTCTGTGGTTTTGGGTGCCCTTCTGATACCCATTTTGCCCTTTGAAGTAGGCTTACTTCAAAGGAAAGTCTATTTTGTTTGTGAAATCCTGCCTTGCCCAGGCCAGGCCCCAGACACACACCAGGGGGTTGGAGACTGTATTGTGTGAGGGCAGGCACAGCCCTATCAGGTGTGAGTGACCCCTCCTCCCCCCCCCCTCCTAGCACAGTTGGCTCATCAGGAAATGCAGACTATACCCCAGCTCCCTTTGTGTCACTGTCTAGTGAGAGTTGCAACCATTCCAACTGTCAAACTGACCCAGACAAGGAATCCACAAACAGGCAGAGTCACAGAAATGGTTTAAGCAAGAAAATGCACACTTTCTAAAAGTGGCATTTTCAAACACACAATCTTAAAATCAACTTTACTAAAAGATGTATTTTTAAATTCTAAGCTGAGAGACCCCAAACTCCACATATCTATCCGCTCCCAAAGGTTATATACACTTTAATCAGATTTTAAAGGTAGCCCCCATGTTAACCTATGAGAGGGACAGGCCTTGCAACAGTGAAAAACGAATTTAGCAATATTTCACTGTCAGGACATATAATACAAATTACTATGGCCCTCATTCTGACCTTGGCGGGCGGCGGAGGCCGCCCGCCAAAGTCCCGCCGTCAGGTTACCGTTCCGCGGTCGAAAGACCGCGGCGGTAATTCTGACTTTCCCGCTGGGCTGGCGGGCGGTCGCCTTCAGACCGCCAGCCAGCCCAGCGGGAAAGAGGCTTCCACGATGAAGCCGGCTCGGAATCGAGCCGGCGAAGTGGAAGCTGTGCGACGGGTGCAGTTGCACCCGTCGCGTATTTCACTGTCTGCGCAGCAGACAGTGAAATACATGTAGGGGCCCTCTTACGGGGGCCCCTGCAATGCCCATGCCAGTGGCATGGGCACTGCAGGGGCCCCCAGGGGCCCCGCGACCCCCCCTACCGCCATCCGGATCTCGGCGGTCCGACCGCCGGGATCTGGATGGCGGTAGGGGGGGTCGGAATCCCCGCGGCGGTGCAGCAAGCTGCGCCGCCGCGGAGGATTCAATGGGGCCGCGGTACACTGGCGGGACCCCGCCAGTGGTGCCGGTCCGACCGCGGCTTTACCGCCGCGGTCGGAATCCCCATTGGAGCACCGCCGGCCTGTCGGCGGTGCTCCCGCGGTCCTCCGCCCTGGCGGTCAAAGACCGCCAGGGTCAGAATGACCACCTATATGTCCTACCTTAACCATACACGGCACCCTGCCCTTGGGGCTACCTATGGCCTACCTTAGGGGTGTCTTACATGTATGAAAAGGGAAGGTTTAGACCTGGCAAGTGGGTAAACTTGCCACATCGAATTTACAGTTAAAACTGCACACAGACACTGCAGTGGCAGGTCTGAGACATGATTACAGAGCTACTTATGTGGGTGGCACAATCAGTGCTGCAGGCCCACTAGTAGCATTTGATTTACAGGCTGTGGCCACCTCTAGTGCACTTTACTAGGGACTTACTAGTAAATCAAATATGCCAATCATGGATAAGCCAATTACATACACATTTTGTAAAGGAGCACTTGCACTTTAGCACTGGTTAGCAGTGGTAAACTGCCCAGAGTGACAAAAATAGCAAAAACAGAGTCCAGCACACATCAGCAACCTGGGAAACAGAGGCAAAAAGTTAAGGGAGACCACGCCAAGTATGAAAAGTCTAACAAGAAATATTAACCCTCTTCACTACATTAGGTGAGTCAAAACTGCCACTAGACAAAACTCAGATCTTTCTCTAGCAGCTACATTAATCACCTTAATCTTGGCACTTTTATTGTTGCCTGAAAACTGTTGTATATATGAGGAACTCTGTAGTGCTTTTGAACTGCTGCACTACTTTTTTACTGGTCCCCCAGTAAAAAAGCGACTCCCCACCCTCCAAGCCTCCCAGGGAAATGGACGATGCCTGGTGTGGCCAGTCTGACATTGCTGTTGATCTAGTGTGGTTTGTGTATTGTGGTTTGTGTATTGTGGTAGATCAAGTGTGGTGTGTGTAGTTATGGGTTCTTTGTCCCCTGAGCAGTGGAGTGTACAACCAAACTTTCTCTGATATCCATTATTCTACAAAATGTAGTTTTCTTTGCTGCTAAATAACAACATTCCAGTTAAGGAACCTCTTGGCTGACCTTTTTACACCATAACTTGAGGGTGTGCAATAGCAATCTATTTCCCTTTCATGCCCAAAGTGCCAGCTAAAGTGTGAAAGTCAACTCCTTCAACACCTGCTGAATCCATATCATGGATACAGCATCAAAATAAATATAACCATCTAGGTATCATCATTTTGGTCAAGGCTGCTCTACAAGCTAGTGACTGGGGTATCGACCTCCAGTGATTACTCCTGACTTTAGTAATTGACCAGAGATTGACTTGAAACTCATTCTTCAAGTACAAAACTTCAGTCAGAAAAATCTGGCCATTTGGACTATTAAAATGTAGCCGGATAAGGCATATCAATAACTCCAGTGGTTAGAGCCTACTCAGCAAAGTCACGTCTGCATTGACTTATGATGTGGGTTACAACTTCCATAAAACAATTGACAAAATAAACACACAACATTGATTATTATATTTAAACAAGCATTTGCAATACAATCGGATTCGCATTTGCGAGAGCTCAAGCTATTGGTGGCCCTTAATATGACACTGGCAGTAAATCCCGCTATCCACCATGATGACGGCCGCCAACATACCGCTGCGGTGGCAGATATCCATTCACCATATTATGGCACACACACACCAATCCGACAGAATACAGCCACACGCACAAATCAACAGCCCAAAGGTCAGTGATAAAATGACGGTCCCAAAACCCATACCGTTACGCCAACAAAACAATGCCCATTACATTATGACTCATGAATCACCACGGCGGACATTCAACGGCGGTAAACCATTGGTGGTACATACCGCTGCACTAAGAATGAACACCCACATACAAAACACCACCACATTGGCCAATACAAAAAACACGCACCTGACACACATACACACACCACACCACTATAAAACACACACACACATTACCCACAACCCCTTACGTACAACAATTGCCATCAGGAGACTGAGAAGAAGAGCACAGAGACAGCAAAACACACAAACCACTTACACCCATACACCCCTCACGCACTCCACATCACACACTCCACCACATCAACCAACACACCTTCACCAACACACATCACACAACACCCATGGCACCACAAAGGCACCCCCGTTTCACTGAGGAGGGGTTAAGGGTCATGGTGGAGGAAATTGTCAGGGTAGAGCCACAGCGCTTTGGAGCATAGGTACAGCAGATATCTATAGCAAGGAAGATGGAGATATTGCAGAGAATCGTGGACAGGGCCAACACCGTGGGACAGCACCCAAGAACAAAGGACAACATCAGCAGGTCCTGGCAATACTGCATCCTGAGGGACTCGCTGGAGTTTCTGGAGGACTGGACACTGGTAAGTCTATATTTACTACCTATCACCCCCAATACCTGCATGCCATTTCACACCACCCTCCTTACTCCCACCACTCCACTCCAATCCACACACTGCACCTACACATCTCAACAATCTCAATTCCAAGCCCTGCATGGACACCCCTCCCAGCCTTGCATGGACACCCATCACTAAAATATGCACAGCATAGGTAAACTAACAATCCCACAATACATCATCATACACAAACAAAGGTGGCAGGGCAACACCAACCATAGAGGGGAAGGTAGGGAAGTACAAATGTCATACACTTGAAGCATAATACATAATTTACATTCCCGCAGGTACCCCAGCCAATGTCATTGGAGAGGAGGTACCACCACTATCCAGTCCCCCAACAGAAGAGGCCCCCAGTGATGACAGTAACTCTGTACTTCTGAATCTGGAGGACGTACCTGGCCCATCAGGTACCACTGGACAGCCGGTCTCCCAAGCCCACTCACAGACCACCACAGAGCCTCCCCCATCAGGAACCAACACCACAGCGCCCACCCAGCGTACCTAAACTTCTGTCCCCTTGACACGTCAATCAGCAGTGTGCCCACCTGTACAGGGACCCCAGTCCGCACCTCGCCCCCAAGACAATCAGAGACCTGGGGTCAGTGGTACTGGGCACACCGTTCAGGGGACAGAGGCACAGGCCAACAGGGACACTGGGGGGGCTGCTGTGCACCAGGGGGAGGACAGGAGCAGGTAACCAACTCTCCAGGAGCCTACCAACATTCCCAGGATACGATGGGCCAGATCCTAGACAACATGCAGGAGAACAGGAGGCTGCAGGAAGGACAGTATCAGGGAATCATGGAGGACTTCCAGGCCATTAACAACACCCTGATCTCCATAGCAGGGGTGCTGGCAGACATGGCCAACATAATGAGGGAGGCAACAGCATACCAGCGGGCCCCTACCAATAGCCAGTCCACTGAACAGCCCTCCACTTCCGCTGCCGCGAGTGGCCAGGAGGCCCCGCTACAGGACCCACAGGCCCCCAGCATCCCTCCCACTGCAGAAGGTGAACCACCCCGCAAACGTTTCCTGCGACTCACACACAAGCCAGAGACACTTGCCAAGACGACCGCCAGGAAGTGCGACTCTCCTGAATGTCACCTTGTCCACCTTGACCTGCCATTGCTCCCCTTCCTATGTCCCCTTGGACACTGCACCTGTGCTACAAACAGATTTGAACAATACCCTGGACTTTCCTCCATCATCACCCCATTCCATTGCACTTTCCGCTCAATTTCTTAGCACTTCAATAAACACCCTTGGATAAAACTCAACTACTAGTATTTCAAGTATTGCAAATTTGTATTGATTGAAACAGCTACATCCATTGCAAATGAACTGTACATAGTGGGAGAATAGAATGAATGACCTGTTGCTGGCTGTAGTGATCACATCAGGACATTTTTGTCATATCACCAACATCTGAAAAATGACAGTCCATAGGTGGCAGTAAGTAGAGGTAACAAGTGGGTAATGCCAGCATGCCACTGCCACAAAGAATCTAACAATAGTCATAGAAATGTGAAGTTGCACTGTCGCACCTGTGTGTCATTGGAAATACTGACAGATCACTAATGTTCTGTTGTCCACATCCTCATCCTCTGCCTCCTCATCCTCACTGTCCTCAGGGTCCACTGCTGCCACAGGGGCATCTCCAGTGTCCTCCTCCTGCAGAAAAGGTACATGGCATCTGAGGGCCAGGTTGTACAACATGCAGCATGCCACTACTATCTGACAGACCTTCTTGGGTGAGTAGCACAGGTATCCACCTGTCAGATGGAGCCACCTGAACTTGGCCTTCAGGAGGCCGAAGGTCCTCTCGATGATCCTTCTGGTTCGCCTATGTGCCTCATTATAATGTTCTTTAGCCCTTGTCCTGGCATTCCTCACAGGGGTCAGCAGCCACAATATGTTTGGGTAGCCAGAGTCACCTGCAAGTATTGAGGGACAACATTTAGCCACACACTATCCTATTTGGCTAACAGCAGAGGTATACACTAACATACACTGGGTGGGGACCAAGGCTCACCTATAAGCCACACCTTGTACCTCTGTAGTTGCCCCATCACATTTGGGATGCTGCTATTCCTTAGAACAAAGGCATGATGCACTGGCCCAGGATATTTAGCATTGACGTGGGAGATGTACTGGTCCACCAGGAACACCATCTGCACATTCATGGAGGGAAAACTCTTATGATTCCTGTACACCTATTCATTCTGCCGGTGGGGGACAAACGCAATATGTGTTCCATCAATCGCACCACTAATATTGGGGATATGTTCCACTGCATAGAGTCCGGCCTTCACGGTGGCCAAACCTTCCACCTGGTGAAAAGCAATGTAGCTGCACATGTGTTTTACCAGGGCAGACAACACTCTTTCCAAGACGATTGAGAACATTGGCTGTGACATTCTTGCTGCCAAGCCCACTGTCACTTGGAAAGAACCTGTTGCCAGGAAAGGGAGCACTGATAGAACCTTCACAAGAGGAGGGATCCCAGTCCGATGACGGAGAGCTGAGATCAAGTCAGGCTCCAACTGGGCACACAACTCTGTGACTGTGTGTAAAGAAATGGCTCCCTGTTGCAGTTACCCCCCACTTTTTGCCTGATACTGATGCTGACTTGACTGAGAAGAGTGCTGGGACCCTGCTAACCAGGCCCCAGCACCAGTGTTCCTTCACCTAAAATGTACCATTGTATCCACAATTGGCACACCCTGGCATTCAGATAAGTCCCTTGTAACTGGTACTTCTAGTACCAAGGGCCCTGATGCCAAGGAAGGTCTCTAAGGGCTGCAGCATGTCTTATGCCACCCTAGAGACCCCTCACTCAGCACAGACACACTGCTTAGAAGCCTGTGTGTGCTAGTGAGAACAAAATGAGTAAGTCGACATGGCACTCCCCTCAGGGTGCCATGCCAGCCTCTCACTGCCTATGCAGTATAGGTAAGACACCCCTCTAGCAGGCCTTACAGCCCTAAGGCAGGGTGCACTATACCATAGGTGAGGGTACCAGTGCATGAGCATGGTACCCCTACAGTGTCTAAACAAAACCTTAGACATTGTAAGTGCAGGGTAGCCATAAGAGTATATGGTCTGGGAGTCTGTCAAACACGAACTCCACAGCACCATAATGGCTACACTGAAAACTGGGAAGTTTGGTATCAAACTTCTCAGCACAATAAATGCACACTGATGCCAGTGTACATTTTATTGTAAAATACACCCCAGAGGGCACCTTAGAGGTGCCCCCTGAAACTTAACCGACTGTCTGTGTAGGCTGACTAGTTCCAGCAGCCTGCCACACCAGAGACATGTTGCTGGCCCCATGGGGAGAGTGCCTTTGTCACTCTGAGGCCAGTAACAAAGCCTGCACTGGGTGGAGATGCTAACACCTCCCCCAGGCAGGAACTGTGACACCTGGCGGTGAGCCTCAAAGGCTCACCCCTTTGTCACAGCCCAGCAGGGCACTCCAGCTTAGTGGAGTTGCCCGCCCCCTCCGGCCACGGCCCCCACTTTTGGCGGCAAGGCTGGAGGGAACAAAGAAAGCAACAAGGAGGAGTCACTGGCCAGTCAGGACAGCCCCTAAGGTGTCCTGAGCTGAAGTGACTCTAACTTTTAGAAATCCTCCATCTTGCATATGGAGGATTCCCCCAATAGGGTTAGGATTGTGACCCCCTCCCCTTGGGAGGAGGCACAAAGAGGGTGTACCCACCCTCAGGGCTAGTAGCCATTGGCTACTAACCCCCCAGACCTAAACACGCCCTTAAATTTAGTATTTAAGGGCTACCCTGAACCCTAGAAAATTAGATTCCTGCAACTACAAGAAGAAGGACTGCCTAGCTGAAAACCCCTGCAGAGGAAGACCAGAAGACGACAACTGCCTTGGCACCAGAAACTCACCGGCCTGTCTCCTGCCTTCCAAAGATCCTGCTCCAGCGACGCCTTCCAAAGGGACCAGCGACCTCGACATCCTCTGAGGACTGCCCCTGCTTCGAAAAGACAAGAAACTCCCGAGGACAGCGGACCTGCTCCAAGAAAGGCTGCAACTTTGTTTCCAGCAGCCTTGAAAGAACCCTGCAAGCTCCCCGCAAGAAGCGTGAGACTTGCAACACTGCACCCGGCGACCCCGACTCGGCTGGTGGAGATCCAACACCTCAGGAGGGACCCCAGGACTACTCTGATACTGTGAGTACCAAATCCTGTCCCCCCTGAGCCCCCACAGCGCCGCCTGCAGAGGGAATCCCGAGGCTTCCCCTGACCGCGACTCTTTGAATCCAAAGTCCCGACGCCTGGGAGAGACCCTGCACCCGCAGCCCCCAGGACCTGAAGGACCGGACTTTCACTGGAGAAGTGACCCCCAGGAGTCCCTCTCCCTTGCCCAAGTGGAGGTTTCCCCGAGGAACCCCCCCCTTGCCTGCCTGCAGCGCTGAAGAGATCCCGAGATCTCTCATAGACTAACATTGCGAACCCGACGCCTGTTTCTACACTGCACCCGGCCGCCCCCGCGCTGCTGAGGGTGAAATTTCTGTGTGGGCTTGTGTCCCCCCCGGTGCCCTACAAAACCCCCCTGGTCTGCCCTCCGAAGACGCGGGTACTTACCTGCAAGCAGACCGGAACCGGGGCTCCCCCTTCTCTCCATTCTAGCCTATGTGTTTTGGGCACCACTTTGAACTCTGCACCTGACCGGCCCTGAGCTGCTGGTGTGGTGACTTTGGGGTTGCTCTGAACCCCCAACGGTGGGCTACCTTGGACCAAGAACTGAACCCTGTAAGTGTCTTACTTACCTGGTAAAACTAACAAAAACTTACCTCCCCCAGGAACTGTGAAAATTGCACTGTGTCCACTTTTAAAACAGCTATTTGTCAATAACTTGAAAAGTATACATGCAATTTTTATGATTTAAAGTTCCTAAAGTACTTACCTGCAATACCTTTCGAATGAGATATTACATGTAGAATTTGAACCTGTGGTTCTTAAAATAAACTAAGAAAAGATATTTTTCTATACAAAAACCTATTGGCTGGATTTGTCTCTGAGTGTGTACCTCATTTATTGTCTATGTGTATGTACAACAAATGCTTAACACTACTCCTTGGATAAGCCTACTGCTCGACCACACTACCACAAAATAGAGCATTAGTATTATCTATTTTTACCACTATTTTACCTCTAAGGGAAACCCTTGGACTCTGTGCATGCTATTCCTTACTTTGAAATAGCACATACAGAGCCAACTTCCTACATTGGTGGATCAGCGGTGGGGTACAAGACTTTGCATTTGCTGGACTACTCAGCCAATACCTGATCACACGACAAATTCCAAAATTGTCATTAGAAATTGATTTTTGCAATTTGAAAAGTTTTCTAAATTCTTAAAAGACCTGCTAGGGCCTTGTGTTAGATCCTGTTTAGCATTTCTTTTAGAGTTTAAAAGTTTGTAAAAGTTTGAATTAGATTCTAGAACCAGTTGTAGATTCTTAAAAAGTATTCCAACTTTTAGAAGCAAAATGTCTAGCACAGATGTGACTGTGGTGGAACTCGACACCACACCTTACCTCCATCTTAAGATGAGGGAGCTAAGGTCACTCTGTAAAATAAAGAAAATAACAATGGGCCCCAAACCTACCAAAATACAGCTCCAGGAGCTTTTGGCAGAGTTTGAAAAGGCCAACCCGTCTGAGGGTGGCAACTCAGAGGAAGAGGATAGTGACCAGGAGGAAAATTCCCCCCTACCAGTCCTATCTAGGGAGAACAGGGTCCCTCAAACCCTGACTCCAAAAATAATAGTCAGAGATGCTGGTTCCCTCACAGGAGAGACCAACACCTCTGAAATCACTGAGGATAACCCCAGTGAAGAGGACATCCAGTTAGCCAGGATGGCCAAAAGATTGGCTTTGGAAAGACAGATCCTAGCCATAGAGAGGGAAAGACAAGAGATGGGCCTAGGACCCATCAATGGTGGCAGCAACATAAATAGGGTCAGAGATTCTCCTGACATGTTGAAAATCCCTAAAGGGATTGTAACTAAATATGAAGATGGTGATGACATCACCAAATGGTTCACAGCTTTTGAGAGGGCTTGTGTAACCAGAAAAGTAAACAGATCTCACTGGGGTGCTCTCCTTTGGGAAATGTTCACTGGAAAGTGTAGGGATAGACTCCTCACACTCTCTGGAAAAGATGCAGAATCTTATGACCTCATGAAGGGTACCCTGATTGAGGGCTTTGGATTCTCCACTGAGGAGTATAGAATTAGATTCAGGGGGGCTCAAAAATCCTCGAGTCAGACCTGGGTTGATTTTGTAGACTACTCAGTAAAAACACTAGATGGTTGGTTAACTGGAAATGAAGTGTGTGACTATGTTGGGCTTTATAATTTGTTTATGAAAGAACACATTTTAAGTAACTGCTTCAATGAAAAGTTGCATCAGTATCTGGTAGACCTAGGTCCAATTTCTCCCCAAAAATTGGGAAAGAAGGCAGACCACTGGGTCAAGACTAGGGTAACCAAAACTTCCACTGGGGGTGACCAAAAGAAAGGGGTTACAAAAACTCCCCAGGAGAAAGTGGGTGACACTAGAAACAAAGAAAAAGAGTCCTCTGTAGGCCCCCACAAACCAGAACAGGTGGGTGGGCCCCAAGACACAACCCAAAACAAAGGTGGGTACCAGGGTAAGAACTGGGATGCCACTAAGGCATGGTGCCACAACTGTAAACAGTCTGGGCACCACACCAAGGACACTTCTTGTCCCAAAAACAAACCCCAGAACAAAATTCCAGGGGTAACCAGTGTAGCCATGGGAGATGACTCCTCAGATGAGGAGGTCTTCATAGCCTTCAACTGGAAACAGGGCCCAACAGGTGAGTTGGAGATTCCAGAGGGAAGTAGACACTTCCACCACCTACTGGTGAATGGAATCCCAACCACTGCCCTGAGAGACACTTGTGCCAGTCACACTATTGTGCATGACAGGCTGGTGCTCTCAAACCAGTACATCCCAGGTGAGACTGCCAGGGTAAGAGTTAGCCTAGACAGGGTCACTAAGAGGCCTGTGGCTTTAGTACCCATAGAAGTGGGTGGCACTCTTAGCTGGAGAAGGGTAGTAGTCAGTACAGACCTCCCCCTTGATTGTCTCCTTGGAAATGACTACCCAGAGGTTAGTCAGAGCCCAAGAGAGGAACTGGTCCAGTGCCAGTCCTCTCCCAAGGATTCTGGAAGTCCTGCCTCTGCAGTAAATGCAAGCAGGCCCCAGAAGAAGAAGAAAAGAAAACAGAGTAGGAAGGGTGGACAACCTTTAGCCAAGGTTACAGCAAGCCAAGGAGATTCTGCTCCAGTAGGGGAGAACTCCAAAAATGGCCCTGATAAAGTCCAACCTGACCCACAAGAAGTCCTGGCTAGTCAGGCAACTGTTAAACCTGAGTGGGTGGCTCCTCAGCTAACAGAAGAAAGAGTGGAAGAAGGGTGTTTACTACAAGATGTGGTAACCCCCCACTCTAATACAGCAGACAGGCAACCTGAACCCAAAGAGGCCTGTAACTTAGCCCCTTCCCTTTTAGGTAAAGAGCTAAAGGTGTGGTTCTGGGCACTGACAGCTGTCAGTGGCCTCTGCTGGGTGTTAGCCTTTATGGCTGCACTATCCTTAGCATGGTGGTCTGACCCCATGCCAAATAGCAAGTTAGGCCCCCTGACCCTATTGGTCATGGTGGGGTTACTCCAGCTCTGGGTAACCTCTCTGGGTAAGCTAGGGGTAACCCTGGCCAAGATAAGGTTAGCAGAGGTGGATACCTCTAAGACCAAAATAGAAAGAATGGGTGGAGACATTGAAGAGGCAGACAAGAGGCAATTCAGACTAGATCCTATCACTGTGGAAGTAGGTCAGTTCCCCAAAGGGAATGACCTGAACAGAAGGATGTAAGGCAGAGTAGGCCCTGCAACTAACCAGCCTATTTCTCCTACTCTTCCTCGCCTGACAGACTAGGAAGACTCTCCCAGCTTGGGCTGAGTCTCCTGGCCTGTGGGCTGGGGGGAGCTTGTGTAAAGAAATGGCTCCCTGTTGCAGTTACCCCCCACTTTTTGCCTGATACTGATGCTGACTTGACTGAGAAGAGTGCTGGGACCCTGCTAACCAGGCCCCAGCACCAGTGTTCCTTCACCTAAAATGTACCATTGTATCCACAATTGGCACACCCTGGCATTCAGATAAGTCCCTTGTAACTGGTACTTCTAGTACCAAGGGCCCTGATGCCAAGGAAGGTCTCTAAGGGCTGCAGCATGTCTTATGCCACCCTAGAGACCCCTCACTCAGCACAGACACACTGCTTACAAGCCTGTGTGTGCTAGTGAGAACAAAATGAGTAAGTCGACATGGCACTCCCCTCAGGGTGCCATGCCAGCCTCTCACTGCCTATGCAGTATAGGTAAGACACCCCTCTAGCAGGCCTTACAGCCCTAAGGCAGGGTGCACTATACCATAGGTGAGGGTACCAGTGCCTGAGCATGGTACCCCTACAGTGTCTAAACAAAACCTTAGACATTGTAAGTGCAGGGTAGCCATAAGAGTATATGGTCTGGGAGTCTGTCAAACACGAACTCCACAGCACCATAATGGCTACACTGAAAACTGGGAAGTTTGGTATCAAACTTCTCAGCACAATAAACGCACACTGATGCCAGTGTACATTTTATTGTAAAATACACCCCAGAGGGCACCTTAGAGGTGCCCCCTGAAACTTAACCGACTGTCTGTGTAGGCTGACTAGTTCCAGCAGCCTGCCACACCAGGGACATGTTGCTGGCCCCATGGGGAGAGTGCCTTTGTCACTCTGAGGCCAGTAACAAAGCCTGCACTGGGTGGAGATGCTAACACCTCCCCCAGGCAGGAACTGTGACACCTGGCGGTGAGCCTCAAAGGCTCACCCCTTTGTCACAGCCCAGCAGGGTACTCCAGCTTAGTGGAGTTGCCCGCCCCCTCCGGCCACGGCCCCCACTTTTGGCGGCAAGGCTGGAGGGAACAAAGAAAGCAACAAGGAGGAGTCACTGGCCAGTCAGGACAGCCCCTAAGGTGTCCTGAGCTGAAGTGACTCTAACTTTTAGAAATCCTCCATCTTGCAGATGGAGGATTCCCCCAATAGGGTTAGGATTGTGACCCCCTCCCCTTGGGAGGAGGCACAAAGAGGGTGTACCCACCCTCAGGGCTAGTAGCCATTGGCTACTAACCCCCCAGACCTAAACACGCCCTTAAATTTAGTATTTAAGGGCTACCCTGAACCCTAGAAAATTAGATTCCTGCAACTACAAGAAGAAGGACTGCCTAGCTGAAAACCCCTGCAGAGGAAGACCAGAAGACAACAACTGCCTTGGCTCCAGAAACTCACCGGCCTGTCTCCTGCCTTCCAAAGATCCTGCTCCAGCGACGCCTTCCAAAGGGACCAGCGACCTCGACATCCTCTGAGGACTGCCCCTGCTTCGAAAAGACAAGAAACTCCCGAGGACAGCGGACCTGCTCCAAGAAAGGCTGCAACTTTGTTTCCAGCAGCCTTGAAAGAACCCTGCAAGCTCCCCGCAAGAAGCGTGAGACTTGCAACACTGCACCCGGCGACCCCGACTCGGCTGGTGGAGATCCAACACCTCAGGAGGGACCCCAGGACTACTCTGATACTGTGAGTACCAAATCCTGTCCCCCCTGAGCCCCCACAGCGCCGCCTGCAGAGGGAATCCCGAGGCTTCCCCTGACCGCGACTCTTTGAATCCAAAGTCCCGACGCCTGGGAGAGACCCTGCACCCGCAGCCCCCAGGACCTGAAGGACCGGACTTTCACTGGAGAAGTGACCCCCAGGAGTCCCTCTCCCTTGCCCAAGTGGAGGTTTCCCCGAGGAACCCCCCCCTTGCCTGCCTGCAGCGCTGAAGAGATCCCGAGATCTCTCATAGACTAACATTGCGAACCCGACGCCTGTTTCTACACTGCACCCGGCCGCCCCCGCGCTGCTGAGGGTGAAATTTCTGTGTGGGCTTGTGTCCCCCCCGGTGCCCTACAAAACCCCCCTGGTCTGCCCTCCGAAGACGCGGGTACTTACCTGCAAGCAGACCGGAACCGGGGCTCCCCCTTCTCTCCATTCTAGCCTATGTGTTTTGGGCACCACTTTGAACTCTGCACCTGACCGGCCCTGAGCTGCTGGTGTGGTGACTTTGGGGTTGCTCTGAACCCCCAACGGTGGGCTACCTTGGACCAAGAACTGAACCCTGTAAGTGTCTTACTTACCTGGTAAAACTAACAAAAACTTACCTCCCCCAGGAACTGTGAAAATTGCACTGTGTCCACTTTTAAAACAGCTATTTGTCAATAACTTGAAAAGTATACATGCAATTTTTATGATTTAAAGTTCCTAAAGTACTTACCTGCAATACCTTTCGAATGAGATATTACATGTAGAATTTGAACCTGTGGTTCTTAAAATAAACTAAGAAAAGATATTTTTCTATACAAAAACCTATTGGCTGGATTTGTCTCTGAGTGTGTGTACCTCATTTATTGTCTATGTGTATGTACAACAAATGCTTAACACTACTCCTTGGATAAGCCTACTGCTCGACCACACTACCACAAAATAGAGCATTAGTATTATCTATTTTTACCACTATTTTACCTCTAAGGGGAACCCTTGGACTCTGTGCATGCTATTCCTTACTTTGAAATAGCACATACAGAGCCAACTTCCTACACTGTGGCCATGTCCAGTCTATAGGTGAGTATTATGAGCCTGTCCTCCAGTGTGGCTAAGTCCACCAGTAGTCTGTACACTGGGGTAAGTCCCCATCACCTATTCCTCCGCAGCAGTAGGTATCTAAGGGGTACAAGAATGAATAGTCATAATTTGAACAACTATACCACAACAGCAGTCCACATTGTGCAATCATGTATTTCTTACAGCGTAATTTTAAAAGTATGTGCCTATTTATCCTGTGACACAGCAATTATCGATAGGCTTGTTCACCCCCCCTGAAATGCCGACAACCTGCCCTGTGTGGAGGGACAGGTGGAAGTGAGGTAATTCTGCTGATGTTGTGCGTCGTGGCAGTAGGCGGTCGTGAACCGCCGTGCAATTCCTCATTGGATAATATTGAGTCCTATGGGGTACAGTGGCCAATAGGGATGTACGCCGGCAGTGACGTGGAGAAGACCTACACTGCATGTGCTGCTGTGACCTGTGTCTGGAACCTACCATGGCCCCTGTGACCGGGGAAAGGGCCCCATCCTTCACTTCGGAGGAGGTGGAGCGACTGGTGGATGGGGTCCTACCCCAGTACGGACTGCTGTTTGGGCCTCCAGACCAACAGGTGAGTACACTGTGGGCACGCTGCATGTGGCATGGATGCATGGGATGTGTGTCAAGGCATTGTGAAAGGGGGGATTATCTGTTTGTGGTGTAACTGTCGTGCGCTGGGTAATGAGTGTGCCAATGGTGATGGAAATGGGCATGGTTGGCCATGTGTGTGACAGCCTGGACTGTTAGTTTAATGGTGTTTTCCCGTCTTTACTGCTTCTGCAGGTCAGCACCCATCAAAATAAGGGAATATGGTGTGCCATTGTCAAGGAGGAGCAGACCCTGGGGGTCTATGGCAGGCAGAGCATCCGCTGTCAGAAATGGTGGGAGGACCTGAGACGCTGGGCACAGAAGACTGCGGAGGCCCAGCTGGGGATGGCCTCCCAACAAGGAAGGGGTGCCTATCGGACCCTGACCCCCTTGATGGCCTGCATACTGGTGGTGGCCTACCCTGAGCTGGATGTGCGCTTGAGGGAATCACAGCAGCCACAAGGAGGTGAGTACAGTGGGTATCATTACAACTTATGGTTGGGGGGATGGTATCCTGGTGGTGGTTGTGTGTTAGTGGGTGCCCCTAAGGCCAGGCCAGACATTGCAGCGTGGCACATCTGTAAGGGTAATGGTTGCATGGCAAATACAGGTAACCTAGCTTGTTAGTAGTCACATCTAGGCAGGGCTGCGTGGGACCCAGGTGTGATGCACTTGGCGGTGTGTGCTCCTCCTCATGCCTTAGTTGCTAGCCATTTCACTGGTAGTGCAATGCATAGTGCGTAGGCCTGTTCCCTGTGTGTGAGGGTGCTGTGTACACCAATGGTGGTGTTGGTGCAGTCATTGACCCAGTGTATACTTTGTCTCTCTCCGTCCCTTTCTTGTTTTGTCATCTTGTCGTTGTGTGCATTAGCATCATCTGGCAGAGGAGCAGGGACACCGGCAACAGAGAGAGCTGCATCCCACATGACCCTGGAGGGAGAGTCCATCGACGCTGAGGGAACAAGTGGGACGGAGGGCCAGGGGAGCTGGATGGGACAACACAGACTCTGATGCCTCCTCCGATGGGAGCTCCCTGGTGGTGGCGGACACCTCTGTGACCACCCCAGCTGCAGGTACCGCCGCCATGCCCCGTAGCAGCACCGCCCTCCCAGTAGCCCCTCAGCGAATTGCCCGTGCCCACTCACCCAGGAGGGTGGGCATCTTCTTCGCCCCAGGCACCTCAGGCCCTGCCCCAGTGAGCCCTACTATCCTGAGTGAGGAGGCTATTGACCTCCTGAGATCCATCTCTGTAGGGCAGTCAACCATTGTGAATGCCATCCAGGGGCTGGCATCCCAGATACAGCAATGCAATACATTCCTGGAGAGCATTCATGGTGTATTGGCGGCCCAACAGGGATCGGTTCAGGCTCTGGCCTCCTCTCTGATGGCAGCCATTGTCCCTGTTTCTACCGTCCCCCCTCCAACTTCCACTTCCCAGTCCCTTTCTCCTCAAACCCAACCCAGCCCAAGCACACATACAGACGAACATGCACACAAGCAACACACAAGAGTGGCACATGCCAACACAAGCAGCACAGTTCATCACACAGGCACTCACACAAACACCATACCGTTGCAGACATGACAACATCCACTCCCTCCACTGTCTCCCTCTCCTCCTCCTCCTCCACCCCCCTTCCAGTCATGTCCACACTCACACCTGCATGCACTACATCTACATCCACTATCAGCATCACCACACCAAGCAGAACACACACCTCACTGGCAGACACCTCCACAATAGCCATGCACGCATCACCTGTGTCCTCTACCACCGTGTCTGCCCCCCTCCTAAAGGACACAAACGCAAGCACTCACACACCCAACAGCCATCCACCTCACATCAGCATACAGCCCATGCACCTGTACCCAAATCCAGCAGACATACACCTCCAACAACCACTCCCTCATCCTCCACTCCCATTACTCCTCCCTCTTCCCACCCCAATGTCCCTAAAAAGCTTTACCTTTCCCAAATAAATTGACCTCTTCCCTACACCCCCCGTCCTGCACGTATGGGCAGGGTGCCAAGGACACAGCCCAGCACCTCAGCCAAACAGGACATGGGTACAGTGGTAGCACCACCTACTCGTGGTGGTAAGGATACCAGACCTACAACACTGAAGGGGAAGGAGCCAGCACCACCAGAGAAGAAAGGGAAAAGTCCTGCACCAGCTGTGAAGAAGGGGCCTGCACCAGCAGTGAAGAAGAGAAAGGAGCCTGCACCAGCTGTGAAGAAGGGGAAGGAGCCCGCACCACCAGGCAGAGAGGGGAAGAGCCCAGCCCTCCCTGCCAGGAAGGGTAAAGGATCCCTGACCCATGGGCAGGAGGAGACAAGGCACTCTACGCCAGCGGATGCTGTCAGGCTAACACCACCACCACCAGCTGTCACAGGGCCTCCACTGCCAGCTGTGGATCTGCAGCCATCAGGGAGGGCAGGGTCTGCCCAGGAGCCTCCTCCAACCACGACCACAATGCAGCCATCAGTGAGCACAGGGGCTGCCCAGGAGACTCCTCCAACCACCACCACAGTGCAGCCGTCACCACCGGTGGATGCCAGGTAGTCCACCCGCTAGGGGCTACTGTGCAGGCTGCCCCCTCCAGAACCAGTGGGCAAGTCACCCACTTGAGAGACTGTGGCCTTGCACTCCCCAGGACAAAGCAATGGGCACTTTGCCCCCTCCAGAACCAGTGGGGTGGTCACCCACCTGAGAGACTGTGGCCTTGAACTCCCCAGGACAAAGCAATGGGCATGTTGCCCCATCCAGAACCAGTGGGCAAGTCACCCACTCCAGAGACTGGGGCCTTGCACTCCCCAGGACAAAGCAATGGGCATGTTGCCCAATCCAGAACCAGTGGGCAAGTCACCCACTCCAGAGACTGTGGCTTTGCACTCCCAGGACCAAGCAATGGGCATGTTGTCCCCTCCAGAACCCTGTAGCCCTGAGGTGCCTTCCCACTTGCAAAATGATGCCCCTGCAGAGTTCTCTTCGGCTGTGTCAGTGAACCCGTTAGGCCTTGGAATGTTCCTTGTGGCCTTGTGTGCCCTCATGACTTTGGACTGGGCATTGGCCCTTTATGAACATTTGTATATTTTTGGTTTGTGGGGTGGATTTTGCTATGCTAATACATTGTCATTACTCCAGCATTATGGTCCGTGTATTATTCTGCCATGTGTTTTGTGCGATTGGTTTACGTGTGCAGCTGGTTGTGTGTATGGTGTGTGTGTTGTGTGTGTGTGTGTCACTCTCGTTTTCCTCCCTCCCTTCCTTGTGTGCTAGGCAGCTGTACTCACTGTCGTCGTCTTCGTCGGCGTTGGTGTTCCAAGTGGAGCACAACGTAGAAGATCATCGGGAAAACCTGCAGTTCGGGTTCCATGGCGGTGTGGTTCTTCCCTGTGTCTCCAATGGTGAGACCTTTCACTTCTGAGCTCTGTTTCTGCCAGGCTTTTGTTGTCGTTGGTACCGTCCCGGAAAAGGTGGCAGATTGCAATGTCATGATATGGTGGGCGGTGCTTTGTCTCCTGCCTGGCTGTTAGTGGCTACCGCTGGAGTGGCTGTTGTTTCTGCCCTGGTCATAATTTGGCAGTACTTAATGCCAGCCTGTTGGTGGTATTACCGCCACTTTAACACCCACCGCCAGGGTCGTAATGAGGGCCAGTGTCTTTTACCCATGTGTTTGTGGATGTATGTGGTTTAGAGTGGAATTACATGGGTTGAATTAGAATGGTTAGTTGTTGAATTGTGTAGGGCGGAATTGTGTGGTGTGTAGTGTATCTATGTCATAGAATTATGTGGAATGTTAAATAGATAGGGGTGACAGCAGCACAGAATAGATAGAAAGGAAGATACAGAGGGATAGGTAGCTTGTACATGAAGTGGTGAATGAACTCCAGACAGAGGAGCAGAAAGATTGTGTGAGAAAGTGAGAAAGAAGGGTAGAGCAGGACACAGACACATAAGAAAGGTGCACATGTGTACGCAGAAGACACCCCCAGAAGAGGAGGAGAGCTTGGGTATGAGGGACGGAAACCTTGAAAAGGCATGGAAAGAAACTCTGCTAAAAGACCTGAGGTGAACCAATATGAGAGAGGAAGGAGGATCATTTGAGAGAGTAAGAGATGTGTGAGAGAGAGAGAAGGGCGAGTGGGAGGGGCACCCACATGGGTACGGGAGGAGAGAGGTGGACCAGTGGACAGCGAAAGGAGGTTCAGGAAAGTAACATGTGTTGAGCAGGCAGCATAGAAAGGAGAAAGGGAGTGTGAGGGAGCGATGAGAGGAGGCAGTGGAAGTGTGAGATGAGGGGGGTATTGGGAGAGTCAGGGAGAGATGAGAGGGGCTGTAGGTGTGTGGGGGGAGATGACAGGCTTTGTGGAAGTGCGATGTACAGATGGGTTGTATTGGAATTGTTTGTTATGTAATTGTGTGGTGTGGGTTGTGTGATGTGGAGTTGTGTAGTGGAAATATGTGGCATGGTGTGCTGTGGAATTAATTGGATAGTAATTAAATGGTATTAACTTTTGTGGAATTATATACAGTGAGAATGTGTGTTATGGAGTTAATTATGAGGAATGGTATTGTTTGTTGTGGAGTGGCATGGTGTGGAGTTGAGTTATGTGGTGTGCTGTAAACGTTTGTGACATGATGTTGAAATCTTTGGTGTGTATTGGAGGTATGTGGTGGAATTGTGTTGTGCAGTTGAAATATGTAGTTTGGTGTGGATTTATGTGGTGTGTTTTGGAAATGTGTGGTGTTGAGTGAAACAATGCTTATTGTAACTATGTGTCACGGTGTGCAGTGTATTTATGTGGATTACTGGTATGTGGTATAAAGTGCATTTATGTGGGGTGTTTTATGTTGTATTGAGTAGAGGGTAATTATGTGGAGTGTCATTATGTGGGGCTGAGTGATATTGTTTGGAGTGTAATTATGTTGTGTGGTGCTGAATTATGTGGCACTGAATTGTGTGATGAGTAGAATTATGTGGGATTGTTTGGAGTGGTATTAAGTGGCATGGTGTGGAGTAGTATTACAAGGTGTGGAATTATGTGGCATGTTGCAAATGTGAATTTATTTTGTGGAGTGCAATTACGTGTTTTGGAATTTAGTGGAGATATGTACAGTGTAAATACGTGGGGTGAAATGTAGGTTGGAGTGTAATTATGTGTAGTGGAATTATCTGGAGATGCATTGTGCTGTGTGGAGAGTAATTATATTGTTAGGAGTGGAGTGTTATTATGTAGCATAGTGGTGTTAAGTGAAGTGGAATTCATTGGCATGGAGTGGAGTTAAATTATGTGGAGTTTATTTTATTGGTTTGTAATTATGTGGCATGGAATGATGTGGAGCCGAAGTGTGTGTAGTCGAATTGTGTGGCATGTTATTCTGAGATGTTAAAATGTGTTGAGTGTAGTGGATTTATGTGCCATGGATTTATTTGTTGTGGCATTCTGTGGCACCTTCAGCCAGTTCTGATGCTTTACCCAACTATAGGGCGGATTTTGTCTCTCAACTTACAGACAGCGCAACTGCGTAAAGGCTGCAGAGTTGTGGGGCACAGTGTATGCAAGAGGGACACTCAGGGTAGGAGTGCTGACTTGTATCACATCGGACATGAGATCGTAGCACAAAGAGTGCATGAGATTAACTACAAATTAATTCAGGAGAAAAAAGGAAAATGTTTCTGTGCTAGGAACACTGGATGGAAAAGCTGAAGAAGATTCAAAGTTCGAGACACCTTCTGCCGTGCCTAGTCGGAGCATGTTGGCATTTGTGTGACAGGTGTAAACAAAACAAACTAAAACAAAGAGAGGGCCTAAGTAGTGGGAGATTTCTAAGGAGGAGAAAAGTGGCCCTGTACATGATACTCCCAAACAAAACAAAAACAAGCTGTAAGAGGAACCAGCGGCAACAGATAAGCTCTGTCAGCACCCCTGGTCTAGCCTGACCCAGGCGGCTTGTGCAGGTCCCCAGAGAATGGAGACTGAATGCTGCTGGAAGGCGGCCTTTCCGCTATCTTGGGCTCAATGTGGGCACTCGTGTAGCACCTCAACACTCTAGGATGCATGTTGCTATCTTAAGCCAAGAGTGATGAGGGGAGCCTTCGACAAATGATGTTGAGCGGACAACAAGACCCCTTGACAGCCCAGGGACTCCATTTTCAGGCATGGTGTGTTATGGAATGTTGTGTAGTGTATGGTAGATAGTATTGTGTCGTTTAGTTAAAGGGTGTAGAGTAGAGTGGAGTAAATTGTTAGAGTGGAGTAGAGATTTAGAGTAGAGTAGAGTGTTGTGTAGTGGTTTGGTGGGTTGTGTAGTGTTTTGGAGCAGAGTTGAGATGTGTAAAGGATGTTTTGTAGATTGGGGTAGAGTGTTTTAGAGTATATTGTGAGAGTGGTATTGAGTGTAGTGGCATACAGTGGCTTACTTTAGGGGAGCGGAATGTTATAGAGTGGGATAGCTTGTGGTAAAGTTGAGTGGTGTTTAGTAGGTTAGTATAGTGTATTATGCTGAAGTAGTGTTGATGTGTAGACTACATTAGTGTGTCGTTGAATAGAGTGGTGTAAAGTACCATGGTGTGTTGCTGTTGGGTTTGTGTAGTGTGTTTCTGAATGTATTTGTTTTGTAGATTGCTTGAGTGTGAAGTAGATAATTGTAGATTTGAGCAGTAGAGAGTGGTGTCGAATGCTGTTGAGTGGAGTGTAATAAAGTGGAGTATAGTAATTGTAGTGGTGTTGAGTGCATTTATTTTGACTAAATCCCTGCTAATAAATTTGATCTAGTATTTTTGGTCTATGCTTTTTTTGGTACGGTTTGTTTTGTTGCTGTTTAGTGCTGATAAAAATGTAAGGTTGGCTTAGAGGAAGTGAAAGCATGGACTGTGTTATGTACTATATTTTTGATGGTAAAACAATGTCATTAATAAGTCAAAAAAGAAAGCTCACCAAACCACTGAAAGACCTTTGAAATATGAAGGCTCAACAGGTGATAAAAGAAAAGCAAAGTCATGAAAGTGTATTGACAAAACTGCAATTGATACTGCATACGCCATCACATCTTAGAGCAGTCTTACATTGTATGGCATAACGACACCTGGAAGGTAGCACATGAGAAATGGGTATTACACGATTTAAGCAATATGTACATATTTTGATAACATTTTTTCTTATAATATGATTCACCAAGAAACTGGTTAGTAAGATGCTGATGTACTAGATGGCTACAAACACTGCTTTGTTAAGGGAAGCTGGGATGATAAAAATCTGCCTAAATGTCGATTTGGAATCTGTCCACAAACAGTTATTTGGTCTGAATTTTGTGAAATCAAACTATACTAAAACTATACTAAAAGATATCAATGAGTAACCTCACATTTGTTTTCAGTGCAAAAGATGACCGAGGGTGAATGTTTACACTTTGGTAAGACCATGTTTTGCACAAATGAAATGTTTTTGCTAATTCCAGGCATTATAGTTCTAACTAAAATCGCTAGTTAGCTTTAGACAGCGGTATTTACCATTAAAGGGAAAATCATGACATGCAGGCCTGAAGTGTTGATGCAAATTGGAAAAGTACCGTAGTTAATTGTGAAAGATGTGCAGTAAGCGGTCTAGTGGACAGTCGGAGGTAATTAACTTGCACTAATAATAGTGCGATTCTTGAGCCCCAGCTGTAACAACGTAGTAAAGGGACCCTAAAAAAGGTTTTAAAAAAAGTCACATGCCACCACGATGGGTGTTGCAAAATGTATCTCAACTCTGCAGTATCACTCATGCCTCAGCCCCTTCTTCCTTCATAATTAACGAACATCTGCAAATTAACTGAACTGCCACTAGTAGGGAGGTTACAGCGAATACTGTGCGTTTTCCTAGTTGTGACTAACCCTGATTTCTGGGATGAAAACCTAAACATGTTACTATTCTGCCTTTCACGGCTACTACTACATTCCCTACGACTGTACTATACAAGCACTGGATTTAATCTTAAAGAGCGAGCCATGCAGCTTTAATTTTCTGAATGAATATTTTTGAGCACAGCCTTCATCCGTAGTGTGCTTTTTAGTAAGGTTGACTGCAGGTAGGTCTTACATATACCACTCACATATTGTCCTAGATAGTATTTTTTTTTTAGCTCCCAGACATGTTTGCAGTGTTTTTATGAGCTCACAATGCCGTTTCCGCCAGCTTGAAATACAATACGAAAACCCTACTGGAGTGGGAACGAGATTTTAACGGGAAAGAGGCACATTCCGTGTCCTATATCTTTATGGCAGCAACGACGGTAGGTTCTTGCAATGCTTTCTCCATCTGTAATGTGATTCTGTTCCTTACTTAGCTGAAGAGGCCATGCCACTCACCATGAAAGCTGCAGTTCCTCAGAAGACATTACACTGAAAGCCTCGTTTGCTGTGCATCATTGAGGCGATGCAGGGGAGGTGGGATGGTGGACTGAACTCCACAGCACTCTGTCAGTGAACAACCGACGCAGCAAGGACACCGGATACCAGTATCACTAGCGAGGCTGGTTATCTTTTGCCTCAACTTCCTTCTTCCTAATCCCAGAACTGTCTGCAGAAAGATGCTCTTATTCGAGGGAAGCAGGCTGTAACAGGCAATGTAATCACCTTCAGAAGGAATGCACCCAATCACCTTTTGAGCTCATCTTGTAATGCCTTAGAGTGAGCAGGCTGCTTTTGAGTGGAAATTATCGTTGTCATACGCACTGAGCCATATGTCTTAGGTTTATGCCGTGAAGTCTTTTAAGTTGCAAGAGCGATTATTAAGTTAATTCTTTCAACTACTATACAGAGATGATGCGCAGTGGCGTGAAACTACACATGCTTCAGTTGCCAAAAGAAACTAGAGATGCGAGCATCTCACTGAGAGGGGGTGTTGCGGTTAAGATAGGAAGGTGAGGTAAAGGGGCGTAGAAGGTGACCCCAAAGTAATAGCAAGGAGGGACAGTTTGCACACTGTGGGACACAGGGGTTACCTTGGTAGGCATCAAGAAGGAAGAACTCTGGACAGGAGAACCAGGAGGCGAAGGGCAGGGGTAATGTGCCAAGCGCAGTTAAGAGCCATGGCAGGTGACACCCGGCACAAAACACTACGATATTAGTTACATGCAAGCATCAGTAAAGGGTGCCTAGGAAACCGCACAGGAGGAACTATTCTTTATACAGCAGCCTCAGGCAGGCGGTTCTACACAGTGCAGCAATGCTGCTGTCACTTTTGGAGCGGCTCCTAAGAAATATCATAACCAATGCCTCCAACTGCCAGCTGTGGCACTATGCTTGTACTGTGCGCGCACACTTCCAGAAAGATTACATCAAAACAAACGAGGAGCGTTGCGACAAATGGCGCCATCTTTGGACATACTACTTATGTATTTGTTCCTGGCTCTGCGATGGGATAATTTGTTATAACTGAATTGTACATCTTGGAAACAGTGCTTTAGAAGTCTAAATGCACGCACAAACCTCATGAGTTCTCCTAATTTTTTTTTACATTTTAAGCACCAGTATTTACTTAAAATATTTACGTAATTATTTTCAAAGATGAATCACATGTAGTAGTGTTTAACTGGTAGAGAATAACGTAGTTTTGCTTTCCAAATATTTTTGCTTGTCAAAAGACGATCTTGATGGATAAATACTGGCCCACATTTATACTTTTTTAGCGCCGCATTTGCGCCATTTTTTGACGCAAAAACGGCGCAAACTTGCAAAATACAATTGGCCCGTATTTATACTCCGTTTGCGCCGAATTAGCGTCGTTTTTTTCGACGCAAATTCGGCGCAAAACTAATGCCATATTTATACTTTGGCGTTAGACGCGTCTAGCGCCAAAGTATGGGCAAATAGCGTCATTTTTTTGCGTGAACGCCTTCCTTGCGTTAATGAGATGCAAGGAAGGCGTTCCCGTCTAAAAAAATGACGGCGACGCAAATGCGTCGTATTTATACTCCCGGGCAAAAATCACGCCCGGGAGGTGGCGGGTCAAAAAACCCCGCATTTGCGCCACTATTTAACGCCTGGGTCAGGGTAGGCGTTAAGGGGCCTGTGGGCTCAAAATGAGCCCACAGGTGCCCTCCCCTGCCCCCAGGGACCCCCCCTGCCACCCCTGCCCACCCCAGGAGGACACCCAAGGATGGAGGGACCAACCCCAGGGACATTCAGGTAAGTTCAGGTAAGTATAATTTTTTATATTTTTTAATTTTCTTTGTGTGGCATAGGGGGGCCTTATTTGTGCCCCCCTACATGCCACTATGCCCAATGACCATGCCCAGGGGACATAAGTCCCCTGGGCATGGCCATTGGGCAAGGGGGCATGACTCCTGTCTTTACTAAGACAGGAGTCATTTAAATGGCGTCTGGGCGTCGAAAATAATGGCGCAAATCGGGTTGAGGCGATTTTTTTGCCTCAACCTGACTTGCCCCATTTTAAGACGCCCTAACGCCATTTTCCCCCTACGCCGGCGCTGCCTGGTCTACGTGGTTTTTTTCCACGCACACCAGGCAGCGCCGGTCTGCTAGCGCCGCCTAACGCCATTCCATAAATACGGCGCCCGCATGGCGCTTCAGAATGGCGTTAGACGGCGCTAAATTTTTTGACGCTAAACTGCGTTAGCGCAGTTTAGCGTCAAAAAGTATAAATATGGGCCAATTGTATTTTGTAACTTTGCGCCGTTTTTGCGTCAAAAAGCGGCGCAAATGCGGCGCTAAAAAAGTATAAATATGGGCTTAAATGTCTCTCTCTGACAATGGACGGACTCATTGGCTGCTACTCTACGCATTCTGGAGCCAGTTCCCCGCCCCTTAGTTACCGAGCATTATACATTTCCAGGCAGCGACTCAGATATTATAATTGTACAAATGAATTCTTCCTTAAACAAATGCACACCACTGCATGCCCTCTGTAAGCAGGCTACGTTTACTAGATAGGGCATGACCAACAGTGATTTAGAGCCCTGTTTACTGCAGAGTTGTTAAATCACAAGCGCTTGCAAAGACGAGCAGGAGACTAACGAGACAAGGAAAAGCGCAGAGAGCAGAGGAAGCGCGGTGGCTGTGAAGCTATGGCCGTGCTGATCAAGGGAAACAAAACATGCTCGCATGTGGGAAGTGCTCATTGCAAATTAAAAACAATGGTCCCTGAGCCAGGAAATAAAATGGAACTAGAGAAAGAGTACAAGTCCTGTGGCGTTGCTCTGTGGGAGTTAACAATTGACTAAAAGGTGGGACAATAAGACAAGATTAGCCACTTACAAGCAAGGAACTTTTAAGGACACTGACAAATGAAAGCAGAGGGTGGGCTGTAAGCTCACAAAATAGAATACAACATGTCTCTAAGAGACAGCACAAGCGCTGTCTAGTCTTGACCTAAAAAGGGAACCCAATTGAGAGCATGTGCTCAGGATTAAAATAGATTTTAACAAAAGCTAGAATAATCCAGTTCACCTTCATCTGGAATGCTGTCTTGGTGAAATGACTTTTATAACTGAGTTAAAGACCTGTCTCAAAAGGCAGATCAGAGCCAAGGTCACTGCCAACAGAGCACCAAATCTTCCTATATTTTACATTGTTGCCGACTGGAAAATGAAAATGTACTTGCAGTCTATGATCTTTTACAACAGGCAGCAAAACCTAAAACACTGATACGGCTATGCCTAACCTTTTTGAACTGTAGTGGTGGGGAGTAGGTAACTGAAAACCCATATGTAAATGAGGAAGCATGGAGATTGTGTAAAGAACAGAGAAATGCTCTGCCACCTTACATTTTGCTGCAGAAGCCTATACACCTTATGCAATAACTATTGGAATTAATACCTCACTGATCTTGCAAACATAAGGAATCCTACATCGGCAACATTTTTCCTAAATTCAACAAATCACTGGACACTGGAGGGTTTGAGGGTATATGGTAACATAGGTCAGTCACATAACACCAATTAGAAATTAGTATTCTTTCACACATTTAAACTGATGAGCACTGAAGACTTATGATTACATTGGTTTTCAAAAGATGATTGATGTTTCATTCCATCCGAGGAGGGCAAAGGAAAAGTGGCAACAGTGTCCAGGGCACAGCATGTACATTCAGGGTGTAGGCGAGGGTCCACAAGCATGTACATTTCTGCTATGAACATTAACAGGAACCAGAGAGTAGGAGAGACAAGGACAGCTATTACTCCAAAGAGATCCAGAGGAGATCAAAAGCGTAGGTCTCCAGGGATGTGGCATTTTAAGAGCACCACTGTAGGGGGATCAAGAGCCAGAGGAGTATACATGCATCAGATGGGCAAGGTCAGAAGATGAAAAAGACCAACATGGACCACCCAAGAGCAATGGTTCAATTGTCAGGATCAAGGAACAGTACATTTGCTGAGCGGGAGGTTTCCACACGCCAGATAGAAGATTTCACTGCTAGCACAGAAGCTAGGATCTCCAAAGCCATAGAAACCTCAAACTAAAATATGAAGCATACTTGGCACATATTGTAAATGATGGCTGGAAAGAGTTTAAGACTACTCTACAACAGAACCTTGTTTTACCTCTCTCATTTCCTTCAGATATTTGGGTCAACTTTAAAAGACCCCAAATCTGGTAGATTAAAAGTATTGATGTGCTACTTTAACTGATAATAGATGCCTTGATGCTTTTGAGCAAGTGATATGAACTAACAGTTGCATGAAAACCCTCTCTTATTTCACATACTATTGAAGACCTTAATGTGTTCAGTTTTAGGCTTCTATTCCCCCAATAGTCTACCTTTCCATTAGTGAGCTCAGCAAAATGACAATCTGGTGAAAAAAATGTGATTTAATGTGGAATATTTTAGGCGTTTGACCAATTCACTCACTCATTGATTTACACCGTTGATACACGATGTCCTTCTATATGAATTCTACGGCTTTGGCAATTTTTAAACCAAAATTTAATATAATGCTCACTGTCCTAGTTATACAATAGTTAACTTTACAACTAACTTACAATAATGACGTATATGAATTCTAGTGATAAACAATCCCTATTATTTTTAGCATGTTAATTCTTTAAGCAAAGTAAATTGTTTTCTTATTTTAAGCTGAACACACGTATCAGCATTATGTTAATCATTTTCAAGCAAAAGTATAGACTTACAGGTCTCCACTGCCAGAAAGAAGGACGGAGACAAATTTAAAATTAAAGTTACTACTGCTAAAAAAAGGGGCAGTAGTAAGGCCAGCACCTCACAAGACCAGCCACTGACACTGCATCTCCCTCCCTTAGACCATAATGGAGGCAGGGACTTAGAATAAAACCCAATGGAAATAATGTTAAATTGAAAATATAATAATAAAAAATATTTAACTTTTAAGAAATATTAGAAGTATGTGTATGTTAAATGGTAATGTAAATGCAAATAATGTATTTATTTAATTTCTGAATAACATGTTGAAGTGTTTTAGTCTGTGAATACTCTTGGTATATTAAGCAACACAGCTGCAGATCACGCATGGAAAGTCATCGAGCAAGGCATTGTATTTTGAACTATGACCACTAGGTGACACTCTAGTGTAACAGTACAATTTCTCTTAAGCATCATTTGTATTTTTTCCGTTTCCCTGGAGCTTAAAAACGCTGGTAATGCATATCTTCTAGCTTTTTTTTGATGTGCGAAACATTTCATAATATTCTTCTTGTTCGATACACGTTTGCATCACAATTTTAAAACCTCTTTGATATATTTGATAGATACACACAGAAAATAAGGAGAGGATGAAGACAGTGGCGCAACTTCAGGGAAGGTGTTTAGGGCCGTACTTTTTGGCGCACAACTGCGCCAACGCAGTTGTGCGTCAAATAATTTAACGCCGGCTAACGCCATTCCAAAGCACCATGAGGGCACCGTATTTATGGAATGACGTTAGCCGGCGGAGCTGCCTGGTGTGCGTAAAAAAAAATGACTTACACCAGGCAGCGCCGGCGTAGGGGAAAATGGAGCTTGGGCGCCAAAAAATAGGGCAAGTCAGGCTGAGGCAAAATTTTCACCTTAACCCGATTAGCGCCATTTTTTTTTACTCCCAACCCCCATTGAAATGACACCTGTCTTAGCAAAGACAGGAGTCATGCCCCCTTGCCCAATGGCCATGCCCAGGGGACTTCTGTCCCCTGGGCATGGTCATTGGGCATAGTGGCATGTAGGGGGGCACAAATCAGGCCCCCCTATGCCACAAAAAAAAATATATATATATATACTTACCTGAACTTACCTTAAGTTCCCTGGGATGGGTCCCTCCATCCTTGGGTGTCCTCCTGGGATGGGCAAGGGTGGCAGGGGGTGTCCCTGGGGGCATGGGAGGGCACCTCTGGGCTCCTTCCGAGCCCACAGGTCCCTTAACGCCTGCCCTGACCAGGCGTTAAAAAATGACGCTAAAACGGCTGGACGTAATTTTTTTGGACCCGCCCACTCCCAGGCGTCATTTTTGCCCGGGAGTGTAAATACGGCGCACATGCCTCGGAGTCATTTTTTAGACGGGAACGCCTACCTTGCATATCATTAACGCAAGGTAGGTGTCCACGCTAAAAAATGACACAAACGCCAAGATCTTTGGCGCTAGACGGGTCTAACGCCAAAGTATAAATATGGAGTTAGTTTTGCGTCGGATTTGCGTAAAAAAATGACGCAAAAAAACAACGCAATTCCGGCGCAAACAGAGTATAAATATGCCCCTTAGAGTGTCACACTCCAGCCAAATAAATGCGTTCTTGACTTGTTAGTTGGGTTTAGGGTCACCGAGTCGGGTCAGGTATGTCTGCGCTGGTTTTTGACACCTTTCACATTTGTATTGTATTGTATTGTAATAGTATTTACATAGCGCTTACTACCCCTGACGAGGCGTCGAAGCGCTTTTAAAGTTTTATATTCCTCTTCACCTAAATGAGGAGATGTTAACGTGTTTATTTTTGGATTAGGAATTTGAAGATACAGAGCGACCAATTTACAAAAAAAGTAGTGATCCTGTACACAATATTTTGGAATTCGTAAACATTGGCAATAGTAACAGGAGCGTTGCTGCGGTGTGGTGATTGGTGCAGATGCTTGGGGGGTAGCATCCTCCTAATAAATGCATTTTTTTTATAAAACATATTTTATTGGCATTTTCGATTAACATAAAATAATAGAATTGAAAAAACACATGGTTACCACCTGTATCCTAGCATCTAGCATTCCATTCCATTAGTCAGGCACGTTTCAGACATGTCTTCCAGAAGCCAGGTCATTCACGGAGCATTCACGAGCGAATCTGTTTCTTCTTTTGCCCCCCAAAATAAGGTATATTGACGTTTTGTGGGTGGTGACGTCACAACACATCACATATAATACAAGATGCTGCAAAGACCGCCGGGGGAACGGAACCCCTTTGCAGTCACAAGGGAGCCAAAAATGTATTGTTCTTTCCATCAGTCTGTTAGAATCGTCCCCTCCCAATTACCAGCAAACCTGATGGGGCCTCAAGGCGATCAGATCCAATTAATTGAAATTAATATCAGGTGACAGGCCTGTGGTAAGAGGTGTGCCGTGTCTTTTCCTCTCTATAGATAGCTGAAGACGGGAAATCCCAGCATAGTCCCAGAACACCAACAAGCGGCAAATCTGATCAAGGCAGGGAAGCAGTCACACCGGAAGCTGAGAAGTTATTAGACAATGCACCCTCGTGCTGACTGTAACCATCCCGGGCTCAAGCTGTCATGAATCTGCACGACCGTAAACTTTCTGAGTGTCTTGGCAAGAGCCTCCTGCAAATAGCAGAGAGGTGCCATTAGCGACTTCAGGGGCAAGAGCCAAGGTGCGGAGCCCTTTCTCTGTTTCGCGGCAAAGGAGGTTTATTGATGTCATTAGGAGGTGCCCGGCAGGAGCTTTAAAGCATCAAGAGGCGAGGGTTCAGCATGTTTTTCTCCCCACCATGCACCAGCACCCAGCATGCCGGATCAGACAGATCCTGAATTGTTGCTCACTTCAGGTCGAATTAGCAAGGGTGAGTACACTGGATGGGGCCCGTGGTGTGGGGGACTGCCATTAGTGTAGCACTGGTGCACACAGCCGTTGCAGCTCTCAGGGGATCGGTGTGAATGCTGAGGAAACGCGGCCGCACTGATCCAAATTCTTCCAGAGAAATCAGATTGATTTAATTCCACGAGCAGTTGAAAATATCCCATGCCAGTGTTTACCTTTTCAAGTGTACAAGAGCACGACTGGAGGAAAACGCACTTAAATTGATGCAATAATTTGTGAGCCTGTTTGTGGGAGCCGCACATGCGTTTGTAAAAGGTACGAGGGGCCATATTTATACTTTTTGACGCAAAACTGCGCTAACGCAGTTTAGCGTCAAAAAATTTAGCGCCGTCTAACGCCATTCTGAAGCGCCATGCGGGCGCCGTATTTATTGAATGGCGTTAGCCGGCGCTACCAGACCGGCGCTGCCTGGTGTGCGTGGAAAAAAACCACGTACACCAGACAGCGCCGGCGTAGGGGGAAAATGGCGTATGGGCGTCTTAAAATGGGGCAAGTCAGGTTGAGGCAAAAAAATCGTCTTAACCCGACTTGCGCCATTTTTTAACGACGCCCATCCCCCATCAACATGACTCCTATCATTGTAAAGATAGGAGTCATGCCCCCTTGCCCAATGGCCATGCCCAGGGGACTTCTGTCCCCTGGGCATGGTCATTGGGCATAGTGGCATGTAGGGGGGCACAAATCAGGCCCCCCTATGCCACAAAAAAAAAAAAAAAATACTTACCTGAACTTACCTTAATGTCCATGGGATGGGTCCCTCCGTCCTTGGGTGTCCTCCTGGGGTGGGCAAGGGTGGCAGGGGGGGTCCCTGGGGGCAGGGGAGGGCACTCTGGGCTCATTTTGAGCCCACTTGTCCCTTAACGCCATGCCTGACCCAGGCGTTAAAAAGCGGCGCAAATGCGCCGTTTTTGGCCACGCCCACTCCCGGGCGTCATTTTTGCCCGGGAGTATAAATACCACGTAAAGGCCTGGGAGTCATTTTTTAAGACGGGAACGCCTCCCTTGCATATCATTAACGCAAGGAAGGGGTTCACGCTAAAAAATGACGCACACTCCGGGCACTTTGGCGCCCGAAGCGTCTAACGCCATAGTATAAATATGGCGTTAGTTGGCGTTAGTTTAGCGTCGAATTTGCGTCGAAAAAAACGACGCAAATTCGGCGCAACCAGAGTATAAATACGGCCCGAAGTGTACCAGACTTGAGCTCAGCTTGCCTCCTTTTACTTCAAGTCACTTGGTTGAGACCCGTGAAAATGTTCGAACTCTCACTCCTTTTACAGTTCCCTTCAGCACCTGGAAAATACTGACAGATAACTTGTTTGTAGTTGGCAGTGCATGTTATGACCCAAAGGGGAAATGCTAACCCGCGGAAACCAGCATGCAGGTTTCTGTTTGCAATTCAAGAATGACTTGCCGACCCACAATGGCTCAGAAGGTTCATACATGTTCAATATTACATTACTTTTCTGGAAGCCAATTCTTTCCTAATTGTTGTTAAGTTACTTCTCGCTAACTGGTCGTGCAATCTTCCAAAAAAGAAAAAAAACATTCTTTAAAAGTTAGCTCAGCAAAAGGTTAGACTAAACACTTCTACTGATATTCTGCTTTGACAACTTCTTGCAATGCCTTTTAAAGGCCCCCATCAATGCCCAGCAGAGCGCAGGTGAAACATAAGGACAGAGAAATAGATTTACTGGCTGTTTGGTACAACGTGAAGGCAAACATTTAGCTAAATCAGTGCTTTGCCATGTAAATTGTGTGATCTACGGCAAATATTTCTCTAGCTATGGAGAGCCTGATGGTCCTACAGCTTGCAACCTCACCTCTATTCTATAGCCTACCTCTTTTAAGATACAGCTTGATTCCACCGGGGTGCTGGCTATAAGGGTACGGTTGCAGTGATACAGACAATAAGGCAAAAAAATATTTGATGCTTACGATGAAATTGAGAAGTGAACCGAACATTTATGTCATTATTTTTCTCCTTACTCCTATATCTGCGTTAACGGGGAGGCACACCTCACGCTGATGAAGGCAACACAGTTGCAGGAAGATGGACTGACATATCCAGAAGAGGTGTGGCGAGAGTTTTCAGAAGGCCACCACAGGGTGAGCATTACATTGGTGAGATGACCTCCTGACAAGTTTGCTCAATAGTTTCCGTCAAAATCTTAAGTGGGTAAGGTGAACTAGGATAAAGAGTTTTTAATTTTACAATCGTTGAGTCCCAGTGATGGCAATGGTTAAACTTGATAGGGAGATGACCTATTCGCTCACACATGCATCTTCCATGTCACAAAATAATGGTGCTAATATTTGCCTCAACCTAGGAGCTGTGGAAATAGAAATGTCTACAGTAACTTCAACTTGCAAACAGAGTCCATCTTCTGCAAAAAATATACATGAGAAATAAATAGACTCACCAGTAAAATATGTGCTGAAACCAGAGTTTCAGTACATGTGCTAGTCACAGACTCCATCTTGTACAAAAAACAAATAAGTGAGATAGAAATCGACACACCAGTAAAATGTGCTGAAACAGGAGTTTCAGTACATGTGATAGCCACAGGGTGAGGGTAGTGACTTTTGGTACAAAGAACACATACTGGTCCAAGAAATAACCTACTAACCCTTGTACTCAGCTGAGCATATATGGCCTAGAGGAAAGTTAGTGATTAGCCCAGGCATGAATAACTGATACTCTCAGTACAAACAGGATGGTGTGACTTTGATGATCAGCAGAGGTGTTTGTGGTGAGCAATGGAACGTGGCAAGGAGCAAACCATGCACATCATTGTGTTTGAAATCTATATAAGTTATGTGCAGTCAGATGTGCCTTGAGACTTGCCAAGTGTGTCTTTACCTGCGCAGGGTTCCCAGGCGTAAATAAAAGTGATCCTAAGAAAACAAGACGGAAGACTGGAGCGATTTTTTTAATGGACAGAGGGAAATAAAAATCCACATTTTGACATTGGTGTGCCTTAGCCAGGAGAATTCTTGCGGTCAGGCTGCTGGACCTCAGGGGCCAAACCCACCACCTCCCCTTCGTTGATTAAAGAGCACTCAAACAGGTAAGCAGATACCAGTATTTGTACAAAATCTGCCATCGAGATGGGGGAGTGGGACCTCGTAGTTCGGGAAGACAGGTGAGGCCAAGACATTCTCTGAATAAATTTATGTCCTTAAAAGTATTTCTCCCTTGAGCTTCTTAGAAGGGGCATAAGATACAATATGGATATTGTTGTAGGGTGGACTACTAATTAGTCAGACGTGACTAAGAATGTCACAGTGTCTGCATTAAGTAAATAGCTTCGTAGTGGTGTATCCATCCTGGGTCCTTGAGACGAAACAGGAATGAATTGTCACTAAATACAGGAAAGTGACAATAGTGTAATAGTTTATGATACTGTTTTGTCAGATGATGAGATGATGAGTTGATAATAATATATGTACATTGTTTGCGTTCGTTTATGCATTGAAAAAGTTGTTATTGTAAATTATCCATATTGTGTGAACATTTGATCAAAGTAATATGTCTGATACTCCTTTGCAACATATTATCAAAGTGTTTCAGGTTTATCAAAATAGGGTAAAGAAACATTGTAAGGAGTGGTGTATGGTACAAAACATAGTCCTTGTCCTTGAGCAGAGGAGGGAATATTTGACCCATGTCAATTGGGACATTTATAAACATATATTTATGGGACATATAAAGGTGAGAAATTAAAAAAGAGAATAGTGACCTTAAACATGTGGCAAGCTTTTGAATCTGACAAGGTAGAGGAACCTTCTGAATGTAGTTGGCATCCTCCTCCTTATAAGGAAAAAGTAAGTCCCCATCAGAAAGACAAAAGACGACTTAAACAAGCAATAGGAATGCATCCATTAGGAGAGAGTAATGTTGTTCCAGATATAACACAAACAGAAGACGCAGGTATTCATTGCACACTAAAAAGTAAATACACAGGGCAAGTCACAGCTAACTTCACTTTGAAACTAGATGAAAGCCAAAAGGTGACACTATCTCATAGCCAGGACACTACACAAAAAGAGATGACCCTATGATTTCAGGTAAAACAACAAGATTACTAGCACCAGACTTCTTCCAACACTCTCCAGACCAAAGTTCCAGAAGTAGCGGGGAGATTAGCCTACCAGAACCACATTTTAATTCGGTCCTTCACATAATAAGCAGCTAAATGAACTAAATAGAAAACACCTATTAGAAATAGAAGAGAAAGCAAACGCATGTCGAGAGAGAGAGAGGAACAGGAACATAGAATGATGACAGAGGAAGAAAGAAATACATTAGAGGCTATAACACCAGACATTGATAATGCAAATGCATTATCTCAAGATATATATATATATGATACAGCCACTGCAGAACATACAGAGTCCCAACAGAGTTTACCAATGGCGAGTGAAGGATTGAGTGACACTCAAAACACACCAAGAAAAAGAAAAAGATGACAGAAGTAGAAAGGTTAAAAATATATGGGAAACGTGGAAATCCAGGTGTAATGAAGGGACAATGCAAGGGCAAATAACGAGACAGTGAGACAGTAGGAAAATGCGATGATGATTTAGATATGCAATATTTGGACGCCTCTAAGGTTAATATGAATGTATGTGGCAAAATGACAAATAGGAGAGATCTGACACCTAATGAGAGAGTAATTATAGGAGAACAAGACTCATTTGCTGTCTACCCTTTCTCCTATGATTTGGCGGATTACACAGAGAGTAGACCTAGCAAGTTTAATTCACCATGGCCTAGAGAAGGTTCCTTCAACCCCCAAGACTTAGCAACAGCCCAGGATTGTATAGAAGGGGGACGTACCTGTAGTGTGGGATTATGAATACATTAGGGACTCTTTACATGTGTGGCAACACTATGTGGAGAGGGAAAATGGTAGGTACCCCAGAATGAGACAATGGGTAGAGAGAAGAAGGCCACAATTCAGACAGCTTCCACTGATACAAAGGGGTCCAGGTACACAAAATTTGACCTATGTGCCATGGCAACATATTGCTAAGGAGAACTTAAAGAAACAATTACCACTACTTTCTGAGGGAGCTTCTAAATGGATAGCTGCCCTCAAAAGGCACACAGCAGGAGTACAATTAGCAATAGGGGACATTAAGAGCCTCCTTGCAAGTATGTTGGGACCAATGCAGGACTAATAACCTTGATTGATGGTGATAGAGACACAGAAACATTTAACCGCATATGTGCACTTGTCTGGGCAGAATTGAGAAGGAGATATTCAGATGTACCAGATATAGGTGGCATGATAAGCCAAGTAATGGGGAAGGATAAGTTTGTGCTGGAATATGTTGAACGCATAAGAAAACTGTGGACCACAGAGCTGGGTCCCCTAGATACACAAGGGACAAGACTGTTCTTTCACTTTGTGAAAAACGCGCTGCCAGAGGATCTACAGAAGCCATTAGACATAGTAGTGGCAATAGATAGTAAATCTTGGGAGGAAATAAAGGGCATAATACTGCACCATGCTGGAAAAAGGTTGGAGAAGGAAAGAAAAACAAAGGAACATTTGGACTGTGTCACAGCCAAATTGGCTATTTAAAAGTTAGAGAAAAATGCAAAGGAAGAGAGCACAATAGGAGCAAATGTAGTCACCCAAACACCTCCAGTTCAAGTCACAGCACTGCTACCACAGATACTGTCACAACAGCAGTGGTATCAAGGTCCCATGGGTCAGCCTCCCCAGAAATGATGCAAGGATTCCAGCAACAGCAGCAACAGGGTGGAGGGAGAGGCAGAGGTAGAGGAAATAAAACAAATATGGCCTTCTATCACTGTAACAGGAAAGGGCACTTAATAACAGATTGTCGCTTTAGAAAGGTACAACTGGGACAAGGAAGACATTTTCCCTTGCAGGGATTTTTTTCTCCTGCGCCACAGTACCAGCAACAGCCACAAGGTTTTGTGTACAATACACCACAAATGGCGTCACAACAGCCAATGCAAATGATACAACTACAACAGAATTATCAGACAGGGATGGTAACATGCACCCCAGGGAAACAGTTAGCACCACAGTATATTCAGCAGATACAGCAGCAAGCACAACCTGTCCCAAAGCCAATGAAGGGGAGGGGCACAATTATTCAAGAAGGGACTAATCCATTCTTTACATCATGACAGTCTGCACCTGAGACAGTGATGTGCCCTGTGATAGCAAATACATTGAATTACAAACAAGAGCCTATAGCGTCCATTAGTATATTGGGAAGAAAATATAAATTCTTGATTGATACAGGGGCAACCAAATCGTGCATTAGACATGGAGGTTTACCACTCTCATATAAAACCATGGCAGCACAAGGGTTCTCAGGTGAAATAATGACAGTATGGTACACCTGTGACATTCCAGGTCAGGTAGGAGATTCTGTAGTTTCAGAGTCATTGCGATATGCACACAAGCTCCAACAAATTTATTGGAAAGAGATTTGTTAAACAAACTGAACATGTCCATTATATTTAACGATGATGGGACAATGCTTTGTTCCACACCAGGGATACCACCCATGTGTATGGTCTTACAAACCTCCCCAGACAATACATAAGTGCAAATGAGAGATGCACCCCTAAATGTAACCCTGCTACTGAAAAGCATAATGAAATTCATAATGACAGAACCAGCCTTTCAGGGCAAGTGGATAGAGACACCAACTAAATTGCAGTTTAGACTAGAATTTCCAGACCCGGAGACAGAAGAAAAATTAGTGCTATCCCTAATCAGTATCAGGTTAACAAAAATATTTGGGATTCTAGAAGCAGAAGACCACAAGCGAAATGTGTTGGCAACAGTGATATTCACAATTCCAGGAGTCAAGGTATCTGATATTTCAGTTAAAGACCTACTAGAAGAAAAAGTAAAGGATACTAGGATAGTGTTCCAAGAAGCAGCAGGGCCTGAAATAACAGTAGAAGTGTGCCCACCACGGATATCCAGAAAAACAACAGGGTAAGCTGGTCAATGACTTGCACAGGTACCTCCACAGCTATGGTCACAAGATTCAAACGATGTTGGATTAATACTGAGCGCTGAACCTTTCAAAATAACACTAAAGGGAAATGCACAATTGACTAGAGTTAGACAGTACCCTGTTTCACATGAAGCAAATGAAGGAATAGCAATTACCATACAAGCCTTAGTGAAGCAGGGAGTTTTATACACCTCTCCCTCACCCTTGCAACACCCCGATTCTTCCAGGGAAATAATTTGTGGATGGTACAGGATTTTCACCCCTTTAATGCTATTGTAGTGAAAGAGTTTCCTGTAGTATCAGACCCCTCAGTGATATTAATCAACATCCCAAACACAGCAAAGTGGTTACAGTGATTGATTTAAAGAATGCATTTTATGGTGTACCTTTACACAAAGAGAGGCATTATTTGACAGCATTTACATTCTGTGGAATTCAATATTTTTATTCTCGTTTGCCTCAAGGGTATTGTGAATCATGCTCAGGCTTTAACAGAGCTTTGAGGAATGATCTGATGAATTTTCAAAGTGAAAGTACAGTGTTACAATATGTGGATGATATGCTGATTTGCAGTGGCACTAAGGCAAAGTGTGAAGAGGACACTGTGGAATTACTGATACTGTTAGCATACAAAGGTTACAAAGTTGAAAAACAGAAATTGCAAATTGCTCAACAGCAAGTATAATACCTAGGACAGGTAGTGTCTGCTGAGGGTCATCAAATTACTCAAGACAGAGTGGAAGCGGTTAGAAATCAACCACTACCCCAGACAGTGAAGGCATTACAGACATTTTTAGGGTTATGCAAATTTGTGAGCTCTAAGACTGCACCCTTTTACCAGATGATCAAGGGCACACCTTCAGGGACCATGATACTGCACTGGATACCACCATTGCAACAAATATTCCAAGAATTAAAGAACTATATAGCCACCGCCCCAGTGTTAGCAACATCGGATTATAACAAAGAGTTTTTTCTGTTCTCACATACTAATGGAGATACCATGGAGACAGCAGTACTAACACAAAAGTATCCTATGAGCCATAAACCCATAGCCTACTTCAGTGGACAATTAGATGGGATAGTGAAAGGACAGTTTCCATGAGAACAAGGACTTGCTGCTGCTCCGTTCGGGGTAGAAGAGCCATCTGTGATGACAGCAGGGAGTCCCACAACACTATATGTATAATATGCCCCTTTTGCAGTTCTGCAAAAAAGCAAAAAGTAACTTAACTACACAGGAGTATCTGGACATGAAGTCATACTTTCTAATACCGCTATTAAAATTGTCCATGTTCACACAGTGAACCCAGCTCCATTTCTAGTGGAACCATTGACAGAAGTTGATCATGATTGTACAACACATCAAGAAGACACAGAAATATACGCTTCAGAAATACCCTTACCACACAGTAGAATGTTATATATTGATGGTTTGTCTCTAATAGATCAGCAAACAGGGATAAGGCCCACAGGTGCAGCAGTAGTAGAACAAACAGGAGCTCCACTGAATGTCATGTATTCAGTGTTACAGTATATGCCACTGCTATCCCACTTTTCAGCACAAGCTACAGAATTGAAAGCTCTAATACAGGACCTACAGATAGTGCACCAAATGATGTTACTGTTTATTCTGATTCAGCATATGTCACTTCCATTATACATTCAGGTCTCAGCAAATGGGAGAGGCGGGGTTTCAAGAAAAGCAAAAGTACGCCAGTAGCACATGGTCTCCTCCTACAGGAACTGATTTTAGAATCAAAGAAAGGGGGGACAAAAGCAATAGTAAAATGTCAAGCACATAGTGGTGGGTTAGATACCATTTCCCAAAGTAATGACATAGCAGACAAAGCAGCTAAAGAAGCAGGACAGAAGTCCTCTAGAATATGTACTGTGACAGAAGGGCACCTTGGAAACACTGACATATCTTATCTTGCATTAGCAGCACATCATTTACAGGACTTACAGGAAACAGCTCCTATGGAAGAGAAAGAAGTTTGAGAAGATATAGGGTGTGTGGTTTCAAGTGATTTTCTTTATCGACATACAGATGCAGGAAAGCTAGTGATGCCACTGAGGTTGTTGCACTTAGCTCTGACTCAATTACATTTGCCATCACATGTACCAAACAAAAAAACGATTGGCTATATCAGCAGATTGGTTTGTGCCAGATCTTCCTAAGTTAATAGATATATTTTTACATCAGTGTCTCATTTGCAAATAGTATGGTACCACAAGTCCACCAACTACACCATCATCTTCCATTCCAAAACCCAAAGGCCCTTTTCAAGAGATCATGTGGACATGATTAACAGATGCCAAAACATGATATATTTGATTGTAGTCATCTGTCCATTCTCTAGATGGATATAGACAGATCCTTGCCAGAGCCAAGATGAAAAAAGTGCCTTTTTAGTTAAAGAAGTTATCCCAAGATGGGGAATTCCAAAAAGGATTCGCTCCAATATTGGGAAACATTTCGCCAACAAAATATTTGAGCACATGACTAAATTATTAGGCATACAACACTCTTTAGTATCAGCCTATCACCCACAAAGTAACAGAATTGTTGAGCGTCTTAATGGTGCTCTGAAGGATAAAACACGTAAATTATTCGTCACTTTGAATGCAAATTGGATTTATTGTTTGCCCTTAGCTCTCTTTGCCCTAAGGTATGCTCCATCTTCGGACCATCATTTGACACAGCATCAAATAGTCACAGGCAGGAAAATGCCTATAGGCTATGTGCTCCATAGAAATAATGTTGATGCACAAAAAAACAATTGATTTAGTATGGCAAGATATGTCAGCATATATGAGTGCATTAACACTTGCTGTGCAAGTTTTCTCAAAGCAGGTTCAGCTGCAACAGGCAAGCTCCACCGCCCAATCAGTGGTACCACAGAAGAACATCTATCCCGGATGCCATGTCTTCGTGAAGAACTTTGTATGCCAATGGAAGGATCCATATTTTCTTGGCCCCTACAAAATGATTCAAGTAACACCAACAGCAGTAAAGGTCGAGTAACTAAAGCACTTGATTTACTAATCCGATGTACGACTGTCCCAATACCACAGCCTTTCTACCCAGGAGTAAGGAGAGGGGGGACTAAGAGACTGAGCAGATGTTGGACTGCATTTATTCTTTGTTGCTTATTGTCTTTGTTTGTGATTCTGTCTCTCACACTCATAAAGGGTGAGAGCCTCCTAGGTCGTCATTTTCAGATGTCGCTGACCCCCTACGTATGAGATAAAGGTCTGTCAGGTTGTAAAAGAGAGTTGCTGATCCCCTTCTTACGAGATAAGGGTCTGCCAGGAAGTAACAAAGAATTGCTGACCTCCTTCTTGCGAGATAAGGATCTGCTAGGTAACAATGTAATTGTAACACCACAAGCACCTAGGGATTATAGGCATATATCTGCCCGATTACCTAAGCAAAGAAAGAGAACTTGTTGACCACTCACTACACCCATTATGGATGAGGAACACTTGGTATAGACGTTTACACACTACTGTCAGGGAACACTCAGCTAAGACATGTTTTGTTTGCTCATTAATACTACATGCAGTAGATAATACTGAAATAAAGAGAGTGAAGGAGAGAACAGACCCCACATGTCTGTTAGCATTAATGTCTTGCTCCTTAGGGAACGGAAAACAGTATTCTAAATATTATTTCAGGGCAGTAAAGATGAATACCACAGCAGTATTAGGAAGAAGAGTGGAGCGGCATTGTAAAATAGATGTGAATAGCACAGTGAAAGAATGCAAAAAATGGCCTACACTTACCTTTAAAGGTGCAGCATGTGAGAATAGGCAGTGGGTTTTCAATACTAGAGCTATTTGTCCTTCCAAAGTGTTAAAGGAAGTAGCTTTCAATGCTACCAATTATAGGGAAACAAAAACAGGATGTAGTCCCATATGGGACCAGGAAATAACAAGTATGACATATTTTGACACACTACCAGCACCAATACATATGTTTCCAGCCTTGAATTATACTACACATTTTTGAGGCAATGGTACACAACCAGTAGGTAGGAAGAAAAAGTGTCAAATTACATTAGATCTTTAAAGCCTACAAGATGGAACAGCAGCATTAATGGGTACGTATTGGGCATGTGGTACACAAGCACATTATCAACTGCCCAAAAGTTGTCAGGGTGTTTGTTCCCTTGTTATGCTAATGTCCCAAATGCTAGTGGTACCATTACATGAAAATGTCACAGTGGGAGACATTTATGCACATGCACAAGAGAGAAAGCATGCAACACACAGGTGGAAGAGGAGCATCCATCAACAATTTACCCTGGATGAGAAAGGTGTGCCAAAAGAGTTTCTTCTGTTCTCCGAAGGTGAGGTTTGGGGTGCGAGTATGTCCCCCAGAGGACTGATTCCAGTGTTCCAAGCAGTTGCTAATGCCAGATGGCTGCAGCAAACGAGATATAAACGTATGTTATTAATGAATGGCACAGATGATGGCGTTAATGCTATCAGAGAAGAATCAAGGGCAATGAGAATAATGGTGATGCAGCATCGTGTTGTGCTGGATGTACTAACGGCCATGGAAGGAGGAGTATGTGCCAAGACTGGCTCCTCCTGCTGTACCTTCATTCCAGGAAATTAGGACGATAACGGTACCCTATCCAATTATAGCTTTGCACACTCTGAGAGAAAACGTGGCAATGGAACAAACCAAACCTACAGATTGGTTTTCAGGGTGGTTCTCATGGTTACCATCCTGGATGTCAGGGTTTTTTAAAGCCCTTCTGCCCATCATAATAGTACTACTGCTATGTTCCTTCCAAATAATACTACAATGCTGCCGGAGAGAGATGGCAAACATGAGCAGGGTAGGAACTAATTTGGTTAGAAGAAAAATTAGGCTAATTGACAATTGGAAACAGCCACAAGATTACCAGCATCAAATAGGTGTCAATCAATTGACAAGAGGGGGGAATGTGAAAATAGAAATGTCTACAGTAACTCCATCTTGCGAACAGAGTCCATCTTGTACACAAAATATATATGTGAGACAGAAACAGACACACCAGTAAAATGTCCTGAAACAGGAGTTCCAGTACATGTGATAGTCACAGGGTGAGGGTTGTGACTTTTGGTACAAAGAACACAAACTGGTCCAAGAAATAACCTACTGACCTTTGTACTCAGCTGAGCATTTATGGCCTAGAGAGAAGTTAGTGATTAGTCCAGGCATGCATAATTGATACACTCAGTACAAACAGGATGGTGTGACTCTGATGATCAGCAGATGTGCTTGTGGTGAGCAATGGAATGTGGCAGGGAGCAAAGCATGCACATCATTGTGTTTGAAATCTATATAAGTTATGTGCAGTCAGGTATGCCTTAAGACTTGCCAAATGTGTCTTTGCATGCAATACTTCAGCAGGGTTCCCAGCCGTAAATAAAAGTGATCCTAAGAAAACAAGACGGAAGACTGGAGTGATTTATGAATAAAAGTCCACATTTTGACAGAGCAACATGAATTTTGTCTTTTCGGACTACTGGGAAGCATATGAATGAGACATTATGCCACAGAAGATCGGGATTCTGCTATCAGGAGTACATTATGGAGCATAGCTTGCTTCTAGAAAGTAAAGAGTATGGTAAAGTTTTACCCAGAACACAATGTTACTGTCAGAGTGCTGACTGTGGAATTGGCAAATCAGGTTTCAGTCTCAGTGATGGCTCAACATCCTGTGATTGTAGGGAAATCACTTAGGGCCTGATTTAGAACCCGGCAGATGGGTTACTCCATCAAAACGGTGACATATATCCCGTCCCCTGAAATCTATATCCCATTATATTCTATGGGATTTAGATTTTGGCGGACTGGATATCCCATCACCGTTTTGATGGAGTAACCCGTCTGCCAAGTTCTAAATTAGGCCCTTAATCTTCCTGTACCTACTTACAACTTGTATGACCTTGTGAATGTAACCAGTACTCATGTAAAGCACTCTAATAACTTCAGGTGAAGTTAATGTTATAAGTAACTAGGATGCCACCACTTGAAAGTAAAGCCCAAGGACACCACTGCTTGATGAGGCAAATCAAGAACTGGACCTAGTTTACCCCGGTGGTGGGCCTGGTTTGTATGGCTGTCATGCTCAAGGTCTACTGGGGAGAATTACAGTAGCATGATTGGGTTGTTTATTCACAGCATAAGGTACGCACCCAGGTAGTTTTGTAGGGTCTTGCACCCAAAAAATGTTCCCCACAGTACATATTAAGGCACATGGGCTAGTCATTTTCAAGTAACCATTAAAGATTCCAACCACATTCACAAGGATGCCCTGTGCGTTGGTTAGCTTTACACCCTATCCTCTACAGCTGCCTAGATAAGTGCCAGATAACATCTTTTTCTAGACTGGGTATAGTAGTTATGGCACGCTGGCCACTCTCAGGATCGCAATAAGAGGCAAGACCAATGAGCTATAGCTCAGTGGCTGTCTTGCACCTTTGGTGGCAGAGGCTCCATCAGAACAAGGATTCCAATCCTGCCATGCTGTCAAAGTCTATCAAGATGGCAAAAATCAAGCAGTTCTTGTGTAAGGGGGAGTTTATTGTGCTGTTTGAATAGCTTAACATTCAAGTGGGCCATGGAGGAAAATCTCCTGTCTACTATATTGGCAGTTTAGGCCAGTCCATGGCTGCATTGCTGTGAGACGGGAACACTCATTTATCTATCGGACTCGGTGGTGCAAAGTGTGCCTGTTATATTAGGGTTCAGGAAATAGGATGCTTCCCCCTGATGTATGTAACGAACACTATCGGTCACAGTCTGAGCCTGTTCGGGGCTGAATATATTGCATTCTTTAATGGTAGTGTGGGATATTTGTGTGCCACCTCACAACGAGCATTATCTGCAAGTGAGCACATTAGCAAGGTTTGGGGCTTTTACCCAGGGTATCAGGTAGGGTTGGCTGACCAGCAAATTCTTTAAGCTGGTTAGAGAGTCTGGCTAATTGTCAGGAAGTGTGAAAAGTTCCTGCAGTTCAAGTCCCATATAAGGGTGACACAAGCTTTGCATGAGGTACAGGTCTGGGCAGTTAGGTTTGCTGAGAAATAATTTGCTTACGAGATGGAATGAGACTCTGTAGTCCAATTTAAAATACAACATCACACAGCAGACAAAATGACAGCTTCATCAAGGTCTAAACAAAGCCACCAAGTCTTGAACATTATCACAAGATATGTCACGGTATGGTTTAGAGAAGTGGTCCGTGTTGCAGTAGTTTAGTGCAATTTACAGGCTTCATCACAAGTGGTGGGTATTTATGCAACATGCATTTCATTATCGTAGCAGGGCCAGCCATTTAATAGCCCTGAGGGACCCCTCACCATGACTCTTAGATGTGGAAGGACAAAGCACCCTTTCCCATGTGGAGAGTAGCACCTGTTGGGTTCATGTTGTTTTGTGAGGCTTTATAAATTCCGGGGAACGCATCCAGTATGGGACTCTTCATAGCCAGGACATGTTTCATCGGCTCCAAGTTTGATTAATATTTTATGTTTAGCCACACTACAAGGAGTAGGCTGCATCACAGTTCTGATAATGTGTCATATCAGAGGATGCAATAAGGTGAAGGGTTTGGGTCACATTATCACCATCTCACCCTGGCTAAGGTTGGTGCTTGTTGCACAGTAAGGTTGGAGCAAGGGCTGCCAAGTGATATCAGAGGGCAACTTTGGGTATCCGATCTCTGGATTACTCTCCTTTACAAGAGTACAGTTATTCCAGTTGGGTTTGTGCTACTTTTTCATGGAGCCACCATGCTTGCATGCATTAACTCCACCTCATAACGTTAAGGTGATACTAAGCCAGAGCTTGGGTGGCCCAGAAATGAAGAGTAGAAGGTTCATCAGCATATTAGCTAGAAGGATGTGGACCCACCTAGGAGAAGCAGGCGAGGATGCACCAGCAGCATGCAGGTAGGTGATACAGACAGTGTGTTTCTGGGATGATGTGTAGAACCAAGTTTCCCTTGCAGGATCATTTGCTTTCCCTTTAGGTCTAAAAGGGTAATTAAAGGTCCTTACAGTAGTTTGATCAGCAAGAAGGTCTCCCCAGTGGAGAGGCACTGTATACATTTGAGAAGCCAAACTCTGGAACGAAAACTTTCTCGGTTGGAGAGCATATCCTGGTTAGTATGGCCCAGTGGTCATTCTACAAGTTGCAGGATCACTCAGTGCAAAGGTGAATCTGGTGATACAGAGTCTAATTTTCAAACTGTTTGGCTATTTGTGGTCTCAGCTATTGATACCACCAGGCAAACAAATTACTCTTGGTGATAGAAGGCAGTACAAGTGGCCAGTGGCAGGCTCCATAAGTGAGGTATGGGGTCCTAGGTAAGTTAGGAGGTTGCCAAGGTGGCACAGAAGAGAACATCCGACGAATACCCTAATGTACTATGGTGAATTGCCAGAGGAGTTAATTCTCTCCTCAATTATGGCCGATGAGCGGTAGTTTGTGGCTAGTTACCACAGCCCTGGAGTGAGTAAAAATATTTTTTTCACTCTATGCCAATACTTACTGAACGTACATGGTGTTATAAAAAAAATTCTTTGTTCCTTAGTCCTGAAGAAGCGCCAATTGATCCGTTATGGACATATGGAAAGGCGTGAAACATGTTGATTGTTTGGCAATTTTTTTTTTAGAGTCTAAGTAAACTCACTGGACTCCTAGATTACGTGTGGGACCATTAATTCCCTATCACTTTGTTTTTTGTTTTTAATCTTGACCAGACCCCGCCCCATTTCATTAAAATGCACTTTTGTCAAAGGGGTACCTGAGCCAATTTTAATCATTTTTCTGTGTTGTTTGCTCCAGCTTTCTCTTGGTAACCTAAGACCTACTGGTACCAAGACATTTTTGTGATGCAGAATCCTGTCAGACGTTGGAGTATCAGTCTGGCGTGGTGCACAGCCTGATGATGATACATGAGGGCTTGTGCTTCTGTATGAGTGGATGCTTGTGTTGAGAGGTTATTATACCCTCCACTTTCTGGAACTGTGCACTCTTTACTTTTTCAAAAAAAACAGTAAGCATGTCTAAAAATGCAAATAAAAATAATCAATGACTAATTAAATTTGACAGACTGATAAGCAACAAAAAATATATCCGTCACTAGTAACAAAAGGAAGTATTGTATTCACACAAGCCAAATACTGGCCAATTTTTATTACAAAGTGTAAGTCATTGGACAAGGCGACCAACATATGGAAGCACGCATAGCAGGGGGTGAGGGGATTTGTGACAATACTGTACCTACTAGAAATCAGCCTAAAAGGTTTAAACGATTCTTAGTAGATGTCGTCATGGTTTCGTTCTGATTACTAAATGAGGTCATTGCTGAAAGTTTCTAAAAGATTATTTTATGATATTTCAACAAGGAATAATGAGCTATTGAATATTCCTGAAAACAAATTAACAACAATTGAGAAATAAATGTAATGGTGGGTTATAATATGCACTCTATTATCTATAGCTAGAAGGTTCAAATGTACATTGAGTCTACAAAACTACTGCGGTATACTAAGTAATATGTGGCAAGAGGTACAGTGATTGATCATTTCTCTATAAACTTTTTCAAATTCTGCCATTATAAAACCTACTACACTCGTGCTAAGAAGCAAAGTTAAAAATTTCTCTCAAAATATTCTTTACACCTTTAGCTAAAGACAGTAAGAACCTTGAAATTAGAGACCTCAGAGAGATCAGGGAAGGAGGACGGTGAATTAGTCTTCCCGAAACCCAGATACAGGCTGGCCAACTTAAAACAGGCATTTGCAATGCAATAGGTCTTGCGCTTAGTCGAGTTAAAGCTATTAGCTTTGTAACTCCTAACCTGACTTTTCTTGCCACATAAACTGAAAAGTAAAACAGTTTCCCATAAGCAAGCCGATGGCCACCATGAGCGCAAAGCAAACACTCAAAAGGAAACAGAACTTCGCTCCAGTGAAACGTATCGGAAAAAGTGCAATCATCCATGTAACAGAGTCAATGTCATGCAAAGCGCTCTACTACTGCCCAGCGAGATCACGTTACCTACTAAATAAAGAAAAAAAATTGTGCAGAAACCATACTGAAAACACAGAGCCTCGTATGTTTTCAGTAGTTTACCAGTGAGCTTGAGGGGGGCTAAACACTGGAAAAGGCATGATGTAGGCATGCCTTTCACTAATTAAATCAAGCTTATTTTAAAAGGCAAGCCCACTAACCAATCAAACTGATGGGCTTGACATGGACGTGGTTACAAGCCCACAGAGAGATTACACCAGGGACGGAGCGCTTTATGCTCGACCTTAAACATTATTATTGTGTGAGAGAGGCAAGGTCTTGGAAAGGGACCTGGCTTTCAGCTCTCACTGCCTAAACAGGAATGGACGAGCAACTTCCGGGGAGGGGGCAGAAGAGAAGACAGCCACCCTTTACATATTTAATATACAAAAACAAAAGCTTCTGAGCCCCATCCAGTGTTCTGATGAGGATGCAACACCGTGCATGGACTTCTAAGGTGTTCCAAAACATAAACTTGAAACCTTCTCTCTGTAGGGTTTTATCAGATCATACTGTGCTCATGTATGATAGCACCTCCTCACAGTGTGATCATACGAAGAGTTCCCATACCATGCAACACATGGTAACACCATCACCATCGTCATAATGAAGCTGCAGTTATGGCATGGTATGAAGCCAAGTGAAGGAGTCCAGAACCAATTCTGGAACTGGTCAAGATGGAAAAGAAATTGGTGGCAGACTCGACAAAAGTTTACTCTGGCAAATTCCCAGTGGCAAATCTTGGAATAGCCAACATATGGGTACAAGAGAATACAGCTATCACAAAAACCGTGCTATAAATAATGAAGGTTTAGGGGCATATTTATACTCCGTTTGCGCCGAATTTGCGTCGTTTTCTTTGACGCAAATTCGGCGCAAAACTAACGCCATATTTATACTTTGGCGTTAGACGCGTCTAGCGCCAAAGTATGAGGAATGAGCGTCATTTTTTTGCGTGAACGCCTTCCTTGCGTTAATGAGATGCAAGGTAGGCGTTCCCGTCTAAAAAAATTACTGCGATGCAAATGCGTCGTATTTATACTCAAGGGCAAAAATCACGCCCGGGAGTGGGCGGGGCAAAAAACCCGCATTTGCGTCTCTTTTTAACGCCTGGGTCAGGGCAGGCGTTAAGGGACCTGTGGGCTCAAAATGAGCCCACAGCTGCCCTCCCATGCCCCCAGGGACCCCCCCTGCCACCCTTGCCCACCCCAGGAGGACACCCAAGGATGGAGGGACCCATCCCAGGGACATTCAGGTAAGTTCAGGTAAGTATAATTTTTTTTTTTTTTTTAATATATTTTTTTGGCATAGGGGGGCCTGATTTGTGCCCCCCTACATGCCACAATGCCCAATGACCATGCCCAGGGGACATAAGTCCCCTGGGCATGGCCATTGGGCAAGGGGGCATGACTCCTGTCTTTACTAAGACAGGAGTCATGTAAATGGCGTCTGGGCGTCGTTAAAAATGGCGCAAATCGGGTGGAGGAGATTTTTTTGCCTCAACCTGACTTGCCCCATTTTAAGACGCCCTAACGCCATTTTCCCCAACGCCGGCGCTGCCTGGTGTACGTGGTTTTTTTCCACGCACACCAGGCAGCGCCGGTCTGCTAGCACCGGCTAACGCCATTCAATAAATACGGCGCACGCATGGCGCTTCAGAATGGCGTTAGCCGGCGCTAATCTTTTTGGCGCAAAACTGCGATAGCGCAGTTTTGCGTCAAAAAGTATAAATATGGCCCTTAATTTCCTATTGCTAAAAATGCATTGGTTATGGCCCTGTTCATCTAGCTCTGCTGGTTCAGGTAATCAACTTCATACTGTGGATGAATGAAGCAAGGTAAAGGTCATCCTTAAGTGTAATATGAATGCAAAAAGTGGATGACTAACTCAGTTTTATGTATGATTTCATTGAGTTATGTTGAGATCGCAATGCATAGAGCGACAGCATAGTGTTTTAGCATTCTTATTTAACATTCATTTTGTTTATGTGAATTTCCAAATGTAATAATGGATTGGTAAATGAAATGACAGCTACGATTTTGACTTTCCAACTTACAACACAAAGCAAAACAATGTGAGTTGTGTTTCAGGCTATATTCTTTAAGAACAAGCATTGGTTGTAAATGTCTGAAAGTAAACAGTTGTGATTTGCTTTTGAAATACTGAAATCTGAACTGTGGTTCCCAGAAGTAATTGTTTTCTTTGTTGGCAGTTCCTTTTTATTGATGTAATGCTTATATGTAAACATTTTTAAAAAATCAATCTATTATGCCCTTTCTACAAAATACAGATAACGTTAAGTTCTGTCATGTATGCGTTGTATATTGGACTTTGGCACTGATTTTTCAATGAATACGTGAAAAATTAAATATGCATAACATTATTAACCATAAGCAGGTAAAGCTTTCCCTCCTTTAAAAAGCAAAAATGTAGTCCTAAGAAATGTTACCCCCTACATTTCTAAAGTAACCCTCCTAAAATGGTCAGATGATATCAAAACTAGAGAACATTTGTCATAAAAAAACAACTATTGTAACAGACTGGAAACTTTCTTGATGATTTATTATATGTTGTAAAGTACCAAGGAGAATTAGGTAACATATTATTTGTAGTCCACACTCTGCTAGCAAAATATTGGTATTTAACAGGTTTTCTAAATAAAACAGTGGATAAAATGTCCACATTGTTGGGATGCCACTTTAATTGTGGTTTAAAACCCTGATAGACATAACAGTACTGTTATAAACAAAACAACTGTGCAACATTAATAAAATGGTATAACCTAAAAGAAGTAAAAGTACCACTCTCATATGTGTCCTTACATATTATCAAGATGTAAAAGTGGGATTTCCCATGGGGTGGGACCCTAAAATTATGACTCTCTATTCAAAATGGATGTGGTAAAGACAACAAGAACAAGCATTTGCAATGCACTGGGTCTCACGTTTGCTCGAGTTAGAACTATTAGCGTTGTAAATTCCTAACTGGACTTTTCTTGCCACATAAATTGAAAATGAAAAGTGAACCAATTGACATAAGCAAGCTAATTCAAAGTGCCACGGCCGTCTTGAGCGTGAGCACGAAGGAGAGACACAAAAGGAAAAAGAAGTTTGCTTGCAGTCAAACGTAGCGGCAAACGTGCAATCATCCATGTAACAGTCGATGGCCAAGGCGGTCACAAAACTGCCCAAAGGAGGGACAAACATAAAGCATTTACCAATGATAACAAAGGATTTTTGAAAGGCAAGCCCAGGAACGAGTGAAATTGATGGGCGTGCGGTGGGTGTGGTTAAAAGCCCACAGATAGATTACAACACGTCAGAGCGCTTGCGCGCTCAACCTAGAAAGAGGCACAGGGTGAGTTATAAAACTGTATGTAGCTGCTCGAATGCTATGAGCAGGGTAATTGGACATGTAAACAATAGCATACGCCAAGAAAAAGATAGCAGATATAGCTAGCCATAAACACTTGTTGTGAAAAACAAGCTGATATAAAAAGCAAGCCGAGCACATCAATGTAAAGGATTATTTATATGTTTTAAAGTTGTCAACCACACAAACCTATATTCTAGCCATAACTAGAGAACAAAGGCATGCATGCCTTATGTAATAAAGAGCTTTAAACCATTTGTGCGTTTGTGTGTATTTTTATACTTTTTTAAATAAAGCTGTTGATAAAGTTCTCACGTTTTGTCTGTGACCTCATAGTTTTCAGTCTCGAAACCTTGACATTCCTTAATCCAACAAAAAACCTATGCAGCACTACTATCACAGCAGAGATAAATGTTGACAGTAACTGGCTGAATAACGATCACACTGAACACTAATGTGTTTGTCAAACGGGATTGTTCTGTCTCTTAAGGTTCATCTTTATATACTGAGATTCTTTCTATTTTCCACTAGATGTCGGTATGTTATAAGGGTTATACGATAACTGTACACTTTGTATTAGTCTGTCTTCTAAAGTTCGTTTCTGAATTGAAAAGTGGACTTGATTCTCCTTCCTCTCTCAGCTTTTTTGATTGTCAAAGTTTTCGAATCTGATTTTTTTTTTTATTCATTGCTCTCACGTTGTTATTTATAGGTTTAAAGAATGTACTTTGATTACACAAGAAGCAATGAAATGTTGAATTGTGCATTTTGGGTCTGTAGAACATACGGGGCTTTAGGACTGGTGGCGCCCTGTGCGACAGTTTATTGTGGCACCTCCCCCCCATGACCTCCTCCTCGGTTTCACTCACTACCAACCGGCAAATGTTCCCCTCATCTCTCCATCGCTTCCCTTTCACATACATTCATGTGTTTTAAAGCACTTGTAAAGGCTGGCTTTACTAACCCACCCAGCTAGCCACATAAAATATAGGGGCATATTTAAGAGCTCCTAGCGCCATTCTAACGCCACATTAGCATCAATTTTTTTATTCTAATGTGGCGTTAGAATGCCAAAAATGCAGTGCCATATTTACAAAGTGCATTGCGCCACTTTGTATCCCTTTGCGCTACATTATACCTACACCATTAGGGAGGGCCAAAAAAAGGTGCAAAGAAATCTGGCAGATTTCTTTGCACTATTTTTTGCCGGCACTTTTAAGAGAAAGCGTCTTTTGGTTACAATGGGCCTCTGGGTGCTTTGCAGGATTAGCATTGAACATTTTTTAGACTAATCCTGCAAAGCGCCAGACTAGCATAAATAATTCTGACACTAGTCCCCTAACTACTGCCATGTTGCACCATATTTTAAATACAGCGCACACATTGTGGCCTTAGGGAAGCACTAAGGGGTGCAAAAAAAGTGGTGCAGCCCCGTGTGCAGCGCCACTTTTTTCAAATATGCCCCATAGGGGCATATTTGTAAGATCCCACAGTGCCATTCTAACGCCACATTAGTGTAATTTTTTTTAAGCTAATGTGCCGTTAGAAGGCTAAAAACGCTGCACCATATTTACAAAGAAGCTCTATGCATGCATTGCACCACTTTGTAACCTTTTGAGCCAGTGCTTAATTTGTGCTTTGTGTTTCTGGTGCTGCGCACGGCACTTATTTTTCAGGGCCGGCGCTTACTCTTCTGCCCCAAGCATTCCCTGTGAACAAAAGACACATATGGGAAAGACGGAGGAAGAGAAAAACAAAAAGGCGTCACAATGGGAGAAAGCAGAACGCTGCAAGAGTGAGCTGAAGGGGCAGCTAGTGGTTTTAAATGGATTGAAGAGGCCTGAGATGGCTTCAGGATTACGCTGCCTCATTATTCCGTGTTCCCACATTTAATTGCAGCAGCCGCGTGTTTATACAGAGGGCTTTGAGCACCGGCACGTTTTTATTTACAAATTAAGCACTGTTTTGAGCTACATTATGCCTGCGCCAGGCATAATGTATGGAAAGGGGGTATCCCCTCATTACGGGGGGCCAAAAAAATGGTGCAAAGAAATCTGACAGATTTCTTTGCGTCATTTTTTCCAGCAATTTTAATCCCTGCTCACAGCAGGCATTAAAAGGAGACTTCCATTGGTTACAATGGGCCTCTGGGTGTTTTGCAGGATGAGCGTCAACATTTTTTATGCTAATCCTGCAAAACAATGGACTAGCATAAAAAATTCTGATGCTAGTCTCTAAACTACCGCCATGGTGGCCGTATTTTAAATATGATGCCCACATGGTGGTGTTAGGAGGCGTGCTAAAGGGTGCAAAAAAAGTGGCGCAGCACTGTGTGCAGCACCACTTTTTTCAAATATGCCCCATAGGGCAGTGCTTAATTTGTAAATAAAAAGGTGCCGGTGCCCAAAGCACTCCTCTTAAACACGCGGCTACTGCAATTAAATGTGTGAACACAGAATACAGAGGCAGCTTAATCCTGAAGCCATATTGGGCCTCTTCAATCCATTTACAGGCACTCCCTGCCCCTTCAGCTCACTCTTGCGGATTTCTGCTTTTTCCCATTGTGATGTTTTTTGTTTTTGTCTTCCTCCATCTTTCCCATATGTGTCATTTTCTCTCAGTAAATGCTTGAGGCAGAAAAATAAGCGCCAGCCCTCGAAAATAAGTGCTGGTGCTCTGCAATGGAAATAACAAGCACAAATTAAGTACTGCCATAGGCGTATATATTTAGGAGCCCCTAGTGCACCTCTAACACCACATTAGAGTCATTTTTTTACACTAATGGGGTGCTAGAATGCCAAAAACGCTCCATCATATATACAAAGAGGCACAATGCATGTATTGCGCAACTTTGTAACCCTTTGCACTACATTATGCATGCAGCAGGCATAATGGATGCAAAGGGGGCATCCCTCCTTTAGGGTGGTCAAAACAAAAAAATTATGCAAAGAAATCTTTTAGATCATTTTTTTCCGGCACTTTTAACGCCTGCTCATAGCAAGCATTAAAAGGAGGCTTCCATTGGTTACAATGGGCCTCAGAGTGCATTGCAGAATTTATGCTAATCCTGCAAAGTGCTGGATTAGCGTAAACAATTCTGACACTAGTCCCCTAACTACCACCATGATGCACACCATATTTTAAATATGACGCACACAGGGTGATGTTACTGGGGCGCTAAGGGGTGCAAGAAAAGTGGCGCTGCACTGTGTTCAGCGCCACTTTTCTTAAATATGCCCGATAGTTCTGTTTTTTGCAGCAGGCATAGTAACCCTCTATGCTACTTTATGTTAATTCAAAGCTGCCACTAGGCAAAACTCTAATCTCTCTCTCTAGCAGGGACATTAATCACAAGAGGTATCTTGACATTTTAATTGTTTCTTGAAGGCTAAACGCACAAGGAACTTTTCAGCAGGTGCTTTCAAATCGCAAGTTTCGGAAGTTATTGATAAACACAGCGCCACCCTGAGTTCGGCGCCCGGTGCGGTTGCGCCGCTCGCACCCTCAAAAACCGGCCTTGAGTGCAAGTAAAAGTAAACGAGAAATATATTTGTTTAGGTTCTTAATATGTCATAGATATACAGGGAGTGCAGAATTATTAGGCAAATGAGTATTTTGATCACATCATCCTCTTTATGCATGTTGTCTTACTCCAAGCTGTATAGGCTCGAAAGCCTACTACCAATTAAGCATATTAGGTGATGTGCATCTCTGTAATGAGAAGGGGTGTGGTCTAATGACATCAACACCCCATATCAGGTGTGCATAATTATTAGGCAACTTCCTTTCCTTTGGCAAAATGGGTCAAAAGAAGGACTTGACAGGCTCAGAAAAGTAAAAAATAGTGAGATATCTTGCAGAGGGATGCAGCACTCTTAAAATTGCAAAGCTTCTGAAGCGTGATCATCGAACAATCAAGCGTTTCATTCAAAATAGTCAACAGGGTCGCAAGAAGCGTGTGGAAAAACCAAGGCGCAAAATAACTGCCCATGAACTGAGAAAAGTCAAGCGTGCAGCTGCCACGATGCCACTTGCCACCAGTTTGGCCATATTTCAGAGCTGCAACATCACTGGAGTGCCCAAAAGCACAAGGTGTGCAATACTCAGAGACATGGCCAAGGTAAGAAAGGCTGAAAGACGACCACCACTGAACAAGACACACAAGCTGAAACGTCAAGACTGGGCCAAGAAATATCTCAAGACTGATTTTTCTAAGGTTTTATGGACTGATGAAATGAGAGTGAGTCTTGATGGGCCAGATGGATGGGCCCGTGGCTGGATTGGTAAAGGGCAGAGAGCTCCCGTCCGACTCAGACGCCAGCAAGGTGGAGGTGGAGTACTGGTTTGGGCTGGTATCATCAAAGATGAGCTTGTGTGGCCTTTTCGGGTTGAGGATGGAGTCAAGCTCAACTCCCAGTCCTACTGCCAGTTCCTGGAAGACACCTTCTTCAAGCAGTGGTACAGGAAGAAGTCTGCATCCTTCAAGAAAAACATGATTTTCATGCAGGACAATGCTCCATCACACACGTCCAAGTACTCCACAGCGTGGCTGGCAAGAAAGGGTATAAAAGAAGGAAATCTAATGACATGGCCTCCTTGTTCACCTGATCTGAACCCCATTGAGAACCTGTGGTCCATCATCAAATGTGAGATTTACAAGGAGGGAAAACAGTACACCTCTCTGAACAGTGTCTGGGAGGCTGTGGTTGCTGCTGCACGCAATGTTGATGGTGAACAGATCAAAACACTGACAGAATCCATGGATGGCAGGCTTTTGAGTGTCCTTGCAAAGAAAGGTGGCTATATTGGTCACTGATTTGTTTTTGTTTTGTTTTTGAATGTCAGAAATGTATATTTGTGAATGTTGAGATGTTATATTGGTTTCACTGGTAATAATAAATAATTGAAATGGATATATATTTTTTTTTGTTAAGTTGCCTGATAATTATGCACAGTAATAGTCACCTGCACACACAGATATCCCCCTAACATAGCTAAAACTAAAAACAAACTGAAAACTACTTCCAAAAATATTCAGCTTTGATATTGATGAGTTTTTTGGGTTCATTGAGAACATGGTTGTTGTTCAATAATAAAATTAATCCTCAAAAATACAACTTGCCTAATAATTCTGCACTCCCTGTAGCTGCAAGAAAGAAAAGTGTATCATGCCTCAGACAGATAATTATTATTATAGCTCCAATATTATGTGCATCGCACAAAACGGCAGATTGTGAATTAATGACTGGTTGACACAAGGAGCGCGTCATTTATGATGTGATGAGAGTGCACCGGCACGTGTACGTGGGACAGTAAGATACAGCATAAAGTGCAGCTAGATTAAACATATTTGTGTTAGGTATTTATACTATTTGAGTCAGAATGACGAGTTGATTTGCCCAGAATATCACAATTATTTAGTTCAGAGCAGAAGCCGCGAAAATGGTTCATTTCTCAAATTATTAAGAGAAGATAATGAATCCTTAGAAACCATCTCCCTCAACCGTTTCATTTATTGCATCAATACAAATATGTCTGCCAGGGACCTGTCACACACTCTTTTGGGTAAGACACCTTGTTGCACTGGCAATATAATGTGCCGGCTAAGTGACTCCAGTGTGCCACTGTTTATCCAAGATTAGACAGCAGGGTGAACTTTACTGCTGCATCTGAATGGTCCAGGCATCTCCTAACATTTTGAAGTATGGAGCAGCTCCTTTCCTTAGCATTCATCTAATATTTGAACATCTTCCATGTACCCTTCGCAAAACACTAACTCAGGAACTTTCAGGGTGTGCTCCTGGCCAGGTCCCCAGAATACACTTGTCAACAGGGGCTTAATAGCAAGGGCAATTTATATGGACTCAAAATCTTTTTTCGGCACAGTTATGGTGGCCATAAAAGTGCATAAAATACATCATCAATAAATATAAAACATAAAACACATCAATAAGATATATCAACACCTGGGCCTCTCCTAAAACTGTTTGCTGCAATATAATAGTTTTGCTAATATGTATTGCCCCCCCATAAAAAGAGTGCTGTATTGAAACACACATTTATAATCTCTTATATTCTGTGCATGAAAAATCAGTTTGAGATAATAGCTCCTTAAGTGTTCCTAAAAAACGCACAAAAAGCATAAAGGGCTCTGGGCTTTGCTTCCATAGACAGTCACAGGAGCAAGGGAGCGTATCTGACGGTCGTTTTGTCATTTCAGGGAAGGCAACTAAATGGTGTACTGTGCCCAACCATAACCTGTCTGACACAAAACGATGCTGGATAATAGGCACCCTGGACAAATAAAGCTGGCATCCCTCCTGCTAGTCATTCAGCGTATATAAAACAACCGTAGGCTTTCTAGATTCTACACACAATCTACGTTCCTGACTATAATTTAAAAAGGAAGCTTTAATTAGAGTCTTACAAAGGGATATAGTCCCAGGGGGATCTTGCAATACCGATATGATGAACAGCAATTTCAATAATTCATTAAATAAGAAAGCCAAGGAATTTTTAAACATGATTTAAGTTAAGCAATCTAAAATAATAGATGTAGTAAAATATGTTTTGGGCTTTTGCCCAAAGAGAAAACCAAAGTAACAGAGGTTCCAAAAGAAGCGAGATCATTTGTGTACTTAAGTCTCAAAAACTTTTGAGGACTGCCCTGCACTGTTGCCCTAGGGATTATTCAGCTTTTAAACTTTTGCATAAGAACTACATTCAGGCATTAGCCGCTAGGAAAATCGAATTACAGGAGGATGTCTGGTCAAATCGGTCCCAGGCTGCTGAGGCAGAATATAAAAAATTTTTGGAGCACCGTAAATGCCCCTTTTTAAAAAGTTACTCATCCCCCGAACGTACTGCCTTTGTTACTCGCAAAGCATGGGTCACCCACTACTTGGCCATTTGTGATTCTAATAAGAAGGACGATCTGCTGGCAATGGGTGAGAAAGTGTTGTGCAGGCATCAAATACCATTGCATATCATCTAGTAGGAGGTTCTCCTTGCTGAAGAACAGAGTGCAGGGGGAAAGGCTCCACAAACTGATGGGGTACCAGAGTGATGCGTTTAAAGCATTGGGGGAATTATGCGGCCCCATCCTGACTCAGGGACTTAATGCAGCCACTGAGGGTATGATTCCCTCTTCTTGGGCTGTATCAATTACAGTACCCATCTTTAAAAAGGGGGATAAATCCGACCTTGAATTTTATTATCGCTACTTACTACTAACCAGAGAACGAGGCCCATATTTATTCTTTATTTGACGCAAAAACGGCACAAACTTGCAATATACAATTGTACTTTGTAAATTTGCGCAGTTTTTGTGTCAAAAAGCAGTGTAAATGTGGTGCTAAAAAAGTATAAATATGGGCCCAAATCTCTTAACTGCTACTCCAAATCAAATGTGTGACAGTACATCAAAGTTGGGTCATGACAGTGCATCAAAAATGGGTCACCAGGATGGAATACATATTTTGATCTCTCTCTCTTCCTCAAGAACTCTCCTTCCAGAACCTCTTAAACTACTTCCCCCTACCCCCCCACTACACCTCACTTGACACACCTATTGTTGAAAACACAAATGCCAACCACAATGCTTTGGAGCATTCTTTGAAGCAAAATATTTCTATCATACCCCACTCCCCCGAAAATTATGTGATCCCAGAACCGGCAAAACATCCAATAACCACAAGCCTTAGAGCTAGATGTCCTAATTAAAAACAAACATCAATTTACCTCATCTTAACTCATTGACTCATCCCCTACACAAGACATCAAAGATGTTATGCTGTATAGCTAGCTCTGTTATTGTAATGCAACTTTCATAGCTGTCCTCATTCAACACTGAGACCCTCACACTACTGCGCTCATCTTCATCTCGTGCTTCTAATCCTCCAAAAATTGATACCACTTAGGCATAACATTCTCCATGTTCGGACTGACCTATAAGGCAATATGGCAATGCCAGTGTGTGGACCGTTTTGTGGCTGTTTATGGGTCTGTTCTATGGTCTGATGCACCTGTTTTTACTATCTATTGTCCTGGTATTACCACTAACATTGCTTACACCAAGCACAAATGCTTTCAGTATCCCATTCCTTGCAAAATATCTGAATAGTGTGTCTTTATAAGTCCAAAGCTGCTCCTATTTGCAAATGAGGTTTATGTTTTCAGCTGTAGTATTCGCTAATACCACTTTAATGTTGGTCCCTGAGCCTGTTTTATATCCCAGTCCAACCCTGCCATACTCTGCTGCGATAGAGCAGAAAACACTGGATGAGGGATTACTTTCATTCACTAAAAACCCTTGAACACAATCTGATTAACTTAATAAACTATACCTCACTGCGGGGATTACAAACACTACACCTAAACCCATGAATCTGAATATCTTATACCACCCAGTTTTACTGGCCACTTGATATTTTTAATCTATTGATTATACAATTGTGATCAAATTTTCCTGGAGATTTTAACCTCAACAGTAAAAAAGGCAAAGACGACCATACATCCCTTGCTAAAATATCACTAACAGATAACACCTTACTACAAGATTCCACATTGTCTTCCCACAACAAGGGCTCAAGCTTTATTTCCATAAACAAACCCCACACAATAATATAGAACTCTTGCAAAATGGTTTGGTTATATCTCTTCTTCATTAAATCCTGATCTTAATGCATCCCGCAATGCTAAACCAGAGATATAAATGTTAAAACCTGGAAAGCTCAAACGCATTGGCAATATGCTTTGGCAAAGCCAAAAGGATGGGTTATATATGTGCTAAGGCAAGCAAACACAGACAGGCACAAATGTGAACAGACTTGTCCCATATCAGTACGCATATATTAGTATGCCTCTTTCTGCACCTCCTATGTTTGTGCCTTGTTTTTATGCCCAATGCTTGCCTGGTACCATTCAGCATCACAAACTTGGGAAATTAAACAATGGCATGGTTATAGGAGGCACAGAAAGAGGTAGATTGAACAGATAGTCTATTTGCATTTGAGCTGGCAGTGTTTGCATGAACTAGTACAGTTTTGCTAATGCTTGCTTAATTGCCCACACATACTGCTTGTTATTACATGTGTATAATCACATTGTCTGAGATAAAGTCAAACTAAAATGAGAGGAAATAGTTATCTTTGCTCCTAAAGTGACTGACAAAGTGTGTTTAAAAATACATACTGCCTGAAATTATTTAATTCAACAACTCTGCAGTACAATTCTAATTCACTGAGCATCCACTGGTCATAAAAATGTCTAGCGTATCACCAGTGATGCCAGGGGGTGTACATGTGTACTGTGAAAACTTACTATATCTTTTCAATGCTCCACAGTTTTTTTCCTGTTTTAGACATTGTGTTTAACTGAATGACAACACTACAGCAATTTAGCACTTGTGAAGTTCCCACGTACCCGAATTTCCATGGTTTTGCAATGGACCAACTGGATGTTGAAGTGGTTGCAATTAAAATATTTTGATATTTATTTCACTGTTTCCCCAACGGCTCAGAGCTGAGATTGTTTATATTTAGTTTCTGCTCGCTGTTAGAAATTGCGTTTCTGGTTATCAGAGGATGAATCCCTGGACAAGCAGGAACCACGATCCTAGTCAGACTGAGTCAGATACACACTTAAAGATAACCTGTGCTCACTTTCTGGGTGCTTGAGACAGAGCAGTGAGGCATATCTGAAGAGCAAAAGTGTAAAGTATTTGTGCAACACACACACACACAGCAACACAATAAAAACACCACAAAAGACTACACACAAGTTTAGAACAATAGAGAATATTTATCTGAGTAAAATAAGATTAAAGTGACAAAAGTCCAATGAGAAGAAGTTTAGATATGAACTTTTAAAGAGTAAACTAAAAATAAAACTATGCAGAATGCAGCAAACATAGAAAGAGGAAGTAATGAGGAAAAATAAAGACATTTCGCCTTGTTCTGCCTCACCTGGAGAGGCGTAGGTTTTTGACGCATTCCCTGGTTGACCAGTAATGTTATATTTGGGAATGCACCAAAATCCATGGGTGTATGCATTGGAACACTGAGACCCACCCATGTAGTGCCTTCCCAGAGCAGAGTAACGCAAGGCAGAGATTTGAGCTGCATTGCATTACTGTAGATTTATCAAGTAAGGAAAGGCCACACAAGATGGCCTTGGATGGTTTCATAAATGCGCCCTAAGAGTTGCATCACTCTTACCCTCATTAAGTGGTGCAATAGTGATGCAAATCTTTGATAAATATTTTGGGGCATATTTGTCATTAAATCCCACAGTGCAGCAGAGTAAGTCAGCTTGCTGTGCTGTACTCCACTGTGTTATAGGGAAGGGGCAGGAATGCTCTGTACTTAATGTTGTATGGCTTTACTGGCTTTCCTGGCTTTTCCCAGCACTGGCTCACAATGTGCTGCCTAGCTCCAATGCAGACACCATTACACTATGATGGAAGGGTGCCTGTAATGTAAGCTGGAGAGGCATTTTCCTCTTTCTAAGTGTACTTTAGGGGCATTTTCCTCTTTCTATGTGTAATACAGAATTCAGCACACATAGAAAGAAGAAGTAATGAGGAGAGATAAAGATGTTTTTCTTCATTATGCCTCCCCTGGGAGGCGGAGGTTTTTGACACCTTCCTGGGTCTACCATTAATGGTAAAACTGGGAATGTGCCAAAAACCACGGGCAAATATGTGGGAACACTCACGCTCCACCCATGGAACACCTTTTAAGGGCAGATGAACGCCTCATAAATCTAACAAATCTAACCTAAAGAGTTGTGTACCTTTTGCACCAGGTTGCGTGGTGCAGAGCGAAACAACTCTTAGATAAATATGCCCCTTTGTATGCACACTGAATGCCTGACTTTTTTAATGTGAGCACACCTGTTGCTTGATATTATTTCTTCAATACTGTGAACTCATCCCTCCTGACATTGTTTAAATGCCAGTGTTATTGTGCATCACACACACAGATACCTTTCCTGAGATCATTTATTTGGATGTGCATAACCTTTGTGATTTTTTATTTTTGCAACCATAGTAATTGAGAGTTTTTGACTGATTCTATCTGTGATGCTTTTGATATTTATGTGATGCTTTTGATTTGTGCACCAAGGCTGTTAGAAAATTATTGGTTCCTCATCCTAACTGCCTTATGTTATTCTTTACTTTAGCAATCTATCTTGGAATATTACACTGAATATTGGTGTTCTGTAATATAGAGGCCCATACTACAAGTAGGCTCTTATACTGATTTGGGTGGCCAAGAGCACTTTCCCCCAGATCAGTATTATGACATGTAGTTATAGAGTTTAGAAGATTAGCATGGCTAATACCCGGGACATGTTTTGCAGGTGAAATCTGGGACCGAATTGCAGAGAGTGCCCGGGGGGCACTTTGGTATTACAGAAGGGACTACAGACGCTTGTGCAGCCCCTTCTGTAATACAGTGCTATCATTAGAGGGAGATCCCTTATTTACATGGGGTCATCGCCCCATACAAATGAGGGAACCACTGTGGCTCTGAGTCTATGCTATAGTATGGACGAGGGAGCAGAGGCAAACATGCCTTTAGAAAGCACACTGAAAATGTGCCACAAAATGGTGCGCATTGTTAGTGCGCCTCTTAAAGGCAGCCCTTTGGAGGGGAGAAAGGGGGTACCATGAACCCCCCCAGACATCTCCTTGCAGGCATGTGCAATCACTCACTGCACCTGCCTGCAAGGGGATTTCTCACCCCTCTCGAAAGATAATTTAGTGATTTGTTCTGGTTCACCCTGACAAGCATTGTGGTTGTTGCCTGAGTGGGGCTTCCTTACCCCTCAACCAATAACCACAATTTCATATATAATTATGCAAGTATGTTTTGCTACGTTAGAGTACTTTATGCTGTCATTCTACATTATGCTTGTTTACGTTATGCTATCGTATGCCATGTTACCTTACGTTGTTTTACATTATGCCACATTATAGTATGTTATGTCGTGCTATTTTTTCTTTGATTTGATAATCTATGTTATGCCATGTCATACTGTGTTATGCAGATTATGTGATGTTATGTTATCTAATTCCATGCTACTGGTTTTTAAAAAGTGCATTTCTGCCATTTCAGTTGTCTCTTAGAGTTTACCATAAATGTTGCTTAGCAAAATTGATTTGCTATAAAACGGATTGGTTTGACGAAACAAACTTCACATTTTCCACAAAGGATAATCGGCTCTTCACACCTTCTTTCCCTGCATGCTTGTGCAATGTCTCTTTTCGTTTATTTCCCCTCCTATTGAAAAAGTCAAAATATTGTCAGTGCCTATTTTACTGTCGAAACAAACTTTGTGAAAAGTGAAGCATTTTTCTGATTTAACTAGCGCAGTTAGCATTCTTTTATTCAGATTATTTTCAGCGCTTCTATTCCAACATGTGCGACTCACAATAAGAACACTAGGGGGTTCCTGAGAACCAGTCTTCGCTTTTACTGAGAGATTTTCTCTAAACAGAGCCAAGTGAAATTATGGGTTTTATTACAGAACACAAAAAAATCTTGGCAATCGGCGGTTACCACCCAGAGCCACATCAAACCCCTCGAAATAAAACCAGAATGGCTGTCTCAGCCTTTAAAAACAGGGCTCGACGTGGCGCTCCCAACCTCTGCAGCAGCGAACTCGTGGATGTTGGAAAGATGCTCCTGAAGAAACGACTGAAGTTAGTGCGGTACCCGTCATGCACTGCGCGGTTTGCTCAAGACACCGGACAATTTGTAAAAATGTAAATCCAGGCAGCATCTGTACTGTACTCACACTAAGGCTCATTAAGAGTTCCCTGCTGTTATGAGGTAGTTACCAATATCAAAGGTATTGATTTCACCAGGTGATCCCAAGCTGACCCCCTGAAGCTCAGGATGAATTGGGGAAAAATTTGGGAATTGGTGTTTACTCACCCATGCTACATACGAACAAGTTACAGTCATTTACATAGGAAAACATTATTTGGGATTGGCCTGATGGAGATGTCTCCAGTAAACTGGGAAATATCAGAATCCGAACTATGGGCAAGGTTAATGGGGGGGTAATTTAGGCCCTGGCAAGTGGTCGGCTGGTTCGACAGGTAAACAGAGTCTATGGTTTCTGCTCTTTCGTTGAAAGGCAGTGAGCTAATTTGTAAGACAGCTGCCAGGCAGGCATCTCTGTGCCTTCATTGAAACCTCATGTGAGGTGGTTCTAATGAGCATTTAAGCTTTGCCTAGCATGAGTCCACTCAACATTCTTTTTTTGTTTTTTAAGAACAAGTCCCCAAAGTGGGAATATACATCCATGAAGACAAAAAAGCAATGCACAGAGAGTTGGTGTGCGAGGACCCTCGATGGGTTTCTCTATTCGGTACTGGCATACCATGCCTCGCAAAGCGTTCCCCTGCAGTGTTTTTACCCTCGCGTACATTGAGCGGGATGATCTTCGCTATGACCCGATAGCCCTGTGGCGTACAAATGGTCAGGTCAGAGGCTTCAATCAATATATTTAATGTGTACAATGCAGTCGGTATGGATTATGTCAATTTAGGGTGTAGATTACTTCCGAGTTTATGAAGCTTGCATTATCTGATGTCAGCGGGATTAATAATTGCACTTTTTAGATGTATAAATAGGGTGACCAGATTTTGAGGAGCAAAAACCGGGACAGGTCAGACATAAAAGAAGGACTAAAATCTTTACTCTCACTTTTATATCTGGTCCGTCTCGTTTTTTTGCGTAGCTTTGTGAATGTGTGCCTATACATGTGCATGTTTATATACAGATACACATATATACAGACACACATTTACAAGACTACATATATAAAACTAGTTATGGCTTGACCTCCCACATTGCACCACCAACCCACCTCCACCCACCTCTCTCTGATGGGAGCAGACAGGGAACTGTGTTGCCTGACAGTAATAGATAAATTCGTTTAATTATTTAATACCTCGTAGGCCTCTTTGACTTATGCTTCCCTAGATGATCTGACCTTTTTCCCAAAAACCGGGACTTCTATTTAACAATCTGACCTTTGTCCCAAAAACCGGGACATTTATTTAAAATTAAGAGAAGCATCGGACAGTCCTCTAAAAACAGGGACTGTCAGGGGAAATCCGGGACCTCTGGTCACTCTATGTATAAACCTTTTTACCAACAGCTCTATATTTACCTGGAAAGTGGTGGTATATTTGTTTGATAAACTGAGCATCCTGCAACATATTCAACATACATAGACATTAATGATTACAAATCAAGCTTGGTTCCTTGGTTGCTCAAAAGACTAAACTTGCATTTCTCGTTACTTAAAATAATGAGGGCTATTTCAGCATATTTGAGAGACAGCGTGTTCTGTGCTAAGGTTCTGAGATGAGTGTGTTCTGCCCTGCCGGGGGATTCCTCAGTAAATAGAATGCGAACCAGGACGCCCCTCGCGTACACTGTGAGACATCTTTATGGCACGTGACTCACACAGGTTTCCCCGAGGCGGGGCTAGGTAGCAGTACTGCTTACTGTAAAGTTTCTAGTACTTCCGGGGGCTAGTGTCAGGCCTACTCTGGGATTCATCAGCTCTCTAGCGGCGAATCATTGCACTTATAGGATAGACCCGGTGGCGTTGGATGTCGCCTGCACGCTTATGTGGCAGCAGTATAGATTCACGTCAATGTGTACACGTGTCAGTACTTGTGAATGGTGTGAACGTGTGTGCACGTGTGATAGTACTTTGTGTATGTGATGATGATGCATTTAACCTGCATGGTGATCATCTTGAAATTATGTAGCTTATGTTTGGCATATCCTTTCTGCATGCCTTTCAATTCTATTGTATGTATATATATATATATATATATATATATATATATATATATTATATATATATATAGTGCGCGTTATGTCTCCTATGTGAGTTGTGTGTTTTGACTGTGTTGCTTGTAGCAACGTGTATGTGGGAATAGCAAGTGATTACTGTGCAGTTCTATACATTAAGGATCATATTTACAAGCCCCTTGCGCTGCTGGTGCGTCACTTTTCGTGGCGCACTGGCGGCGCAGAGTGCAGCCCCATATCTATGAGGCCACGTAAAGCCATTTTGTGTGGCTTTTCATGGCCTCGTAGTTATGGTGAAAGGCAATGCAGCACAAGTTGCTGCGTTGCCTTACACTGCATCAGGGAGCGTTCCATGGGCGTTACAATGAGTTTTCCCACACAACACCTATGGGTTTTGATGCATTCCAAAATTTGCAAGGCTCTGTAAACCTGGGAATGTGCCAAAACCTTCCCAGGAGGGTGCAACGGGGAGAAATATCTTTATTTCTCCTTGTATTTTCCTCTTCCTATGTGTGCTGCATTTTGCAGCACACATAGGAAGAGGAAAAAGCCTCCATGGCTTGTTTCTGTGCAGGAAGGTACTCCTTTGTGCACAGAAACAATCCTGTCAACATTAGTACATTACAGATCTTTATGATCTAAGAAGGGGTTGTCATACAGCTCAATTGAAAGCTCTTATTACAGAGATTAGGTAAATATTAATCTGCTGCATTCTGTTGTGATTTTAGAAGACTGCTCATTTAATATGAATGCCCTGAAAAAACAATGTCTAAGACTTCGTGAAACACGTGCTGGCATCCGCCCCTATTAAGATAAACTCTCTGATGAGACGATATTTATATATATTTTCTTTTGAGGATAGCTAAGCAACTTCACTGGAATAGGAAAGTAATATTTCATATTAAAACAATAAGTACTGTAAAATAATATTTATGAGCATGCATGGGGTATTTTGAAAACATCAATCATGAAAGGAATGCAATATGATACAGCAAACATTGCACAAGCTTCTGTTCTTTGATTCTGTTGATGATCCTCAGGCAGGGGGTCCATCAACTATAAGAAGGATGGAATCAGGACTGCAGCCATGGGCCTGCTGCTCTGAGAAATAGCTGTGCTCCTGCTTGTGCTGACATAGTTAACTCGCCCAGTGACATCCCTGGTGCTCAAAATGTGAAGTATACTTTTAAACAAGCAATGACTGAAACGTGCTAACTCAAAGAACTCTCATTAATATTTTATTGAGTGTATTGTCAATTTGTGTTTTAGCTCCCAAGACATTAGCTCTGGATGGACGGGAGAAGCTGTTCCTAGCTCAGAACTATGAACTAATTATTGTGGTAAATAAAAGTTTACTTTGGACTTGAGTTATGATAGGCTCGATGATATTAATATGCATCCACTTAGCAGACTCATTAACTGTGGGAATGGCTACTCGGATTAATAAAATAGAGGATTTTGTAAAGTTTGGTGCTGGCCGGGTGTACCCTGAAGATGTACCGTATTGTTCTGCCCACATGGGCAGCCCAGCCCTAAACTGTACTCGTAGCTTGTTGATATCAAATGTCTTAGCCGCCTCGTGTACTGCATGCGGGACGGGAGGGGCAGGCTGCAGAATGAAGAAAAAAAAGAGGGGGAGGCTGTGAGCAGGAGGGGCCGGCCGGGATGTACCCCAGCGCCTGTGAAGACATTCATCAAACTGAACGCAAAGAAAGTCAAACAAAGCGAATGGTCTCAGGTCTGTCTCATTTTCGAATAAGCTTTCGGAGCCAGTCTATTTCGGTGTGTTTGCCGAACGTATACAGTTCTGTTCCCCGGAGACTCACGCAGGCTCCCAAACCTCAAACTTAAGATTGCCACTGTCGGTGCAGAGTCAGCGCGGACGAAGCTAATACAAGATCCTAGGCGAGGTAGAGTCGAGAGGGCGCGCGGCACGCCCTCCTGACAGTGTCTGCTTCCCTCGTGGGCTGGGCCCTCGGGGGTCGGTTTTGAAAGTCCAGGTCCGCACCAGGAGCCTGTGCCATTTTTCCCAGCTCCGGAGGTTTATTGCAGAAGACAGGGGATGCTTCAAGAGAGACAGACAAGGGGAGGGAGGGAGAGAGAAGATGGTGAGAAAGAGACCAGAGAGGGAGGAGGGAGGAGCGAGGGAACTGATGGAAAGAGAGACAGCCCGAGGAAACGAAGGGAGTGGGGCTGTTTCGAACACTTCCCAGTGCTTTCTGTGGTCCTCAGTGCAGCCCTGACTATAGTTCAGTTCCTTAAAGGTTAACATCACCCCGCAGTGCTCCTCCCACGCCAGACTGGAAAGATGACACCAGCCTCACTGCATTTATCCTTGATGTGTTTAACATTAACCAGCAGCTCTGTGGATGTTTTTTTCCTTATTCTTTTTTTTTGTCTACGTGGATGGGTCGTGGTTCTCAAGAAGCCGCGCAATCTATAATAGTTTCAGAAATCACAGAAGGCAAGGCCCCAGGCTGTCATTAAATCAGTGCTGGTGTGGTAGGCTTCAATCATAGGAGGAGCTCCTTCCTCCCCACAGGGCCCTGCGTGTCCATACTGCAAACACGTTCCATCTCAAATCATTCTGTCACCCAAAAGAGAGAGAATTTAGCAAACTTGTATGGATTTCACCCTTTTTGCCTTTTTAAAAAAGTGGGCCTAATTTGTCTATTTTCAGGCTGCAAACATCTTTCAACTAAGAAACGGGATGTGCAAACATTTTGTACAGGGTTTGCATCACAAAAGTAACACAAACTAGCGCAAAATGTTTTTTTGTTAATTTACTTTCCAGTGAAAAACTTGTTTTGTGGTGGAAAGATGCCTTAAAATAATGGAAAGCATCACAAAGCACTCCTTTGCATTACTCTGCATCATGGAGTCTTTCCAAGGGTGGTACATGGGTGTTCTGATGCAACCATCCATGGTTTTTGACACAAAACCCTATCTACTAATAATATACAGGGCTTTGTGCCACAAAACAACACCACTTTGAAGCAGGGTTTAAAAGGAGGAAAGCTTCTATTTCTCCCAACTTTTCCCATATTGAATGTCTGTCGTACTGTACAGCACACATACGAAGTAAGAAAAGTTTTAAAGTTTATCTAGGCACAGTATTTTGTATTAGAAGGGTAACCTTCCAATACCAAACCTATGCTAGAATCATGCTGACACCTTTGCACTACGATGCAAAGTTGTGTGCCTGGTGCTAGGCAACATGATTCTGTGCCAGCCCTACAGACACCAGGATAGTGCCATATCTACTTAGAAATGCTGCTTTCCTGTGTTCTCCCTGTCACGCAACACAGCACAGAAACTTTGGATGCTGCGTCACGATCTATAGCATCTTTCCAAATCAGGTCCAAGAGTATATAAATTAAAACACTAAACAACTCAGTTCATAACATTCCCTCCTAAAACACAAAAACACACCATGAGAAGGAAAAATACATTGCACAATTTTTTATGGATTTGCTGGTGATAGAATGGTTTGCTCTAAAAAAACAAAATACAGAGAAAAAATAAAACAATAAAAAGTAGACTAGAATAAAGAACAGTACCCCAAAAAAGTAAAAACAATGGTGAATAAAATGGCGCAGTTATGTTTGGCTAAAGGTTGGGGTTAGGGAGAAATGTATGTTTAGGTTATATTAAGGTTAGAGTAAGATATGGGGAGATAGACGTAAGTTAAGGAGAACACATTACAATGAGGGTTGGGGTAAGAGTTAGGGTTGGGATTTTAGTAACAAAGCAGGAATAGGAATGAGGATACAATTAGGTTATGTTTAGGGGTTCCATTACGTTTGAAATAAAGGAAGATGTAAGTGATGATCTTAACGCGTCCCAGTATGACTATTTAACTCACTTTGGGACTCGTTTTAGGCCAATGAATCTTTTGACCCTGATTGAAGACACCTTAGGACGAGATAGCTAATCAACATGTCAATTAATATGTCAATAATGTCATCAAAGTTCACGGTAATACGACAATTCAAATTAATCAAAGACATTTAATAAACTCGAAAACCACCATGACCTTTCAGTCATGAATAACCACACCAGTTTAGCAGGATTTTGTGAAGTTTATTCCCTATTGATTACCATTCTACTAATAAGTTTATTAATCTCAAAACCAAGAAACACATTAGCATAGTGACAATATGGCAACTCTGATAAGATTTCACCAAAGCAAGAATCACGAATATTAGAACATAACACGGCGTCAGCATAGGTTATCCTTAGCAGAGTAACGTTAGCACATTATTCAACAAAGCATAGATTCAGTCATTTGTCTATTTGCGTCAGTTTAGTGAATCCCTCTCCTAACCTCGAATTAGCATTGGCATGTTGGGCTTCATGCAAAATAATTTAGTAACACCAATTTAGAAAACATCTAGCTATGGTCTCTGTCAAAAGAAGCAGTTGGTACCTAGAAAGGAAAAGCAAACAGAAATTACAATTACATTGTCATATAGTTACCCTCCGTATTGGGTCAGCACTCAGGTTCGGTCTTCGTCCTCAGGACATCAGTTGATTCGCCATCAGGAATTCAGCAATCAGGAAAAGGGGCACTTCCCTCATAAGGAGGTAAAGTGTAAACAGGCAATATAGGGCAAGAATGGTTTAAGAACCAAACAGCAAAGTCTTTTTGCAGAGTGACAAAGTGTCTGGGTCATAGCAAGACGTGACAGCATCTCCCTCTCATCTATCTCCTAGTCTCCTATTCTTTCCTGTTCTGATTTACTTCCTTGTGTCAAGAGTTTTTATCCCATTTTCGTTGTACATTCCTCTAAAATTTGGTTGGATAAGGGGTTGCACCCCACTATCTCCCTCCAATAGAGTTCCAATTATCTCATCAAATTTGTCACCCCATAACAGTTCTCACGTATTCTATTGGTCCTTATGATTGACGTCTTTAGCGGGTGGAATGTCTGGTATGATTTCATACTCTCGTGGTCCTTTGCACATCTTCAGTCAGTGGCTCCATTGTCTGTACCGGTTCAGGCGACCTTGTACCTGGTATTAATCTATACTGTTGCGTTCAGCTAGAATGTTTCTACAAGCAATTCGAATTTCATGAGAACGGATCTACTACGGTTACATTAATCTTCTAGTTGGAAAAAACAAGAGTTCATGTCCTTCAGCAAGTCAGCACACTGCACGTTAGAAAAACACATTTTATATGAAACCAGGCAGCTAGGCCTCGACTCATGCTAACTAAGGCCTAATGATTTATTAACAGAATTCTAACATATAACCTTTCATTATTAGTAGAAATCATGTTTCAATATAACATTTCATTATTATTAGTCAGTTTCATTAGTCCCCGTATATATTGGCGGCCCCTCCCCGTGGGCACTTTTCAAGCGCACATTTTAGAAAAATTCATTGAGACATTTTCTATGCGGCATTATTACACATTAGTTCATAAACATTTCATGTTAATATAGAATATATATATATATGCCACGCTCTCTCAATGGTATAAGAGAGGTTGTGTGAAAATATGATTTGGAACAAGCGTGGCAGAATGGCTGAGGAGATAGACGTAAGTTAAGGAGAACAACTTACAATGAGGGTTGGGGTAAGAGTTAGGGTTGGGATTTTGGTAACAAAGCAGGAATAGGAATGAGGATAAAATTAGGTTATGTTTAGGGGTTCCATTACGTTTGAAATAAAGGAAGATGTAAGTGATGGTATAAGAGAGGTTGTGTGAAAAAATGATTTGGAACAAGCGTGGCAGAGGAAGGGGTAGTGATTTAACTGGCCCACCTGTAAAATGGCTGAGGGAACACAATGTAATGGAGCAAAGCTTAGAGTTACGGTTAAGGTGTGAGTAATAGGTTTAGATTAAGAGCAGAGATACTGGAAGTATGCAATTCTGAAGCCATGGCATTCTCTGCATAGTTATGGATTTAACACATTTAGCACATAATCCAACATGTGCTGCATAATGTACAGATTGTAACAAAAATGTTTCTAACTCAAACAGATCAAAAGTTACTAAATTTGTGGTAACAAGTGTTGCTGCTCATTGGAAGGCCCTATGCAATGGTTGAATGGTGACCTTTCCATTGTTTAGTACTGTATTTGGATGTTAGACTTCTATTAATGAGGTGAAATCCTTGCCCAAACAATGTTAACATGCAAAAATGACACTATTATGAGGTAACATTATCACAAAATGTGCCCCTTTATGCTGCATAATTTGACTTTTCTTGCTGCATAACTTAATTATCCTTTCTGCATAATATGGTCTCCCTGGCCTCATAATTCCAGTGGCCCGTTTAATGGTTCGTGTATACCTATTTAGTGGTAAACGTTGTAATTGTTTTCCTCCACAGTTTTGTATTTGTTATACACAAACATGTTCAACTTAAATTCTTACCTCTACCTTTTTTAAATGTAATCTTGTACAATCAGCAGAATGTATGAGGAAGATGGGACTCAAGGGATACACGCAACAGAAATGTAAAAATGAAGTGTTCCAGACACATATGCAGTGTGTAGTACCAAATGAACCTAAGGAGCTACGTTACTTGCCCTAAAGGGATTTTGAAAGAGACTATTGAAGTTTAATGTGAGATGCAGTTCCATTATACATTAATGATTGGTAAACCATCTAGAGGTAGTTGGTTTCTCATCGCTAACATACAACAGCCAGCAAAAAATAGGCAAAACTCCTGTTCATGAATATATTATCATCATAGACCTTTATAGTGCAGACTGTGACCTACAATCTGTTTTCATCTTTCTAAACGTGCCCCTTAGTTTTATAGCCACACCGAGGCACAGTCCGGTGTAATAAAGGCCAAGAAATCTTGTAATATACTGTATGCTAATAGTGGAATCTGTCTAAAAAGACTATTGTTTCACGACTGTTCCACTAATCTCATATAATGATTGTTGCTGTGACAGACAGTTATTAGTTTAAATGTGAAAAAATGTACTGCATCGGTGTAGGCCTTACTGCAATGAAACAGAACATCTTCCCAACGAACATCTGTTTTTGCTCAGTCTGCATACCGCTGCACTCAATTTTCCATCATTACATTTCGTGAGACTCTGTGCTTTTGTGGTGCAGTAAAAATCAAGGTTTGCATATTGTCTCATTTTGCAAAATGCAAACATGGAGTCTGGTTGTTAAAACATGAGCACTGACCATCGGTAAATGAAATAGGAAAAAATCGAAATAGACACCCTATGCAATGTGAATATCTTGCAACTCATCACCAGACCAACCCACTGCAAAGGCATCTCCCTCAACATCTTCATATCCAGTCCAATATAACGCAAAAGAATAAATCCTCTAGACTGAATGATCCCCTCTTTTCCACTCTATTCTAATACAGCAAGTCTAACCTACATGAGAAAATCAAACACATCACTCCTTTAAAGTTATGCCCCTTGAACTTCCTCCAAGATGATCTCACTAAACATCTCCACACACCCACCCAGCAACTGATTCCACTTCACTCCTGAGTGTGCTCAAAACTCCCACAAAACATGTAGACATACACATGTAAAAAAATACACTGCTGGCTGTTTTTGCTAAAATCATGGTGCACTACGTGGCCAAATGGTTGTCCGGTTTGCTTGAAACCGTAGGGGATGTGGACTGGATACAAGGCAGGATTCTCTTACTATTCCAGATGATCCTAGGGCCCCAAGACATGAGTAAACCAACAGCTGTACTCCAATTGAATCCTTTGGCTGAATTTAACATCATGTCATATCATGATAGCCTGATCAGTTCTTTAAGAACAGTTGGACTGGCTGGACCAGAGCTCTACCTGTTTAGGTCTTTTTTGATTGGTGTAACCCAAACCTCTGCAATTTTAGACATAGACCCTCCCCTATATAAATAAAAGATCTCCTGACCATCAAGGTTGAACCTGCCCAGACACCACTAAAAGAATTTCTGTCAGTGAGAGTCATTTGGAAAATGAAAAGGGATGCCTGATCAAGAAACATCTTCTGTTGCAGAGCATTGATTAAATGACTTCAGCATTAGAAGTTGAGTAAACTCACAGTAAAACTTCTGCCTCCCTCCTTGTGACTGAGGTAGCTGAATCCGTACCACTCCCACTGTTTTGATCTGTTGATCAATCCACAAGTTATGGTGTCCCACATCAGTCAGGCCTTTCCTATTTAACATATGACTGCAAAGACTGAGGTCTTATATTAAAGAGTATGAACTTTGAAAAGTAGCAGAAAATCAAGAAAACTCAAATTCTGACTCGAGGACTGTTCTAGATCAAGCCCCAAACAACTTCTCTATCTCTACTAGAGCTAACTACCAAGCTCCCATTACTCACAGATTATCCAAGAAAGTGGGCTATGGTAACCTCATTCAGGTACCTATTGAACTGCTACTGCAACAAAGAATGAAGTGAGGAATATGCACCTTTAGGTTGCTCCTCAAAATAATGAAGGTGATGATCCAGTTATGTACGATTTGAAAGTATTCTCTTATTTTTTACTGGCATACACAGGTAAATATGCATAGGTATCTTCAGTCAAGTTTTACCCAGCCCTTCTTATTTCTGATTCCATCACTGGAGGAACAATATTATCCCACATCTTTTTCAGTTTGTTGGGATAAAATGGGGGTTTCAACTTCCTCCAATTTCAGTCTCCTTGAGATATCACAGGAGTTATTTCCTTCAGTTCATAATAGTGCTTGCCAAAGTGCTTGTAAATTACATTTAGATTTCTGTCCCATTCCAGAAGTTTATCTAGGTGGCTCGTCCCACTTAAAATATGCAGGTGTATTGTTATGTGTTTTTTATTATTGTTTGATTATGGTGAGTGTTTGCATTTGTGTCTTTGGATAGAATGGTGGGAGGATTACTGGTTTGTAGGGGACAGTTGGAACTGTGACGATTGCGACTAAGATCAGAGTGGAGGTGTGCTACGTCTTTCTTGTTGGCTGTTCATCTAAAAAAAAAAAAAAAACTCAGGTATTAAACATAAGTTTACATCTTTGCATCATCCTAGTGGGAATGGTGCTGTAAAATGGATGAACCGTTATATCAAAGCAACTTTACAGCTTGCCAGAGTGTCTGGAAAAAAAAGTTGTGTGTGGATTAGAAAGAATGATATGGGCTTATAGAACTACTACTTTGGATGCCACTGGATTGAGTCCTCTTTTGATTATGAGGGGACGGGTCCCTTTCTTTAGTCTAAAACTAATCCAGGATGGATGAAAATAAGGGGATTGGTGCACTGGGACCTGGATAGTGTCAAATGTTCTATTCGACATGCTCAGAGTAAATATAAAAATCTATATGACAGTTGGCATGGTGTCCAATATGTGAATGTACATATTGGACAATGGGTGAAATTGGGGAAAAGAATGTGAAAAGGTGAGAGTAATTTCAGTGGACCTAAGGAGATTATCAAGATCTTCATTAATGCTGTAAAACTTGATGATGGGAGTGTACATCTTACAAGTGACATTTTTGTGGTAAAAAATGGTTCTATTGGAGTTACTAGTCATTTTTCTGTCTCCTAAAAAAAGTGTTGGTAGTTCTGGGATAGTCTTGAGCAGTATGATTCTCGCCATATTGTTGATGTAAGTGATGTCAATGCAGATGATGGTTTGACTCTCACTACCTTTTTAGGTGGATTTGAGGATATGCTAGGGATCCATGTTTTGCAATTGGATACTAATCTTTGTGCCACTGTTGTGTCCAATGTAGTGATGGACTTGTGTATTAATGTTACCTCACAGGATACTTTCGGACAGCTGCCTTTGGCAGAACATGGACGTTTATCTCTTGATGCCATGGTAAATCATTCTAGTAGGCTTAATAAGTTGCCTAGTAAATTAAAAGATTTGGTCATGTATGAATATTTATTTTCTTTTTTGTTTGATTGTGTACGTGTTTGCACTGGTGCCTTTGATTAGAATGCTGGGATGATTCCTGATTGGTAGGGGACAGTTGGAATGGGGACAGTTGGGGCCGAGATCAGAGTGAAGTGTGTCTCTTTCTTGTCGGCTGTTCATCTAACTTATGAAGTTTACTGCTCATGTAAAAATCCTCATTGCAGCAGGGACCTGAAAAAGAGACAGCAAGTTAGTATTTATATTGCTGGTTATGGTTGTTAGAAATGGGTTCTTTGGTTGGCAGTCAGGATACCCCCTGTCCAAGCAAGGACCCTCACTCTAGTCAGGGTAAAGGAGAATCACCCTCAGCTAACCCCCTGCTCACCCCCTTGGTAGCTTGGCACAAGCAAGCAGGCTTAACTTCAGAGTCTAAGTCTAACGTATTTGTACTAATACACAGAGTAACTTAGTAAAAACACTACAAAATGACACAACACAGGTTTAGAAAAATAGGTAATATTTATCTAAACAAAACAAGATACAAATCACAAAAATCCACCATACACAAGTCAAGTTATGAATTAAAAAGCAAAAAGAGTCTTAAATCCTTAGAAGGCAGTGCTAACACTGTTAGTGTGAAAAAGTACCTGGGTTCTGTCAAAATAACACCGCACGTGCGAGTGTGCATTGGAAAAGGCCAGCGATGTGTGGATTTCTCACTCACAAGCGAGACTGTGCATCATTCCACCTCCGGTCGGGTCGGCGTGTGTCATTTTTCCTCTCCGCAGGAGAGTGATAATTCGATCCGGACAGGCACCTTGGGTCCGGGCAGACTTTTCGTTGTTTTTCTACGCCCAGCGAGGTTTGCGTCGACAATCCTGCCACATAGTATCAAAAAACCTCCCTATGTGAGTTGCGACGTTATCAGCCTTCATCAGCGGTTGTTGCGCGTAGTTTCTCCAGCTGCTTGCGTCGATCTTCCAGCCTAGATGCAGATGGAGCGTAGATTTCAGCTGCGAAGCCGGCGGCCCGTGGTTTCTCAGCCGCATCTCGGAAGGTGCGTTGAAAGTTTCCCCGCACAGTGATCTGTGCATGGATTTTCAGTCTTGGTCTGCCAGCTTCACCTTTCAAGGGCCCAGGAACTGTATGGGGCATCACTTGGCAGGGCAGGCATCTCAGCAGAGAGTCCAGGTGCTGGCACGGGAAGTCTGTGATGGCCCTTAGACTTCAACAGTAGGAGGCAAGCTCAGGACAAGCCCTTGGAGATTTCTTCACATGCAGGAATGCACAACAAAGTCCAGTCTTTGTCCCCTTGAACAGGCAGAAGCAGCAACTGCAGGATAGCGCCACAACACACAGTCACAGGCAGGGCAGCACTTCTCCTCAGCTCTTCAGCTCTTCTCCAGGCAGAGGTTCCTCATGATTTCCAGAACTAATTTGTTTTTTCAGGGGTTTGGGTGCTCTTCTTATACCCATTTTGGCCTTTGAAGTAGGCCTACTTCAAAGGAAAGTCTCTCTTGTTGGTGAGATCCTGACTTGCTCAGGCCAGGCCCCAGACACACACAGGGGGTTGGAGACTGCATTGTGTGAGGGCAGACATAGCCCTTTCAGGTGTAAGTGACCACTCCTCCTCTCCCTCCTAGCATATATGGCTCATCGGGATATGCAGGCTACATCAGCTCCCTTTGTGTCACTGTCTAGAGAGAGGTGCAAACAGCCCAACTGTCAAACTGACCCAGACAGGGAATCCACAAACAGGCAGAGACACAGAATGGTTGAGGCAATACAAATGCATACTTTCTAAAAGTGGCATTTTCAAACACACAATCTCAAAACCAACTTTACTAAAAGGTGTATTTTTAAATTGTGAGTTCAGAGACCCCAAACTCCACATGTCCATATGCTCCCAAAGGGAATCTACACTTTTATCATATTTAAAAGTATCCCCATGTTAACCTATGAGAGGGATAGGCCTTGCAACAGAGAAAAACAAATTTGGCAGTACATGTAAGAAAAGGGAAGGTTTAGGCCTGGCAAGTGGATACACTTGCCAAGTTGATTTGGAAGTTTAAAGCTGCACACACAGACACTGCAGTGACAAGTCTGAGCCATGTTTACAGGGCTACTAATGTGGGTGGCACAACCAGTGCTGCAGGCTCACTAGTAGCAGTCGATTTACAGGCCCTGGGAACCTCTAGTGTACTGTACTAGGGACTTACTAGTAAATCAAATATGCCAATCATGGAAAGCCAATTACATACACATTTTATATAGGAGCACTTATACTTTAGCACTGGGTAGCAGTGGTAAAGTGCCCAGAGTAACAAAAACAGCAAAAACAGAGTCCAGCACATATCAACAACCTGGGAAACAGAGGCAAAAAGTTAGGGGAGACCACGCCAAGGATCCCAAGTCTAACAATGGTTCTATTATCATTCCTCTTTTACCCACTTCACTACTTAAAGGTATTGTAATAAGAACCCCCGCCATTCCATTCCGCACTTGTCTGGAAAACAAAGAGAGCATGTCAGTAGTCCACCTGCCAGTCCTGGTGAGTTATATAGGGATTTTTTTTTTACCTTGGTTTTGCCTGCTTTTATCCTTCCCCTCTCTGTAGTGGCTCTTGCTGTTTTACTGCATGCCTTTTATGTTTTACTCTTTATCTGCTTGTTTGGTTTTGTAAGATGGGTTGGGGAGGTTTCCACATTTTAAATACTTTAGTCTCTCCCTCTTCCAGGACGATAAGAGAGTTCTGCATCCTACATGCAAAGGCCCTTGCACTATTGCTCATCGCAGGTTTGTTAAGTTAAGGAAAAAGGGTGCATGTGAGCATAAAGCCAACTATCGCTGTGCCTGACCCATTCCATCCAGCTTCCCTACTGTGGGAGCCGACAATGGCGTAAGACTGCATTTCTAGTGTGAGGAGTTGTGCTTTATCCATCTTTCTATTGGCAGTGGCGGTCTGGCTTTTCATTCGGGTTGTGACTCATGACATGCCTTTAAAAAGCAAGAAAAAAAGTCCAAAGCCCTAATTCATGGTTCTCAAAAGTATTAAACGAGGAGAGAATAGACCTGAGGTGACTTGAAAATACTTGGAGGTAATCCACATCTCCCACAAATCTGACACAGTTTAGGGCTCTGAGAAGAAACTACAAACATCACATCGTCATAACAAAGTTCTCACATTAAATTGCTACTGAATACCTCAGAGAATCGACCAAAACCTTTTTTGTGAAGTAGTTAAATATTCCAACACCCATTTTTTATAATACAAAAGATGTTACTGAATCTAAATGTGAAGACTGTACATTGTTTTCTGAAAAAAAGTAAAATGCATCTACGTCTCTCTCACTTCCCCCAGCAGACCAGCCAACAATTGACCACAAGTTAAGCCTGAAAGCTCTTAGGACTTGGTCTCATTTTCACAAAATTTCAGATCTAGAGTAACTAGAAACTATAACCAAGTTAAACCCCTCAAATCACGACACTGAGGCAATGTCTAGAACATTTGTAAGGAACTGGCCAAACACCTGCCACCCGACTGCACCTCTCTGGTGAACTCTTCACTTGGGCAAAGTTTGTTTCCAAACTGAAAATTGACCAAATAGCAGACATTTTGTAAACAATCTCTGCTAATGCTAATGACACTAGCAGCATCTGCCCTTTCTCAGGTCTACCCTTCCTAAGGCAAACTGCAACCCTCATCAAAAAACTATTTTTACAACTTTCAGACTGGGTTTAAACAAGGATGTAGTACAGAGACTGCTCTTCTTCACCCACTTCTTTCACTCCGATGATGCACCCACTTGTTTCACTCCGGTAACTCTTACCTTCTTGTGCTCCTTGGCCTCTTCGCTGCCATAGATATCGTCGATCATCTTCGTCATCACCGAATTGATCAACATCCCGAGAAAATGAATGGGCATAGATGGTATGGTTCTAAACAGGTTCTAAAGAAGTTCTCCTAAACATCAAAGTCCACCTCCTTTCAGGGATTATGTTTGGCACATCTACTCGGTATTGTAATATTAATGGTTTTTGTCACTACTTTTCAACTCTTTCCTTCTTTTGTAAAGCGATCTAACGCCCTTGTGCCATGATCGTACTAGGCCGTGTAACAGAAACCCACATAAATAATTTAAATATTTACAATTCAGGATGCTACTACTTCTGTCTTTTGTACGTTATTCCCTCCCGCCGTGATGCCATTTCTTGGGGTAAATCATGTTCTATAAATAAATAAAGAGACCCAATTTCTTAATGTTACTATTATTACTGCCTTTGACTTTGTGTTTGGAAATTTTAGGAAAAAAGGTGGGGTGTTACAAGTATTCCATGGAAAAAGTGAAGTCCTTGATCAAAAATATTTAGAAAGATGCTATCATGTGACGTTCCTTACGAAAATTAAGAATGCACACTTTAAGTTCACTAGTAATGCTTTGAACGTGCCTAGACCCAGTGGGTTGAACTGAACAATTGAGAAGGTTTTGGATTCATTTTATGTTGGTCCGAATCTTCCACACAATTATGCTCTTAGATTATAGTGGCGTACAGCTTTAAGGGAGCAGTTTAACAAGCTGTTTGGAAAGTTCAGACCACGCCGGAGTCCGTGAGTCATGCATTAGGCAGACTTGAGGAATGCATCGGCACCGAGCCCCTTTGCCGGGCCGTCTGAAACAAATGACTCCCACGATAATATGTCTTCTTAGCTGAGTTGCCCCTACCTCCTAAACGGTAATACTCCAATGGAGTATCCGAAAAGCTTTGCTTATTTATAATAGGAACTGAGTGACACGAAGATGAAAACCTGTTTGAAATATCTCAGAGAGAGTCAGCATCGATCAAATTAGCATCACACGAAAAAATACAAAGCTACAGCCCTTGCCTGTTCCGTTTTTTACCCAAGGACGCAGCTCATTAAAAACTACGGGAAACGCAAAATGTAGAAAGCTAATCACGCTTCGGTGACATGAGAGGCACAGGAGCTACGGAGTCTCCCTGGATGTCCTTTGATAAAGCAGAACAAGCATTGGTAAATGCATTAGGTTTCCCCTAAATGATCAATAATAAGCTGTTTTTTTGTTGTAAGTTGTAGCTTGGTAAGCAGTTGCACAATATAAATTATTGAAAGTCCATTAAAGTGTTATGACTTTTAAGATTTATGTTGAACACAACAGAGTAGGGGACATTTTTTTTGCTTTGGTTAGACCCGAAAATCTTTCCTAAAAAATATCACAGTACTGGGCGCTTCTTTGGTTCAGATGGTTATGTAAATCTCTGCCCCATAGCACTTTGAAAAGGCACAAGTTCTCGTTTAGCAGTCAGAATTATGACTTGTTTGAAAATGCTGGAAGAGCAATGGGATGTCGAGTTTAAATTTAAACACGGAATGCCAGCACATCTAGTTGCCTCCGAGCAAATTCATATTGTCAAGGGTCCATTCGCTGAGCTAATTTGCTTGCACATTTTAGGAAACAGCTTTGAGTATTGACACCAGCCAGCTGTGCCTGTATTATCACAAACTGAACAAATTGCGATTTAAACAATAATTGCCAAATGCTCTCTATAGACTACTCAAACTACGGGATGCCCAGGGACTCAGTGAGTGCACAATCAAGTGCAAATTCGAGATGTGGGTTTACTGAGTATGTGTGCGGGTGAAGCACACTGGTAGTCATTGATAGAGCGTTCCGTCCTAATAAATTACCTGTATCTGGACGCTCTTGGGTCGATGAATCTTTTGACCAAGTGGGGCTCTCTTCACCCGAGATTAGTCAGTTTAATCAAATCAATAATCAATAACGAACATAAGCAATGCCCTGATCAACATAACACTTCACAATTAATCCAGAAAACATTTCGGCGAACCATGACCTTCCGGCCATGAATAACCACACCAGTTTATTCAAAATTAATGAATTTATTTCCCTATATTAACAAAGCTAGCACAATATAAATGTGTCTCAACACCAAATGATATATGTAAATGAACATTAATAGCTGTCCATAACGGCGAAAAAGATGCAATCTATGCAGCATTTGAATAACAATGCATTCGATGATAGCAACGCAAACCACTAAAACTATAATTTGTAATGGGCTAATTGCATACATTAGTCAGCATAACAAGGTCTCAAATTGCATCGTGCGACAAATGAATCCTCATCTAACCTCAAATTAGCATCGGCATGTGGGACTTCATGCAAAAACAATTTAGCAACATTGATTTGGAAAACTCCTAACTAGGGCTCTTATCAAAAATCAGCAGTTGGTTACCTAAAAAGAAACACAATGCAATTGTACATTTTCCTTTCATATTTACCAAATTCAATCAGCATTCAAGGAAGTCTTCGTCTCACAGGTACCAGTTTCGATCAGCATGGGATGGGGCAAAGGGGCAGGGTGGACGGGGCAATTGCCTCACGGCGGCAAGATAAAAGGACAAAACTACTACTTTATGCAAAGGGGCAAATCGAAGTTAAAGTCTCTAGGGCGAGAATTACTTAAAGTCTCTTTCTCTCGATTAGAGAAAGCATCAAAGTCTCATTCAAAATGGCGTCGAACATCAATTGGCATCGTAGAAGATGGCAAAATGACGAGGTCGGCAAGATGGGCCATAATGGCTGCAATGGGCGATAATGTCCTCAATGGGTGCAATGGGTAATGGCCGCTGGCTAATGGCTTCAATGGGTGCGATGAGTAATGGCCGCTTTCTTCTTGTGCACCAGGTTTTAAATAAACAACAGTTCGAATCCAGTAGGGTCTTCCATTGGAGGGTTCATAGGTTGGCTTCAAATTGTCCAATCAAAAACAACAATTCACAAGCTTCTACCTAGGCATACATTATCCTTGGAGTCGGGAACGTAAGTTGCAACATATTTTACCAATTAACTCACTTTCAGAGCTTCCATTGTCTGCACCTGCAGATTGACCTTGGAGCAAAGAAGAAGATGCCAGGCTGGCACGAAACCTTAAAGATAAGCATGTGAACCGATCTCACTGGAAAAGTACAGCTTCAAGCAAGAATACACGTTTTATTAGCACATTAGAAAAACACGAGCATCTAAACCGTGAGACAAGGCAACTAGGCCGAAGCCTCCACTAAAGTTATGCTAAGTTAAAACATTTCAAACAAGCAAATCATGGCACACGTTTACGGTTATGTCAGATTAGTACAATTCTAATACATCACGTTATATAAAGCACGCTTATAAATGTTAGCGAACTACTCTGAGGGCACATTTGTCCCCGTACAATCTTTATTAGTTCGGTTAAAGTCACACTTGATTATTGCGGCACTACGTTTATGCGCTAATAAATGTAAAACCTTCGTTTCTGCGTCATCAATCCCTCCTCTGATGACTACTTGTCATCACACAAAACCATTCCCACAAATTTTATTCCATTAAAATTCTGTCAGTTCTCTTTGCCTTTTAGTTCCCCTTGTTCTTGCCTTGTATTCTTCTGCCATTCTTTTTATCATTTTCTCTTCCTTCCTTCTTTTAATTCTTGCCATGATCATTAGTATTCCCCTCTTTATTCCCCAAATCCCAAAAATGCAAATTAGTACTATTAGTATTCCCTGTATTATTTTTAGTAATATTCCATTCCAAATGCCACCAAGCCAATTTCCCACTGAAGCAATTCCCTTTCCAACCTTCTCCCAAACTCCTGGTTCTTTCAATTCCTTCAAGTCTGCACTCTCTTTTGTTAGATTTGCAAGCATTGTTTTAATTTTCACACTGTTGTCTGGTATATACGTGCAACAGTGACGCGCACCAAGCATTTTGCAAACGCCGCCATCCTTTGCTAAAAGAATGTCTAGGGCAAGCCTGTTTTGAAGAGTCATAGCTCTTTCTGCTGCAAGTTCAGCATCCATCAGGATTATAGCACCTGAAAACTTTGTCAACATGTTATCCACTATAGTAGACAACTTTCTTATTTTGATGGAATTCAACACAACTCCCAATGAAGGAATCATGGCTCCAAATATATCTCCTACCACAGCAGCTGCGGTCTCTCTTTTCTGGATACGATGAGATCCAGGCGTCTTTGGAATCACCGATAGGTCATCCAGTTGATAAACCTTTGGGAACACTATACCCAAATAACATCTCCCCCCCCATCCCTTTGGAAGACGATAATAGGCATTATGCCCGCAAATGTAATATACACCAGGTATGACAGGGTCAAGTCCGTTCAGCATGAATGTCCATTTGGCCTTAAAGATAAACGTATGTTTACATTCACTCGCTCCCACGAAAATGTTATCATAATAAGATTCACCACGATATATACAAAATTTCCCTACATGCCAAGCATCTAAAGCTATTTTTCCTTGTGTTTTTATTGCGGCAAAAGCATAATTATCTACTGAAGTCCTCTTACTTAGCTCTTTTTCTAATTTAGCATTCATTTGCGCCCTTCTATCGTCTGTGCGATCTAAAAAGCTTATTTCTACTGCAGAGAGCAAGCAGGTAAGGTTTTCCCTATGAGCGTGAGCTGTTTCAAAAGGTTGCATTGGCTCGAAAAATTCCCTCATTATTTTAGCATCCCAATCTTTAGCAATCTGGCTTAGTTGCGTTATTATAGGAACATATGCAAAGGTAACATCGTAATTTGAGTAAAAATACTGTATGTTAGTTTGACCATAAAATCTAGAAGTTACTAAACTACATGTAATCCCATATGTAAGAGGCATGTGGTGATAAGTCACCCCTTCCGTTACCGATGTCGGTATCTGTGTACACACATAACAATCTTTTGCATCCATAGTCTCAACATATTCTGTTAGTAGGCGATAGAAAACATTATACGAAAGTTCCTTCTTATCATGCAAGTGTCTCTCATCTAATTCTAGTCTTTTCAATGCGGTTAGTTCAGTGACAGTAACAGGAGCAGAAGTAGAAGCATACATTTTCTCATTCTCACCCTTACCACGCGTTGCAAGCACTATTGCCATTATTATTATTAGTAGACATGCAGTTATCAAGCCTATACACGCATATTTACAATATTTCACTCTACTGTTTTGTGTAGCGTACTTAGTCATGATCTGTATAGAATCAGAGAGCTAGAAGCACTAAAAAAGAAACGATTTAGCAATTTGTTACAAAGCTGAACGAGCGCAATGTTCACACAGTTTTCTTCAGGAGCCCAGTCACTTATCGGTTAGCAGCATTTGTCTCAATTCGGCAATAACTCAGTCTTTTATCAGTTAGCAACGTTGTCTCAAATCGGGTGTGAGAGTCAATCAGGTTATCAAAGTCTTATCAAGTTAGCAAATGTCTCATCCGGTTTAGCAATGTCTCAGCTGGTTGTATCACGTTAGATTATAGCAAGCAATGTCATTTATCAGTTTTTCAGTCAATAGTGTCCATAAAACTTTTCTTTTCTATTGGTATCTCTTCTTCTTCGTTCTCGAGGCTAAGAGATACAAATTCGTCGGTCCAATCGTCATTGACTACATATGCCCATTCTGGACCGGAATATCTCCTGTTTGGTATCCTTTTCCTTTTCAATTTTGCATCTCTCTTTGATTCTGCCTCACTGGTACTTTCCTCTTTGGCCAAGTCTTTTTCTTCACTTGTTGTTGGTATCACTACAGACACTTCCTTTCTTTTCTCTTTCACTCTTGGCCCTTCACCGTCGTTCAACGTTTCTCTAGTCCTTGCTTTTACTGGTGATATACTTGGTCTTCTCTTTGCACTGTGTCCACTTGATGGACCTGCGATCTCTTCTGAAGAAGTTTGAACAGTTTTGTTCTGTTCTGCCTTGTCCCCTCCTTCTGGGGAGTCAATCAGGTTTTCCTTTTCTTTTTCTGTACCGTCTGCTTCTGGGAAAGCCCTCCTCTGATCAGGCTCTCCTGCTTCTTCACCTCTTTCGAGCCCTTTGTCACCGTTACTTTCTTCAGGCTCTTTGTCACTTTCAGCTGCTTCGTCGCTGTCTGAGGTTTCTCCTTGGTCTTCCCCAAGTGAATCGGTTGCTTCGTCCTCAGAGAATATTTCTCCCTCCTCTATTTCTGCCTGTTCACTTCTAGTTCTGTTTTGCTCTGCCTCAGCGCTCGGCACTTTGTTATCAGGTACTGGCAGTTTCAGCGCTTCAACTTCCTCATCTGTGGGACACAACACTTTCTTTGTATGACTGGCGTGGATCCAGTTGGGAACTCCCGCACACTTCACAGCGGTAGTGGTCGTCAGGATCACTTGGAAAGGGCCTTTCCAACGGGGTTCCAGACACGACTTCCTCACGTGCTTCTTTATCACGACCCAGTCACCTGCTTTCAGTGTGTGTCCTGGACCTTGGATCGGTGGCAAGGTGGTTGCTTCCACCTGGTGAGAGAAAGAGCGAACCACGTCAGCCAGACCTTTGCAGTAGTCTAACACCATATCATCTGTAATATTCAAAAGCGCGTTTGCGGGAACTGCAGGAAGTCTCATGGCCCTGCCCATGAGAATTTCGTGCGGGGACAATCCAGTCTTTCTGTCAGGGGTGTTTCTCATTGACATTAACACCAAAGGCAATGCGTCAGGCCATTTCAAATTTGTCGATGCACATATTTTCGCCATTCTTGATTTCAGTGCACCATTCATTTGTTCCACCAGTCCTGAGGCTTCAGGGCGATAGCTACAATGCAGTTTTTGCTCAATGTTCAGCGCTGCGCAAAGTAACTTTATCACCTCGTTATTGAAGTGACTTCCTCTATCTGATTCTAAAGAGATCGGGAATCCGAAACGTGGTATCAACTCCCTCAACAATAGTTTTGCAACTGTAAGGCTGTCATTTCTACGTGTGGGGTATGCTTCAATCCAGTGACTAAAAATGCACACAATCACCAACACATACTTCAGACCTCCATGCACAGGCATCTCAATAAAGTCCATCTGCATTCTGCTGAACGGGCCACCCACCCTGCCAATGTGGCTCACGTTCACAACCGTTCCCTTTCCTGGGTTCATCTGTTGACAAATGACACAACGATGGCAAACTGCTTCTGCAACTTGACGGAATCTGGGGTTAAACCAATCAGTTTTGAACAATCTTATCATGGCATCTCTCCCTAGGTGAGCCTGCCCATGATAGAACCGCGCTAGCTGCGATAAGAGACTATTTGGTAAAACAAATTTTCCTTCATTTGAAACCCATAACTCATCTGGTCTTCGTGTACATTGTGACTTAATCCAGGAAGCTCTTTCATCCTCCCTGACGCTATTCTGTAATGCTTTTAGTTCATCCATTGTATCCACGACCTTCAAGGCAAATGCTTCAGCTGGTTCGAGCTCTGGCTCACTTATCAAATTCCATTAATCCCTGAGCAATATACAGTTCAAGGCACAAAATCTTGCGACCTGATCCGCATATGCATTTCCCAGGGAAACATAGTCCTGTCCTTTTGTATGAGCACTACACTTTACCACTGCAATTTCGGCTGGCATCTGAATGGCGTGTAACAATTCCCTTATTCTCTCCCCGTTTTTCACTGGGGACCCTGAAGAGGTCAGGAAACCTCTCTGTGACCATAGTTGCCCAAAGTCGTGCACAATTCCAAACCCGTACTGACTGTCAGTGTAAATCAAATCAAATCAAATCATTAACATTTATAAAGCGCGCTACTCACCCGTGCGGGTCTCAAGGCGCTAGGGGGGAAAGGGGGGGTTATCGCTGCTCGAACAGCCAAGTCTTTAGGAGTCTCCGGAAAGCGGAGTGGTCCTGGGTGGTCCTGAGGCTGGTGGGGAGGGAGTTCCAGGTCTTGGCCGCCAGGAAGGAGAAAGATCTCCCACCCGCCGTGGAGCGGCGGGTGCGAGGGACGGCAGCAAGTGCGAGGCCAGCGGAGCGGAGGGGGCGGGTGGGGACGTAGAAGCTGAGGCGTCTGTTGAGGTATTCCGCTCCCTTGTTGTGGAGGGCTTTGTGTGCGTGGGTGAGAAGACGGAAGGTGATCCTTTTGCTGACTGGGAGCCAATGCAGGTGTCTCAGGTGTGCGGAGATGTGGCTGTTGCGGGGTACGTCGAGGATGAGGCGGGCCGAGGCGTTTTGGATGCGTTGCAGGCGGTTTTGGAGTTTGGCGGTGGTCCCGGCGTAGAGGGTGTTGCCGTAGTCCAGGCGACTCGTGACAAGGGCGTGGGTCACGGTTTTTCTGGTGTCGGCGGGGATCCAACGGAAGATCTTGCGGAGCATGCGGAGAGTGAGGAAGCAGGCGGAGGACACGGCGTTGACTTGCTTGGTCATGGTGAGAAGAGGGTCCAAAATGGTAACCATCATCAATGTAGACAGTTGGCATGCTCTTGTAAGGGCTACAAGCTCTGCTACTTGTGCGGAATAGACTCCTTGAAGCCAGGACGCTTCCAAGACACCTGTTACAGTACATACAGCATATCCTGCTTTCAATATTCCCAATGCATCTCTTAAACATGACCCATCAACAAAAACAATTTGGTCATTTTCATCAAGCTTAGTATCCTTAATGTCAGGTCGGGGTTTTGTGCAAAATTCAGTCACCTGAAGGCAGTCGTGCTCGACGTCTTCAGCGTTCTCAATTTCAGCATTTTCACCGGGAAGCAAGGTTGCTGGATTCAACGTAGTGCACCTTTTCAGCTGCACATTCGGTGAGCCCAGAATTATTGTTTCATACCTTGTGAGTCTTGCTCCAGTCATGTGTTGCGTTCGGGAGCGGGTCAAAAGTATCTCAACTGAATGAGGGACCATGACTGTTAATGGGTGTCCCATCACTATTCCTTCACTCTGAGTGAGGCTGATACCAACTGCTGCTACGGCGCGCAAACACCCTGGCAGTGCTGCTGCGACCGGATCCAAAGTAGCTGAAAAATACGCTACTGGTCTGTTTATGCCACCATGGGCTTGGGTCAAGACAGACAAAGAACATGCATCACGTTCATGACAAAACAATGTGAAAGGCTTTGTGTAATCAGGCATACCTAAAGCTGGAGCCCTGCACATACATTCTTTCAATTCAATAAAAGCATCCATCTCATCTCCTTTCAGCTCAATTTCATCCAGGGCATCCTTCTGGGTCAGTTTCAGTAAAGGCTTTGCTAGAGTTGAGAAGTTGGGAATCCACTGGCGACAGTAGCTCACCATCCCCAAAAACTTCCTCACCTCCCTCCTCGTCTTTGGTGGACTCATTTGAAGTACACTTGTTATTCTTTCCTTCATTATTCTCCGTGACCCTTTCTCTATTTGATGACCCAAGTATTTCACTTTCTTCTGACAGAACTGCAACTTTGAAGGGGACACCTTGTGTCCATTCCTTCCCAAATGGTTCAGCAGAGCAATGGTGTCGGCTGTGCAGCCACTTTCTGTCTTAGATGCAATCAGTAAGTCATCAATGTACTGTACTAGGGTTGACTCGAATGGCAATTCTAACGCCTCCAAGTCTTTCTTTAGAATCTGATCGAAAATTGACGGTGACTCCGAAAACCCTTGAGGAATTCGACACCAACTGTAAACTCTGTCTAAGAATTTGAAACAAAAGAGAAATTGGCTGTCCTCGTGAAGAGGCACCGAAAAGAATGCTTGTGACAAGTCGATGACTGAGAACCACTCGGCATCGCAAGGGACTTGAAACATTATCACAGCTGGATTCGGTACTACAGGGCAGCATTTAATTATGATGTCATTTATTTTCCTCAAGTCCTGCACGATTCGGACCTTTCCACTCGGCTTTATTAGTCCCATGATTGGTGAATTACATTGACTGCTTAACACTTCTTTCAACACTCCCTGTTTTACAAACTCGTCAATGAGTTGGGCGACTTTCATGAGGGTGTCTTGTGCCATGTGGTATTGTGGGGTCTGGGGAAAGGTTACATTGGGTTTTACGGTCACTTTCACTGGTTCCACTCCTTTCACCAATCCCACCTCTTTTCCTGTCATATCCCACACTTCCTTTCCGACCGTTTCCCGTAATTCAGCTGGAATATCTGCTTCAGTTATCATCGGAAAAAGGTTAATCAGAGGATATTCTTCATCGACAGTTTCCATCTCATCCCCTTCTACACTGTCCTCTTCTTCCACATCACTGCTCGTCTGAATTCTAATTCCATCGTTCGAACACATAATCGAACATCCCAATTTGCACAATAGGTCTCTCCCTAACAGTGCTATCGGGCTTGAGTCACATACCACAAAATTATGTAACCCTTGATAGTTACCAATTCTGACTTGTACTGGATCTGTGATTGGGTTCGTCAGGTGCCTGTTCGCTACTCCCACTACTTGAACTGTTCTCCCTGAGAGTGGCAAATTTGGTACTTCAATGCTCCTAACAGTTGAACGTGTGGCTCCTGTGTCAACCAAGAATGAAACACAATGACCCATAACGCTTCCCTCCACATATGGGCCCTTTTGATCAACTTCCAAGGATGCTGCAAGCACACAATTTCCCTCCTCATCTGAACTTTCACTCTCCCATACATTGTTTATTCCATTCTCACTGTGTAGTGGGAACTGTTGTACTGTGCCATTTGTACTCATCACCTGACCCGAGACCTGTGGAGGAACCATCACTTGCTGCTGACTCACTGGTGCCAAGGGTATTTGCATTTGCTGATTAGGTACCATAGGAAACTGCTGTTGCATTGGCTGCATTTGCGTCATCTGCATACGGGGCATCTGCATCTGCATCTGCTGCGGCTGCATGGGCTGTAATCCCTGCAGCTGATTTATGGTCTGAAAATTTGGGTTTGGACCTCTCATTTTCGGTCCCCTCATTGTCTGGAATGCATTGACATCATTGTTTTGCTGACCAACACCTGCACCTTCCTGCACCACCATCGGGCACTCGCGTTTCCAATGCCCGACGATTCCGCACACGTGACACGGCATCACCCTTTTCATTGCCTGCACACCATTCGGAATCGCAACAGTGTTCAAATCCGGACCATTACTCCCAAAGCCTCCTCTGCCTCTGCCTCTCGCCTGTGGCTGAAACACCATATTTCCCTGTGGCTGCGGCTGTGGTATCTGCTGTTGGAACCCTTGCAACCCTTGCAAACCTGTCTGAGCTGCTTTAAGTTGCATCATCATCACTTTCTCTTTCAACCTTTTCTGTTTCACTTCAATTTCGTCGCTACAGTATTTCGCATAATTCAACACCTCATCAATCGGTTTCGACTGCCAACAAATCAAATGCGTCTTTATCATCTGACTTATCTCTGGTCTCAGCCCTTCCACGAATCTAAACACAAAATGAAGCATGTCCTTCGCCTCTATTGTTTCCGTGCCACTGTAGTTCTTGAACGCCTTCAACAACCTCTCATAGTAACCATGAATCGACTCTTTAGCCTCTTGGGCAGTTCGATCAATCTTCTGCCAATCCACATTTTTCGCGGCAACCTTCGTCTTCAAATGCTCAATCACCTTATAGTACAAGCTCATTACCATAGGTGATGGTGCACCCGTATCCCTGTCTCTTTCTGGTTCACTTGTCGGCCAACCTACAGCCCTTTTGCAGTCTTCCCACAAATCTGCCGGAACCACAATCTCAAAGAGGGTGTTCAGGTCTTCCCAAAGACATTTTGCAAGCTTCACAAACCTATCAGTCTGCTGATACCATTCAATCGGTTTCTCTCTCAGTTTGGGAAAATCATCCATAAAAGACTGAATGTCGCTTCTGTGCCACGGTACATGTATTAATTTTCCCCCTGCTGTCTCCCTCATTGGTAACATGGTTATTGCATCACTACTCTGTGGTCTTTTCTCGTTGTGCTCTGGGACACTGTCTTTCTTCTTTTCCTTTTTCCTTGCCCATCTGCTTTCCCATTTGTCTAAGCACCCCCACACTTGTGCACTCTGCAGCAATTCTCTAAGGTGTGTTTTCATGTCTGCTGACCTCATGTGTTCAAAGTCTGTGGTCCCGAAATTCAATCTATAGCTCCTTCTCAAATGTTTTGTCTTGTCTATCTCAACCCCGTTTTTGTCAGCTATTTCTTGCAACCTTCTATGTACCTTGTTCACTTCTCTTGTAATCCTGGGACATAGATACCTCAGCTCTTCTTCCGAGTAGGACTCTAACCTATTCAGACCCATAGTCCCTTCCACCAATTCTTCTGCTTCCATGTTCAACCTTACCCTATTCAGATAGTCTTCTCCCTTCCCACTGGCTGAGCTTTGTGTGGAATTCAGACTGTTGAACCACTGTGTTAGCTGTTGCGCATTCAACCCCATCAGTGTAGCATTCACATCGACTGCCATTGATGGTTGCGGCAACTTTTCAGTGTTCGATGATAGCGGTATCATCAGTGGGGGACTCGACCTCACCATTGTTGACTGAGCACATATGGGACTAAACTCCATCAAGGACCCAGATCCAGTTGGCTGAGCCGCTATCGGAGTTGTCTCTGGAGTGTTTTCTATGCACCTCCTTTCCGTCCCATTCTGCACCATTGATCCTTGACCACTCATACCTGAGTTAGGCTGAATGTACAAAGGTACCGGTGGACCTACAGTAATGGGTAGGGATATCGCATCTGGGTTCTGTCCATTCCCCAGGTTCTGAGGCATGTTCATTCCCACACTATGGGTCATCATTGCCGGCATGCCCGTCTGACTCCCCGTCATCTGAGCATGTGTGGCTCCCCCCTGCATCTGCTTTTGAGGCATCAAAAACTGGGTTGATCCAGCTCGTGCCAATGTTGGGTTGCGACCATCCTGTACTCCCATTACGGTTGGATCTAGAATCATTCCCGTACTGTTGTCACTGCTGTAGTACCTTGGGACCTGCGGCTGATAATTTTCTGCTGTTTTCAATATAGGCACATCTGGATATATTCTCCTAACCTGCGGTATCTGCGGGGTGAACAGTAAACTCGGGTCCTTAGATCCCGATGACGTTTCTGAATTCGGAGTTTCATTATTCCGTACCGGTGCCGGAGGGGCAGAACTGGTACTTGGACCTTGTTCACTCTCTACATAAGGTGGTGGACGGTCGTTCAGCAATTGCATGATGAGCTCCTCATCCTCTGACTCGTCTTCTCTCCTTAACTTTTCCTCGTCCTCTCTATCTTTGGAACACCTCCTGTTTGTCTTACAGGTAGCTTTCTTGCCTGTCGCCTCTTCTTCCTTAGCAATTGCGGGAAACAATTTTATCCCCTGCAATATATCTGACCTCCATACCTTCTGTGCATTATCCCACCTAGCGTCCGCTAGTGTCTTTTCTACCTTTCTTATCCTGGTCTCGAACTTCTTTTGCTGTTGCTGTCTAGCCATTAGTTCCCAAATCGCTAGAGCCTCAAACTGTGCTGGCCTTGGAGGTACCTTCATGTCGTACATCGTGAATCTCAAATTCTCTAGGATCCTTATATTGAATGTCCCATGGATCGAGAACGCTACGCTCCCATGTCTCTCTGTCAGCTTGTGCCATTGCTTTAGCCAAAGGCACGGAGCTACCCCCCTTTCCTCCATTACAATGTAAGCTGGTGTACCTTCGGGTGGCGTCTCCTCTCCTACGCTCGCTTTAATGTAAGACTCCCCCTTCATCGCACTCTTTAATGCTTTAAAAAATTTCATTTTCTCGTCTTTTATTTCACAAAGTTTGTAATCAATAAGTGACTTTAATTCCCGGAATACTCTTCGCTTGCCTTTCCCCTTCCAAATCGAGCCCCACGGACTGCGTCCATTCCGTGCGCGACCCTTCTCTGCAACCAACCTATCCCAGCGCGGCTCCTAGTGACGTCACACTCACACACTCTGCGGCTGACAAAGCCTCGCGGCTAGTCCTCCTTCACTCAGCTCCTCTCGTAACAACTTCTGGCAGGTATCGCGAGCAACCAAATAATAATAAAACAGATCTGTCGGTTTACTACAGGAAGGGTAACACAATCGCTTCAGGACCTTAGGGATTTTTCACTAGCCTCGGCAGTTTTTCCATCTTTCTCGGTCCCCACTTTCGCAAGCAAATCTGACCCGCAGACTCTGCTCTCAACTTGTCAATGATCTATTCTAGTGCACTTAGAATTTGTCAAAGCCCGAAGTCGAAGTTTTCTTTCACTTCCTTAACACACGTACCGACTCGTTGACCACGCCCGGCCAACCTATTAAACCGACTAGACCACAACATAAAACAAGTGTCTCATACACTTTTTAACATACTCCGGAGTCTCTTGACCTCGCAGGGCCCGTCTCAACAACAACAACCACGTGGACCTTTTTCTGCACAAAGCGCCACATGCACATGAAGTTCGACGACTTCCCTACTCTCACACTCGGAGTCGCACCTCCGCTATTCTCTAAAATCCTCGCAACCTTTTCAAACAATCTGCGGCAATAAGCTGTGCAAGCGCAAAATCCTGACTTCACTCATACCGTCACTAGTACCGCCAACGCCGATTTCACACCTCCATTCTCTCCATTCGCAAGCTCCGAGATCCCGGGAAAGTCGCGGGGGACTTAGGGCATCATCATTCTCTCAATCTGTTTTACCCAAGAAAAATCTAATTCAACACCATATACCTCTCGAGTGGGGTCCCAAACGGCGAAACCGTCCTCTGCTACCATCTACTGATAGAGCGTTCCGTCCTAATAAATTACCTGTATCTGGACGCTCTTGGGTCGATGAATCTTTTGACCAAGTGGGGCTCTCTTCACCCGAGATTAGTCAGTTTAATCAAATCAATAATCAATAACGAACATAAGCAATGCCCTGATCAACATAACACTTCACAATTAATCCAGAAAACATTTCGGCGAACCATGACCTTCCGGCCATGAATAACCACACCAGTTTATTCAAAATTAATGAATTTATTTCCCTATATTAACAAAGCTAGCACAATATAAATGTGTCTCAACACCAAATGATATATGTAAATGAACATTAATAGCTGTCCATAACGGCGAAAAAGATGCAATCTATGCAGCATTTGAATAACAATGCATTCGATGATAGCAACGCAAACCACTAAAACTATAATTTGTAATGGGCTAATTGCATACATTAGTCAGCATAACAAGGTCTCAAATTGCATCGTGCGACAAATGAATCCTCATCTAACCTCAAATTAGCATCGGCATGTGGGACTTCATGCAAAAACAATTTAGCAACATTGATTTGGAAAACTCCTAACTAGGGCTCTTATCAAAAATCAGCAGTTGGTTACCTAAAAAGAAACACAATGCAATTGTACATTTTCCTTTCATATTTACCAAATTCAATCAGCATTCAAGGAAGTCTTCGTCTCACAGGTACCAGTTTCGATCAGCATGGGACGGGGCAAATGGGCAGGGTGGACGGGGCAATTGCCTCACGGCGGCAAGATAAAAGGACAAAAGTACTACTTTATGCAAAGGGGCAAATCGAAGTTAAAGTCTCTAGGGCGAGAATTACTTAAAGTCTCTTTCTCTCGATTAGAGAAAGCATCAAAGTCTCATTCAAAATGGCGTCGAACATCAATTGGCATCGTAGAAGATGGCAAAATGACGAGGTCGGCAAGATGGGCCATAATGGCTGCAATGGGCGATAATGTCCTCAATGGGTGCAATGGGTAATGGCCGCTGGCTAATGGCTTCAATGGGTGCGATGAGTAATGGCCGCTTTCTTCTTGTGCACCAGGTTTTAAATAAACAACAGTTCGAATCCAGTAGGGTCTTCCATTGGAGGGTTCATAGGTTGGCTTCAAATTGTCCAATCAAAAACAACAATTCACAAGCTTCTACCTAGGCATACATTATCCTTGGAGTCGGGAACGTAAGTTGCAACATATTTTACCAATTAACTCACTTTCAGAGCTTCCATTGTCTGCACCTGCAGATTGACCTTGGAGCAAAGAAGAAGATGCCAGGCTGGCACGAAACCTTAAAGATAAGCATGTGAACCGATCTCACTGGAAAAGTACAGCTTCAAGCAAGAATACACGTTTTATTAGCACATTAGAAAAACACGAGCATCTAAACCGTGAGACAAGGCAACTAGGCCGAAGCCTCCACTAAAGTTATGCTAAGTTAAAACATTTCAAACAAGCAAATCATGGCACACGTTTACGGTTATGTCAGATTAGTACAATTCTAATACATCACGTTATATAAAGCACGCTTATAAATGTTAGCGAACTACTCTGAGGGCACACTACGTTTATGCGCTAATAAATGTAAAACCTTCGTTTCTGCGTCATCATCATACTCACAAGACTCCTTAAAAGCGTATGAAAGAGCTGGACTATATATAATCTTCTCTGCTCCCATCTGATGCCTCCTGTGACTTTGGGCACTTACATGATGTGTATTTCGGTCCCACTGGGAACTGTTTGTGTTCAGTGCCTCTTTGATTGGCAGGAAGGTTGTGTCAAGTCTTGCACTGTCCGTACAATCAGGTAATTGCTTCTTTAATGTATGCTAATTAGATGAATTCATGAGTGAAAGATGCGGTTTGCATCGCTATCTAGCCGCCAGCCACAGGAGTGTGTTTCTTTCCCGGTGAGACTGCCACCTGTCGAAGCAAATAGAGTTGGCACACAAAGGGGCATATTTATACTCTGTTTGCGCCGGAATTGCGTCGTTTTTTTTTACGCAATTGCGACGCAAAACTAACTCCATATTTATACTTTGGCGTTAGACCCGTCTAGCGCCAAAGATCTTGGAGTTTGCTTCATTTTTTTGCGTGGACACCTACCTTGCGTTAATGATATGCAAGGTAGGCGTTCCAGTCTAAAAAATGACTCCGAGGCATGTGCGCCGTATTTACACTCCCGGGCAAAAATGACGCCCGGGAGTGGGCAGGTCAAAAAAAATGACGTCCAGCCGTTTTAGCGTCATTTTTTAACGCCTGGTCGGGGCAGGCGTTAAGGGACCTGTGGGCTCGGAAGGAGCCCAGAGGTGCCCTCCCATGCCCCCAGGGACACCCCCTCCCACCCTTGCCCACCCCAGGAGGACACCCAAGGATGGAGGGACCCATCCCAGGGAACTTAAGGTAAGTTCAGGTAAGTTTTTTTTTTTTTTTTTTGTGGCATAGGGGGGCCTGATTTGTGCCCCCCAACATGCCAATATGCCCAATGACCAGGCCCAGGGGACAGAAGTCCCCTGGGCCTGGCCATTGGGCAAGGGGGCATGACTCCTGTCTTTGCTAAGACAGGAGTCCTTTCAATGGGGGTTGGGAGTAAAAAAAAATGGCGCTAATCGGGTTGAGACGAAAATTTTGCCTCAGCCTGACTTGCCCCATTTTTGGGCGCCCAAGCTCCATTTTCCCCTACGCCGGCGCTGCCTGGTGTAAGTCATTTTTTTTGACGCACACCAGGCAGCTCCGCCGGCTAACGTCATTCCATAAATACGGCGCCCGCATGACGCTTTGGAATGGCGTTAGCCGGCGTAAAAAATTTTGACGCACAACTGCGTTGGCGCAGTTGTGCGCCACAAAGTATAAATACGGCCCAAAGTAACTGTAGGGAAACAACACAAACTCACTGGCACTCCGAGGTCAAAGTCTCAGTTTGGGGCAGGCAGTCCTAAGACGTTTCAGTCCACAATCAACAAGCATGTCTGCCCAACACCATCAGCCAGGAGCATCAAGGTCTGAGGGGCAGGAAGTGTCAGTTTGAATGAAGGGAGTGAAGTAGAGAACAGAAAACTACGTAGAGACTAGGGGTCTGCAAATGCTGAGGTGGTGCTCGTTGGACAGCAACGGAGGAATGGTAAATTAAAGGGTCAAAGTGTAGAGTAGACAAGCGTGAGCAGGTGGAGGCATATTCTCCTTGGGATATGTTCTCCCCAAGATATGTACGCCCCGACTTTTGGGTTCTCTGACATGGACGCTGCCAGCTGTATGTGTTCTATGAAGTGTGGTCCTGGACATACATGCCCCTTGATAAAAGAGTTGGATGAAGCCCGTTCGGGGCAGGAGTGAAGATTGCATGCAGACTTTGTACATAAAACAAAAAAAAAGCCGACAAGCATGCTTGAAATGCATGCAGTCAGGTGGAGAATGTGTAAGTAAACAAGCACAGAGCAAGCACTGTGGAGAGAAGATTATGTAAACAAGCATTGAGAAGATTATTTAACAAGCATGTGAAGGCAAAACATTAAAAAAAGTTCCCCAAAAGCAGATGGAAACAGTACTTTGTCGTTGGAACACTGATAAGAGAAGCACACAAAGAACAACATGAGAAAGAACCGGAAACAGTATGCTACAGCCAATAGAAATGAAGGAGAAGTAAGTGGCAAGCACAGGAACTAAAAAAAAGCAAGGAAAGCAAAGGGGTGGGATGAAAGCCCCTTTGAAGATTTATATTAAATACAATAGATTTCACAAGCACAGTACAAGCAATGTGTAAGTGAAACCTAAAAAAGGCAAACAACAAATAAACAAATACCACTTATTGAAATAAAAATCGGCAATATGAAACTACACAGGACTGAAAAAACAAACTATTTTCAATTTTCAATGTGTTTCTTCTCAAAGTGAATTGCTAAAAAAATGCAGGCTGCCGAATTATGCACATAAACAAACTGAGTATTTCAAATGATGTAAATTCAGTCACACTAACAATGGTTCTGCCCATGGTCCAATGTGAGGTCCTTTGTTTCTCTCTCAGTAATTACTCTATTGTTTCAAGTACTACTGGCTTAGTTATCAATGAATCTAAAAGGTACCTGCTAAGGGTTTCGCTTTTAGCTACATGCCAGTACCTTAGCACTGTTATTAAATATCTTGACCTTTGCCACCTCATGTGCAAAGGAAGGGTGTTATCAAACACCACATTTCTTCGTGCGTGTACAGTAGTGGGTGTTCAACTTACAGCAATGTGCCTGCTTAACGGAGCTGTTTTGCTTTGTGGATGAGTCCGAATAAATGTATTGTATTAGTTGAAGCAAGGCATTTATTGTCTTTCTTCCATTCAAGGGCCAGATGTGTAACACGCTTTTACAGTGAGAATGACCCTATTCAAAACTACCACTAATGACAAAATTGAAATTAGATTTGCAGGGCGTCCCTTCCAAATACAGAATTGGATTGGTAGGTATTAATGTTTTGCAACTGAATAATTTTTTACTGACTACTGAAAGGTAGTAGTAAGGCACTTGCACCCCTTCGCCTTGGAGAATGTTGAAAATAATATTTTTTAGGAGTAGGCAATGGTCACATTAACCACTGACTACTCTTAAACAAGCATTTGCAATGCAATATGTCTTGCATTTGTGAGAATTAGAGCTATTGGTGTTGTAAATTACAATGTCTCTTAACTATATGTTTTGGTTTGAAGTGCAGTGGATGTATGCCATATGCCACAGCAATCCTCCCAGGCCTGTCACTGCATGAAAGAGGACATAATAAGGCAGGCAGTGTTTTTGCCTCATTCCTACAAACTAGCTATGATACCCGAGAGATACAACCCTTTCTAGTGTGTTTACCTACATTTTTATAGCACCAAACAAGCCACAAAGAGGCACCTTCATGGCAGAGTGAGGGCTCAAAAGAGTTAGGAGCAAAGAAAAGGGGACAGCCATATATTTCTGTGTGTTAAACCTTTAAAGGAATTATTCTTCTACATTGGCAATACCAGCCTAACTTTTAAAACATTGACTGTATACAACGAGAGTAACAGAAGAGGCAGCTTATCTGAACAGGAGACCTCAAATGTCTACAGATTGGTGAATCAGAGCTTCAGTGGTAGATGGGCCAACAGGATCAGTTCCAGAGGTGCAACATCTGTGACCTTGGGTTAGTGTTTTAAAAGGAAATACAAAAGGGCTGGTACTCTATTTATTTAAAGCACTACCTTAGGTTAATAGTCTCATGACTGCCCTTGGCACAGGACTGGACTCTGTAGAACAAATACATGTAACTGAATCTCCCAGACCATGACTGTGCCATTTTGGTGCATACATTTGTTTTGAAGTGAGAATCATCTCTGTTGGGGTAGCTACTGAAAATTTGAAGTCTTGGCTTTGCCATCTGGACCACTCAGAGTAGAGCGAGAAGCCAGGGTTTGGATGATAAAGTGTTTTTTCACCTAGACCAGTGGTGCCCAATGAGGCTCCTACAGGGCTGGTTCATTGGCATTTTTTCAGGCTATGAAAAGCATTCAAATGTATGTTTTTCTTGGGAATCCAAGGTAGGTCTAGAACCATGTCAGAGTTTCTTGATACCCACGTAAGATAAATTATGTAAAAATAATTTATATGGATCTTGTTTACACAGTGGTTACCCTACAAGCCTTGCATGGATACTGTCTTCCCAGCCTTTCAATGAACATGCATGTTCTATAATGACATGCAATAAAGTGTTCTAATAACCTAAACGTACACCTATAATATGTATATAACACATAAGAACTGCAAACATAAAAATGAAATAAAAAAGCTGCTGTGCAGTGCACTGCTTCCTGTATCACCTCATGTTCTATAAATAGGCCACTCACTCTATCAGCTTATGAGGTCACCAACGTCTCTTCTCTCTGAGCATGGGGAATGATGACAGAGGCACCAATCAATCGTTTCCAGTACGTAGAAAATCAAGTCTTCAAATATTCTAAATGAAAGTACTTTAGGCCCATATAAATTATGAAGTGAAAAGTTACCCAGCCTGAAGATGCTATTAAGCAGCCATGGCTTTGCAGCCTGAGCCGGAGATGACTGTTTCAGAATGCAAAGACATGCAACTAGGAAAATAGGCCAAACATCTGTGTACAGAAGCAAACAAAGACTGTCTGACCACAAATCACCACCTTCATTTTAAATGGCAAATTAGAATTATAGAAGAGAAATAGTAAAATAAATATTCACGGGGAGGAGGAGGCATTGGGCTGCCACCCTACCTGGAGTCATGGCACCTTCGGTTATGTTTTTTGTGTGTGTTTTTTTCAGGCACATGGGGCCACATTCACTAAGAAAATCTACAGTCTTAGTTTACTTCTACTTTAAGGGGGGGACTTTCGCGTCTGATATTGGAATTTTTGCAGAATTCCATTAGTAATCCTGGGAGCCTGCAACAGTCACAACATTTTGGAAGTACTCACAATTGTAAGCAGCTACACATACATAACTGCTCATGGAAAACAATTTCATGTGAGAAAAAATTATTACTAAGACATTTACCGTTTCTAACTTTTACCATGAAAATGTTTTTCCTGGTGGCGAAGCAACATCTCCTACAACTCCACACATTTTAGGGATGTTTCACCTCATTCTGTTACTGAGAAATGATTTACATCTGTCTGCAACAACAGTAACTCTCTAAACTTTTCCAGGCTGAGAATGTTTGTGAGTAGTTACCAATTCATACATTTGTCAGTGTGCACAAACTCTCTATGGCATCCCCACTGTGGAATGCTCACCCCACACTCATTGAAGCAGAATTACTCCAACCTAATGTTACTTAACACAGTTGTTATATTATGTGTGTGTAAGTTGAGTTATAAGCTCAAATTCATAGTTGAACCTATGCATGCAAATGACTGTGAATCTGACAATGAGTGTTATGGGGCACATAAGCCCAACTTTCTACTTCCCAGAAAACCTTTTGACAAGTAAATCTCATGGTGCCCAAATAGGTGCTGGGAAAAGGTTTGCATTCAAAATATACCTGCTGACCAGGATGTGGACATTGATCCAGCCAAGGGTGGCCACTGTCCATGTCACTGGCATGGCACTGGATGCCACAGTGGTGGTGCCTTGTGCAATATCACATTGATGCTTGGTCCCCTTTCCAGTTTTGACACAGTTTGGTTGTGTCACACAGCCATAAATAAGAAATCACACAGACCCAGACCTTTTCCAGCCTGCAAGCAGCTCTGTGTGAGTTGTAATATCAAATACTATATTTTGAGACATGGTGAGGCACATTGCTCCATTGCTTTTATCCTGTCTGTGCCATTACAAGCTGGGAAAAACCATGTGAGCATTACTTTGGCCGAGCCATTCAATGGATGGTCTGTTGGAACACCTGGGCCAGTGATTGGTGCAATTTTCAGCTCGAGCAAGATAGAAATGCCAATGCTGCCATCCCCATATAGGTTAAATACGTAATAATTTGACCTAACCACTACGTGACTCCATAAGGCACCTTCATTACATCCAAGGGCTTGGTTAGACCATATACTCTCTGAAGGGGAACTTGTGGATCCCCAAATGCAACAAATATAATGCTTACAGCATTAGAGTACTTCTGATGTGTAGATGTAGAACACACAATGAGAATAAGGTAAGATAGTCATGTCCCTCTCAGGCAGTGACTCAGTTCTGACCTCTCTCAAAGTCAAAGAAGATGTCACAAAATAGTCTGGGCACATGACAGGAATATTTATGTGTATTGAAGATGCCGTGAACCGCTGCTGTGAAACAGGTCAATGTTGTGGTGATGCTCAAACCGAATGTGTCCAAGTCTGTGAAGCATAAAAAGATGTTGCACCAGCCACAAATTCTCAGTGACTCACAAGTCATAAATGGAAATCATGTATTACTTTAGCGAAAATATTAACTACTGTGTTGGAAACCTAGACTGCATCACGTATACGTAGTGCAGTCGTAAAGATGCATTCCTCTTCATAACCCCATAAACCAACCATTTCAATAACAATAATAATAAAATTATAACGATCATTTATGTAGCCCACATTAAGCATTCAGTGTCTCCTCTTGGTGCATGTTAGTAAAATGAGGAGCCACTGGAATGATGCAGTCTGTGACTCTGGCATAGTCTGCAGAGAGGCAGATCCTTTGCAGAGGTCACCTGGTCACTTTTTAGTTGCTGATTCTTGCGGTCATACGTTAAACTGGTACTAGTAAGGAGAAATCTTTGCTCAGACCGTATTAATGTGTTAAATGACAAAACAGCAAAATAATGTTGCCACTGAATGCGCAATATTAAGCAGCATAATTTGCATTTTCTAGCCACATAATTCAGGCACCTCTGCTGCATACGTTTGCCTGCCATTTGCTGCATAATTCTAGTGGCCCTAACAAGAGGTGATCTGAAGAGGAGACGCAGATGTACAACACAAGACTGACAAATACACATGTTGAAGCATTTATTACCATGTAAATCAGTACAGAAGGTAGTCTATCAGTCATGGATGTGGCATTGTCCCACCAGCAGCATGATTTTATCACCTCATTCCCTGAGTAGCTTCTCCTGTTTCCAGCTGACATACAAAATCCTGAGGAACCACATGGCATCACACACAAAACCATGACAAGACATGACTCCAGGACAAGGAAAGGACCAAGATACAGATTGAAGATAAAGCATATATGTTATCTTCCCACCTTTTGCTTTGCACACTTTTGTCTTCTGTATGGCGTTTTCTGAAGCTGTGGCACCCCTTCCGCTGGGTTTTGAAAGTTCTCACTAAATGGGACAGTGGTGGTCTGGACTCAGTTTGTTAGTTCAATGACAGCCAGTCTCTTTCATGCAGTGATGGGGTGATATACCATTCAAAGGCTCAGGTGGATTCGCCCTGGATGATGAAAGGCCAAGCTAGCCTCACTGGGAATCAAATATTTAATCCTTGCTGCCACACAGATCTTTGCTGAGGACACATTACGTATGTGGGCTACCTTAGCCCATATTCAGGCTACCTTCACTGGACCTCAAATTTCAAATATTTGTAATGTGAACAAAATGTGTGAGGCAATTATGTAAAAAACACACTTGATGTTCACTGCTTCAATTGTCTAGGGTCTTTCAACCATGGCCCTGTGCCACCCATATTATAATAACCTATCAATGTTGTGCCAGCGACAAATCTGGACTCGTCATAGCGTCTATTTGTAGTCTTTCTTTGTTTTCTTATACAAAAAAAAGACTTAAGTCACAACAATATATTTGGGTTACATAAGTAGAAGCAGTGCTGGTCCGGGTGGACATAGTTTGTGAAACAACAGTTCTCCTGTTTAAAACATCTCCTGCCCATTGAGTCTTTACTGTTACTGTGCAGGATTGACTTTGAAATGTAGTCAGTCTCCAAGACAGGACAAATGTGAAGCATTTACCAACAACATCAAGGTATTTTGAAAAGGCAGGCCCAGGAACGAATGAAAGTGATGTGTGTGAGATGTGTCTGGTTAAAGCCCACAGAATAGATTACAACATGTTGAGAAGAGCAGCGCTTGCGCGCTTCTATTCTCAACCTAAAAATGTTTCTTAAACTTTATTTTTTTTAAACGCATCCTGTTTTCCTCCAAGGAAAACAAGTTGAATTTAAACAAAAAAATGTTTAATTTAAAAGCAATCACAGCCATGATGGTTTGCTGACCTCAGCAGGCCACCATTCCTGTGAAGGTAGCACTTTCTAGTGGGTTGCAATTTGCAACCTACCTCATAAATATTCATTAGGCAGACAGAACAGATTGTGTCCAACTAGGAATTTTTGTTTGCAAACTGACTTATAAACACATAGGTCAGATCCCAAATTACCAAACTAGTCACAAAAACACTGGTCACAAATTGCCACAAGTGCTATGTATATCTGGTCCCAGGTCTTTCTACCTTTTGGCTCTCCAACGAGAAATCAAGTAGTTGTGGAGGATGATTAATTAATATTAATGAAGTTTACATTTTTTTGGGAGGTGACTAAGGTTTTCTGGGCAAGCAATCTTATTCAAGCCATTGAGGGAGTTTTTGATTGCTTGGAGGGTGAACGTAAGTTCAAGGAGGCTGAAACCCTTCAACTGAGGGTGAGTCAAGAAGAATGTCAACTGATGCATGTCAGCCAGGCAAGTAGTAATTTTAGAAATGTGAAACTGTTTTAATGTTTAATGTCAGAGGATGAGCTCAAATGGCACGTAAAATATATGTTATCTCTGCATGGGTATCCATGCACAAACCGTGATTTAAAAAACTGTAGAGCACAGACAATGACAATGTACACCTCACATAGCTTAACAGCTCACCTGTCTCATGGAGAACATTTTTCATGAGAAGACTTCTCTCCATGCCCTGTTAATTTTACACCCCTCCCACTATACTCAGCCACCTCACTCTGTTAATGATTGGCTGCGCAAAACTGTAAGCATACGTCTACTCCACACTCAAATGTGAGGTTGTCTTACACAGATTGTGCCTGATTGTTTTGTGATGCAGGAGCTGGTGTGATCCACAGTCTGATCAGAAACATTCCTGTGACTACAAGGGGCATGTACAGTCTGTCAGCCTTTCTGCTTTTGCAGTGTTATGCTCCTTTCGCATGTGTGCTTGGATTACAATGGAAGGCACACAGTTTTTAACTGGTATTCCCCATTGTTTCTGTCCCATGATTTGTGGCAAATCCAAGAGGTTATTAGGCATGTTTCGTGGTCCAGTGGAACTTTAAAGAGGGGGGCTTCAATTGGATAGAAAGAAATGCACAGCTAAATTGCAAGCAAGATACATCCTAATTCTAATCAGGCCTCTGTTGGAGGATAACTGTGGCATTTACTGATGGTCTGCTGTGAATTACCTCTACCATTTCAACATGGAGCCCTTAACCCACTCCACGTTTTCTTTTCAGTTCAAAGATGGAGAGGAAGTCTTTTCTTGAAAACAGTAAAAAGCAACACCATAAAGATCATAGATAAGGAGAGAACACAATGTAGTCATGTTTCCCAATACCTCATGTGTACTTTATCTCTGTAACATTCATCACCTACAATTGCACTCCTTAGTCCCATGTTTCTTCTTCACTTTGGCTTCTTGCTTGTTTTTGTTTATTTTTTTCCATTTTAATGTCCATCGTGGCCTTGTTTACCCTACGTCCTTGTTAAGCCTGCAATCCTTAGGGTGGTCTTTCCCAAGAGGTTTTGCCTTTACCTCCTTGTTTCTTGATGTATCTTTTTGTTGACCTCAGGACTCTGAACACTTTACCACTGTTAACTAGTGCTAAATGCATGTGCTTCTCCTCTAGACATGGTCACAGTGGTGTATCCTCAATTTGGCATATTTAATTTACATGTAAGTCCCTTGTAAAGAGGTATGACATATACTCAGGGTCTGTAAATTAAATACTACTAGTGGGCCTGCAGCACAGATTGTGAAACCTACTTAAGTAGCTCTGTAAACAGGTCTCAGGCCTGCCATTGTACGGCCTGTGTGTGCAGTCTCATTGCCACCCCAACTTGGCATCTAAAACCTCTTGCCACCCCTTAAACGCTCCTTTCCTTACATATGTCACCCTCAAGGTAGGCCCTAGGTAGCTTATCGAAATTGAGTCTCTAGCTTGCAGTGGTTTGCACCCTGTCCAAGTAGGGACCCTCACTCTAGTCAGAATAAGGGAGCCACACAGCTAAGATAATCCTTGCTCACCCCCTTGGCAGTTTGACATGAGTGTTCAGGCTTATCTCGGGCAATGTGTAAAGTATTTGTACACCCACACAGTAACACAGTAAAAACACCACAAAAGTGCTCTACATCATTTTAGAAAAATAGCCAATATTTATCTGAGTAAAACAAGACCAAATTGACAGAAATCCCATATACACAAGTAAAGATACAAACTTTCAAAGATGAAATCCTACTAAAGCACTTAAAAACAAAATAGCTATCACGACATCTTGACGAAGTCGTTTCGAGCAGTCCGACACCACTCACAATGGAGTGTGGGCTGTTCACGGAATTGCACGGAACCCAGGTACAGTACCTTGGAAAACAATGTGAATCGTTGCTGGAGAAGGTGTGGCATGGGTACCTTACTGCTACCGGGGAGGTGAGATGTCAGTTCCTTACTGCTAGGCAGGGGCAGTGAGGCCCTGGCTGTTTACGGTTGTAAGGGACGTGATGAGGTATTGGTGGCTAGGCATTCGTTCCTTACGACAAGGCAGGGTTTATGCGAAGCATTGACTGTGCGGTGTTACGATCACACCACAGGTCCACAGGTACTGCAGCAGAGTTGGAGTTGGGTGTCACGGACATCAGTGACATGGCACTCAGTACTCATGCTGTGGCAGGACTTCAGAGGCACTGCAGTGGCATTGGGCCTGTTGCAGTCACTGCACACAGTGGGTACCTCGGCTCCGGTGCGCGTGGCGGCGTGGAATCTGAGAGTGGCACCAGTTCCAAAGTCGCTCTGGAGTCAATGCGCTTAGTTTCGTCTTGGTTGCACCAGAGCTCACTTCCAAGGTCCCAGTACCTGGATTTGCCATCACTTGGCAAGTCAGGACTCTCAGCAAGAGAATCCAAGTGCTGGTAGGGAAATTCTTTGATGGTCCTGAGAGTTCTTAACGGGAGGCAAGGTCAGTGCAAGCCCTTGAAGATCCTTGGAAAGCAGGCTGTAGAAAGCAAAGTCCAGTCCTTTCACTCCTAGGACAGAAGCAGCAAGCAGTAGGCCAACAAAACAAAGCAACAGGCAGAATGGCAGTCCCTCGTACAGCTCCAGCTCTTCTTCTTGGCAGAATGCCCTCAGTCCAGAAGTGTTCTAACTTTGTGGTGTCAGAGGTCCAATACTTATACCCATTTCTGTCTTTGAAGTTGGCAAACTTCAAAGAGAAGTCTTTGTAGTGCACAAGACCCTGCCTTTCCCTGCCCTGGCCCAAGACACAGGCCAGGGGGTTGGAGACTACTTTGTGTGAGGACAGGCACAGCCCTATTCAGGTGCAGGTGTCAGCTCTTCCCACCACTCTAGCTCAGGAAAACCCATCACCCTGGTGATGGGCCATCATGATACACGGGTCACACTTCAGCTCCCTCTGTGTGACTGTCTAGAGTGAATGCACAAACAGGCACAGAATGGTTAAGCAAGAAAATGCCCACTTTCTAAAAGTGGCCTTTTCAAAACTACAATTCAAAAACCAACTTCACCAAAAGATGTATTTTTACATGTGAGTTCTGTGACCCCAAACTTTATACCTCTAACTGCTCCCAATGGGAAATTACACTTAAAAGATACTCCAAGGCAATCCCCTAGCTATCCTACGGGAGAGATAGGTCTTGCAAGAGCGAAAACCAAATTTAGCAGTATTTCACTATCAGGACATATAACACACAAGATTACATGTCCTACCTTTTAAATACCCTGTACTCTATCCAGAGGGCTACCTTGGGCGTACCTTAGGGGTAACTTACAAGTAATAAAAGGGAAGGTTTGGGCCTGGCAAGTGGGTGCCCTTGCCAGGTCAACATAGCAGCTTAAAACTGCACACACAGACACTGCAGTGGCAGGTCTGAGACATGTTTACAGGGCTACTCATGTGGATGGCACAATAAGTGCTGCAGGGCCACTAGTAGCATTTGATTTATGGGCCCTGGGCACACATAGTGCACTTTAATAGGGACTTACTAGTACATCAAATAGGCCAATCATGGATAAACCGATTACCAATGCAATTTGGACAGAGAGCACTTGCATTCTATCACTGATAAGCAGTGGCCCATGCTCCTACAGCCAGCAAAAATCAAATTCAGCACAGGATCTAAGCAGGTGGGCAGAAGCAAAAAGACAGGGGTTACCATGCCAATAGCTGAGAGGTCTAACTATAGCCCATAGGGTAGGATGCCTTGTAAGCAAAAGGCAGGACATGTACTTTTAAGTTGTTCATGTTGTGGTAATGAAACATTTCCAAAGTTGTTTTTCTTTACTGTGAGGCATGCCCCTCTCATAGGCCAGCAACGGGAATTCCTTAAAATACTTTCTGAGTATATAGTTGTGCTGGGCACTATCCAAAAGTGTGCCCTCTTCAGAATTTTAAAATGTAGGGCCCCAGGATGTTAGCCTCACTGTATGGCCTACAATTATTAGCAACGAGAGAAGTCAGCCTTGAGAACATTCTAATTGAAAAATCTCTTTTACAATACAGGTAAAGTTAGTCCAGTTTAGGGAGTAATGGGGCCATCAAGACCCTAACCTGGGAAACCTGTGTACAATCCCTAACATATCAATTATTACCTCCATATGTGCTAGAGGGTGACAACAAACACTTCAAAATGATTTTGTCCCCTGATCTCTATTTTTACTTCCTGTACAACCAGCTCCACAGTGATTACTTCTATGGAGGCTGATTAAGCTGTTCACTCTTCATCACCCAACCTTTAACTTCCTCTAGTAACTTCTCTAGTGAGGGCTTTGGGGTTAGGATATCCTGATTTGATTTCTGAAGGATGAACACGAAGGTGTTTTGTCTTGGGTCCATTTGGGGCTTTCATTGTTTCAGGATGCATGTTTATTGATATGGGTCTCTTATGGTATGGAGGAGATAGGTTCACCTTAATGTTCAAACTAAGATCTTGTGGATGCAATAGGAAGTGGCAAATGGATTTGGTCATTAAACCTATGGATCACAACTTATTACGCACAAAAACTTTCATACTAAATCAATTAAAGAAAATGTGCCATACAGTCAGTGAGAATTGTATTGGTTCAGATAATGCAGTGAACTTTACAGAAACTCAAAGAAAGAGGATGTGGACATGATATCTGTTGAACATGGCCCTCTCTGCAGGATTAACCCCAAACATTTTTGCCTTCATCCATCCTATTTTTGCTGAAATATTCTGAAATTTGTTTTTATTGTTCTCAGGACACTGCACTTTACCACTGCTAACCAGTGCTAAAGTACTTGTGTTCACTTCCTTAAACATGGTAAAAGTGGCTTAGGCCCAATTGATATGTTTAATTTCCTTTTATTTCCCTAGTAAAGTGATCTACCATATACCCAGGGTTGGCAAATAAAATGCTACTAGTGGGCATGCAGCACTTATTGTGCTACCCACTTACGCAGTCCCAAAAATCTGCCATTGCAGCCTGATGGAGTTTTAAACTGCCAATTGCCATTGTAATTATTCCATGAAACAAAGCATGAGTCACTTTATCTTGTTTTGTCCTCTATATTGCACGACAAGAAGAGCAGTTTTAGTACCTCTTCTGTGACAGGCTGAACTTAATAATCATTGGGCTGCTATGGCATTCTTACAGAAACTTGCTTCAATTGAATTATGTTGTTCAAATCTGAATTTTATTAGATGTGCATTTTATATAAGGAAATGGTTTCCGCTGATGATTCCTTAAAGTGGTTTCTTTCCCATTTTTTAATGAATGATTATATTTTGATATGTTGTTTTATTCTTGTTGGTATTTTTAGTGTGTTTACTAGCTGTTCTTTTATGGCTGCATATGCTGAATAAAGTTGTTTGGACTGACTAGCTGACAACCGTCAATTCGATTTGGCAATGTAAACCCCTTGCCTAGTCTTAAACTGACCTTTTATTGTGCATAAGTCACCCCTAAGGTCAGCCTAATGTGGCCCATAGGACAGTGTGCAGTGTAATCAAAGGGTTGAGTATGTACTTTACAGTTGTGCATGTCCTGGTAGTGTAAAACTATCAAATTTGTTTTCCATTACTATGTGACCTACCTCTCCCACAGGATAACAGTGAGTTGCCTTATTACATTTAGTGAGTACTAACTTTTGATTTGGACAAGGTGAACCTTTTGTGTTTGGTGTCTGAGAAATTGTAATTTTAAACCCTCTTTAACTGTAAAGTTGGATTTTAAGTTACAGTATTGAAAAGGCCACTTTTAGAAAGTTTATATTTTCCTTCCCTAAACTACATGTCAATTCAAGTTAAGTCAAATTCTTTATTTCTATTATTTATATGAAATAGATTCTTATAGAAATTTAACATAGTTTTCAGATTCATTGATACAAAACATTTAGAAATATCAATAAAATAAATAAAAATAAAGAATATTGATACAACAACACATAACGCAGACCTAAAAATTTATATAAACCTGAGTTTAAAATACCTTTGCAAAAAGTACACATTGGGAGATCTACAAAAACCCATTTAACCGTACATATCATAATCAAAATGTGCAACAGTTTGACCCTACTTTTGGCTACTTAAGTAAATACTAAAGTGCATTGTGCAAAACCAACATGGCATAAGATGACAAGGGAAAAATAACTCATGTTTAGAATTAGTTTTAAAAGTACAACTTAAGTCAATATACAGAAAAACCCGTTCATAAGCATACATATCATATTTAACATAAGTAGCAATTGGTCCTGTTGAAATATAAGCAGCAAATAGTTTCAATTACTTCTATAATAGCCAGGTATAAGCCAGTTTTAGAGAGACCTTAAATCTGACGTCCATACAAAAAGGCCCTAGCTATCCAGATTCATAAGGCAATTTCAAATCCAGGGCATCTCCTCCTTGGGTACATGTTCTCAATGTATTCAAACATCATCTGAATAGCCCAAGACAGGACACAAGAAATGCTATTGTAGGGCAGCTTGGGAGGGTAAATGGTGATGTAACTTGACACAATTTTTCGCAAGTATGGCCAAAAGCAATTGCTACATCTTGATGCATCAAACCACACACCAGATTTAAACCCATTTCTCTTGACTGAATCCCTCCCTGGTTTCCTCAGCATAGCGTCTGAGAGTGCTCTTTATTTGACTCGTTTTTTTCATTCCGCCCCTTCAAGGCACATATTTGTGGCACCTAAGCATTTCATAATGCCTTTCACTGGGTTCCTCTTACCAGGGAAGGTTGCCATTACCTCAGGGAGGATTTGCATAGATAGTTTATCACAGGGGAATCCATTTTTAATTGAAAAGTAGTATTGCAGGGTGCTTGCATCTGCAATGGCAACCCCAGGCTACAGATTTCAACTCGTGCCTCATAGCTTGAATCATTGCATTTCTTGGTAGGCCAAGGACTGTTTTAGGATACCACCTTTTAAGGCCTCCTATGCAACATGCCTACCCACAGCCTGCACCTCCACTCCATACAAAGCCTGAGGAATTATCTTACCCAGTATAACTTTACTTAGTGGCTCATGAGTATAACTCTTACTTGCAGTCAAATCACTTCAAACCATTCACTTCAGCCATCAACGCAAACCTCTGACTGGCCAGGAGAGTGTCCCATTGTAGACAATTGAAGAAATCATCCCCAAGTATTTATCATCCAGTACCTGCTCCAGCTGCATGTTGCCTTGGAACCAGCTGCTTTGCAAATAGAAGGGTGTTTGTCTTTTCAATATCTATCTATCTATCTATCTATCTATCTATCTATCTATCTATCTATCTATCTATCTATCTATCTATCTATCTATCTATCTATCTATCTATCTATCTGTGTATCGATCTATATATTTATATATATAAAACCAGTAAGTTCTTAATACTTTGAAGCCCAATGGGTTAAGCTATTTGGTGCATGCATCCTCTCCTGGGTCCCTTGACTGGGGGTAGTTGGCAGTTGTACTTTGTCTTATTATTCCCAGGCAGCCACACAATAGAGGTATTAAGTTGCCTGGATGGGCCATCAACTGGGAGGAGGGCAGAGATGGGCAGAGCCCCACTTGTACATGAATAGGCTGTGCTCTGCCTTCGCACAAAGGACTTGTCACCCCCGCATTGTTCATGCAGCCAATATGGAGCCAGGGCTGGGAAAGCAGGAAAGGTCAAGGTCTTCAAAGGGAATTCTCCTGAAATGTCTCCCACTTCAAAGAAGGGACAATCTTGGAAAAAAGGAACTCTCTGACCCACTCTTCAGTTTACTTTCTGGACTTGTGGAAGGACTCCTTGCTGCTGTACCCTGCTATGTACTCCACAAGACTGCTTGCTGTATCTGGAGGGACTGCTTTGCTGCTTGGAGCCTGCCTTGAACCCTCGGAGTCCTTCCCTGCTGTTTGAACCCTGTTTGTTCCACTTCTTGAACCCAGGAATACTATAGTGACTCCAAGGGCTATATGGCTGCCCCCCTGATCAGAGCCTCAGAGACGGAAAAGGCTCCAACCATCCTGAACCTTCAGTGGACCTAGCCTGAGTGAGTCCTAACACCCCAAGTGGTGCCTCCCTTCCAGTCCTGGAACCTTGGTTGTGGTGTTAAAGTGCCTAGATAGCTAAAATACAAAGGGGCATATTTATACTCCGTTTGCGCCGAATTTGCGTTGTTTTTTTCGACGCAAATTCGACGCAAAACTAACGCCATATTTATACTTTGGCGTTAGACGCGTCTAGCGCCAAAGTATGAGGAATGAGCGTCATTTTTTTGTGTGAACGCCTTCCTTGCGTTAATGAGATGCAAGGTAGGCGTTCCCGTCTAAAAAAATGACGTCGTATTTATACTCCCGGGCAAAAATCACGCCTGGGAGTGGGCGGGGCAAAAAACCCCGCCTTTGCGCCTCTTTTTAACGCCTGGGTCAGGGCAGGCGTTAAGGGACCTGTGGGCTCAAAATGAGCCCACAGCTGCCCTCCCATGCCCCCAGGGACCCCCCTGCCACCCTTGCCCACCCCAGGAGGACACCCAAGGATGGAGGGACCCATCCCAGGGACATTCAGGTAAGTTCAGGTAAGTATAATTTTTTTTTTTTATATTTTTTTTTGGCATAGGGGGGCCTGATTTGTGCCCCCCTACATGCCACTATGCCCAATGACCATGCCCAGGGGACATAAGTCCCCTGGGCATGGCCATTGGGCAAGGGGGCATGACTCGTGTCTTTACTAAGACAGGAGTCATGTAAATGGCGTCTGGGCGTCGTTAAAAATGGCGCAAATCGGGTGGAGGCGATTTTTTTGCCTCAACCTGACTTGCCCCATTTTAAGACGCCCTAACGCCATTTTCCCCAACGCCGGCGCTGCCTGGTGTACGTGGTTTTTTTCCACGCACACCAGGCAGCGCCGGTCTGCTAGCGCCGGCTAACGCCATTCAATAAATACGGCGCCCGCACGGTGCTTCAGAATGGCGTTAGCCGGCGCTAATCTTTTTGGCGCAAAACTGCGATAGCGCAGTTTTGCGTCAAAAAGTATAAATATGGCCCAAAATATGGCTAAAAACTGCTTTGAGAACCAAGAAGAGACCGATAACAATGTGCATGTCTATCTGCCCAAGGTGCATTGCCAGTCGGACTAATTTGCAGTAGTGTTAGACCTGTCCACCTTAGGGTGGTCTTCCACCGAACCTTTTGCCTACTTACCTCATGTTTTTGCTGATTCTTTTTGTTGGATTTAGCCACTGCTGACCGGTGCTAAAGTGCATGTACTTCTTTCTTAAACATGGTAGCATCATTATATACAAAATTTGCATATAGTTCTATACCATATATCCAGGGCCTGTAAATAAGTGCTACTAGTGAGCCTGCAGCACTGCTTGTAACATCCACACAAGTAGCCCTTCAAACTTGTCTCAGGCCTGCCCCTGCAGAGCCTGTGTGTGCATTGACTTGGCATTTAAAACCTATTGCAAAGTCCTAAACACCCCTTTTATTACATATGTCACCCCTAAAGTAGGCCCTAGGTAGCCTATAGGGCAGGGTACTGTGTAAATAAAAGGAAGGACAGGCACCTTTACATTTTGCATGCCCTTCTCCACTCATAGGTTAACATTGGGAGTTCCTTTTTACATATTTAAGCTGTAATTCCTGAGAGGAGTAGATACATAATCTTTGGTGCCAATGGGATGGTAATAATAAATACTCTTCTACTCTTCACTGGTAAAATATGATTTATTATTACTATTTTAGAAATGCCCCTTTAAGAAAGTGGCCATTTCTCTGCACTCACTACCCTGTGTGCCCAGAGCCTGCCTCCTGTACACATCTGGGGTGGGTGACAGCTACTCTTTGTGCATTCCTTCTAGACAGCCACAAACAGAGAAAGGTTGATGTGTCTGAGCACTCATCTGCATTCTGGTGGCTCTTCCTGGGCAGGAAGGGAAGGAGGAGCTGACATTTACACCTGAATAGGCAGTGCCAGTTCCCACACAAATGGCTGATTACCCACATGAGCATAAGTAATAGGTCTCTGACCCCACCAATTCAGACACTTCTGAACCTACAATTGGACTCTGCCAGAAGAACTGCTGTGCTGCATCAAGGACTGTTACTCTGCTGGACAGCTGACCAGCATGGACTGCTTTTCTGCTGTGCTCTCCTGCTGCCTGCTGTTCTCTGAAACTGCTGAGGGAGAGCTGGAGTCTGTCTTGCACCCCAAGTGATATCCAAGGGCCTGCTGGCTTGCCTCCTGTTTCTTGAGACTCAGGGATATCAAAGTATCTACCCCGCACCTATGCCTGGTTCACTGGAAGTGCACAAGGACAATTGCTGCATCTCCAGTCTTCTTGGAGTAGAACTGGTCCATCGCTCTCAGAACCAAGGCATCACCTTGAAAGCCTGATGCTTGAAACAATGCATTGCAGCAGTTTGGAGAGATTGACGTATTCGCTCGACTGCGCAGAGAAACCCTGTGCCTCGCACTTTGGAACCAAGGCATCTTAACTTGGCACTTTATCTTTGGAACTGACGCATCGCCACAACTGCATGAAGAAAATCAGTGCATCGCCTCAACTGCACGCCTGACATCAACACATCGCTCGTCTGCACCCTGCATCTTGCTGTTACAACTGGGATAAAGGTACTCTCTTCACCGGGACTGCCTGGCTCTTGTTCCCGGCCTGTGCTCAATCGCGCTCGGCCTGAACTGTTGACTTTGCCCCATCCCACAGTGACCAGATAGCCCCCATTGGTGCTTATTTCTTCTAAGCGCTAGAACTCTTTTTACTCTTTAAAAATTATTGGATTTTTGTTTTTTTTGTCTTAATTTATTTATGAAATTATTGTCTATTTTCCTAACCTAGTGTGGAGTACTTTTCTGGTGTTTTAATTGTGTTAGATAAGCCTGACTGCTCTGTGTCTAGCTTCCACAGGGTGAGCACAGGTTATCTCTTAATTTGTATATGACTTACCCTGACTAGGACTGTGGTTCCTGTTTGTACAGGGTGCATAATCTGACTGTCAGAATTTTTGTTTCTGGTTGTCAGAGTATGCAACCTGTACAAACAGATAACACAATCCTAGTTCTGACAGGTAGCTCCCGCTACATTATTCTCTGTAGCAACAAATCCTGTTCAGTGGTCCTTCAACAAAGGGGTTTCCGGCTTTGTGGAACTGTCATCGGCTATGGCCTCCAGCTTCGTCCTACTGGAAATTGTTGACTTCCAAAGCAGAGTCTGCATGTAAAAAGAGTCACCGCACCTTCATCCAGCTGCTCCCCAATAATGACGCCTCCTCCTCAAACATCGCCTGCAGCCTTGCCCCACTGAACTTTACCTTTTCAGAACATGTTCTTTGAAATGTCTTCTAAGTCCTAAGATAAGCACTGACTAGCTCCAATCCACTTCTTGTATTCGACTCCCGCTCCACTGCTGACTGCCATCTTTTTCAAATTTGACCCATTCTTGCATGACTAGATGTCTGCCGTTGGCACTTTGATTTTTAGGTGCTAGTTTTTACCTTCAAATTTAAAAAATCATAATGCTGGTTGCATTGAATGGATTTTTGTTATTTTGGTGTCATATAATTTTCACTTTATTGCTGTTTGAGTGCAGCATAAACACTTTACACATTTCCTCTAAGTTAAGCCTGGATGCCTTTGTGCCAAGCTACCAAGGGTTAAGCACAGATTAATTTAGTAACTTTGTAGTTCACACTGACTAGGATTGTGGCTATTGCTTGAGCAGGGTTCACACCACACTCGACTAACAAACCAGTTTCCCACAATCTCCCAATGAATGAATTAAAAGAAAAGAGTGAATAGGCACACAACCTGGGTCTCTGCTGGACCCATGTCCTCCAGATATTCTGAATCAGGTTGCACCTTTAGGTACCCCCATCTCTCTTAAATTGATGAATGCTTTGCTGGAAGCAGCTATGGTGCCTTAGAGTTTGAAGCAGGCTATGTTTCTCCCATTATTGAACTTGGGTAACGTGGAACAGTAAGTGCTTGGCAACTTTTGGCCTATTTCCCTGCTTCCACCTGCCATTAAAATGCTGGAAAATTGAATCAACCATCACATTTTAGCTTTTTAGAGAGTAACAAGTTACTCCACGACACCCATTCAGGTTTCTGTTCAGATCATAGCACAGAATCCGCTCTTTTAGAGGTTGCTGACTTCATTAAAGTTAAACTCGGCCAAGGGTCAGTGGCCATGGTTGTTCTTCTTGATTTGTCAGTGGCCTTTGATACAGTAACTCCATTCCATCCTTTTGGACAGACTCTGGGAAGTGGGTATCCAAGGCACAGCATGGGCTTGGCTAAAATTGTACCTAGAGGATGGTTCTCAAATGGGGTTTCTTCCTCCCTTTACATCTTCAGCCAAACCTCTTGATTATGGGATTCCTCACGGCTCGGCCCTGAGCCCTACACTATTTAACATCTACCTTGCTCCTTTGGTCAAACTAGTGGAGACATGGGGCATAATAATGATCTCTTATGCAGATGACATGCAGTTGATGCTCTCAGTCCAGGAAAAGGAGTTGGGCACACTGACTGTGTTTGATGACTGCCTGAAGGCAATCAGCAACTGGATGAGTGCAAACTGCCTCAAATGAAACTTACATAAAAACCAAGGTTATTTTTTTCTGGACTAATCATCCTCCTGATGCTTGCAATTGGTAGCCTTCTGAACTAGGGTTGTGTCCCCCTACCCAGTGACAGTGGTAGGAAAACTAGGTGTTAAATCTGGTTTCAATTTATCGTTTGAACCCCATGTCAGAGCAGTGTCTGCCAGCTGCTTCCTCATGCTGAAAACGGTCAGGGAATTTATATATCTGATTCTGGAGAATTGCCACAAAGTATCATCGAAACTAGACTATGTGAATAGCCTGTATTTGGGCCTCCCACACTATCTGCTCCACTGTTTACAAATTATTCAGAATGCGGCAGACTGGCTGATCTTGAAGACTCCTGCACATGCCTCAGTTACAGCTTCTCAAGGCAGTCTACACTGGCTTCCTATCAGTAGTCATGTTACATATAAAGTCCTCACCTTCACTTTCAGAGCCCGTGATCAGAGAGGCCCTGGTTACCTGAGTAAAGGACTGCTACCTTATCCTCAGGAAAGATCACTTCGGGCCAGTGGACAAAAAATTTCTTCTTGTGCCTAAGATTTGCAGGGCAAGAAGAGGCGGTTGTTCTTTCTCTTTTTTAGGCTGCCAAATTGTGGAATTCTATGCATCTTATCTCCGCTTTGCTCCTGAATCTATCTTCTGGAAACTCCTGAAGACCTATCTGTTTGATATTCAGGCACTTCTTGTGGTGGTGTCTCAGTGTCTGTGCATGGTATGGCAGTTAGTGCCAGTTCGCTTCCTCGGAGGCAGCCATGCACTCTACATATCCATACAGTATTGTATTGTATTCATTACTAAATAAAGAGTCAAACAAAAGTGAAAGGCCATTTTTAATTGGCAAATATTCTAATTTCATCAAAAGAAATGTGAAACAAATTTTGGAGACTATGGGGGTCATTAAGAACATGGCGGTAAACACCATTCTCCCCGTGGCGACGATGAACAGAAACCCACCATTGGCGGTGAACAGAAACCCACCATATAAAGATGCAAAAATCAGAGCCAGCCAAAAATTTCCCAGCCACCAGTCACTGCCAGGACCTTGTCAGTGAAAATGCCATCCCGCCCAGCACACAAACTCCCCGCCCTCCAAATAATGATGCACAAATCACCGCGGCGGTCAGTGGAAGCTGAACGACCATTTGCGGTACAGACCGCCACGGCCAGCAATGGAACCCAATAGTAAGAATTGCACACATTGGCAAGTTTGAAACCCACACACCTGACACACATCCACAAAACTGTAAAACACTCACAGACACACCCCACAATCCTTTGCATCACCAATAGGCCAACTGAGATTGAGAACTCCACAAGCAGACACTGAACGGCACAACAGACGAGTCACACACCCAATCACACAACAGCACCTTCACCTAGATCCACACAACACACCACTCACAACACACACCATGGCACCCCCCAAGCACCCACGCTTCACAGAAAGGGAGCTAAGGACCCTGGTGGACAAGATACTGAAGGTTGAGCCTTATTTTTTCAGGGCACAGGTCCAGCACACACCCATCACCAGGAAAATTGAGTTATGGCAGACCATTGTCAACAAGGTCAATGCAGTGGAACACCATCCACGCATGAGGGACAACAACCGCAGGAGACGGAACGGCCTGCATGGGAAGGTGAGGTCCATGTCATCCCTGCACAACATTGCAGTCCAGAAGACTGGGGGCGGAACCCCACCAACACCACCCGACTACACTGACTGGGAGGAAAAGGTACTGGCCATCCTGCACCCTGAGGGCCTCACTGGAGAAATTGACTCGGGTAAGTCATCTACAGTTACCCCATATCCATCACACCTGTAATGCATGCACCACCCCACCCCTCCAACAGCCACCAGGACCACTACCCCACCCAGGCCACATTCACAACAGCCAGTCACCCTGCATGCCCACAATTCCACCAACAGGCCCACATACCTCTCCCTGGGCACAGCCACTGACACCTGCAAGTGATCACAAAGGCACTACACCAGCCACAATGCACCTCCACATCCTAAGCAAAATGCAATGGCAACCTCACAAAGGCACCCTGCATGGCACAAAAGTGGGAAACCTCCACAAAACAGCCCAGACCTGTGCACCCCATCTGATTATGCAATTGTAACAGACATGTCCATTCCCCCCAACAGGCACCACCATCCATGCCACCCTGATGGACAGGACAAGGAGTGGTAGTGCCCCACATGGAGACAGAGGCACCACCCAGGACACTGGAGAGGGAACCCTGAACAGTGAGGAATTCCCTGGCCCCTCACACAGTCCTGGACTGTCACCATACAGCAGCCCCACCCAGGACACCACTGACACCCCTACCACACACCCACCAACATCAGGCCAGGGCAACAGGACCCACACCTGTGTATCCAGGCCACAGGCTAGGCCCAGTGCAAGGGCATCAGTGGTCCAGAGGGGAGGCCACAGGATGGATGCTGCAGCCCAGGACAGGATCTCTGAGGTCCTGGGAGCATACCACCATACCCAGGATAGATTGGCCCAGATTGTGGCCACCCTGGAGCAGAGTCAAAGGCTGCAGAGAGCCCAACACCAAGAGACCATGGAGCAGTGGAAACTGCACAATACCACCATGGTCACCGTAGCAGGTGTGCTGCTGCATCTTGTCCCAACCCAGTCTGAGACCCCCACAGACTAGGAAGCCCCTACTACAGGCCAAAATACAGCCCAGCTAATAACAGCAGCAGCAGCACCTGGACTTGTGCAACCATTTGAGGACACACAGGAGACCTGCACCTCAACCCGTGCAGGCCAGCACTAGGCACCCAAACGGTCCCTGAGGCCCAGATATGGCACTGGAACACCTGCCAAGACCAAGGCCCTCTCTAAGAAGTGACTCTGACAAGAACTGTCCTCCAAGTGTGCCACTGAACCACCGTCCACACCATGCAATAACAACCCCAAAAACTGTAAATAACAGATGGACATATTACCACTGCCAACAATCGCTGAGACCATGTAGCCAATATGGACATCCACCAGTAGCCCACTCCCATCACTGTAAAGAGCACCATGGCATCCCTGACACCAAATAAAACCCCTGTTCACCAGTGCAAATGTCCCCTGTCATTCTGTTGAATCAAATGGAAGTGTGCATGCAATTGTCATTGAAATCATTTATTCATTTCTTAATTGCATGAATGGCACCCCACGCATAGCATGGGGTTGGGCCAACAGAAATGTCAAACAAGTTGTCCATAATGTCACATGTCCCATACAAACCTGGTCACAGTGACAATGTCTATAGACCCAACACCTCCATTGAGGATAAGGCATACCAACAGTATGCTGCACAGACAGCAACAGCATCAAATAGTACCACTTAGTTATTGGAAGTACAGTTGGATCAGTTGGTTCCTGGAGTGTACATCTTCCCCCTCCTCATCATCACCATCACTCTCATCCCCTCTCTGAGGAACCTGGTCCAGATATACATCCCCCTCCTCCTCCAAGAGGGAATAGATTTCCTCATAGCCACGTTGTGCAGCATGGAGCAGACCACCACTGTTCTACACACCTTTTCAGGCTTGTAGGCCAGGTATCCCCCAGAGATATGGAGGCAATGGAATCTAGCCTTCAGGAGACCTATTGTGCGCTCTATCACCCTCCTAGTACGTCCATGCTCCTCATTGTAATTCCTTTCTGCATCTGCCCTAGGATTCCTCACTGGTGTCAGGAGCCAATGCATGTTGGGGTAGCCAGAATCACCTGCAAAAGGGGGCAAAACAGGACTGTCACTGACAACCCTCAGTTGCAGACAGCCTGGCTGTCTGCTATTTGCCAAAAAGTGTCAGACACACTTACCTATGAACCATCCTCTGTCCCCTTGTAGTTGTTCCTTCATGTGTGGCACACTGCTGTTCCTCAGGACAAACGACTCATGGACTGATCCAGGGAACATGGCATTCACATGTAGGATGTACTGGTCTGCAGTACATACCAATTGAATGTTCATGGAGTGAAAGTTCTTCCTGTTTCTGTACACCTGTTCACTTACTCTTGGGGGGAGAGAGATATGTGGGTTCCATCGATGCCACCTATCACATGGGGAATGTTGACAAAGGCATGGAAGTCTGACTTAATGGCAGGGAGGTCTGCACTTTGGGTAAACCTCACATAGGACTTCAGGTGCCGTACAAATGCATTCAGGAATGTGGACAGTATAATGCAAAACAATGGCTGTGAAAAACCTGCACCCATGCCCACTGTCACTGGAAATGAGCCTGTGGCCAGGAAATGGAGTGCAGAGAGCACTTGCACTTCAGTAGGGATGGCATGCTGATTCCGGTTAGCTGGTCTCAGTGCTGGATCCAGTAATGCACACAGTTCATGAATAGTAGCATGGTTGAGTCTGCAATTGATAATGATGTGACACTCCACCATGGTCCCCAAATCAACAAGTGGTCTGTACACTGATGGAGCTCTCCCTCGCCACTTGGGTCTGTACCTAGGAGGAGTTGAGAACACATGTGAGGAATACACATACATCTGCCCAACATGTTAAATATGCAGCACTGCTGGCATACAAGTCAATGACACATGTGCATAGTAGGATGTTAAACTGGAGTGACATGTCCTCAATGATACATCAGGACTGTTGTGGTGAGTAAATGTTTATCTGTTCATGCCTATGGGAGTTGGGGACAATAGGGCCTGCATGGGGCAAATGAGAAATGAATAACTGCGTAGTAATGGGCAAAATGTCTGCCCCCTGTAATCCAGAAATGTTGTAGTAGAAGTGACCTCATACCGCTAGCGGTTGTCGTAATAGCGTAAGGCGGTGTTCACAGCCGTGCAACCATTCATTGGTTAACATGGTTGTCAATCGTGGAATATTTGCGTATCATGATCGCCGCCAGCGGTAACGGTGCACACCGCCGTGGAGCGTACGTAATCTCATCACCCCAACTTCACATGACTCCCGGATTACGTGCATGCAGGTACTCCACTGAGTGTGCTGCTGTGTCCTGACTCTGGTCCTGGAAATGGCACGAGTAGCAGGAAAAGGGCCCCGGCCTCCACCACAGAGGAACTGGACAAGCTCGTGGACGGGGCCCTACCCCTGTACGCCAAGCTCTATGGTCGACCAGAGGTACAGGTGAATAGGTGGATTGGGGGCATGGATGTGTGTAATTGTGGTAGATGGCTGTAAACATGTGTGCACGTTTGACACTTTACAGTAGTGGAATTCATGACATGCTGTGGTTGTGAGGTCCTGTTCTGCTGTTGTGAGTGTCCGTCCAATAGGGGACGTATAGACAGCTGTATCTAATGGACATTGTCTGACCTCTGTGTTACTTTTTCTGTGTGTCCCATATAGGTCAGTGCACATCAGAAGAGGGGACTCTGGCATGCCATCACCAGGGAGGTGTGGACCCTGGGGGTCTACAACCAGCAGAGCACCCACTGCAAGAAGCGGTGGGAGGACCTGCTGTGCTGGGTGAGGAAGTCCTCCCAACGAGGAAGGGGTGCCCGTCGGGCCCGGACCTCTCTAATGCAGACACAAGGGGGTGAGTACAGACACCATTGTATGCCTCCTTGATGGATGTGTGAGTGTGCTGTAGTACGTATGCTGTCTATTAACAGGGACTGTGACTGATGTCATTTTACATAATGGTCCCCATGGGAAGTAAGGTTGTAAGGGATAGGTCTGCAGTACTTCTGGTTACTCAGTGCTGTAGGAAATGGCTGTAGAGCAGAGTTGTGGCCACTAGTCAGAGGCATAGCCGTGTGTATAGCAGTAGGTGCTGCATGGTGGAAAATATGCAGGGTGGGTGTATGTGTGAACCAGTTATGTACCTCCATTCAGCTATTTACAAGTGTCTTTCCTGTTTTGTCTCCCCATCCCTGTTCTCTTGTGTTGTCTCTGTACATCAGCATCATCTGGAGCTGTGGCACCGGTGAGTGGGGATGCAGTGGCCCATGGTTCCACAGAGGCAGAGTCAAGCGACGCCAAGGGGACCAGAGGGTTGGAGGGCAAGAGGAGTACCACGGGGGAGGCAACTACCACTGGAGGTAGTGACTCTGATACCTCCTCCGATGGGAGTTCCCTGGCGGTGGCGGACCCTAGTGGGCCCACCCATTTTGTGTCATCTTCCGCCACCCCCCATACCATCACCCCCCTCCCATTTGATCCCCGCTGAGTTGCCCGTGCCCGCTCACCCAGAAGGGTGGGCGTCTCCTTCGCCCCAGGCACCACATGCCCTGCCCCAGTCAGCCCTGCTGCCCTCACGGAGTGAGGCTATTGACCTCCTGAGGACCATCTCTGTAGGGCAGACAACCATTGTCAATGCCATCCAGGGGCTAGCATCAGAGGTGCAGCAGACCAATGCCTACCTGGATGGCATTTACGGTGCCGTGTCTGGCCTACAGAGATCTTTTCAGGCTCTGTCCTCCTCTTTGACGGCAGCTAGTGTCCCTGGTCGTTCCATCCCCCCTCCAACCACCTCTACCCCTTCCAGCACCCCATTCCCTTCACCCGTCCCAAGCACACATTCTGACAGCCAGGCACACACCTCAACACACAAGAAGCACACTGAAAAACACAAGCACCACACTTCCCACCAGAGGCATACACACAGCCAACATACAAAGGCACACACACCAAAATCCACTTCCCCCAGTGTGTCCACCTCTTCCGCCTCCCTGTCTGTCACCTCTACATGCACACTCACAGGCACTGCACCCTCATTCACTGTTGCTGACCCCAGTCTGGCAGTCACCACAAAATCAGACATCCATTCATGCACCCCAGACACCACACCTGCACTCACCACAACGACTTTGGTTGACACAGGCAGCACACTCACCAAACTTGCAGACACACAGACAACATACATTTACACTGGCAGCCTGTCTTGTCCCACTGTGTCCACCCCCCTCCTCCCAAGACACTCAAATGTTCCAACACACTGACCCAACACACATCCATCACACCTCAGCATACTGTACAGTCACCTGAACCCAGGTCACGCACACCTACACCTGTCACGGCCACTCCCTCTACCTCCACTCCCACGCCTTCCTCCAGGTCCACCCTGATTGCCCCTAAAAAACTATTCCTATCCTGTGTTGACCTATTCGAACCCACTGGCCCACCCCGTCTCGTCCCTAAACGTGCCCACCTCCTTGCCCTATCTACTCCTCCCACGTCACAGCCCGCCCCTGTCCGCCCTTCCCATTCCTGTGCTACCTCCCCTGTGAGCAAGAGACCCCGTGCTGGCCCAGGTACATCTACCGCACCCCAGTCCAAGGCTGCTCCACCAGCTTCAAAGACCAGACCCAAGCCGCCTCCACCTCCCAAATGTAAAGCCAAGCCCCCCTCCGAGTCATAATTCCCCACCCCCACCATCCCCTGCCCCTGTTCCCTGTTCCCTGAGGTGCCTGGATGCCCCATTGTTGCCCCTTTAAGGTGAAGTACCATTTGCATTTGTGGGAGTCATGTTGGGGCCATTTGGGCCCATTGGACTTTGAACTATGGACTGGCCATTGGCCTTCTGTTGGACTTCTGTTGCTCCTGGAGCTTAATAAAAAGTTTGTGTGGCCTGTGTTGGTTTTGGCACACTCTGGATCCGTGGTTCAACGTTTCTTTGTGGGGGTGGGGGGGTGTTGTGCACATGTATGTTCTTTGGGCAGGTTGTCTTATCCTTGTGTTGGGTAAGTACCTCTTGGTCTGGGTTGTATGGCTTGTGCTGTTGTGAGGGGTTGTGGGTGTCTTGCGGGGTGGGTGGAGTGGGGGGGTATGTAACTGTGTCCTTTCTTCCCTTGTTTAGTAGGTTGCGGCACTTACCGTCGTCGTCTTTGTTGGCGGTCTCAGTCGTGGAGGTATATGGCAAGGAGCAGGACAGGCATGATATGCAACTCTCTCTCCATGTCTGCTTCGGCGTGTTGGGTGAGCCTCCGGTGAGTGTTTCATTATATTTGGTTCATTTCCACCTGGCTTTGCGTGGCGGTGGTTCCCGCCCCGGAACTGACGGTGGTCTAGTGCTTCATTATTTGATGGGCGGGTAGGGCCTTTCCGTCGGCCTGTGGGCGGCCTCTGCCAATGTTGTCAGCACTCCTCCGCTGGCGGTGAGTGGTTTTCAGGCTGCCTGTTTTTCAGGTGGTTCATAATTTGGTGGCCCAGACCGCCTGACAGTTGGCGGTAGTTACCGCCATCGCCGGCGGAGCGGTCTTTCCTGCTGTGTTCATAATGAGGGCCTAATGGTCAGACTTATTAAGATTTTGCTTTACCCTTGTTCCACACATAGCGGCGCAAGGGCAACACGAAACCTAAGTAAGATTTATCAAGGCACGCAAGGCCACCTTGCATGGCCGTGCATGTTTTGATAAATCTGAAGTAACACAAGGAAGCTAAAATCGCTACCTTGAATTTCTCTGCCCCAAGGAGTCATTACATGGGTGTGACGTGGGTATTCCCACGCATCCAGCCATGTATTTTGGTGCATTTCCAGATTTGTCATTAGTGGTAGATGTGGGAATGCATCAAAATCCTATGCCTCTCCGGTGGAGGAGGAACAAGGAGAAATATATTTATTTCTCTGTGTTTTTTTCTCTAAGTGTGCTGCATTTTACAGCATAAATAGTCTAAGGAGAATGCGTCTGAGGATTGTTTTTGTGCAGGAAGGTGTCCCTTCCTGCAGAAAAACAACCCTGCTTACAACACAGGCAGACTTGCCCCATGGTGCAAGGGTGTCTGCATTGGCGCTAGGCAGCCAAAAGTGTGCCAGGGCAAGGAAAGGACAGGAATGCGCCATATGATGCTAAATATGATTCAGGCTTTCCCTTTCACGCAGCACAGTCCAGCAAGGTAGCTTGATATGTTGTGCTGCGTGAAAGTATGATAAATATGCCCCTAGATGACTTAACCCCTTCACTGCCAGGCCTTTTCCCCATCAGGTGCTAGACCTTTTTTGGCTATTTGGGGCAGTTCGCGCTTAGGCCCTTATAACTTTTGGTCCACACAAGCTACCCATGCCAAATTTACGTCCTTTTTTTTCCAACATCCTAGGGATTCTAGAGGTACCCAGAGTTTGTGGGTTCCCCTGGAGGAGACCAAGAAAGTAGCCAAAATACAGCAAAAATGTCATTTATTTAAAAACAAATGGGGAAAAAGGGCTGCAGAAGAAAGCTTGTGTTTTTTCCCTGAAAATGGCACCAACAATAGGTTTGTGGTGCTAAAATCACCATCTTCCCAGCTTTCAGGAAGAGACAGACTTGAATCAGAAAACCACATTTTTCGCACCATTTTGGCATTTTACTGGGACATACCCCATTTTTTGCTATTTTATGTGCTTTCAGCCTCCTTCCAGTTAGTGCCAGAAATGTGTGTGAAACCAGTACTGGATTCTGGGCACCTAAACATTTCTGAAAAGTAGATAAAATTCTGAATTGAGCAAGGAGACATTTGTGTAGATCCTTCAAGGATTTTCTACAGAAAGTAACAGCTAAAATTAAGAAATATCGAAATGGAGGTAAAAAAAGAGCCATTTCTGTCCTGATTTCTTCTATAACTTCTTCCAGCTATGGCAGATTTTTTAAAGCAATCTACCGTTACATTTGTCTGTTTGCGGTGATATATAGGGCTTATAGGTTCATCAAGATCTCTAGGAACCCAGAGCCAATAAATGAGCTGCACCTTGCAAAGGGTTTTCATAGTATACTGTGTATTCAGCAATTCATTTTGTGAAATATAAAGAGTGAAAAATAGGTATCAAAGAAACCTTTGTATTTCCAAAATGGGCACAGGATAAGGTGTTGGGAAACCATGGTTATTTGAACATCTCTGAATTCTGGGGTCCCCATACTAGCATGTGAATTACAGGGCATTTCTCAAATAGACATCTTTTTTAAACACCGCCTTACATTTGGAAGGAAAAAATGTAGAGAAAGACAAGGGGCAATAACACTTGTTCTGCTATTCTGTGTTCCCCCTAGTCTCCTGATACAAATGGTACCTCACTTTTGTGGGTAGGCCTAGTGCCCATGACGGGAAATGCAACATGGACACATCACATTTTGACATTGAAATCTGACGTGTTTTTTAGAAAGTGCCTAGCTGTGGATTTTGGCCTTTAGCTCAGCTGGCACCTAGTGAAACCTAGCAAACCTATACATTTTTAAAAACTAGACACCTAGGGGAATCCAGGGTGGGGTGACTTGTGGGGCTCTCCTCAGGTTCTGTTACCCGGCATTGTTTGCAAACCTCAAAATTTGACCAAAAAAAACACCCTTTTCCTCACATTTCGGAGATAGAAAGTTCTGTAATCTGAGAGAAGCCACACATTTCCTTCCACCCAGAATTCCCCCAAGTCTCTCAATAAAAATGGTACCTCACTTGTGTGGGTAGGCCAGGTGCCTGCGACAGGAAACACCCCAAAACGCAACATGGACACATCACATTTTCCCAAAGAAAACAGAGCTGTTTTTTGGAAAGTGCCTAGCTGAGGTTTTGGCCTCTAGCTCATCCATCACCTAGGACAATCTAGCACAACTGGACATTTCTGAAAACTAGACATCTAGGGGAACCCAGGATGGGGTAACTTGTGGTGCTGTCACCAGGTTCTGATACCCAGAATCCTTAGCAAACCTCAAAATTAGGCAAAAAACACCTTTTCCTCATATTTCATTGCTGCAAAGTTCTGGAATCGGAGGGGAGCCACAAATTTACTTCTACCCAGCGGTCCTCCAGGTCCCCCAATAAAAATGGTACCTGACTTGTGTGTGTAGGCCTAGTGCCCGCGACAGGAAATGCCCCAAAACACTACATGAACACATCAAAATGATCAAATACAAAACTGCTTGTTTTTGCGGGGGAGGCATCTGTGTTTTTGGTCCTGGGCTCAGCAGCCATCCAGGGAAACCTACCAAACCTGGACATTTCTGAAAACTAGACACTGAGGGAGTCCAGGGAGGTGTGACTTGTGTCAATCCCCCAGTGTTTTCTTACCTAGAACCCTCAGCAAACCTCAAATGTAGCTAAACATCACATTTTTCCCACATTTCTGTGTGGGATCACCACACCGGCACAAATTTCCTACCACCCAACGTTCCCCTCAGTCTCCTGATAAAAACAAATCCTCACTTGTGTAGGTGGGCCAAGTGCCTGTGACAGGGAAGAAATGTTGAAATTGTGGGGGAACCAAAGCGGGTTCAAAAGGACAGTTTAAAAAAAAAAAATTTAGGATGACAAGTGGGGCAGAATTTTTTTCAGTATAGATGCTACAATGCTAGGTGATAGGAATTTTGTGGATTCCTGCAGCTTCTGAAAGGTTCCATCACAAAAATGTGGGGAAAATGTGTGATTTCAAGTAAAGTTGGACGTATGCAGGGCATTGTGGGTAGGAACATGGTGCGGGGTGCATGTGAAGCACACTACCCTCGACTAACCCAGATGTTTCGTTTTCAGTTGTGTCCAGGTCTCATAGATTTTTCTAAATGGCAGCATCCCAAAGTTGGAAAACTGCAGCCCTCACCATTCCAAGTGGGGAGATTTTGAGAGTTAGACAAGCTCTCATGGCCCAAATGTAAAACCAAAACCGTAAACAATCAAATGTCCTCTTGCTTGCCATTGGGATAGGATCTTTTAGTGTGGGGTAGAGCTGAATGACTATTACCCCCTTTAGTTGGGGTGGGGGCATAATCATGCCCATACTGGTTGGTAGCCACCACCCCACTATTTTTTTTAATATTACCTAGCATCTAGTAGGCTTTCTGCCCCCCGTGGAGTGGATTGCGGGTAATTGCCCCTTCTGCCCACCGGTGGGCAGAACAACTTTATCCCTATTTAGTTGGGGTGGGGGTATGGCCATACCCCACCCTATTTAAAAAAAAAAAATCTTCCCTTGTCTTTGCTGGGCCTTCTGACCCCTTGGGAGCAGATGGGACACCCAAAAACAGGCCGATCTGCCCCCAAGGGGGGAAGAAATGTCCGACAGTAATGTGCCCCCATAGGGAGTGACCCTTGTCCCAGGGGCTCTCCCCCCAAACAAAACACACACACACACCAATCCCTGGTGCCTAAGTGGTTTCTGCCCCGGGGGGGGCCTAAAATCATTTGCCACCAGGGGAGCGACCCTTACCCAAAGGGTCGGTCCCATTGAATGAAATTGGAGCAAAAAAAAACTGATATCTGGTGGTTTCTGCACCCCTCGGGACAGATTGGCCTAAGAAAAATAGGCCGATATGCCCCCAACAGAAATGTCCTTAAAATAAAATTGCTCCCCAGGGGAGCGGTGTAGGAAAGTACCATCTTGCCTGGCATGTTACCCCCATTTTTCACTGTATATATGTTGTTTTAGTTGTATGTGTCACTGGGACCCTGCCAGCCAGGGCCCCAGTGCTCATAAGTGTGCCCTGTATGTGTTACCTGTGTTATGACTAACTGTCTCACTGAGGCTCTGCTAATCAGAACCTCAGTGGTTATGCTCTCTCATTTCTTTCAAATTGTCACTAACAGGCTAGTGACCAATTTCACCAATTTACATTGGCATACTGGAACACCCTTATAATTCACTAGTATATAGTACTGAGGTACCCAGGGTATTGGGGTTCCAGGAGATCCCTATGGGCTGCAGCATTTCTTTTGCCACCCATAGGGAGCTCTGACAATTCTTACACAGGCCTTCCACTGCAGCCTGAGTGAAATAACGTCCAGGTTATTTCACAGCCATTTACCACTGCACTTAAGTAACTTATAAGTCACCTATATGTCTAACCTTTACCAGGTAAAGGTTGGGTGCTAAGTTACTTAGTGTGTGGGCACCCTGGCACTAGCCAAGGTGCCCCCACATTGTTCAGGGCAAATTCCCCGGACTTTGTGAGTGCGGGGACACCATTACACGCGTGCACTACACATAGGTCAATACCTATGTGTAGCTTCACAATGGTAACTCCGAATATGGCCATGTAACATGTCTATGATCATGGAATTGCCCCCTCTATGCCATCCTGGCATTGTTGGCACAATCCCATGATCCCACGGGTCTGTAGCACAGACCCGGTTACTGCCAAACTGCCTTTTCAGGGGTTTCACTGCAGCTGCTGCTGCTGCCAACCCCTCAGACAGGTTTCTGCCCTCCTGGGGTCCAGCCAGGCTTGGCCCAGGATGGCAGAACAAAGGACTTCCTCAGAGAGAGGGTGTTACACCCTCTCCCTTTGGAAAAAGGTGTTAAGGCAGGAGAGGAGTAGCCTCCCCCAGCCTCTGGAAATGCTTTCATGGGCACAGATGGTGCCCATTTCTGCATAAGCCAGTCTACACCGGTTCAGGGACCCCTCAGCCCTGCTCTGGTGCGAAACTGGACAAAGGAAAGGGGAGTGACCACTCCCCTGACTTGCACCTCCCCTGGGAGGTGCCCAGAGCTCCTCCAGTGTGCTCCAGACCTCTGCCATCTTGGAAACAGAGGTGCTGCTGGCACACTGGACTGCTCTGAGTGGGCAGGGCCAGCAGGTGACGTCAGAGACTCCTTCTGATAGGCTCCTTCAGGTGTTGCTAGCCTATCTTCTCTCCTAAGTAGCCAAACCCTCTTTTCTGGCTATTTAGGGTCTCTGCTTTGGGGATTTCCTTAGATAATGAATGCAAGAGCTCATCCGAGTTCCTCTGCATCTCTCTCTTCACCTTCTGCCAAGGAATCGATTGCTGACCGCGCTGGAAGCCTGCAAAACTGCAACAAAGTAGCGAAGACGATTACTGCAACTCTGTAACGCTGATCCTGCCGCCTTCTCGACTGTTTTCCTGGTGGTGCATGCTGTGGGGGTAGTCTGCCTCCTCTCTGCACTAGAAGCTCCGAAGAAATCTCCCGTGGGTCGACGGAATCTTCCCCCTGCAACCGCAGGCACCAAAGAACTGCATCACCGGTCCTCTGGGTCTCCTCTCAGCACGACGAGCGAGGTCCCTTGAATCCAGCAACTCTGTCCAAGTGACTCCCACAGTCCAGTGACTTCAGTCCAAGTTTGGTGGAGGTAAGTCCTTGCCTCCCCACGCCAGACTGCATTGCTGGGAACCGCGTGTTTTGCAGCTACTCCGGCTCCTGTGCACTTTCCGAGGGAATCCTTTGTGCACAGCCAAGCCTGGGTCCACAGCACTCTAACCTGCATTGCACGACCTCCTGAGTTGTCCTCCGGCGGCGTGGGACTCCTTTGTGCAACTTCGGGTGAGCACCGTTTCACTCCACTTTGTAGTGCCTGTTCCGGCACTTCTGCAGGTGCTGCCTGCTTCTGAGAGGGCTCCGTTTCTTGCTGGGCGCCCCCTCTGTCCCCTGACGCAATTGGTGACATCCTGATCCCTCCTGGGCCACAGCAGCACCCAAAAACCCCAACTGCGAGCTTTGCTGCTAGCAAGGCTTGTTTATGGTCTTTCCACAGGAAAACACTTCTGCACGACTCTCCACGGCGTGGGACATCCATCCTCCAAAGGGGAAGTTTCTAGCCCTTGTCGTTCTTGCAGAATCCTCAACTTCTACTGTCCAGTATCAGCTTCTTTGCACCCACAGCTGGCATTTCCTGGGCATCTGCCCACTCTCGACTTGATCGTGACTTTTGGACTTGGTCCCCTTGTTCCACAGGTACCCTCGTCTGGAAATCCATCGTTGTTGCATTGCTGGTGTTGGTCTTTCCTGCAGAATTCCCCTATCACGACTTCTGTGCTCTTTGGGGAACTTTAGTGCACTTTGCACTCACTTTTCAGGGTCTTGGGGTGGGCTATTTTTCTAACCCTCACTGTTTTCTTACAGTCCCAGCGACCCTCTACAAGGTCACATAGGTTTGGGGTCCATTCGTGGTTCGCATTCCAATTTTGGAGTATATGGTTTGTGTTGCCCCTATCCCTATGTGTCCCCATTGCATCCTATTGTAACTATACATTGTTTGCACTGTTTTATAATACTATACTGCATATTTTTGGTATTGTGTACATATATCTTGTGTATATTTGCTATCCTCATACTGAGGGTACTCACTGAGATACTTTTGGCATATTGTCATAAAAATAAAGTACCTTTATTTTTAGTATATCTGTGTATTGTGTTTTCTTATGATATTGTGCATATGACACTAGTGGTACTGTAGGAGCTTCACTCGTCTCCTAGTTCAGCCTAAGCTGCTCTGCTAAGCTACCATTATCTATCAGCCTAAGCTGCTAGACACCCTATACACTAATAAGGGATACCTGGGCCTGGTACATTATGTAAGTACCCCTTGGTACTCACTACAAGCCAGTCCAGCCTCCTACAAGCGGCCCTTGCCTAAGGGATCACTCCCCATTAGGAACAAAATAAAAAAAATAAAAATCCCTGGTGCCTAGTGGTTTCTGCCCCCCTTAGGGGCAGATCAACCTAATTAAAATAGGTCGATCTACCCCCGAGGGGGGCAGAAAAGGTCTAAAATAAATTTCCCACCTATGGGAGCAACCCTTGCCTAAGGGGTTGCTCCCCTTTAGTGAAATGGTCATTAAAAATTCCCCTGTGTCTAGTGGCTTCTGGCCTCCTTGGGGGCAGATTGGCCAAAAAAAAATAGGCTGATCTGCCCCCTAGGGGGGGCAGAAATGGCCTCAAAACAATTTGCCCCTCAGGGGAGCGACCCTTGTCTAAGGGGTCGCTCCCACTGTCTAAAACATTTAAAAAATATATCCCTGGTATCTAGTGGCTTCTGCCCAGATCGGCCTATTTGAAATAGGCCGATCTGCCCCCAGGAGGGGCAGAAATGGCCTAATAATAAATTCCCCCGTGGGGAGTGATCCTTGCTCAATGGGTCGCTCCCCTTATAAGTAAACGCACATAAACATAAAAAAGACTCCCTTGTGTTTAGTGGGCATTTCTGCAGCCCGATCGCTTCATGATCACGCTGCAGAAATGCTCAAAGAGGCATGAAAGGAAAGGCCTTTCCTTTCCTTTCATGCCTCTGCCTGCCCCCCCCCCAATCGGAAGAGAAATGATCAGCCGTCGATAGGGGAGTGGGGGGGTCGGGTGGAAGGGGAAGCGATTCCCCTTCCATCCCTGCCCATAGGCCCATGGGGCCCGGTGCACGACGAGCTGGTCTCGGCCTCGGCACATGGCAATCGTGGCCGAGGGCGAGACCAGCTCATCCAGGGTACCGTAGGGGTTAAACCCAAAACCATACAATTTTTTCCAGTAAGCCCTATTTCTTCACACAAAGAAGTATATAAATATCAATGAGAAAGTCAAGAATTTTAAAAATCATTAACAAAGGCTAATACAGACCCAATTAACGTCTCTGAAAAGCAAATTGAAAGAAAATGTATTGCAAATTAGAGGTTTGATTGGAATGAAGAAGAAATCTGACATTGGCTTATTCATATAAAATAGTACATGAGTGCCTGGTAGGTGCAGGTTTGATGTGCTTTGTGAACACCATTATGTTATTGGTATTATTTACAGACCTCATTTGAGGGGAAGTACTCAACCTTCAAGAAATCTTGCATGTGATCCACTTGACTAACAACTATTGATAAGCAACTTTCACGTTTGACCGCAGAGAGTGAAGACATCAAGACACGTAAACATAATGTTGTAGTTGGCATTCCATAATTTGTTGTTTTGATTTTTTGACATTGTGCTTAGATCCTGTACATAGTCTTAAAATGGGCTTCTATTTTGAATTTCTTTAGAAATGTTTTACTGTATTGATATTAGCAAGACTTTGTAGAATTCTTGAAATGTACTGAAAAATGCATTGGGTGAGTAAAGTAGTCACTTTAAGAAGTGACATGTACTGAAATAGAACAAATTTATATGAAGAAAAATGTTTTGACACATTGTTTAAGAAAAGATAGCATGAGGATGAAAAAGTGGAAGATTATCATGTATATGTATATAAGGATTTTTTTTCATGTAATTCCTTCCATCTTGAATGATTTATTTTGAGGTTGCCAAGCTCAAAAAATATATTGACATATAAAAAAGTTATTTAAAAATTCAAGACAATTTGGCTTTACAGGAGCATGCCAACTATTCCAGGACACAGCAGTTTCTATCTTAAATGGACCAAGACGATTGACAGAACCACAATCTCATAGAACTACAGTAAGAATCACCCAGTGGTTCCCAAACAGTGGTCCGGGGACCCCTGGCGGTGCGCGAATCCTTCTCAGGGGTTCCATTACTGCTGAGAAAATTAAATAATATTAACATATTAGGTCCCCAGCTTTCAGTAATGACTCAGTGGGGGGGTCCCAGGATTCCAATAATGATTCAGTGGGGGTCCCCAGGTTCCATTATTGATAAAATGGGAGTCCACAGATGTCAAAAGTTGGGAACCACTGCCATAGGGAAATTGTATAAGGCTTTTTAAATGCCAAACAGTAAAATCGTCAACAACACAATACAATAAACATTCTTCTCCAATTTGTGAAAGTAGAATAAAATTTAAGAAGGTGACACCAAACAATGATAATTCAACAAGAGGAATCAAGGATACGATTTTTTAAAAGATTTAAGAGAAGAAATGCAAAGAAAAGTGAAGTACCAGTAGAACACACCATTGACCTGTGACCAGGACTTAGGGGCAATTTCAGACTGACCTCGATTGACTGTGGGTCTGATGCACCAACCAAGTTGGTCACGGTCAAAGATTTTACCTTCAGACTTAGGGCCTGATTTAATTGTTGCCAGTAACAGTCCTGAGATTCATTTTTCAACTGAAAACCTGTCCGCCGGCTGCTGTATTTAGATTTTGGTTGTCAAATAGATGAAAGCCCGCATTGGAACTGCCGCATCCGCCAAGAAACACCACCAGCGTCAATGGAGGAAGAGGGAAAGGAGGATGCCGGCGGGGCCCCAGCCACTCTTTCCGCCATAGAGATTTGAATGGGCCTCACCACCAAGAAAAAAGTGAAATTCTGATTTCCATGTCTGAGTTGGCCGATTGGGGGAAAAGTGGTGAAAACTCACAGTTTTTTCCCCATTTCATCCATGTGTTCGACTAGACATGACTGGACAACACCTGTTGTCACTACTGCCACAGACCCACAAAGAAAACCCAACCCCTCCATCACTGGACTTGAATGTAGGGATGCCAGTTCACCAGGGTACATTCTTTGGGCACTTCCCGGGTGGCTGGAACCACTGCAGGTACATACATGTCACAGTAATTTTTTTAAGTCACTGTGACATACATATGTGTGGTACACAATGGTGTCACACTTGGCTGGGGGGACACTTGAACAACACCCATTTCGTACACATGCACAACTGTCAATGTGGTGTCATCATTCATTGCCAGAATAATGTTGGCACCAAAATGACAGTACACTCACACTGAATAGCTGAGTCCATGTGTGCACATTGCAAGGGGACCTGTATGGGAAGGTTTGTGCTATCTGTTATGTATGTGAGCCAGTATGGGTATGTGTTTGTGTAGATTAGCTGGATGAGGTGGAGGTTGTGGGAGTGGGTGATGTGGTTGTTTCTGCATGTGTGTCACTTGCATGTGAGATGGATGTTGTTGCATATGTTGTGTTTCCATGTAACTCATTCAGGTAACGGTTGCTGTTGTGTGGCAGACGTTGTTGTGATGTGTGTAGTTATGCAGTGTGAGTGTGTTTGTGTAGCTGAGTGTGTAGTTGTGCTGGTTGTTGTGGTTGTGCTGTGTGTGGGTGCAGTGTCAAAGATGTGTGAATGTTGTGTCATGGATGTATGTGAATGTGTGTTTTCGGCATGCATGGGACATGTTGTTTTGGATTTGTAAAGGATGATGGTGTGTATGTGCTGTGTTGTGTAGTGTGTAGTGCCTGGGGGCACTTATGGCTAAGGGACAGTGTGTGGTACTTACCTCTATTCCATAGCCCCTTCATTGAACAAGGTCCATTGAGTCCTGCTGCTGTCTCCCTCCATCAGCAATCTGTCTCCAGTCCTCCGCTTGCAGAGCTGTAACATCTAAATATGGTGGGCAGAACACCACTGAGTTGATGGTCTTCTCGGGTCAGCCGTCGATGCAGCTTGGCAGTAACACCACCAAGATGTAAAACAGGCCCTAAGTCTCTGAAATGGTATTCAAAATCCCCTAGAGGCTGAGGAAGTAGACTGTATCCAGTAAAGTCACATCAAAGTCAGATAGACATTGAGGTGGTCATTCCGACCCCGGCGGGCGGCGGGCGCCGCCCGCCGGGCGAAGACCGCCAGAAGACGGCACCGCGGTCAAATGACCGTGGCCGTCATTCTGACTTTCCCGCTGGGCGGGTGGGCGACCGCCAAAAGGCCGCCCGCCCGCCCAGCGGGAAAGCCCCAGCAACGATGAAGCCGGCTCCGAATGGAGCCGGCGGAGTTGCTGGTGTGCGACGGGTGCAGTGGCACCTGTCGTGATTTTCAGTGTCTGCTTTGCAGACACTGAAAATCTGAATGGGGCCCTGTTAGGGGGCCCCACGACATCCGTTCCCGCCAGCCAGTTCCTGGCGGTGTAAACCGCCAGGAACAGGCTGGCGGGAAGGGGGTCGGAATCCCCATGGCGGCGCTGCTTGCAGCGCCGCCGTGGAGGATTCCCTGGGGCAGGGGAAAACCGGCGGGAAACCGCCGGTTCCCCTTTTCTGACCGCGGCTTTACCACCGCGGTCAGAATTGCCCCAGAAGCACCGCCAGCCTGTTGCCTGTTGGCGGTGCTTCCTCCGTCCTCCGTCAGAATGAGGCCCTGAGAGTTGTTCCACTGAAGCCGTTGGTTCCAGCAAGAAAAATTCAGAGAAGGAAACGTCAGATTTGGTGCACAAGGAAATCCTTTAGCTCACTGTATATTTTTGTCACCTTCACCTACTTAAGATTTCTACAATTGGACTTAGGGCCTGATTTAGATATTGGTGACAGATAACCCGTCTGCCAAATTCTAAATCACATTGCATAGTATGGGATTTAGATTGCAGCGGACAGGATATCCGTCACTGTTGTGATGGAGTAATGCCTCTGCCAATATCTAAATCAGACCCTAAGTCTCTCTTTTGGAGCTCAGATTCCTCCAGCGTGTCAAGGCAGCAGACTGTATTGCACCAAAGTCAGATAGACTTGCTGCAAGGGTCTGCTGAACAGTGTTTTCAAGCACCAAAAGCTCAAATTGAAACCAACTTGATTTCCTTGCCCAGTAAGATCAAGCTTAGATGGTTGATCCCGGTCCTCTGAAAGTCTGGAAGACCAATATTTTTTTGAATCCCAGTTTTTTAGAGTTTTCAGAATAAGTTCTTCTGAACACCACTATGGTTCCCATGACCTCGGGGACAGCATTTAGGGATCATGAAGCAGTCCTCCGCATTCCACCAGTAGGGATCACTCCCCTTCCAATTGCAACTAGCTACTGGGCACTTCAGGAAAAAGACCACTTGCATCTCGTTGTGTCCCTGTAGAACACAGCAGCTAAGGCAACTGTACCTTGGAGTCCACTTCCTTGTCCTGGGTACAAGTGGGAGCAGGTCTGACCCTTGATGTCTCCTCTCAGGCCTCCAAGAGCAAATGCAGCACTTTTTATGATCTTCCACCGGTCCAGAGAGTGTTCTCAGTAGCTGGTGGTGAGGTCCAAATTTATACATTTCAGTAGCCAGTGTGTGTAGGGGACTCCTTGATACTCCCTAACCAATGGGGAAAAGTTCACAGAGGCAACCCTACCTACATTTGTTGTATAGCCATTTTAGTTATAGCTCCATGCACGTTATTTTAGCACACTAGGCCTGCCGCTGTGCACTTTAACCTAGATATATTTTTTCTGCTTTATTATTGTTACAGTAGCCACTTTTACGGTCTTGTTTTATTTCCTTCTGTCTAACTGTTTTTGCCTAAGCCAGCACTCTGTTCTCAAACAAGACATTCTTGCTCACTCTGTGCTTCTTCCAAGGCTGCAGAAAGATAGGTTGCCAGTGAACGTGGTATAAGTTTAGTCTCTGACATTCATAGAAAATACACATCCTTACGTAGGGACATTTTCTCAGAACATCAGCTGTTTTATTTTAAAAACACTTCCCTGTCCATTACACATTAGAGGGAGATTCCAGCCAGAGAGCCACGACTGTATGTTGATTGCTGAATGCTTCACTACAGCTGCTTATGCAGACTTCAGGCCTTTGCTCAGATATGGGGGGATGACGTCTTCCCAGGGGAATCTGAAGGGCAGAATTAGAGCTTAACACGCTGTGTTCTATTATAGCCTAGGTAGGTATTAGTCTATGGACTCTAGTGACAATATGGTAGCAATATTTTAATGTTTTACTTTCCTTGTCACAATTTTTATCTTGTCATGCTGTATCGTCCTGGTTAATGCAGCCCACGCTTTGCTATCTAAGATGCAGTTGCTTCATTAAAGCATTACTGAAACATATACTGCCTCTGTTTGTCATTGTCTATATGAGACTAACGTAACTGAGAGAAACGGATGAGATCGGAGTGACCACAGCTTCCCTGAGAAACCAATTATGTCATGGGCTTGGCTGCCCAATCATCCCTGCCCTTGGGTAGAGTTGAGGAACTGCTAGTTACACAGAGCAGAACCAGGATTGGAGCGACAGGTATCACCTGTAGTGGGTCAGACTCAGTCTCCCACACCGCAGGTGATTGTGCTGCTCGAAATCCAATAGTCTCATTAGAATAATGAGAGCCTACGCGACATGGCGCCGCCAACGTTTGGTCAGGCTTTAATTTTTGGCTCCTCCTGAGTATCTCTGTCTCATTATATACAAAGATACATCAGTACTATATATGGTGACGTCCGTGGTATTGAGGATTTCCTCCTCAGCAAAGTGGGATACCCTATCTGATGCTAGAGGTTGTTCAAGCTTGAACTCTAAAAGGAAAATCCCTATTTTGTATGCCTTCTCTGAACAAATTTACCATCTATTATGGCGAATTCTCAACAGGTAGCAATTGCAGTCAATATGAGACAACCCCTGACTGCACATTTACTGGCACATGGCCTAACGGTCCAGGGGGGCCCAGTCACATTTGTGGTGGACGCCCATCAAGCTTATAGAACAGAACTTTTTCATTCGTGGGTCACATTTCCAGCAACTGATGGGAACACAAACACATTTCATCACTATACACTTGCAAACATACCTGGACAATACAGAGCACATGCATATTTAGAAGTACCTTTATCAAAAACATAATAATTGGCTTTATGGCGCCAGACCCCACACGATTTTACCAGTTAGGTTAGGTCCTCTAAGTAACAATGGTCCTACCTGGCCTTTATTGGCCACTTGTACACCTCACCCTGCAGCAGCAAAGTTAGCAATAGCTGAGGTCCATCGCTTATATACTGAGCTGACGACAATATATAGACGAATAGTACAATTTGTAATGCAAACATTAAATACGAACACAGCACGTGCTGCTCCAGCGCAACCACATGCAGTGACACCAGGTATTAACCCTGCAACTGTACATTCGATAATGGGTGAGGTACCCGCCAAACGAGAAGAAATTCTGTTTTGGCTAGCTCAAAAAATAAACGCACTGGAAGCGGTATTTCCCCATATGGGACCTCAGGAGAAACATAGAATTCTAACGATGTGCTTGCCATTTGGGATGGTCTCCACAGTAGATAACTGTAATACATGGGGCACGGTATTTGCCACGCTCTATACTACCGCACACAGTAGTCCGACACTTGCCAACTTGCTGGAAGTGTTGAAACAAATTCAAGATGAATATGGGGCTGCCCCGGCCCTATACTTCGGGATGCAATTAATGGGCAATTTTGCCAAAGTATCCTCAATTATTTTGAGTAACCTTAAAGGGGGAGCGGTCGCACTAGCAGTGCACATGCAGCTCCGGGATGTTCCTCAACAGGATCAAGAACACGAGCTGCCAAAGATTATCGCAGAGACCTATTCAAGTATTGGTTGAGATAGTCTAGGGGCCAGACTAACTAAACCATAGTTTCAGGACAAATCAAACAAAGATTTTTCCAAGCAAGGTCCTCAAGGTAACAAGAAACGCTGGGATAAAAAACAACAAACTCCTAAAAAAGAAAGGGGAGAATCTCCGCTTATGGAGACCCCACAGAATAGATATAATCTCAGAAATAGAGATAATATAAAAACGCCTGATAGATATCAATATACTGATACACGCCAATCTCGTTCCTTTCAGGACTCATCGGAAAACCGCAATGAGAGAGGTGAGCAATCAGAGCGAAGAACAGAGTACGTGAAACCGAGACAGGAATCACAATGCTCAATTGAGGTTTCTGTTAAAAAGGAAGAGAAACCTCCCCAATTTAAAAAGAAAAAGGTGGCAGCAATTGCAGTATGACATGCCACTCAAGAAGATGGTCCTCTTGAAGAACAGGAAGTGGGCACTGGCGCTGCTACACAGCGTGGCAGAGGTCACAATAGTTTGCGGAGTCTTCTAGAGCATCTGGAGGTGAAAGCAACTGATGACTTTCTACAAGTAGAAACTGCGGACATGCATGTCTTCACACCTTTTTCCGGAGGAACTCGCGGAATCCTAAGCGATCGATTGGGCATTGGTGCAGGCACCCACGTTATATCACAATCACGTCGGATGGGATAAAGATTCCCCCTACCATGTAATTCCTATTAAAAATGAACCTCAACCCCAACCTCAGTATCCAATAAGACATGATGCAAAAGCACCCGTGAGAGAAATCCTCACACAACTAGAGTACCAGGGCGTAATTGAACTCTGCGTCTCCCCAATGAATAATCCTTTATTCCCTGCAGCTAAACCGGACCATTCATATAGAATTGTCTTAGACTACAAACACTTAAACTGTCATACACGAACATATGCTATACAAAATTCACATAGCACAGCATTGATGAACAACATAGTGCGTAAAAAATACAAAACAACACTGGACATTTCCAATGGTTCTTCTGCCAGAATATAGCGCCTGAGAGGAGACTTAACAAGTTTCAGCGCACTAGGCTCTCAGAGAAAAATCTGTAGTTTACCCCAGGGGTACAAGAACACTCCAGGGCTGTTCGCAGCTCGTGTGACTGCAATTTTGCATGACATTGACCCTGAAGCATTGTCCTATGTAGATGATATCTATCTTACGGATGATTAATTACTGCAACATTTAAGACGGGTAGCCCACATTGTTGTGGGATTTGATGAATATGGCTACAGATTCAACTTCAAAAAAACAAAAATAGCCTTCCTCAGCGTCCTGTTTCTAGGATATGAGCTATCTAGTGAAGGAAAGAGCCTACAGCCACAATTCTTAGAAAAATGCGCACAATTACAACCTCAAAATATGATTACAAAAATTAAATCTCTATTGGGTTCCTAAACTTTGGCAGAATTTACATTCCAGATTATGCGTCATGCATAAAACCTTTATATGGCTTAATGCGTCCTGCCTTTTCAAGTACATTTTGGACAGTCGAACACACACGCATTCTCAGAGACCTGTAGAGAGACATGCTTGCAGCACAACATCTACACACAAGGGACAACAAAACACACTTGGTCATCAGAGTAATTGCTGGTGCCATTGGTTTTACCTATGTATCCTTTTATGAGGGTGAGACCGTCCCGATAGCTTACAAATCACATTTATACTCAGCAGCAGAACAACGCTTTGCTCCCATTGAGAAAATACTCACTGCTGTTCAGATGGCTGTCATTAAAGAAAGACCTCTAGCCCAGGGCAAACGCATTATTGTCGTTTCTTCCATTCCAGCCCTAGATGCTGTCACAAAAGCCAGTGTTTCTAACGCTAAAGCATCACATCCGCGTTGGATACAATGGGCCACATCTTTGACAGCCACTGATGTAGACTACATTTTTGACCCAAAATTACAAACTCAAGAATTTTTGGAATATGAACTAGAATACCCAGTTCCAGCAAACACATTCCCTATTGAACAATATCATAGAGTCATGTTCACTGATGGCTCTACACAACCTGCAATTGGCACAAAGCATCAGTATTCCGCTGCTTGCACAGTCGTAAGTGGCTACATGGAGGATAATACATTTTGTCAGAGGAATAAAGTGAAATCTCTACATACCTCTGATGTGCCGTGGTTTCTTCTCTTCTTACATCCTAGTCACTGTTGACTCCTGCTGCAGATTTCTATGGGTGTGGCCACAATGCCCGGCTGACGCTCAGACTGTTATTAAAGATTTGCAAGTCTTTATCAGTACATATGCAGTTGCGGCTTTCCACTCGGACCAGGGCCCTGCTTTCGCCTCAAGAGCATTCAGGGATGCCATGGCTTCGTGGGGGTCCAACTCCAGTACTTGTCTCCCTTTCATCCCGATGAAAATAGTGTTGTGGAGCGATTAGACCACGATCTAAAGCAATCCTTAACAGCCAGAGTCTTAGGTACGGGGCGTAGTTGGCTTAATCACTGTATGGAGTCCAGAGAGCACTTAACAATCTGCCTAGAAGGCCCTTGGGGAGTCGTACTTCATATGATTGCCTGTTCGGAACTCAAATGTATGTTCCAGATCTTGATGGTCCAGGCGTGGAGGCGGCAGAAACACCTTTTGACATAAATGAACGTGTCACTGTCTTACAGGAATTCCAACAGTTCCGTGATGACAACTCTTCTGGCAGTGCTGCCTCCATAGGAATTAAGGATGTACCTGTAACTCCTACCGGCTGGATTCCTAGATTGGGGGATCTAGTACGTGAAAAGGTTGCTGTGAAAAAAGGATTTGGTCCTTCTTATTGTGCACCAGTCTCAGTCTTGGGAATACACGGTACCAGAACTGTCCTTCTACCACCGTTGGCAGGTGCCAGAGAAAATCTTTTTGTCTCCATCGACAATGTCACACTACACCATGTGGCCAATCCTGCACAGCTGACCAAAAGGAACAGCCAGTAGTTCCTGAATCCCTCTCACTACTGGTCAAGAAGTTCCTCTACAAGTTGTAAGCAGCAACACTGACACCTCTCCGAGCTTGGGGAGGGTGGAAAATGATCTTGCATTGGTTCCACTAACAACAAATAATACAGAAATGGTTGATCAATTTGATACAGCTTCAACACAGACGAATGGTGCTGTTTATTCTGTGCCACCCCGGGAAACACCAACTCCATTAACTAACACGGCTCCAGTTTTTGCACGAATAGCTTCTGGATATTTTGCCGACATCAATGACGACGTCGAAGACTCATTCGCCTCTCCGACACCTGAACTGTCAAAAACACGTAAACTGATAAACTGGCTTAAAGTAACGTACCTTGTTCTTCCATGGAACTATCTGTGGCATTCTTTGACTGTACTAGCTTTCCTGCTTTGGATTGGGTTTGTCATCACTTTCATTTTGTTAATACATGGTCATTTACTCCCTGAAAAATCAACAGTTGAACTGATGGATGAAGTCCTAAAACCACATTTCTCTTCTCACAAGGTCCACAGAGACTTGTCTTTTGTGAACATTTCCACTATACCATTTCCTGATGGGATTGTTTGGGATAAAGTAACATTTGATAGATACGGCCCCACGAAGGTCATTCAAATACTATGGCGGTCATTCTGACCCTGGCGGTCGGTGATAAAGCGGCGGCCAACACGCAAACAGGCCGGCGGTCAAAAAAATGGTATTCTAACTGTGGCGGGAACCGCCAAGACAGGCCGCCACATTAACACTCCGACCGCCACGGCGGGACCGACAAACAGCGCAGCGGTCACCGCCAACAGGCAGGCGGCAGACAATGTACCGCCCACCCTATCACAACTCACCAATCCGCCACCTTTTCCGGGGCGCGAGGCCCGCCGATAAAAACACGGCGGAAACAGACTACGAACAGGAAAACGCTCACCTATACACACTCCACGAGGACGGAGTACAGCATGGAGCCTGAATTACACATCCTACCAGCTATTGTCTACCTGCTCATCTACCAGGAGTACGAACGCCGGCGCAGACGACAACGGTGAGTACTGCACCTACAACACAGGGGAGGAGAAAAGCTTACGGGCACACACATGCGCCATACACCCACCCCCGCACCACAAATACCTACACCCCAATGCCGAGCAACAAGTCAGAGTGACACCACACAAACCTCCCGGAATAATGCAAAGACACAATTTAAATTTTCAATAAAATATATGTATAAATAGCTCCATTGAAAGAATGGCAAATATGCTATATAAAAGATACAAAAATAAGGAATGAACATAGTCAACAAGATATCCATAGGCAAAAAGTCCTGCACATTCCGTCAAAGTTCCATAGTCCGTGGGCCAATGTGCACAAACACATGGGCAAAGCCCACACAGGAGACCAGATACCATTGGAGAGAACACTGCAGGGGCATCAGATGATAAAACTACAGGCACCTCAGGGGGAAGGGAAAGGGGGGCACCTCAGCCACATGAGTCCACGACGCCAGATCCACGAGGGGCCTCCATGCCCACTGTCCCATCCTGGGGGGTGCAAAGCCACAGTCCATCAGATGGATTACCGACTCCACTGTTATTGGAGGAGGCATGGTGCCCGAGTGCTTCCTGAAGCCCTGCTCGTCACAGAACCGGCACTGTCAATGGGCCAGCGGTGCTTGACAGGAAGGGCCCAGCGGAGCGGTGCTTGAGATGAAGGGCCCAGCGGAGCGGTGCTTGAGATGAAGGGCCCAGCGGAGCGGTGCTTGACAGGAAGGGCCCAGCGGAGCGGTGCTTGATAGGAAGGGCCCAGCGGAGCGGTGCTTGAGACGGCGGGGCCCAGCGGAGCGGTGCTTGAGATGAAGGGCCCAGCGGAGCGGTGCTTGACAGGAAGGGCCCAGCGGTGCGGTGCTTGACAGGAAGGGCCCAGCGGAGCGGTGCTTGAGATGAAGGGCCCAGCGGAGCGGTGCTTGAGACGGCGGGGCCCAGCGGAGCGGTGCTTGACAGGAAGGGCCCAGCGGACCAGTGCTTGAGATGAAGGGCCCAGCGGAGCGGTGCTTGACAGGAAGGGCCCAGCGGAGCGGTGCTTGAGATGAAGGGCCCAGCGGAGCGGTGCTTGAGATGAAGGGCCCAGCGGAGCGGTGCTTGACAGGAAGGGCCCAGCGGAGCGGTGCTTGACAGGAAGGGCCCAGCGTAGCTGTGCTTGACAGGAAGGGCCCAGCGGAGCTGTGCTTGAGATGGCGGGGCCCTGTTTAGTGGTTCTTGTCCCAGCGGGGCCTGTTCAGCGGTTCTTGTCCCGGCGGGGCCTGTTCAGCGGTTCTTGTCCCGGCGGGCCCTGTTCTGCGGTGCTCCTCCCGGCGGGGCCCTGTTCAGCGGTGCTCCTCCCGGCGGGGCCCGTTCAGCGGTTCTTGTCCCAGTGGGGCCCGTTCAGTGGTTCTTGTCCCGGCGGGGCCCGTTCAGCGGTGCTTGTCCCGGCGGGGCCCGTTCAGCGGTTCTTGTCCTGGCGGGGCCCGTTCAGCGGTACTCCTCCCGGCGGGGCCCTGTTCAGCGGTTCTTGTCCCGGCGGGGCCCTGTTCTGCGGTGCTCCTCCCGTCGGGGCCCTGTTCAGCGGTGCTCCTCCCGGCGGGGCCAGTTCAGCAGTTCTTGTCCCGGCGGGGCACGTTCAGCGGTTCTTGTCCCGGCGGGGCCTGTTCAGCGGTTCTTGTCCCGGTGGGGCCCGTTCAGCGGTTCTTGTCCCGGCGTTGCCCTGTTCAGCGGTTCTTGTCCCGGCGGGGCCCTGTTCTGCGGTGCTCCTCCCGGCGGGGCCCTGTTCAGCGGTGCTCCTCCCGGCGGGGCCCGTTCAGCGGTTCTTGTCCCGGCGGGGCCCATTCAGCGGTTCTTGTCCCAGCGGGGCCCGTTCAGCGGTGCTTGTCCTGTGTGTCTAGGGAGCCAGACCTGGGCAAGACTTCCCGCTCATTCACCATCCGAACTTGCGGTCGCGGCGCCCTCCTGTGATGGAGTCCTGGGCCCGTGGGTGTCGTCCGTCACACCCGGAATGGGGCTGGTGGGGCCCTCCTGGGCAGCTCGCCTGCTGCCTGACTTCTCCGCCCTGCTGCCCTTGCCCTCCTTCGCTGGAGCTCTGTGGCCCTTGCCTCCCTTGGATGATGTGGCAGGTGACGGGGCAAGGCTACTGTCCTTGGTGGCAGCCGTCTCAGGCTTGTCGCGCCGGGCCGTTTTCTTTTTTGTCCTCTTCCCGGGGGGGCTCGCTGTCCCCTTGCTGCTGGCCGATTTTCCTGCCCTAGGATCTGGTGGACTCCAATAGCCCTGCACTATGGTCACAGTAGATGCAGGGCTGGTGGTGGCTGAGGTGCTTTTTTTGGTCTTACCAGATGGAGGGGGTGGGTCAGTGATTGGAACGAGTTCAAGGTTGGAAAGGAAAAGGATTTGGGAAGGACAGGGACGGGTAGGTGTAGTGGGTTTGGGAGTGGAGGAAGAGGATGTGGTTGTAGGAGAGTCAAGTGTGCTGTCTTTGGGTGCAGGTGCTTGTGACGGAGGCTGTCGTGAGGTGGATGGCTGTTGGGTGGGTGGCTGCCTGCGTTTGTGTGCTTTGGAAGAGGGGGTGACAGACACACTGGGAGAGGACACAGGGGACGTGTAAATGGCAGTGGGGGTGGTGACTGCACGTGTGCGGACTGTAATGGAGGGTGTGCTGGTGATGGAAGTACTGGCTGATGGTGGTGTGCATGCAGGTGTGAGTGGAGACGTCACAAGGAGGGAGGAGGGAGATGAGGAGGTGGGGGACACAGAGGTGTTAGTGACTGTTGGCATGTCTGCATCTGGATGTTGCTTGGGTGAATGCTTGTGGGATCTGTGGTGCTTATGTCTGGATGAGCTGCCCTTGGTTGTAGAGGTGTGTGCAGGCTGGTCTGATGGTGTGGATGGGATAGGCAGAGGAACAGGAGACTGGGACTCGGTGGAGGGAGTCAGAAGAGGGAGGCTGGAGACAGGGACAATGGCTGCCGTCAGTGCTGAGGCCAGAGCGTTGAACGATCGCTGATGGGCAGCCTGACCCGAATGAATGCCCTCCAGGTATGCATTGCTCCGATGCACCTCCCTTTCTACACCCTGGATGGCATTCAAAAGGGTAGACTGCCCAACAATGAGTGTCCTGAGGAGGTCAATGACCTCCTCACTGAGGGCAGCAGGGGTAACTGGGGCAGGGCCTGAGGTGCCTGGGGCGAAGGAGATGCCCGCCTTCCAGGCCGAGCGGGCACGGAGCAAAGGCTGAGGGGCTGCTGGGAAGGCGGGGCTGGTGCGCTGGGTGGCGGCTGTACCTGTTGTGGCGGTGGGCACGGATGTTGCCGCCACCGCTAGGGAGCTCCCTTCCGAGGACGTGTCGGTGTCGCTGACGTCTCCTCGGGTCCCCGTTGTGGAGCTCCACTCGCCCTCCGTCTCACTGGTGTACTCAGAGTCTGTCGTATGGTCCTCCGGGGCCATGTGAGATGCAGCTCCCTCGTGCTCCAATGCCACTTCTCCTCCGCCAGATGATGCTAATGCACACATGAACAGGAAGACAAAGAAAATGGGGGGGGGGGTGGAGAAATGAAGACAGGTTGAGTGCATGCATTGGCAACACCGTTGTCGGAGAGGACAGACACAGAAGCCCCCTGAACTAGGCCGCGCAATGGGGGGTACACTACTCAGTTATTGTGACTAGTCCTACAGGTCTATGGACGACAAATGCACACATGGGTGAGGCCGGACCATGGATAGCTGTACTTGGCACCCTACAGAGGTGGGGGGCGGGGGCACAGGGCCGTTTCTAACGGAGGGGCCTAGCCTACAGAATGCGCCCTGGCCTGGAGATAGCCACAGCCCTCCTCCCCCACCCAGACACCTTCCCTGCGCGCAAAGATAGCAGAATGTGCTGATACTCACCCCCTTGTGTCTGCTGTAATGTCCTCACGCGCCCATCCAAATCGGGGTAGGCCACCGCCAGGATCCGGGACATCAGGGGGGTCAATTGGCGGCTGGCACCCCTCCTACGTTGGGAGGCCATCCCCAGCAGAGACTCGGCGGTCTTTCTGGTCCCGCGGCGGATGTCCTCCCACCTCTTTCGGCAGTGGGTGCCCCATCTGTTGTGGACCCCCAGGGCCCGGACGTCCTTGGCGATGGCACGCCAAATGTCGATCTTCTGATGGGCGCTGACCTATGTGACATGTACAGGGTGGTAAAAGAAATCGCATCAGTTTTCTGCCTGGTCAATGTGAGTGGCCCCCCCCTCCCCAACCTTGCCATGTGGCACATGCTCTCATCTTTCGTGCGTTGCAGTCCTCATTCGCTCCCCTCCCCACCATCTTACATACATCCCACTCAACACAGGCATAGCCCATTCAACGTGCACCCTGTGTACTAACCTGTTGGGCTGGAGGACCGTAGAGTAGCGCATACTGGGGGAGGACCCCATCAACAAGTTCCTCCAATTCTTCGGCAGTGAAGGCAGGGGCCCTTTCCCCAGTCGCAGCAGCCATTGTATCTCCCAGACCGAGGTCACAGCAGCACTTGCAGTATAGGTCCTCTCCTGTGGATGATCAGGTCTCGAGCGATTAATCAGATAGAAAATGGCGGTCACGCCCGCGGCGGTGCGTACCGCGACCGCCGGCGCACATCGTCATTGGCTCCTGACACCCATAGGGTTCAATGTTAACCAATGCTGCTTTGCGCCGCGGTCTTCGACCGCCTACCGCCACGGTGTGCCACGCCAGCGCAGTGACCTCACATCCCACTGACACACTTCACAGGTCAGGCAGCCACCATTTCAAGGGCCCACATGGCATGATTTCTACTGCGTCACACAGGCCTAGGCCTTGCATAGCCACTCATACAAGCCGTTCCATGCATAGCGATTCGTGTACTGTGCAAGCTGTGTGAATTAACCTGTGAGTTGCTTGACTCTGTTGACTCTGTGCTCCATGTTGTCCTTCCTAGGCACCGTCCGCTGGGACTTGCGAGGAGAAGGATGAATCCTCCCGTGTACCGACCGCTGGTGGACCTGTCGACAATGGAAGAACGACATATCATACTTACATACCGGCTTGACAGAGCAACTATACATGAACTATGTGCCCAGCTGGAGCCAGACCTGATGTCCCCCATCTGCCAACCCACGGGGATTCCCCCTCTGGTGCAGGTTTCTGTCAGTACTCCATTTTTTGGCAAGTGGGTCTTTTCAGACAACAGTGGCCATGTCATCTGGGATGTCTCAGCCTATGTTTTCTAAGGTTTTGTCCAGAGTGTTGTCTGCCCTGATGAAATACATGCGGAGCTACATTATTTTCCCTGAGGTGGGCGAATTGGCTACAGTGAAGGGTGATTTCTATGCCCTTGGACATATCCCCAACATCATTGGTGCCATTGATGGGACCCATGTGGCTTTGGTTCCCCCCAAAGACAGTGAGCAGGTGTACAGAAACAGAAAAAGTTATCATTCGATGAATGTCCAGGTGGTCTGTTTGGCTGACCAGTACATCTCCCATGTAAATGCCAAGTTCCCTGGGTCAGTGCATAACGCGTATGTCATGCGAAATAGCAGCATCCCTTATGTGATGGAACAGCTACAGAGACACCGTGTGTGGCTAATTGGTGACTCTGGTTACCCCAACCTGTCGTGGCTACTGACCCCAGTGAGGAATCCCCGGACCAGGGCAGAGGAACGGTACAATGAGGCCCATGGGCGATCTAGGAGGATCATAGAAACGTCCTTCGGGGTCCTGAAGGCCAGGTTCAGGTGCCTCCATATGACAGGTGGATCCCTAATGTACTCACCAAAGAAGGTGTGCCATATCATCGTGGCCTGCTGTATGCTTCACAATCTTGCTTTGCGACGCCAGGTGCCTTTTCTGAAGGAGGATGGTCCAGATGGTGGTGTTGTAGCAGCTGTGGAGCCTGTGGAGAGTGAAGAGGAGGAAGACAACGGGGACGACACGGACCACAGGGATACAGTCATACAACAATGCTTTCAGTAGCACACAGGTAAGAAACAGCCACCCCAATTTACATTTACTTGAAGCCTCATGCGTCTCCACTGTCTGTGTTTCCCCCCAGTTCCTGTTAACTGATTTGTGACTTTCCCTTCCCTTTTCAGAGCTGTATGACCCACTGCCTGACTTCAGCTTTGTTTGCCCATGGACTAAAGCTTATTGAAATTGGTATGTTGTCATCACAAAGTAACTGGCCATTATTGCACCGTTATGTGTAATACATTTGTTAAGAATACAAGCAGACTCCTGTTTTCTTTAGTGGAATAAGTGATTTATTTTAAGTGCTACATATAGGTAAATGATTGGGAAGCGGGGATGGGTGGGGGCAGAGTCCAGTTCTCAGTCGCACAGGTGCATTGTCCATATGCCTGTGGAAGGATGGAGCAAGGGCAGTTCAAGGTTGGACAGGGTGACAATGTGGGACAGTGGGATGACATCAGGGGGTATCTTAGGCTGGCGGGTGTCTTGCAATCCTACTCTGTCTTCTTGTGAGATCTCAGGTTCCGCTTGCGGGGTGGTTCTTCTTCTGCAGGAGGTGGGGTTCTGGTGGCCTTTCGTTGTGTGGGGGCCTCCTGTCCACTAGCCCGGTGGAGGTGGTAGGCTGTTCCTGGCCTGGGCTAGTGACAGGGGCCCTTTGGGGTGCCACATGGTCCTGCAATGTGGTGACGATCTGGTTAAGGGCCAGGACTATGGTCCCCATTGCGGAACCGATGTTCCTCAGTTCCTCCCTGAACCCCATGTACCGTTCCTCCTGCAGTTCCTGGATCTCCTGGAACTGGGCCAGTACCGTCGCCATCGTCTCCTGGGAGCGGTGGTATGCTCCCATGATGGTGGAGAGGGCCTCTTGGAGAGTCGGTTCCCCGGGCCTGTCCCCCCCCTGTCGCAGAGCAGCCCTCCCAGTTCCCCTGTGTTCCTGGGCCTCTGTCCCCTGGACGGTGTGCCCACTCACTACTACTGCCCCCAGGTCCCTGTGGTTGTTGGGGTGGTGGGTCAACCTGGGTGCCCTGTAGGGGTGGACACACCGCTGATTGACGTGTCCTGGAGACAGAGGCATGGGCCCGCTGGGTGGGAGCTGTGCTGGTGTTCCCAGAGGGGGTTGGGTCTGGTGTAGCCTGTGGCTGTCTGTGGGGAACCGACTGTCCAGAGGTCCCCGATGGGCCGGGCTGGTCGTCTGGCTCCAGGGAGACAGAGCTGCTGTCATCGCTGGGGGCCTCTTCTGGGGGTGGGATGGACATCTCTGGACCCTCCGTGGCGGTGTGGTGGCGTTCGGGTCCCGCAGGGGTATAAAGGTATGGTTATTGCTTCTGTGTGTGGCATTTCGTGTGATGGGTGGGTGTCCGTGTACCCATGTGCAGGCATTTCCTTGTGGGGGCTTTTGTGAGGGTGGCTTGTGGGGGTGATGTGTGTGTGCAGTGGGCATGCTTTGGTGATGGGTGTCCATGCTTTGTGGTCGCATGCAGGGCTTGGTGTTGGGATTGGTGGGTTGGGATGGTGAGCCTTTTGCTAGGGATTGGTGTGATGGGGGAGGGGGTGAGGGTGGGGGTATGATTTGGCATGCAGGTGGGGTGGGGGTGGGAAGCAGTAGTGAAGATTTGCCTTACCAGAGTCCATTCCTCCGCCTACTCCTGCGAGGCCCTCAGGATGCAGGATGTGCAAGACTTCCTCCTCCCACATGGTAAATTCTGGGGGAGTAGGTGGGGTCCGCCGCCAGTCTTCTGCACCGCAATGTTGTGCCTTGATACCATGGAATGCACCTTCCCCCGTAGGTCGTTCCATCTCTTCCTGATGTCCTCCCGATTGCGTGGATGCTGTCCCACCGCGTTAACCCTGTCCACTATCCTTTGCCATAGCTCCATCTTCCTGGCAATTGTGGTGTGCTGCACCTGTGCCCCGAAGAGCTGGGGCTCTACACGGACTATTTCCTCCACCATGACCCTGAGTTCGGCGTCACTGAACCTGGGGTGTCTTTGGGGTGCCATGGGGTGGTGTGGTTGAGGTGTGGGGTGGCGTTTGTGGTGATGAGTGTGGTGCGTGTGGTGGTGTGTGGTGTTTGGTGCGTGGATTCTGTGTGGGTGATGGTGTTGTGTGCCTCTGTGTTGTGGGATTCTCTATTCTGTGCTCTGTCTCTCGCCTTCATCAATGATTTTGGGTCGTAGGGGCTTGTGGGTGATGTGGGTGTGTGCTTTATATTGTGTTGGGTGTGTGGGAGTGGTATTAGTATGTGTATCAGGTGTGCGTATTTCGAACTGACCAATGTTGCTGAGTTTTCTATGTGTGTGTGTATTTTGACCGCGGCGGTGTGTACCGCCAATGGAATACCGCGTTTGAAAGACCGCCGTGTGGATTTGTGGGTCGGAATGATATGGGCGTTTTTCTGTTGGCGTGACGGTGGAGGTTTGGTCAGCGCCATTTTTTCGCTGTCCTTTGGTGTGGCGGATTTTTGTGGATGTTGGGTTTTTGGCGGTTTGCCAGTTGGGGGTCAGAATGACCGTGGCGGGTTACCGCGGCGGTGTTATGGCGGCCTTCTGGCCGGCGGTAAGCGCCTTTTACCGCCGAGGTCAGAATGACCCCCTATATGTGTTTAAACTTTCAATGAATGATACAATAATACCCAGAGTTGTTTCTGATGATTGGGATGTGAAAACAGTTGATTCTATGATGACTGAATTGCAGTATTATACTGTATTTGAAAACGAAGATGTTTATCAATCTAAAGAGAATTATGGTGATATGTTTTGCTATTATGGGCACCATTTCATCCACAGAGCAAGCAGCCCAAAGACTACTTTTAATTATACACAATGGGAACATTGTCTGACTCCACCACAAGGGAGGTCCAAAATGTATTCTGAAAAGTTTACATATTTTTCTGGGCACAATGTTAAAAATGCTGAGTCGTAATATTTTAAATTGCCACCTACAGAAACATACGCATACTATTGACAAATACGAAATTTATATATTCGGATTCCTTTGTTTCCTGGTTGACTATAGAAGGCTATGAATATTGGCTGAAGTCGATTGACTTAAAAAGTGTGTGGGGAAATAGACATTGGCAAATAAGGGGGAAGGAAGATTTATTTAGAGCATGCCTGATACCTGTTCAGATAATATTTTTAAATGAAACTGTACAACAAAGAAGTTGTTTAGGCTTAGCAAAGATTAAGGAATTGAACATGCCCAGTATACCTGCCCCTGCAAAATTTTATAAATGGCAAAAATATATAAATGCAACTGAAGATCAGCTCGATGAATGGGTCCAGAATGGCACGTTCAATGTTTCACTGACACGCCCAGGTGGGTGGTTATTGTGGGCAATAGATGCCAATGGGTGTCACAAACGTTTTATCAACTCCTTGGGGGGTTTTAGAACTAGTAGGCCGGACCCTCACTATATATCGTCCGAACATGCGGGTATAGGGAAACTATGCTAGCAATGGTTCAGAACTTCCTCACTAGACGCGGTTAGAGAACACCTCAGTCTCCTGTCCAATAACACCGACTTACAGGACTTCCTGCTAGGCCCCAGAAAACAACGCAGAAAACGCTTCTTATATGAAGTATATAATGAAATCTGGAAGCTTTCACAACAAGAAGCTGCTGCTCGGTTAAGGCAAATAGACCAGGAAAATTTAAAAAAGGCATTAGCTGTTGTAGATAATGTGATCAATACCCTGTCCGACTGGATATATACCTTAAATAACATTGTCTCTTCTGCTATAGACATCATACAAACATATATGTTTTCCTTACATCATTGAAAGAGTCAGCTAAGGTCCATTATGCGGTTGGGTTGGACACTTCAGATACTGAAGGCGGGTCGCGTTCCCTGGCAACATGTCAGCGCAAGGGAAATATTTTCTTCTGTTATTTAAACGCGAAAACCAAAAATTTATAGCTAAAAAAGAAGCGACTCATGTCATGCTAAACATCGAAACATTATAAAAGTTGCCTTTTACTGTGGCTGAAATACCATCTGCTCAGTGGTTAATACACTGGGTCATTAATCTACCTATTTCCACACTACAATTCACCTCCTGTTTAAAACACATTCCGGTAGGCAGATATGAAAGGCTGGGAAATAGTTACATCCATGAGATGTGGGAGCTACCCTTCTCGTACAAATGTCTCAGTGGCATGAAAGAAGTCTTTCTTAGCGGAAGTGAATGTGAGACCTCTGTCAGCCATTCGACAGTTTGTAAACAGCTGTCCTTGCATGGGGTGTGTAACGCGTCTGCAGCAAACTTGGCTTGTTATCTGAAGGGAGTTCCAGTCCCCTTGATTAGACCTATGTTCCAGGTGCTTTCAAACAGCAGCTATGTCCTCCTCAATGGTGAAGACTGTTGTGGGATGCAAGCCGGAATAGTTTATGTTGTTGCGGTCTCTAAGATTGTTACATGCTGCGGGAACGTACTTTTTCCTCCCACTAAAATAAAAGAGGTAGTGGACATTTGGCCTCATGTTGCTACTTCTAATGTGAATTCTGACAAGTTGAGCAGACTGAAGGTTTTATTGTTTCAAAAACATGTGGCTCTCACATCTGCACGCGAGACCTACGCCCTTCAGGTGGCAAGGTCATCAGCAGAGATACAGTCCCTTTTAAGTACGAACTTTCGGAGACACTTTGGTGAACTCGTGGGACGGATAATTAATGCATCCAGTACTACTGGAATTGCAAATTTCTTTAAGGATCTTGGTTCTGGTTTTATTCACACCTTCTCCTCCATATTCGGTTTAATACCATCAGCCATCCACTCAATATTCTCCAGTATTTTTGGGGGATTTCCAAAAACATTGGCTATAATAGTTGGCGTTTTGCTGTTGCTATTTTGTATGTGCATTGGCTGTCCCGCCGCAACAAGGAGGAACGAAAGCGCTTCCATCAGATCAGCTGTTTTGTGAACGCATGATGCAGTATTTTGAAGCAACACTCCTGGAGCAATTGGAGTGTGTCTGGTCCCTGTCATCCAGACCGGTCTTACATTGTGTGCAGCCCATGTTTCGGTGCCTCTGGTGCTTTTTTGAACATGCACTGGAAGTTTGTCTTTCTACGCAGTGCTTGCTTTCATTGGACGCTGATCTGCTAATGTTCTCGCTGAGGGCTCATTACCAGACATGCGCGTTGAGGGTGCTTTTGCTACGGGAAGCTACTTATGAGTTGCCATTTCTGAAGGATGTGGCTCTTAACTTATAATTGGGCACACTAGGGAATGCCGCTTTGGTTGAGGCTCAGGCTATGGAACACGACTGCTCCTTGGTCTTTCTTGGGAATGCCTTTCCATCTTTAACACCTGCCGAAGTGGAAGATTTCATGTCCTCCATTGTCCCGGAATCAATTGGGAATTCTAAAAATAACTCTGACTCTTCAAATTTGGTCCTTTTTATGCTACATTTTAACAGTTTTAAATTGTCCTTTTATATGCTCATGTGTCCTTTTAACTTGTCATCATTGACATTTTTACATATATATCTAAGGTTGAGTTTTAGTAGCTTTTCTGTACATTTAGGCTTTGAACCACCTTCAACCGACAAGGAGAGGGTGTTGTGTAGCCATTTTATTTCTAGCTCCGTGCACGTTATTTTAGCATACTAGCCCTGCCGCTGTGCACTTTAACCTAGATATATTTTATTCGACTTTGCTTTATTATTGTTACAGTAGCCACTTTTACGGTCTTGTTTTATTTCCTTCTATCTAACTGTTTTTGCCTAAGCCAGCACTCTGTTCTCAAACAATTCATTCTTGCTCAATCTGTGCTTCTTCCAAGGCTGAAGAAAGATAGGTTGTTGGTGAACGTGGTATAAGTTTAGTCTCTGACATTCATAGAAAATACACATCCTTACGTAGGGACATTTTCACAGAACATCAGCTGTTTTATTATAAAAACAGTTCCCTGTCCATTACACGCTAGAGGGAGATTCCAGCCAGACAGCCACGACTGTAAGCTGATTGCTGAATGCTTCGCTACAGCTGCTTATGCAGACTTCAGGCCTTTGCTCAGGTATGCGGGATGATGTCTTCCAAGGGGAACCTGAAGGGCAGAATTAGAGCTTAACACGCTGTGCTCTATTATAGCCTAAGTAGGAATTAGTCTATTTACTCTAGTGACAATATGGTAGCATTATTTTTATGTTTTACTCTCCTCGTCACAATTTTAATCTTGTTATGCTGTATCGTCCTGGTTATTGCAGCCCACACTTTGCTATCTAAGATGTAGTCACTTCATTAAAAGCAACACTGAAACATATACTGCCTCTGTTTGTCATTGTCTATATGAGACTAACGTAACTGAGAGAAACGGATGAGCCCTGAGTGACCACGGCTTCCCTGAGAAACCAATTATGTCATGCGCTCGGCTGCCCAATCATCCCTGCCCTTGGATAGAGATGAGGCGCTGCTAGTTAGCTGGAGCAGAACCCGGAATGGAGCGGCAGGTGTCACCTGTAGTGGGTCAGACTCAGTCTGCTACACCCCAGGCGATTCTACCGCTCGAAATCCAGTAGCCTCATTAGAATAATGAGAGCCTACGTGACACTTTTACACATGTCCAATTTACCTTACTACAAACTATTCCACAGAGAACTATTCAAAAGGGAATCCAATATGGTATTGTCCTTTTTCCCTTGGAGGGAGCTTTTGTGTCATTCAGGGGTGTGTTTAGATAAAGAGCAGTCCCCCGTTCTAAGTTAGTCAAAACTGGTTCTGGGACCAGCTCCTTTTCCCAGTGGAATCATGCTGAACTGGCTGTCTTGGACTTAAAATCAAAGGCTTTCCCTTTTCAGGTCTCCCCTTGCACTAACCAAGGATGAGCAGGCTTCACATCTTTCCCTTTCAATTTAATGAAGTTCCTGAAACCTCTGCTGCTGTTCTGCCTGAGCTGATATGGATCACCAGCCGTACGTCCAACCCATTCTGTCATCCGACCCAACCCATTGTTCTCCTCTGGGGCACTTTCCATGCTTCTTTAACTTCAGGCATTAACAGGGCAGTGGCTGTAAAACTAATGCAAATTAGCTTCCTGGAGCTTCAGACTGGCAAACGTTCAAAAAGTTATGTTTCCTAAATATATATAAAAAATCTAACTTTATCATTAGATTGTTTTTTAAATAAATATTTAAAATAGTCATTGAAACATTATCGAGCTTGGTCCGAATCCCAGATTGCAGAAAAAATATTTTATTCTGTACACTAGTTTTCGCACAAGACAACTAGAGCCTTCCACAGTAAAAATAGCTTTTGATGGCTTGTCACTGCAGGGATGTGATAACAAAATTCTACATGTTTCACTTTTATACACCACATCCCCTACATTGTGAACTACAAAGCAGCTAACAGAGGAATGACATTAACATTTAAAAGGAAGGTTTTTCTCATGTAACAACGGTTAATTTGGCAGGTCAGGCTGCAGGTTTAAACCTGCAGCAGTTAGACTACAATGGTTGGTTTGAAGCCATGTTTTCCTTGTCACACTAGTGTAGGGCACTTTAAATGTTGCTGTCCACAGGTGGCATTTATCTGTCCATGTTATGATTGCTGTTTTAAACTGTATCTCATGACCTAATCGGAGAATTAAATATGGCAATCAGTGATTTTTACATGTTTCAGGGTTCAGACCACAGACAATGGGCACTGGACGGCAGTGCCACACTGTGCAGATTCTAGCAATACAATTCTGCAGAGAATGGGGGTGAATATGCAAAAAGGGGGCATTTTCACATGCACACACACACAAACACATGTTTGTGTGTACTTAATATACATGTATGTATCTTCAAGGTATATAGATGCGGGCGTTAGAATAGTAAATCTATACTTACCTAGATATATTTACTACACTATTGAGCTAGTCAGCATTCTTGCAGGATGATATTTTTGAGTGCGATATTTTACACCTCTTCTCTGTTAGTTCACTGTCAGTGCTTTTGACATCCACAGAAGCATCTCACTCAAACCTCTTCTGAGAATGGAGAAGTGCTGGACCACCCGTGGCTAGCAATCATCCTGGACAAGGGATGGTTCTTCCTCTATGGAAAAGTTTTGAAGCTCAGAGAAGCGAGTAAAAAATGTCACAAATGTCTGTGAATGCCTTAAATGTTTTACTAGGTCGATATCCTCATAATTTCCAGGGGCCGTTGCCATAACTCTTGTTAGCGCATCTGACCTTAATAAGTTAATTACAAGAGGCCGCCAATAGGTCATACCGCTAACAGACGTGTTAGCAGAGACGGATGATTTGCCTCCATAGATGTCTGAGTCTCCTTAAGAGCCAATCGTAGAAGCCTGGTACATGGTATTGAGTGATAACAGGTGTCCCAGAGATAGTAGTAGTTTGATGATCTTGTCTTTTGAGAGCTCATTATTGCTGAGATTTGGATTTATTTTTCAATTATACGAATTGGAGAGAAAATGTTTCCCTAAGTCCTGAAATGATTTTCTTAGCATCTTGGAGCCTTCCAATGGTTGTTTGAGGATGTTCTCAGCATTCTAGTGATAGTGTGAATGAAATAGGTTTTGCGCTTGCACAGCTTATGCAAATCACAGGTGAACTGTGATGTTTGTGAGGGTTTAGGAAGTTTGCGTACTCCAAATGAAGTTGTAGAAGGAGTCTGTGATAGTAGGGAAGTCGTCCAACATCACATGCTTGTGACGCTTTGTGCTCAAATCATTGTCCACGTGGTTGATGATATACGGATCCTGCGTGGTCTAAGACTCCGGAGTATATTGAAAAGTGTATGAGACACTTGGTTTTATGTTGTAATTTGTCTGGTTTAATAGGTCGATCGGGGTGGTCAACAAGTCAGAGTGTGAGTCAAAGTGAGTGAGAGAGAATTTCGACTGAGATCTGGCGAGTCCTATGTGCATCAGGACAGACCCACTGATCAGTTGAGAGTAAAATTTGTGGGTCGAATTTTGCTTGCGAATCAGGAAAACTGAGAAAGAATGAGTAGGTGTTAGAGCGAAACGCCATCAGTGAAAAATCCGTAAAGTTTCTGAAGTGATTGTGTTACCTTTCCTGTAGTAAACCAGCAGATTTGGTTTTTGATTTTGGGTTTAGTGCTTGCAAATTTTTGCATTTTTTTGTGTGAATCGAAGTTTGGGAGGACAAGCCGCAAGACTTTGTCAGCCGCAGTACGAGTGAGTGTGACGTCATTGAAGCCACCCTGGGATAGGTCGGTTAGTGAGAAGGGTCGCGCACGGATTGGCAGCTGTCTGTGAGGTGCAACTGGTGGGGAAGGTGGGTGAAGAGAATTCTGGGATTAAAAGTCACTTCCTGATTTGATTTTGAATAACAAAAATATTGAAAAGATGACATTTTTCAAGGCTTTAAAGAGTGCTTTAAGGGGAGATACGTACAATACAGCAAGTATAGGCGAGGCTACACCTCCAGAAGGTACACCAGCTTACATTGTAATGGAAAAGAAGGGCGTCATGCCATGTCTTTGGCTAAAGCAATGGTGCAAAGTAAGATGGGAGTTTAGCGTTTCCTACTAACGGAACATTCAACTTGAGGGTTTTAAATCATTTGAGGATGGTGCTATATGAATCGAAGCCCCTTCCGAGACAAGCACAGTTTGAGGCATTAGCGATCTGTGAGCTAGTATTCAGACAGCAACAGAACTTCGAGAGGAGAATGGGAAAGGCAGAAAAGACATTAACAGAGGCTGGGTGGGACAGTGCTCAGGGAGTTTGGAGAACGGATACTTTGCACAGAATTAAGTTGTTTCCAGCGATTACGCAGGACAGTGAGAAGGAAGGAATGAAAGCTACTAGAAAGACTGACTGAAGCCTGTCCGAAAGTAGGGAGGCTAGAAAGTCTTCAACAGTGGAAGAATCAGATGATGATGAATTTATTTGACAGCTATTGAGAAATCGTCCACCACCATATGCAGCACATGAGAGTGGCCCAAGCACTAGTGCTGATCCTTCAGCTCCGACACAGGTTAATGGGATAGAGAGTCCAGTGCAGGTTAATAGTAGCCTGACACAGAGTACGATGCAAGGTGGTCTTAACGCACCTACTACTCCAGCAGTACAAAATCAGGTGCAACTGCTACAGGTCCAGAGAATTTACCCTGATGTACCCATTATGAAAATGGCTAGAAACTTAATGGTGCCTATGGAACAGGTCTTCCTGAGACCGATGTTAGTGCAGACAGGACCACCTCCACTTTTACTGCCCCAAGTGCAGCCACAAGTCATGCAGAGATTCACTCCAGTAACAGGGGCACAGTCAGATATGTCTTCAATGATGAATCAGAACTTTTGAGTTACTCGCCCACAGAACTTAAGTACCAGACCAACCCCAGATGCTATATCTTTACCTATTACCGTTGGTCCAGCCATACCCTTATTTACAAAGAAGAAACCCAGTGTATGTGAACAGGGTGTCAGGACACAGAATGCAATGGGAGGAGGACATAACAAAAACATTCAAGTAGGCTGTCCGGTGGGACAGACCTTTGATGGATCGAGGTCCTCATTAGATCTTAGTCTATTTGGAGTACTTCCAGATACTATGATAGGGTCAAACATTAGTCAGAGCTTGAGATTGCTGACCCCACAGAACCCAAATGCAGGTGCACAGCAGGCACCACCTGTCCAAGTCAGCAACATCTTGTTGCAAAGTCTGACTGCTCAGCAGTTGACTGAATGGTTAGACAAGCTGAATACCCCACAGAGTGCTCCTAAAGGAGAGGAATGTTTGAACTATGCTAGGCTAAGCATGGAAGTGGGTGAGCTCATTGAGGGAACAATGGGTGTGAACAGGTTAGAATCTTACACAGAAGCAGAGTTGAGATATTTGTACCCAAAGAATACTAGGGAAGTGAGCAAGGTACATCTGAAGCTAGTAGAATTGCCAGAGAAGTACGGCATAGAAATAGAGAAAACTAAGCATTTGAAAAGGAGTTACAGATTAGATATTGAGACTAAAGACTTTGAACACATGAGATCTGCCAGAATGGTACACCTTAGTACATTACTTCAAAGTGCTCAGACTTGGGGAGCATTAGACAAATGGGAAGGCAGATGGGTAAAGAAAAGATACAAAAGGAAAAGGGATTTTGTGGAGCTGACTGCAAATGTGCAGCAAGATCAAGATCCACTGAAGATTTTGCCAATGAGAGGGATTCCAAGAGGGAATTTTGTTCATGTCCCTTGGAGCAGAAGTGATATTCTATAATTTACGAACGATTACCCCAAATTGAGAGAGAAGCCAGTAGAATGGTACCAGCAGACAGACAGGTTTGTAAAACTTGTGAAGTACCTGTGGGAGGACTTGAAAAAACTTTATTAGAGATAATGGTCCCAGCTGATCTGTGGATAGAGTGTAAGAGGAATGGAGATTGGCCAACAAGAGAACCAGAGAGAGATAAAATTATGGGTGCACCGTATCCAGAAGTAATGCAATATTACTATAAGGTGAATAAAATCTTTTAAATGAGAATTTCGCCCAAGAACACTGATTGGCAGAGAACTGATAGGACAGCTCAGGAAGCAAAGGAGTCGATACATGGGTATTATGAGAGGTTGTTACAGGCGTTTAAGCATTACAGTGGTACAGAAACAATTGAGGCAAATGACATGATTAATTTTGTGTTCCGACTTGTGGAAGGATTGAGACCTGAAATTAGCCAGATCATTAAGAGTCATTTGATTTGCTGCCAAGCAAAGCCGATTGATGAGGTGTTGCAGTATGCAAAATACTGTAGTGATTAAATTGAGTTGAAGCAGAGAAAGCTGAAAGAAAAGGTGATGGCGGTGCTGATTAAAGCTGCTCAGACAGGTATGCACAGAAATTTTCCACAACTGTACCCCAATAGCAGCAGGGAAACATGATGTTTCAGCCCCAGATGAGAGGTAGAGATCGCGGAGGTAATGTGAATCGTGGTCCATACTTGGGTACCATAGCGGTTCAGAATGATGTACGGGGGATTAATAAATTGTTGTCTTGTCACGTTTGTGGACCCGTCGGACATTGGAAACGGGAGTGTCCGATGTTGGTGCAAGAAGGCGTTGTTCAGCAGACTAATTACATCAATTCATTCCAGAACATAAGAGGATGGAGATTAGGGGTCCTAAACCAAAATTTTTAAATAATGTGAATCAAGTGTAGAATTTTCAACTCTTGCATCAGGTGCAAATGCCACGTGTACAGATGACATAGTTGCAGCCAATTCAACAGAAAGTTCCCATGGTACCTAGACAGCAAATTCAAATACCTCAAGCCCCAATGGAGCAGCAGAAAATGATACTTTCTCAACAGGTCACAGGTCAGAAGCTTAACCAAAGTAATAATATGATACACCAATTCCTGTTACAGAGCGAGAATGGAATAAACGATGATTGGATGAGCGAAAGTTCAGATGCGGAGCCATGTGTGCTTGCAGTCTCCTTAGAAGTAGATCAGAGAAGTCCTTATGTGAGAGGAAAAGTCATGGGTCATAGAGTTTCATTCTTGGTTGATACATGAGCTACACGCTCTACAGTAAGATCAGTTGAAGTTAAAAACTAGCCCCTGTCAGCTAAAACAGTTCAGATTGTAGGAGTGACAAATCAGTATTTGACTAACCCGACTACAGAACCTGTTCAGGTTAAAATTGGCAACTTCCAGGGATTGTACAAATTTGTAGTCTGTGATTCAAGTCCAGTATCCCTACTGGGAAGAGACTTGCTATGTAAAACAAAATGCTCGATTACTTGTTCAAATGATGGAATTGAGATTCAGACGAATAGCGATGATGAAGATGATCAAGCCCCAGAGACAGAATGTGAGACATCAAATGAGGAATACCCTCTGATTGAATTGTTTCCAGTGTTCACAGTGAAGGAGCTTCATCCTGACTTGCAGGGAACAGATAAAGAGAAAGTGTGGATTTGACAGGAAAAGATATAGGTTTGATAAAGGGAGTCGAGCCAGTTAAAGTTACTGTAGAGCCAAATGCTGTTTTTCCTCAAATTCCTCAATTCCACATGCTTCAAAATGCCCTCAGGAAGGTCACCCAAATAATTGCAGACTTTGTGAAATAAGGGGTTTTGAAGAAAGTATTGAGCAGACCATGTAATTCACTGATAATGGGTTTGAAAAAGTTCTGTGGGAAAGTTTGAATTGTCAAAGTTTTGAGAAAAATAAATGATATTGTGGTCAAATGTTGTCCTGTGGTACCAAATCCAGCTGTGATAATGTTTCAGATTCCATGTGATGCAGAGTGGTTCACTGTCATTGATTTGTCGGAAGCCTTCTTTTCTGTGCCTCTTCACGAGGATAGCCAATTTCTCTTTTGTTACTGTTGGTGTCGAATTCCTCAATGGTTTTCAGAGTCACCTTCCATATTCAATCAGATCTTGAAAAATAATTTGAAGTCATTGGAATTGCCTTTCCAATCGACCTTGGTACAATAAATTGATGACTGATTGTGTCCAAAACATGGGACGCGTGCAAGTATGACACGATTGCTTTGCTGAACCATTTGGGAAAGAATGGTCATAAAGTGTCCTCACTTAAATTGCAATACTGTCAGAAAGAAGTGAAATATCTGGGTCAACAGATTGAGAAGGGATCAAGAAAGATATAAGGGTTACAACCACATTGGAGATGAATCCCCCGACCACATAGAGAGATGTCAGGATGTTTCTAGGGATGGTGGGCTACTGCTAACAATGGATTCACAATATTTCAGTCATTTCAAGACCATTGCAGAAGCTAACTCATAAAGGAGTCACTGATCCCATAGTGTTAGACCAGGCTGGAATTAAAGTGATCACTGAATTGAGAGAGAGTCTATGCAAGGGTCCGGCTTTGGGTATGCCTGACTACACTAAACCTTTCAAATTGCTTTCTCATGAGCATGATGCCTGTTCTTTGTCTGTCTTGACACAGGTCCATGGAGGTGTAAACCGCCCAGTAGCATATTTTTCAGCTACTTTGGACACAGTTTCAGCAGTCTTACCAGGTTGTTTGCGCGCAGTTGGACAGAGCGTTACACAATGTGAGGGCATTGTGGTGGGATATCCCTTGACTATAATGGTCCCTCACTCTATTGAGATCCTACTTACAAAGATGAAAAATCAATATTTGACTGGTGCAAGATTGACTAGATATGAAACGAATATTCTAGGGTCACCAAATGTGTCATTGAAAAGATGTACCGTTCTGAACCCGGCAACCTTACTAGCAAATGAAAATGTTGAAATTGAAAAATTGGAAGATGTTGAGCATGATTGTCTTGAAGTAACTGGCTTGTGCACAAAACCGAGACCTGACATTAGAGACACTCGATTGGAAGAGAATGACCAAATTATCTTTGTTGATGGTTCTTGTCTAAGAGACAATACAAGGACATTGAGAGCAGGATATGCTGTGTGCACAATTACTGGTATTCTGGAAAGCTTCTTTGCTATGAGGAGTGTATTCTGCCCAAGTAGCTGAACTGGTAGCCCTTACTAGAGCGTGTCATGTTTCTGCCCAACTGAAAGATACAATCTATATGGATAGCCAATATGGATTTGGAATAGTCCATGATTTTGGCCAGTTGTGGTCATAGAGAGGTTTCATGACCTCTTTTGGTTCACCGGTAAGAAATGGTGACAGAATTAAAGATCTGTCGCATGACATTCAAATGCCTGAAAAGATTGCCGTGGTGAAATACAGTGCACATCTGAAGTCTCAGGCCTTTGTGTCATTGGGAAATGGATATGCAGATCAAGTCACAAGGTTTTGTACATCAGAATGTATATCATTCAAAGATAAGTGGGAAATGTTACCCGAAGAAGATGAAACATGTCCAAGTTTTGCATTAAAAATAATTGACACCTTGGAGGAACTGAACATGTTGCAGTATAATGTTGACAGGGAAGAGAAACGGTCATGGAGCAAAATTAAATGTGTACAGCGACAAGATGAATTGTGGGTTTCTGAAGAGGGTAAATTAGTTTTGCCTAATAGCTTGTCAAGCAAATGGCTAGGTATTATCATGGTCATGCACATGTTGGGAGGGATTCCATATTTCGTTTGTTTAAGCATGATTGGTTCAACCCAAGTTTTAGACAGGCTGCTGAAGCAGTTTGCATTGTTGCATGATTTGCCAACAAATGAATGCGGGGAAACGGACAGTGGTTAATTTGAGCCACATTGGAAGAGCAGGAGGTCCATTCAGCAGAATACAGATGGATTTTATTGAAATGCCAGTGTTTGGACGTGTGAGATATGTGTTGGTGATTGTTTGCATCTTTAGTCACTGGATTGAAGCTTACCCTACACGAACAAATGACAGTCTCATAGTAGCAAAACTACTGCTTAGGGAACTGAAACACGTTTCGGGTTTCCGATCTCTTTAGAATCAGAGAAGGTAAGCCACTTCAACAATGAAGTAATTAAATTACTGTGTGCAGCATTGACCATTGAACAGATTTTGCATGTTAGTTACCGCCTTGAAGCATCAGGACTAGTGGAACAAATGAATGATACCTTGAAGTCGAGAATTGCAAAGATGTGTGCGTCCACGAATCTGAAATGGCCCGACGCACTGCCTGTAGTTCTGATGACAATGAGAAACACACCCGACAGGAATACAGGATTGTCGCCGCATGAGATCCTTATGGGCCAAGGCATGAGGTTCCAGCGGTACCTGCAAATGCACTTGTCAACGTTACAGATGATATGGTGTTGGACTACTGCAAAGGTCTGGCTGATGTGGTTCGCTCTTTCTCTCAGCAGGTGGAAGCCACCACACTGCTACCGATCCATGACCCAGGGCACAATTTGAAGGCCTGACTGGGTTGTGGTCTGAAAACACGTGAAGAAAGCATGTTTGGAGCCTCGCTGGAAAGGACCTTTCCAGGTAGTTCTGACAACTACCACAGCTGTGAAGTACACTGGAGTTCTAAACTGGAAACATGCCAGTCATATGAAGAAAGTGAAATGCCCGACTGATGAAGAAGCAGAGTTGTTGAAAGTACCAACAAGAGCAAAACAAGTCTCAGGGACGGAAGGAGAACAAAGGGGAACTGAGACCGGATCTGAGGCCCGTTGCTGACGGTTCAGTGACTCCTGTGAGAGACGAAGGAGAAGACCTCCAGGAGGGTGACGGAGAGCCTGTCTCAATTGAGGCAGCAGGAGAACTTAGTCAGAGGAGGGCTTTCCCAGAAGCAGACGATTTTGAGAGATGAACAGAGCAATTGCCAGACCCCGAGGAGGAAGATGTTGAGCTAGATCAAAGTCACTGTGATCTGACTCCCCCTGAACCAGTTGCAGGACCATCAAGAGAAAACACCACAAAACAAGGAGAAGTTACAAGTTCAACATTGAAAAGAACATTGACTAAGGGTCCACTGAAAGGAGCTAAGTGGCCAGAGTCACAAGCAAAGAGAAAGGAAGCAGTTGTTGAAACAACAATTGAAGAAGAAGTGGATGCAACAAGGAGAGAAGATCTAAGTGAAGGAGAATTGAATGGTGATCGAAAGTTGAAAGGAAAGAGAATAGCAAGTCGAAGATACACAGGTCCTGAAAGAGACTGTTGAAAGTAACCGGAAAATACTTTGATAACCTGATTTGACCTTTTTGAAACTTGATTTGACAAGCTGCTTTCCAATTTTGACAAGGGATCCTGAAAGAAAGACTGAGAGCTGTAAATAACTGCTGAAAGAAGATTGTTTATTTTGATTTTTGCTGCAAATTTTTTCTAAATTTCTTCTGCTTTCTGATTCTTTACAGATCATGAGTAACATTAGTCAGCAGGGTAGGAAAAATAGGTGCTGTAAATACATGAGTATTGGTTTGGCGATTGTATGTGGGATATTGTTTGTGGTATTGATTGTGGGAATGTCAATTTTTGATAAGAGGGAAGCCAACCATACTTCTGCTTTTGAAACAACTACTGCACGAACAGCAATAGAGAAGTTTAGCTTAGATGAGAAATGGTTGCTCCAGGGTACTAATGCCCAAAGAGAACTTTCTTCTAATGTCTTCTATCGCTTGCTGAGTGAGTATGTTGAGATAATGGATGCAAGGAATTGTTATGTGTGCACGTGGATTGCTTCATTATTTGAAGGAGTTACTTATCATAGTTTGCAATTAACTTATGAGATAAGTTGTAGTTTGTTACTAACAAGATTATATAACCAGGAGTACATTCAGTATTTGTATTCAAATTATGATGTTGTGTTTTCATTCGTCCCTCAAATTAGGTATTTGAGTAGAGTAGCTAAGGATAATGACGTAGTATTAGTTAGGGGTTTCTTTGAGCCTACATTGACAATTTGCACATCTTATGCACATCGCATTATTCTAACATGCTTGCTTACACCTTTAGAAAAGAGCTTCTTAGATACACACAGATGACAGGAGAAAGGCGTTGAAGGAGAAGTTAGAAAAAGGCTTAGAAAAAAGCACTTATAAGAATTACTATGCTTATAGTGCAATTAAAACACAAGGGAAATTAGCTCTAGATGTGCAACACGTAGGGAAACTTTGTATATATATATATATATAGGCCTAAATCACATACTGACACTTTGTTTGTGGGAACGAGTGAATGTAGACGTGTTTTTGTTTCAGAGTAAATGGACATTTATGTTGAATGGACAGGATACGGCAATTCCTGGGATATATTACATCTGTGGTCCTAATGCTTATTAACGTCTTCCAAGAGGATGGTATGGGAAATGTTATTTGGGAATAGTTTTCCCAAAGATTTTTCAAATAGGAAGTTTTCAAAAGTGACTGAATAACATCATATGAGACAGAGGAGAGTCTCCTTCTGGTATAGTGGGAGATATATTTGGAACAATGATTCCTTCAGTGGGAGTTGTTCTGAATTTGATAAAGATTCCAAAGTTGCCTACTAATGTGGATAACATGCTGACAAACTTTTCAGGAGCCATACTCCTGATAGATACTGAATTAGCTACTGAAAGAGCTGTGACTCTTCAGAATCGCTTTGCTTTAGACATTCTTTTAGCAAAGGATGGTGGAGTTTGTAGGATGCTTAATTCTAGGCATTGTTGTTCATTCATTCCTGATAATAGTAAAGAGATTAGAGGCTTACTTACTAACCTGACTAATGAAAGTGTGGATTTGAAAGAATTGAAAGAACCAGGTGTTTGGGAGAAAGTTGGTAAAGGTTTTGCTTTTGTGGGAAATTGGCTCAGCAACACTGGGAAAGGGATCGTATTGAAAATTATACAGGGGATATTGGTTTATATGGTTTGCCTAGTTGGAATATGGGGAATATATAATTTGTATAAAGAATACAATTGAAGGAGTCAAAGAATAATCAGAGGCGGGAAGAAAAGAAAAGGGAAAAATTGTTTAGGGAAAGTTTGAAAAGGGAACAAAAGTATGAAGGGATTGAAATGACAGAATTTTAGCAGATGCAAACATTTGTGAGTGGTAGTTTAGTGTGATGACATATGTGGACATTAGAGCAGGGATTGCTGAAGCAGGTGTTTAAATAAAATTATTAATGAATATTAATATAATTTGAGTAATGGATTTGCGTAGAAAAAGTGTTAACCTAGAGAAAAATAATGCACGCATTTGAAAATGTGTTAACGTGGAGTGGCCGCCAATGTTCATGAAGTATACTTATTAATGGCTTATTAATATGAAATATGGAGCTTATATTTGATTAATGTAGTAATAAATCACATAGAGGGTTATGCATTATGCATTAGCTTTATTAATTATAGGCCTTAACTTAGCGGAGGTCTTGGCCTAGTTGCACGGCCTCATGTCAAGCTGTATTTCTAAACCGATTAATAAGTGGATGTTCAGAGAATTAAACTGTGATTTTCCACTGGCTGACCAAATGTGATCATAGCTAAAAGTATTTTCTCATGAGAACTGCTTGCTAGAAGATGATGTTCCTGCTAAATGTAACATTATGAGTGTAATGTGTGTAAGACTGACTTTCTCAGGAGGAGAACAATGAAGACACTGACTAGAGTATAAGCTGCAACAATATTGTTACCTGACGAGCCAGATGATGAGGACATTATAAGAGAAGCCAATCAGTGACATGTGAACCATGTAGTAGTAGAAATTACAGATTTGATATTTTAGTTTTATTGGACAAAGTGTGAACATCCGATCCCTTGACCAATAGGGACTTGGGAATTAGTTTTAGGGAACCTAACTGAGTCGGACTGCACTGAGAAGAAGCCAGCATTCGCATTCGCCCTTTAGCCATTTGCCCATTGTGCTTTTGCCTTTTGTCACAGCTATTACTTTCTTGAGCGTCTTGATAAGAGACATGCTTAACTTTACTGCTTAAAGACTTTGCCTTTCCTGAATTTTGATCCTAATTGTGATGCCTTACTGACCGAGCTGATGTCCTGATGACGAAGACTATCTTAGCTTGCCAATCCATTTGAGGAGAGGTATATTATCACTGATGTGTTTGTTAAGACTGTTTGCTTTTTTTTTCTAGGTACCAACCGCACTATTTTGATAGAGGCATAGTTAGATGTTTTCCGAATTTGTGTGTACTAAATTTGTTTTGCATGAAGCCCAACATGCTGATGCTAATCTGGTGTCAGTTAAAGGATCCTCCCTAATGAATGTCTGCTATAGAGAATAACATTTGATGTATTTTCTTTGCTGAATCTAAATGTATGTGATAACATTTGTGCAACTGTTCTTGTTATTAATTTGCAATGTAACTTTAGAATGTGTAGTGGTTCAAGCTTTGATTAAATTGCATTTCTTTCATCGCTTTGGACAGCCAGTGTTGTTTCTGTATGTTTTCATTTGATTTTTATATTATTTAACGTGACATAAGCATTGTTAATATAGAGAAATAAATATTCAAACTTTTACATTAAGGTGTGGTTATTCATGACCTTTCAGTCATGCTGTGTGACAATTACTGACTCCAATTGATTACTATTGTAATTGATTACCACTGATTATTGATTGTTGGTCTGCCTATACTGGATCTATGTTGGGAACATCCTATATGCGAGCCAAAAGATTTCATCGACCTATTTGCGTCCCCTTGTGTGTTTACTTATTAAGGTCAGACACGCTAACACTCTCCATTGAGAACATCTGCTAACTGCTCTCTGAAGAATTCCTAAATGTACTGTAACTTCAATCGTGACATTTCGGACCACTTCAGTCATCCTGTCCTGCCTTTGTGAATCCCGATCTGATTTCACCTTCTGATAATTAAATTGTTTGGGTATCTTATTCTCTCATATACCAAACATTGGGAAGCGATTTGGGGAATGAGATCCTAGGTCTCATAAATGCTTTTAAGATCAGTGTTGCATTCCTAAATTGCATGATGGGCAAGATTGGCTCTTCAAGGAATGTATACAAAGATAAGACATATTTCCATGTACAAAATTAATGTATTCATTTGGGATTTCAGTTCTCTAGATTATAAATGCATTGATAAGGTCAATGCCTGTGAAAGGAGCACATATTTTTTCAGCACACCGAAAGAAAGGCAGATAGGGTGCCACGTGCAGTATATTTGTTGTCATTGCTTTTTTCTTGCAATCATGGTTCATTAGCAATATATTTTGAAGAATATAATGACTGCCTTTCAAAAATTGCATGCTATGAAAAATGTTTGGAATTAAGTTGTACTTGATGCATACAGTGCAGAGATGAGTAGTGCAATTACCCTTCTTAACTGAGAAATGAATCTGAACGCATAAATACAAAATCCATCATTATCAGCTGGACTATCATCAGCCTGCCAGGGAGTTGAGGTGTCGGTAGTGCTAACTGTAATAGTACCACACCTGAAATCGGTACCAAAGTACATAAAGATGAAATTAGCATAAAACTTCTAAAAGTGCAATTTGTGAAAGGGTGAGCACTAGCATGCAGGGTGGTGTGTGTCCGGAATATAGAGTAATAAACATCATTAGACCTTAATATCATAGCCAAAATATTGAGGACAAAAAGAGTGACCGTCATTTATGTATACATTTTCTAACCCTAAATAGACTATGTTCCAGATACGCAGATGTGGAGCTAAAAGTGGTAAATCGGTACTTCCCTACATGCACTTACCTTTCTATATTTGTATCCTCTATATTTTACTATAATATTAAGGTTTCGCAATATACCCTCCTAAATACACCAAACTGCAAACTGTAGCACGAAAAGTATGTTTGCTATACATCTGACAGAAAAATAGTTCAAGTTATATTAAAAATTGGTGCCTAGGAAACATGAATCCGAACAGTATGAAATCCTAAGACGCTAAAGCAGCAGTAGGAACAATGGTGTGCATCTGCAGGCACTGTTATACACTCAATGCTGCCTTTATGCTTGTTTGACAATGTTTTATGATCCTCAGCTTAAATTATTGAACAAGACATACACTCGCATTACCTTGTTTCCACTTTCATGCTCTATTGTCCCGTATTCTCGGGCATCGAGTCCCTTCCACATCACAATTTTTTCATTCATTTCTCTGCCAGCTGTTTACTGCATGTTGCTTTATGCTTACTGTCTAGCCTCTCTTCCCTTCCTGGTGTGTGTCAAGTGTCTTTCTCACCCCCATCCCCTAATTGGGAGACAGTGTCTTTGCAGAAACGATATAAGTGCTCCCTCAATGGTGAGGATGAGTGTATACATGGAGTCTACCAACATGCATGAGTAGCTGGCCCTATGATGAGTTATGCCTCCTCAGTGTGGTTGAGGGCTCAGCATCCTTTAAAGATAAACCACTGACATGTGTGGTAGCCCTATGATGAATTATGCCTCCTCAGTGTAGTTGAGAGCTCAACATCCTTTAAACATAAATCACTGAAATGTGTGGTGGCCTATTACCTGCAGGAAGATAATACTTATTCTCTAGCAAGGTTCGTGGCTTCCCTGACAAGTGGTTTTGCTTTTCTCCTTTTTAGGTCAAGCACGCAAGCGCTCTGATGTGTTGGAATCTCTGTGGACTTTTAACCACGTCCAACACCACACCACACCCATCACTATCACTCATTCATGGACTTGCCATTCAAAAATCCTTTGTGATCATTGGTAAATGCTTTAAGTTTGCCCCTCCATGGGGCAGTTTTGTTACCGCCTTGGCCATCGACCCTGTTACATGGATAATTGCATGTTTGCCGATAAGTTTGACTGCGAGGGAGCTTCTTTTTCCTTTTGTATCTCTACTTCGTGCTCATGCTCATGGCGGCTGTGGTGCTTGGAACTGGCTCGCTTATGTCAACTGTTTTACTTTTCATTTTCAATTTATGTGGCAAGAAAAGTCCAGTTAGGAATTTACAACGCTACTAGCACTAACTTGACCAAACTCGAGAACCATTGCATTGCAAATGCTTGTTTCTTTTTTCTGGAGTAATGAAGAAATTAAAATGTGTTTCTTTTGGGGTAACATTGAACAATTTCCTCTCTACTCCTTATTAGTGTTTAATAAAATATTAATTTTGAGCAGACCTTTTTCGTTGTTCAAAAGATGTGCAGTCTACCTTTTTCATTTGTGTAAAGTTTCACTTAGATGTGACACCCAGGCGCTTGTGCAGACATCAATCAATTAATCAATCAATCAAAAAATGTGTAAAGCGCGCTACATACCCATGAGGGTTTCAAGGCGCTGGGGGGAGGGGGTGCTGCTACTGCTCGAAGAGCCATGTCTTGAGGAGGTTTCTGAAGGAAAGAAGGTCCTGGGTCTGTCGTAGATCCGACGGGAGGGTGTTCCAGGTCTTGGCGGCGAGGTACAAGAATGATCTGCCGCCGGAAGATTTACGCCGGATGCGGGGGATGGAGGCGAGGGCGAGGTTTGCGGAGCGGAGATGCCGGGTGGGGGTGTAAAAGCTGAGTCTGTTGTTCAGGTATGTTGGTCCGGTGTTGTGGAGTGCCTTGTGTGCGTGGGTGAGGAGCTTGAAGGTGATCCTCTTGTTGACGGGGAGCCAGTGAAGGTCTCTTAGGTGGGGGGTGATGTGGCAGTGGCGAGGGATGTTGAGGATGAGTTGGGTGGAGGCGTTTTGGATGCGTTGGATGCGTTGTAGGAGTTTGGATGGGATACCGGTGTAGAGGGCTTTGCCGTAGTCGAGTCTGCTGCTGACGAGGGCCTGGGTTACTGTTTTTCTTGTTTCTGTTGGGATCCATTTGTAAACTCTGCGAAGCATGCTGAGGGTGTTGTAGCAGGAGGAGGAGATGGCACTGACCTGATTTGACATGGAGAGTGAGGAGTCGAGGGTGAAGCCGAGGTTTCGTGCGCTGTCGGTGGTTGTCGGTGGGGGACCCAGCGTGGTCGGCCACCATGAGTTGTCCCAGGCGGAGGGGGTGCGCCCAAGAATGAGGACCTCTGTTTTGTTCGTGTTTAGTTTTAGCCGGCTGTCTCTCATCCAGTCGGCGATGGCTTTTAGTCCCTCGTGGAGGTTGGTTTTGGCAGTGTGCGGGTCCTTGGTGAGGGAGAAGATGAGTTGGGTGTCGTCGGCGCAGGAGATGATGTTGAGGTTGTCCTGACGGGCCACTTGTGCGATGGGGGCCATGTAGATGTTGAACAGCGTCGGGCTGAGGGATGAGCCCTGGGGTATGCCGCAGATGATGTTGAAGGCTTTGGATTGGTACGGGGGAGGCGGACTCTTTGGGTTCTGCAGGTGAGGAAGGATGCGGTCCATTCGAGGGCCTGGTCCTGGATTCTTGCTGCGTGGAGGCGGGATTTTAGGGTGTGGTGACAGACGGTGTCAAAGGCGGCTGATAGGTCTAGGAGGATGAGGGCTGATGTTTCTCCATTGTCGAGGTGGCTTCTGATGTCGTCTGTGGCAGCGAGGAGGGCGGTTTCGGTGCTGTGGTTGCGTCTGAAGCCAGACTGGGAGGGGTCGAGGATGTTGTTGTCTTCGATGACCGAGTGAGCTGAGTGTTGACGATTTTCTCGATGACCTTTGCTGGGAAAGGGAGCAGAGAAATGGGCCGGAAGTTTTTCAGGTCCTTGGGGTCCGCCTTTGGTTTCTTGAGAAGGGCGTTGATTTCGGCGTGTTTCCAGCTTTCCGGGAATCTTGCAGTTTCGAAGGAGATGTTGATGGCTTTCCGTAGGTGTGGTGCGATGGCTGTGTCTGCTTTGTTAAAGATGTGGTGTGGGCAGGGGTCTGATGGTGATCCGGAGTGGATGAGTTCATGGTCTTGCGGGTATCGTCGTCGCTGATGCTGGTCCAGGAGGTCAGTCGGCTGAGTTTGTGGTGGGTGGAGTAGAAGTGTCCAGAGTGTGAGGGGAGTTGAAGCTGTCGTGGATGTCCGTGATTTTTCCGGTGGAAGGCGGTTGCTAGGGCGTCGCATAGTTCTTGGGAGGGGGTGATGTCATTGACGGTGGCGTTTGGGTTGGAGAGTTCTTTTACGATGCTGAAAAGTTCTTTGCAGTCGTGGGCGTTGTTTTCCAGGCGGGTTTTGAAGGAGGATCTTTTTGCTAGCCTGACGAGTTGGTGGTGTTTGCATGTAGCATCCTTGAGTGCCGTGTGGTTGTCTGGAGTGCATTCAAGTAGCCATATTTGCTTGAGTTTTCGGCAGTGGGGTTTGGAGACTTGGAGGTCGTCGGTGAACCAGGTGGCTTTTTTGTTGATGTGGTTGTTGGAGGGTTTTCTGAGTGGATCAAGGCGGTCGGCGCAGTCGTTGATCCATAGCTTGAGGTTGTGTGCGTCGAAGTCAGGGTCAGTGGGGTTGATGGGCGGTTTCTGGGCTAGGGCGTACGTTAGTTGAAGTTCGGTGACTTTGCCCCATCGTTGGCGGGGTGGTTGTTCGGTGAGGTGGTGTTCTGTCTGTTTCTTGAAGGTGAAGTGGATGCAGTGGTGGTCGGTCCAGTAGAGTTCGGTGGTATGGTTGAAGGTGACGTGGTTGCTTGTGGAGAAGATGGGGTCCAGGGTGTGACCGGCTGTGTGGGTGGGTGTGTTGACGAGCTGTGTGAAGCCGAGGTTGGCAAGGTTTTTGGTCAGGGTGGTGGAGTTGGTGTCATTGTTGTTTTCGAGGTGAAAGTTCAGGTCCCCGAGGAGGATGTAGTCCGTGGAGGCGAGTGCGTGGGTGCTGGCCAGGTCGGCAATGGCGTCGCTGAAAGGTGCCCTGAGTCCTGGGGGTCTATAGATGAGTGTTCCTCTGAGTGTGGTGTTGGGGTCGGTGCGGACTTGGAAGTGAAGGAGTTCGGCGGCGCTGAAGGAGTCGTCCAGGGTGGTTTTGACTTCGAGGGTGGCTTTGTGGACGATGGCTATGCCTCCTTCGGTTCTGTTGGTGCGGTCTCGGCGAGCAACTTTGTATCCGTTCGGGAGGGCTATGGCGATGTCAGGTGCTGAGGAGTCATTCAACCAAGTTTCGGTTAGAACGGCCACGTTCGGGGAGGTGGAGTCGAGCAGGTCCCAGACTTCGATGGCGTGCTTGCGTGGTGAGTGGGTGTTGAGGAGTATGCAACGGAGGTGGTTGGTCTTGATCCTAGGAGGTTTGTGGGCTCTGTTGCAGGTGAAGCTGCAGTTGTGGCAGGAGAAGTGTCCGTGCGTGCTCTTTGGAGAGGCCTGGAAGCAGGTGGTGTCTCGGCTGGTGTTGAGTGCGCGGAGGGTGTCGGCGTTATAGTGAATGCTGACGGGGTGGCTGTTGCCTGTTGACGGGCGCAGGCGGGAGGGGTCGCAGGGGACGCAGCGGTGGGGAAAAGCTCTGATGAAAAGACGGTGAGGAGGAAGAGGGGGGAGGCGGGAGGGGCCGCAGGGGACACAGCAGCGGGGAAAAGCTCTGAGGAAAAGACAGTGAGGAGAGGGGGGGATGCGGGATGGGCCGCAGGGGACACAGCGGCGGGGAAAAAAGGAGAGAAAAGAACGGAGTGGAGGTGGCGCAGAAGGCAGAGTGGGGAGCGACCTGCTTGCAGAAGCAGACATCCCTTCTGCATGTTGAGTGTGTGAATGGAAGGGATGAAGGTTAGCAAAACTGTGTGGTGATAAGAGTATATTTTCTAGGAGGAGCGATTCATTTTGAAACGCAGTATAAATAACTCATTGGTGCAAATTTGAACTACTTTCCTGATTTTTCTGTTTAATTTATTAGTCCTTAGATGTGTAGAGCGTTTTAGATCTCTTTTTAGGAAAAGGTTGTGCTCTTGCATCACAGTGCACACCTTAGTAATACTCAGTGTAATGGAGACTACTTTTTTGATATTGTATTTTTACTTAGTTCATGAAATCCACGTTTTGAAGATCAAAGCAGTTTTCTATTTCCGATAGCAGTATCACATTTAAGTGATACATTAAAGCAAACTGAGAAAGATAAGTTAGGTGTAACGTTCCCAAAAGAACTGGAATAAAACTACTGCTAAAAACAAAAATGCCACAACGTCTATTTTTAATTTAAGTGCTTCATCTGTAAGTAGTAATGCATCTAAAACTCTTAGCAATCTGACCTAAACATTGCGGCCCCAGCAGGCTTTTCTGGTATGCAAACAATGCTGTATTTAACAGGGTGAAGAGACACACCTGCATTATACTTAACTTTAATGATGCTGTGCAGCAGAAGACCAGAAACATTTAAGGATTTAAAGAGAGCTTAAGTTAATTAAATGGATGTAATGAATAGTACTTTGTGTTGGGAAATCACCAGTGCGATCTTTCTCCTTCGGAAGCGAAAGCCACGGATTTTCAGAGTACCTGCCTTTTACAGCCTGTAAATGCTCATTACGGTTTTCCCATATTTCCTTTGGGTCCTGAACAGCCGGTCATTTCAGAGATAGTGTTCTTGCACCTTTTCTGTATAGAGAAAGAAAACATTGGCAAAGCTAATATTTTGAAGAAAACATAAAATGAAGGTAATCTCATTAAGGCCTCTGTTCACTGTTTTCCTATGTCGGAAGTATACATATTATTTTTCAGCATCATTTAATTGCCCTGCAGGAGCCGTACTTGCTACAGGCTCATTCAATTATCAGTCTTCCGATGTTATCTTTCATTTCATTTACCAATACCAGTTTTTCTCTTGTTTGTTTTTATGATTACTCACTCTTTTGGTTATTTAGGGCCGTATTTATACTCCGTTTGCGCCGAATTTGCGTCGTTTTTTTCGACGCAAATTCGACGCTAAACTAACGCCAACTAACGCCATATTTATACTATGGCGTTAGAGGCGTATAGCGCCAAAGTTCCCGGAATGTGCGTCATTTTTTAGCGTGAACCCCTTCCTTGCGTTAATGATATGCAAGGGAGGCGTTCCCGTCTAAAAAATGACTCCCAGGCCTTTACGTGGTATTTATACTCCCGGGCAAAAGAGACGCCCGGGAGTGGGCGTGGCTAAAAACGGCGCATTTGCGCCGCTTTTTAACGCCTGGGTCAGGCATGGCGTTAAGGGACAAGTGGGCTCAAAATGAGCCCAGAGTGCCCTCCCCTGCCCCCAGGGACCCCCCCTGCCACCCTTGCCCACCCCAGGAGGACACCCAAGGCTGGAGGGACCCACCCCAGGGACATTCAGGTAAGTTCAGGTAAGGATTTTTTTATTTTTTTTAAATAATTTTTTTGGGCATAGGGGGGCCTGATTTGTGCCCCCCTACATGCCACTATGCCCAATGACCATGCCCAGGGGACAGAAGTCCCCTGGGCATGGCCATTGGGCAAGGGGGCATGACTCCTATCTTTACAATGATAGGAGTCATGTTGATGGGGGATGGGCGTCGTTAAAAAATGGCGCAAGTCGGGTTAAGACGATTTTTTTGCCTCAACCTGACTTGCCCCATTTTAAGACGCCCTAACGTCATTTTTGCCCAACGCCGGCGCTGCCTGGTCTACGTGGTTTTTTTCCACGCACACCAGGCAGCGCCGGTCTGCTTGCGCCGGCTAACGCCATTCCATAAATACGGCGCCCGCATGGCGCTTCAGAATGGCGTTAGACGGCGCAAAATTTTTTGCCGCTAAACTGCGTTAGCGCAGTTTAGCGTCAAAAAGTATAAATATGGGCCTTAGACTTCTATATTAATAACATGCTTTAAAAAAAAAACACCCGCACGTGAATGTTATTTAAGGCGGAACTAATACTGTCGTGCTAATCAAGCTCTACGGATGGCAATTCATTTGCACTGGCACCTTTGCGTCGGTCAATTTCCATTGGACACTGTTGTGCATAGGCAGTGACGCAAGTACTGAAGTAAAATGTCCTTGACTGCAACCTGTACACAGCGATTAATAGCAATCCTTATCTGGCTATACGCACGTTTGAGTTCTCCTTCATAAAACATTTGTTATTCATGAAAAACACCTTCATGATAATGATAGGAGGTCAAATTCATGTGCTGAGGGTGGCATAATACTTTTTATATTTTTAGGAAAGAAACGTAAATGTGCATGTGATTGCGGCACTGAAACAAATGATACCACCTGTATACATTGAGGGGCATATTTATACTCTGTTTGTGCCGAATGTGCGTCAAAATTGTTGACGCACAATCGGCGCAAACCCTGCCCCATATTTATACTTTGATCTCCGACCCCGCGGGCGTCAAAATTCCACCATGTGCGTCATTTTTTGGAAGGGGGAACCAGCCTTGCGTTAATTATATGCAAGGTAGGCGTTCCCTTCCTAAAAATGACTTTAAGGCCTGTGCCCCTTATTTATACTCTGACGTCATTTTGACGCACAGATGGAGGCAGGCCTTAAAAAAAAGGCGCACAGCCTGATGGGCGCCGCTTTTTAACGCCTGGGTCAGGGCAGGCGTTAAGGGACCTGTGGGCTCGGAAGGAGCCCAGAGGTGCCATCCCCTGCCCCCAGGGACACCCCCTGACACCCTTGCCCACCCCAGGAGGACACCCAAGGATGGAGGGACCCATCCCAGGGAAGGAAAGGTAAGTTCGGGTAATTTTTTTTTCCTGATTTTTTTTGTGGCATAGGGGGGCCTGATTTTTGCCCCCCTACATGCCACTATGCCCAATGGCCATGCCAGGGGGCATGACTCCTGTCTTTGCTAAGACAGGAGTCATGTCAATGGAGGTTGGGCGTAAAAAAAAATGGCGCAAATCCGGTTTAAGGCCTGAATTTTGCCTCAGACCTGACTTGCACCGATTTTTGACGCACAACCCCCGCTGCCTGGTGTGAGTCATTTTTTTTGACGCACACCAGTCCGCAGCGCCGGCTAACGTCATTCCATTAATAAGGCACCCACATGGAGCGTTGGAATGGCGTTAGCCGGCGGTAAAAGTTTTGACGCACAACTGCGTTGGCGCAGTTGTGTGTCAAAAAGTATAAATATAAATATGGGCCTGAGTTTTTACAATGGAGCAGCATACGAATGAAGGATACAATGTATTTCAATGCTACATAGCACTGCGTTATTAGGTTTCGGGTACTTCAAAAGTGAGGGAAATGTTTTGGGAGGTGGTGAGAGTAAGAACTGTGGAGAGATTAGTAGATGTGATACTGGTGTTTAATTTCTTTCTCCTGGAATGAACAGAGAGTAAAATGAGTACTGTTGATATCTGACGTCACAATAACATCAATGCAACATTGTCAACTATTACATTACCCAGTAGATATCCTTTGCCAAACTCCCCAGCTGGCAGTCTTGTGTGAATCCCGCTGTGGCAAAAGATGTACGAGTCATGTGTACTACCTGGGTATCTGGCCACGAGATTGGTTATGATGTTGGAGGCATTGCTAATCACCTGTATGTTCATGGAATGATAGGTCTTACGGTTACAATACACATACTCAGTGGTCGATGGTGGACAGATTGCTACATGTGCCCCATCGATGGCACCTATGACATGTGGGAATTGTGCAATCTGATAGAAATTTATTTTTGTCCGTTGTAATTCCTGTGGGGTGTTGGGGAATCTTATGTGCTCTTGTATTTTGCTCAGCATGGCATTGAGAAATGCATTGAAGAAGATTGAGAGAGCACTCTGTGAGACCCCTCCTGCTGCTACTCTGATCCTTTGATAGCTCCCTGAGGGTAATAGGTGCACGGAGCATAATACCTGCACATGGGTGGGTATGCTATTGGTCCTATGTGTGGTGCACTGCAGTATGAGATGTAGATCTGCTATCAGGTCAAGTATCATGGCTGAGCTTAACCTTTACTTCTCATAAATTTCCTCCTCTGTCTGGTCAAAAAGGGTTATGCGCACTCTGAAAATGCGCTCATGTCTCCTCCTCCCTCTCCTCAAACCTGCCAAGATCCTCATTTTCCTTGCCATCACGTAGAGTGCAGCCATTGTGGAAAAAAGGCTGAGTCATTCTGGGCCTCTTTATATAGGTTGCGCCTGGTTACCACCTAATTTAAATTTGTGGTAAATTGCATGTGCAAAAGGCCATTCTGCGAATATTCGCAATCTGTGAATTTTTGATGCATCGCATTGCGACATGGTTTTGCGTGTCACAATCAGCGTATCGTAAATTGCGTCAGGATTTTGCGGATCGCTATCTGTGATTCGCAAATCTATGTCGCAGTTTGCGTCACTCAAATAGCAATTCGGTAATTCATGTCGCTATTTACGATACACTGTTTGCGACAAGCAAAACCATGTCGCAGTCACAAAAATTTGCTATTTTAGCGATTCTTTATTTTCACACTGTGAATGCTTTTCATACATTGTGGAAGGCATTTTTGCATTCGCAAACAGCTGAATTTTGTGATTCACACCATTTGTGAATGCAAAAAAGTTTGATACATCTGGCCCTAAATTCCATAAAAAAATATTAAAAACATATTCTCTTCTCTCTTGAAGAATGAAAAGTTTGATATAAATCTCTAATGGCCAGGTGTACTTATGGGCATATTTACAAGAAAGTGGTGCATTGGTCCCGATGCACCACTTTTCTTGCGCTGCCCCTGTCCCATCTAACAACACCATGGTTGTGCCATATTTAAAATACAGCACACCATGACAGTTGTTAGGACAATAGCATCAACATTTTTGATAACCATATGTGCTTTCTGCCCCCACCAGTTCAAATTGGGGACACACCTCATGTCTGCCACTTGGTGGGTGAATAAACACCAATTTGTCCCTTTTGGGGGTGGGGTGTGGCCAATGCCAGAGTGCAACAGTTGTACCACTTTCTTTTGCCGTAAAGGCAACATCTCTCGTGTTCAGTGGCTTTTGATCACCTAGGGGCAAGTTTGGGGCAGCCTCCCCAATTTAGACAAGCCTCCTATCTGCCCCTAGTGGGGAGGAAGACACTATTGACCCCATGGGGGCAGTGATGCCACTCAATGACAGGATAAGCTGCCCCATTATTATGTTTATTTTGGCACTATTTTGAAATCCCTGGTGTCTAGAGGGGTTACTGCCCCCCTCCAGGAGGGAGAGGTGGCAGATTGGGGATGAATCCACCCCCCAGGAGGGGCAGGAAGTCTATTTGACTGTGGTGTGCGGGAACATGGTCACATGAGCAGAGGGAGCCACTCTCACCCAAAACATATATTACATACATTTAGCCCCTAGTGTCTAGTGGAATTGTCTGCCCCCACCCCTGCAGGGGGAAGATTGGGGTAATTATCCCATTTGCCCTCCATGAGAGGCAGAAAGTTTGTAGCCCCATTCCGTTGTGGAGAATGACCAGGCCAATGGTGGGTAGCCCCACCCTTATATTTTTTTTCAAACAAAACTTTCACTGTGTCTAGAAGGCTTCTGGCCCTTGGGGACAGATCTGGGGTAATTGCCCCATCTGCCCTCCAAGGGAAGCAGAAAAACTGTTGCCCCATTTACTTGTGGTGGGGACATAGCTATGCCCATGCTGGGCAGCCCCCATCCCTATATTTAAAATAATAACAACATTCCCTGGCATTTATTGGAGTTTCTGCCCCCTCAAGGGCAGATCAGGGCAAATACCCCATTTGTCCCCTGGAGGGGGCAGAAAGGGTCACCCCATGGCAGGCAACCCCATTTATATATATTAATAAAATCTTTCCTGGCATCTAGTGGGCTTTCTGGCCACCCTGGGAGACAGATTGGGGGTAATTACCACTACTGCTCCCGTGCGGGGTAGAAGGAATGTTGTCCCATTTACATGCAGTTGAGGCATGGCCCCCACCCCTATATTTTTTTAAAAAAGAATCCCTGGTGTCTGGTGGGCTTTCTGCACCCTCCGCGGGTGGCAGAATGGGGTTAATTACTCTGATATGCCCCCAGGGAGGCAGAAAGACTGTTAAAATATGCATTTGGGGTGGGGGCATAGCCATTCCTTGGTGGGCAGCCCCAACCCCTATATGTGTATACAAAAACAAAGCCCTGAGTGTCTGGTGGGCTTTCTGCCTCCTGGCAGCGATCCTCAAGATGGGATCCAATAGGCAGAGGTATCATTGAAAATAGGAGATTCTCCCCTTTCGAACGATACCTCTCCTGAGAGAATCAGTGCTCAGTGTGGGGCTGAGATATGTGTCCGAGCACTGATTCAGTGAAAGTAAAATGAGCCGATGAGCTCACTTTCACTTTCAGGTGTAATGAAGTCAGTGCGCCCTGCACTCTGATCGCCATTACAAACAAATAAACAAAACACTCAGGCTCCTCTGTAAACTCTTCTCAAGCTGCCCGAGCAGCACAAAAAAGGAAACACTCCAACAGAGGGCTCTTTCTAACCCTCCACAGTGTCAGCCAAAGGCTGACAGACAAACTGGGTAGGGAGTGCTAAGGAATTCATCTACATAGGTTTAATTTAGGTTCTCTCTGGCGCACAAAATAAAAAGATGCCCAACAAGCCCAAAAAACACATCTTCCTTATGCACTTCTTTGCAACATAATGGAAAAGTGGCCTAGCAGTGAGCTACACAAACTGCTATATGGTAGATATGATAATTGGCCCCTTGGAAAAAATAATAATCACATTTTTTGTAACAATGATTGGCTTTCATTCACTTCAGCCTCCGTATGTACCACACTACGATTAAAAGTACAAATGAAGCCCAAAAAATTAACTAGACTGCATACGTTAAGTTTCAGAATTACTACATGAACAGCTAAAAAACACATTTATGGTCATGTGATTATGTAAACTAAAAAATAAATATATAACAAATAAAATAGATAAATTGATATAAATCATGTTAAATCTGATTGCCACTCTGGACTTATAGTTAGGATTCCCAAAGATGGGAAATTCTTTGCTTCTGCTTTCAAGTAACTTTCCATGCATTTACAAATCACCACAAAAGTTTCCAGACCTACAGCACTTTCTACATTTTGTGACACTGTCAATTTTAGTAGTCAATTGTTAAGGGGGTGCAAAGATAAAAAGGGAGTCCTAAAACACATTTTTCCACAATACATTGTTGAAAGACTATTGTATCTGACGTAGTGTGAAAATGGCTAAAATTATTTACACAGAGTTTGGCAGGGTTACATAATGTGGTGCACAGATGATCCTTTTTGAGTACTGCAGATAAGTAAGGTAAGTGTTTTTTTTAAGTTATAAGGCAGTTATACCTAATTACATCAGTGTCTGTAGGACTTTCATGGATTTTCACTAAAGTTTGTGAAACTACTGCGGTATATGGTGGAGAAAAGTCATGATTTGACTGGTTAGTGACTGCATTTACAAATGTTTAAGGCAGCCATGTTGTCTTAAGGCTACTATGTAAGTGTTCTCGTGTGGGGCCTTTGATATAGGTAAGCATTAGGTTTAAGATGTTTCCCTACCTATTACTATATTAATAAAGTGGCAATAGGTAAGTAAAATTAATTATAAGCCTCTATATGTTTTGATGGATCGCAGCCAAGACGGTGGATCACTGTTGAGCTCTAGCAAGCCCTATTTGTATTACCAACACCACAGACTTCCTGAAACATCCCATGGAGGACTAGTGAATCGGAGGGGGTCCTGACACTGGTGGCCGCCCCCCTAGCAGCAAGTGAAAGCATCTTGTACTGACACCATGGCAGCTCCAAGGCAGCTCTGAGACCACTGCTGAAAGCTAATTAAGATGGTGACATCTGCTTTGGGTGCACCATATGTGGACCCAGTGCAGTCAGTATCACTCAGTATCACTCTATTGCCTATAGAACATCATATTACCTCTGGTAACAATCAGAATCTGATCTACCACCCTCCAATTTCGACACTGATCAGCGGGGTGTGTGGCTCCAAGGTTCAGTTAGACCTCACCCCACATAGACGACTTGATTGCATTGGTCTGTTCTGAAAATCAGGAGTGGAGAATTAACATTTAGAGCTTGACACTCCAGCAGTAGAAGGCACCTATGTGATATTGTTTATTGGGAGATTGTCAATTCGCAATATTTACCCTGTGAATTGTGTACGAGTTCACAGGCCTGTTGATTACCTTTGTGTCTTTTGGACCTGGGGTCCTTGCCACTTCTGGCTGAGACTATCGATTATAGAGGTATCCCTAAAGGCTAAATTGAGAGTCCAAGCAGTGCACAGCTTTTGACTCCGGACCCATGGGCTCTGCTCTGCAGTGGAGGTATCTACTTTAGCAAGACATGCATGCCCCCTGTCTCCATTGGTGAGAAGCAAATTAACTGCCCTGATACCTCATTGGATACACCAAATTTAAGACACTAAGCTAGCTCCATCAGGCTGTCCACCGTGGTGGAATCCAAAGGTACTTGTATAAAAGACAAAGAAATAAAGGCAAAACACAAATGTTCCAAACAAGACCCTTTAATTTTGCAATCAGTGGTGAAGGACAAACCAGAATCTGAATCCACGCTTGATGCTATCCTTAAAAAACTTAACACGGTCCACAATATATCACAAAGCACTTAAACAAATAATGTCTAATTCCAAATTGAAACTGGGGGTATATGTAAACACAGCAATCATCTACTATACACATATTGAATGCCAATTCTAAAATTTGTTTGGTGGAGGAGTACAATTATGCACAATCCAAACTACTTCAGGGTCTGGAGAGATCCTTTTACAGACTTAAACATGAGATGACTGAACTTGAAAATCGTAACAGGAGAAGTAATCTATGAATATTTGTCCTACAAGAAGGAGCATAGAGTATGGCATCATCAAATTGATTTTTTGATATTGTGAATTCCGGACACTCTGAAAATTACATTTACAAAGGACTTTGAAATTGAGAGGGCCCACAGAGTTCCTCTATACAAATTCAAAAATGATTTAGCCCCAGATCAATGATCTTTAAGTCTTTACAACATCAGCACTCTGAATGTATTCTTGCCCAACATGGGGAGAGGCAAGGTGGTGGTTTAGCAAGGACACAAGATCTCAGTATCCCAAGAATATGCCACAGATACTGTCATTCAGCAGAAAGGTTTCCTAGTTTAAGGGCACAGACCTACTGAAATGAATATTCAACAATTTTTTGCTGACCAGACCAGGATTTTTTTGGACCCTGCAGAACTCTCTTCTTTTCTAGACATTAAATCAGAATCAAGGATGGAAGCAGACTCATCTCCAAACAAGTCACCTGGATGAGGTTTGATATATCAAGCCAATGTTTAGTTTTAATATGTTAGACATTTGCACCTCTACAAGGGCTCAAGAAGGTCCTGAAATGTACATGTTTGTATGCTATACTTTGCTACTTTTGTTTCCTAGTTTCTATCGGTCAAACGACTAGTGCTTGTTTGTTGTTTCCCGATTTTGCTCACAGCTTTTCAAATTACTGCCAAGCCTCATGCTTGCAGCTTGTTTTTTCAAGTTTATGTACTTCTATACTATATTGTGTTATCCACGATTACCTTTTATATCACTAATGGTTAAATCATCCTGCTTGACTACACATGGAATTTTTGAACTCACAGACTACACCTCCAGGTGTCGTTCATCAGGGGTTACCAGCCTGGCCAGTTTCATTCACTGTCTCCCCTTACTTATCTCATCTCTTAGCGACTTCCCCTGGTGGAACAGGAAGAGGATCCCCTTTCATGGGGTCTCCTGGCTCACTGCTGTTGTGCATATATATTTTTCTTTCTGTTCGTGTATTGTTCTTACGTTCTCCTCCTTCAGACCTGGAGGAATGTTCGACCAGGGTATTGGCCCTTCCTCACTAATCTCATTTCCTGAATGGTACCAGTGTCATCCCTTTAAGAAATATCCTTCAACATCAAAGGTTTGAACCACCTGGTTAAGAGGAAAGAAATATCAGACTATTGTAATGACTTAAAAGGCAATGTGACCTTCCTATAAGAAACCAACATTGGTATAAGACAAGCATTATCCTTTAGGAAAGGGTGGGTGACGGACATCACCTGCTCTGAGGCTTGTAATAAATAAAATAGGATAATCACTTTAATTTATAAAATATTGTGTCTATCTGTTATCTCTACAGAACATGATGTTGAAGGTGGGTGGCTACTTACCAGACTTAAAAATTTAGAAAATGATTTGTAAACAATGGATATACGCTTCCCTAATGGGGATGATCCACACTTTTGGCGACCTTCAAACAAAAAGTAATTGACTATCACAATACACTCAAAAATAGTTTTTTTGAGGGGGATTTCAATCTCCCGATCAATATTATACTAGGCTGTCATTTCTCCTTTAAATATAGAACCCCAAAAGCAAACAATCACTAAGTATATGCATTACTCATGGCCTCTCAGAGGGTTGTAGAATACATGATCCTGAAGGAAGTGATTTCACGTTCTTCTCCTCTCCACACTCAAGTTACTAGATGCTAGAATTCACCCTATAGTTGTTTCAGACCATGCAGCCATATCTATTACGATCCTTAACACTCCCAATAAGATCAAGAAATCAATATAGCGGATGAACTCTGAAATAATAGATAAAGAATCATAAGTGTAGGAATTACAGAAAGAAATAATTAGCCTTCCCAGCAAATACGATTATGGTCTCCTCCCCAGTCACCCTATGGGATGCTTTTAAATGCTCCATGGCAGTCCACATGATGAAACGCATGGCCAGAAAGAACAAAGACATGAAAGAGTCCCTACAAGTTCCTTAGAGTTCCCTAAGAAAAAAAAAAATATTTTAGGAAGTCTAGGGACACTCACCTTTTTATTGAAATTAAACAACTAAAACATGACTATGGGGGTCATTCCGACCCTGGCGGTAAAAACCGCCAGGGCCGCGAATGACGGAAGCACCGCCAACAGGCTGGCGGTGCTTCCCTGCCCATTCTGACCGCGGCGGTAAAGCCGCAGTCAGAAAACCGGGGCTGGCGGTTTCCCGCCGGTTTTCCCCCGGCTGGGCGAATCCGCCAGCGCCGCCATGGGGATTCTGACCCCCTTCCCGCCAGCCTGTTTCTGGCGGTTTTCACTGCCAGGAACAGGCTGGCAGGAACGGGTGTCCTGGGGCCCACTGGCATGGGCAGTGCAGGGGCCCCCTAACAGGGCCCCAGCATGCTTTTCACTGTCTGCTTAGCAGACAGAGAAAAGCGCGACGGGTGCAACTGCACCCGTCGCACACCTGCAACACCGCCGGCTCCATTCGGCTCCATTCCTTCTGTGTTGCAGGCAGCCTTCCCGCTGGGCCGGCGGGTGCTAACAATGTTAGCGCCCGCTGGCCCAGCGGGAAGGTCGGAATGGCCCCAGCGGTCTTTTGACCGCGGAGCGGCCATATGGCGGTTCCCGCCTGGCGGGCGGCAGAGTAGGAATGAGGCCCTATATCTCCACAATCTGCATATTTGTGGGTGTATGCACAAAAATTGATGAAACTGCTTTACCTCAACAAAGCAGTGGAAACCCTCAAATTTAAAAAAATGCAGCAACATAATCTCACATATCAGAGTTCCTCATGCTTCACAAAAAATGAAAACTGAAGATATTCTGGAGACATTGAAAGAATTCTATGCCACCCGTTTTTGATCACAGACAGGAATCACCAAAAATACTGTTTTACATTCCTAAATAAGCTATTGCTGAAAATGAGCTCAGAATCCGATAAAGTTAGATTAAATAGACCTTTAGAATCAGGAGAAATTGTTGATGCAATCAAGTCCGATCGGTCTGGTGAAGCACCAAGACCAAATAATTTCCCCATAATATTTTATAACTGTTTATCAGTTTCATCATAAACCCCTTGAGGACAATCTTAACTACTTTGTGCAAAAAAGTGAGGTCTCAGGAACCACTGTTGAAGCAACAATTTCAGTAATTCCCAAAGAGGGATCTCAAAAACCACCAACCAATCTCTCTCTTGAATATGGAGGCACAAATAAATGCAAAGATTTTGACTAAGAGATTGGAACAACTCATCTCAAAACTCATACAGAATTCCCAAACAGGGTTTTTCAAAGGTAGACTTGCCAATCACAACACACAAACATGCACACCCTTTTCCACGTTTACAGGCAAGGCACATCTAGCCTCACACACAACGGCGGCAATAGCCCTTGACTCAGAAATGGCCGAGAATTCATACTCCTGACACATAATTTGGATCACTCATTCATTAAAATGACCATGGCATTGTATGCAATCACATAACGAGAATCTGAATTAATGGTGCTTTATCTTCCCCTTTTCAGCCGTTCCAAGGTACACAACAAGGTTTCCCCTATTTCCATTACTTTTTTATTATCCATTGACCCACTAATACAACTCCTAAAAAGATCATCAGAAATAAAAGGTTTTGTTTTTGACACAACAGCATATAAAACTGCAGAAAATGCAGATTATATCATTATATTCTCTGATGAAGTAGAGGCAAACATACTAGTGATTACTAACATAATACATCAATCTTCCTTGGTATCGGGGTATATCTTAACCAAAGACAAACAGAGGTTCTGCCTCTTAACCCACATCATTTACCAACCCACTTTGGTAAATCCAGACTTAAATGGCAAACCAAATTAACCAAATATCAAGGCATTTGGTTTACCAATGATTTAACTGAATCTCTCAGTCTCAATGAATACCAAACAATAGATGAAGTTAATGATCTTCTCTCCTCCTGGACTCCAAAACACATATTTTGGGGTATGATGGAAACTAAAAATTATGATTACACCCATCATAAACACTGTCACATCCATCCTACCTACACGTCAAACGCCGGCCTTTTTTACTGCCACTGAGAAACTGAAATCTGCCTTTTTATGGAATGACAAAATGGCTAGGATAGGCTACAAAACACTGTAACTAGATTATGCACAAAGTGGTGGAAAATTACCAATCTGGGTCCACTTTCAAACTTCCTTTTTGTCAGTTTAAGGAGCCCTTTGGCTGTTGGAAGACTCAATTAGTCATCCCTGATAGCTAGATATAGAGAGAAGGTGGTGTCCGCACCTTATCAGATCTTCACCATTCTCACCATGTCCTGTTACCCAGTAACACATTCCAGACAACTATTTAGGGACACAATCAATGCTCTGAAAATTCTGGATGAACACATGTCAAATCAAATTACTAGGTCAAAATGAATCTCACTATGAAATAACCCTAAAATCAACACCGAAAGGGTCACTAAGCTAGGCCCAACTTGAGCAAGCATAGCAATTTGTGTTTTCAGAGATCTGTATAGAAAAAATTCCTTTTCTTTTGCAGAACTTCAAATAAAATTCCAATTGGACAATATTGTGTTTTATGAGTTGAAAATCAAAGCTAGACTATCTAAGCTAAACCCTTTCGGCCACCCTCACATTATCACCTGCTGGGCATTATAGTAATCAACTGGCTATGTCACATCGATAATATATAAATTAATAACCACCTCTGCAATGAAAAACCTAACCCCCATCCATGTAAAATGCTCCATAGGAATATGTGATGGAACAACTAGGTCCTAAACAACTACTTGCCTAAACCACTACTGCTAAACAATTAAAAAGTCTCTAAAACGAAGTACTGAACAACTATTGTTTAAAGAACTATTTTGCCTGAATAACGATTGCCTGAACAACAAATTTTAAGGTTAGTTTTTCTTTTTTTTTTAATGGTTTATTAGTTGTTTAGAATTTATTGTTTTATATATATATATATATATATATATATATACATTCTAAACAACATTTGTGTGTGTATATATATATATATATATATATATATATATATAAATTCTAAACAACTAATAACCCATAAAAAAAGAAAAATTTACCTTAAAATTTGTAGTTCCGGCAATCGTAATTCAGGCAAAATCATTGTTTAGACAGTAGCTGTTCAGTACTTCATTGTAGAGACTTTTTAGTTGTTTAGCAGTAGTGGTTTAGGCAAGTAGTTGTTTAGGACCTAGTTGTTCAGGATTTTTCCCGCTCCATACAGTTTGAAACTTTACACGCTGACCCACCTTTATCAGAAACCTGGAACAATATCTGTGATAAAGCACTATGAAATAAAATCATGCCCTCACTCTCTCAATATATGTTTTTTACTGTGCATCAACTTAATTGGACACCGACCAAACTACACAAATTAAAGTTACAGGATAATAATGGCTGCTGGAACTGCCATTAGTTTATATTGGGTACTTATTGCAAACCAATTATCAAAGATATTCAGGACAACAATCTTTCTAAACTTTCTGATGTTCATCTTGGGACCATGGTGCACACCTTTGTCACAGGCACTTACGACATACAATCATGCACTGCTTGACCTACTCTTGGTTATTGAAATAAAAGGTATGCTTTCTGAGTGGAATTCTTTTAAACACATTTCATATCACACCTGATATAAGAAGCACATATGTATCTCAGGTGGCTGGACCAGGAAATTCCAGGATCTCACAAAAGATATGTAAGACCCTAAATGACTTCACAAACTGCAATATCGTAGACCACAATATTGTTGTTAAAACTCCTTAGCTATCGCTGTGACATAATAAATGTGTCAATATACAGATTCATTAATTGAACTTTACCCTGCTACAGCTTCCACTTGATGTCCCCAATGCTTCAGTCATTATTATAATTTTTGTTAGCTCCCCTAGACATACACAAATGTTATGAGTAAGGATTGTATATATCTGTAGTTGAAGAACATGTGGACGTTTTCTGGGATGCCCCTATCATTCAAATCTTTTATTGGCTATTTCAACTTTTTCCATTTACATTGTAACGTTCAACTTGTTTCTCAGTTAATTGGACCAACTGTCTTATAAGGATGTTCATCCCAATTACTTGCTAACTTATCCATAGAGTACAAATATGACTCAGTATATTTTCTGTTAAATATGATTTGTTGTTTGTTTGTCACAATAACATTACAATAAAGATTTCTTTGAACAAAAAAAAGAATATGTTTCTACTATGGGGTATTGTGGTGCTACCTTGGAAGTACCATGATGCATAAAAAATAAAAATTAAATATCTCAACACATTGAAAAAACCTGTAATACACTATATTTCACACATATAGTGTAGTCTAGTGTATTTACAATTTCTGACATATTTATTTGGTAAAACAAAAGTGCACAGAGTAGAACAGAAATATGTAAAAACAACCTGCACAAAAATTGTGCAACTTGAAAATGATGTAAAATAAGCTACTTACAATGTGGTAGCATAGTACTCCATAAATGTATTAAAAATCAATAAAAAATATAAATACATCTCCCAATGTATTATCACTTTTATAATGCAGTAATAGGTAGGAAACTTCACTAACACCTCCTACTTACCACGCATGGTGCTGCATGGTTAATGCAATAATTAAGTCAGATTTACAAAGGAACACAAGGCCACCATGCCTGGCCATACTTTGATTGGTAAATCTGGAGAAATGCAAGGCAGAGAAATTTGCTGTTTTGCATTACTCTGCACCCCATAATCTACATTGTTGCTAAATTTCACATACATCCCTATGCCACTCTACTGAATGCCACTACACTATACACCACTCCACTTCACACTACTCCAGTATATGCCACTCCAATGTACACCACTACACTCTATGCTGTTACACTGTATGCACCTCCACTCTATGCCACTCCACTGAATGCTACTCCACTATAGGTTATTCCAATGTATCCCATTCTGCTGTATGCACTCCACTCCAAGCTATCACACTTTATGCCATTCAATCCTACAACCCTTCACTGTATCCTATTCCACTGTACTCCACTCCACTGTACACCAATCCAATGTACACCTTATTCTACACTATTCCATTGGATACCACTCTAATCTACGCCACTCCAATTATTGTTATTACACTCTAGGCCACTGTAGTCTACACCACTCCACTGTATGCCACTCCACTGTGTGGTACTCAACTATGCATTATTATACTCTACGTTACTCCAATGTCCAACACTCCACTCTATGTCAGTCCACTTTACATCATTATACTGTACACAATTTCACTCTATGCAAGTCCACTCTGCGCTATCACACTGTACATAACTCCACTCTACACCACTTGAGTGCACACACTCCCTTGTATGCCACTCTACTATATGCTACTCGACTACACGTTTCTCCACTCTGCACCATTCTGCGGTATGCCACTCCTCTGTATGCTATTACACTCTATCCCATTCCTGTGTATGCCACTCTAGTCTACACCACTTCACTGTTTTGCACTACACTCTGTGCTGCTCCACTATATGGCACTCCACTCTACACTATTCCACTGTATGTCTCTCCACTAAATGCTACTCCACTCTACACCACTCGAATAAATGCCACTCCACCCCACTCCATATTATGTCAGTCTACTGTATGTAATTCAACTCTACCCCACTCCACTTTACAACAATCCAATCCACGCCATCAACTATATGCCATTCCACTGTAATCTGTTCTACTCTGCACCACTCCACTGTAGTCCACTTTCTGCTATACCACTATGGGGGTCATTCTAACTTCGACGGGCGGCGGAGGCCGCCCGCCGAAGTTCCCCCACCAAAATACCGCTCCGCAGTCTAAAGACCGCAGAGGATTTTTTGGGATTTGCCCTGGGCTGGCGGGCGGCCACCCGCCAGCCCAGGGCAAATCAACCTTCCCACGAGGACGCCGGCTCAGAATTGAGCCGGCGTAGTGGGAAGGTGCGACGGGTGCTGTTGCACCCGTCGCGTATTTCAGTGTCTGCATAGCAGACACTGAAATACTGAGTGGGGCCCTCTTACGGGGGCCACTGCAGTGCCCATGCCATTGGCATGGGCACTGCAGGGGCCCCCAGGGGCCCCGTGGCACCCCCTACCGCCATCCTGTTCCTGGCGGGAGACCCGCCAGGAACAGGATGGCGGTAGGGGGTGTCAGAATCCCCATGGCGGCGGAGCGCGCTCCGCCACCATGGAGGATTCTGCAGGGCAGCGGGAAACCGGCGGGAAACCGGCGGGAAACCGGCGGGAAACCGGCGGGAGACCGCCGGTTTCCCGCATCTGACCGCGGCAGAACCGCCGCGGTCAGAATGCCCTTAGGAGCACCGCCAGCCTGTTGGCGGTGCTCCAATGGTCGGTGACCCTGGCGGTCACCGACCGCCAGGGTCAGAATGACCCCCTATATGTCACTCTTCAATATGCTGTACGCAACTTCAATCTTCACCACTCTACTGTATGGAATTCCGGTCTATCCTACTCTACTGTACACCACTCCATTTTATGCCATTCTATTGGACGTTGCTCCACTTTACACCACTCTACTGTATGCTATTCAACTCTACCCAAATCCACTGTACACCACTCCAGTCGATTCCAATCCACTGTATGCCTCTACATTCTACTCTATTCCACTATATATAACTCCACTGTACTTCACTTTATGCTATTTCACTGTATGCCACTCTACTATACGCTGTAGGCAGCTTCAATCTTGCTTAACTATTCTGTGCCTCTGCCTGCTTGTGTATTCCACGTATGGGTCAGATTGATAGTTAGGCTGTTGTGAATTCCCTCTAGACAGTGACACAAAGGGAGCTTGGGTGTAGCCTGTGTACCCTGATGAGTCTCCTGGGCTGGAGTGGGGAGGAGCTGACTCTTACACCTGAAAGGGCAGTACCTGCCGTCACACAACGCAGTCTCCAACCTCTGGTGTGTGTCTGAGGCCAGGCCTGAACAAGGCAGGATCTTGTGACCAACAGATACTTTCTTTTGAAGTTTGCCTACTACAAAGGCAGAAAGGGGTATAAGTAGTGGACCCAAAAACACCAGATTTTTAGATTACTTCTGGACTCAAGAGGAACCTCTGCCGAGGAGAAGAGCTGAAAAGCTGAAGTACGAGTACTGTCCCTTTTCCTGTGACTGGGCTTTGCTGGGTTGGCCTGCAGGTGCTGCTGCTACCTGAAAGAGAACAAAGAATGGATGCTGTGGTATATTCCTGTTTGTGAAGTGTCTCCAAGGGCTTGGGCTGAGCTTGCCTCCTGTTTTGAAGTCTCGGGACCGTCAAAGATTTCCTCTGCCAGCATCTGGACTCTCTGGTGAGACTCCTAACCTGCCAAGTGATGCCCAATCCAGTCTCTGGGCCCTTGGAAGGTGAAGCTTCTGGAACCAAGGCGGAAATCCACACACAGGAGCCGTGTGGGGGAAAATGTAATGCACCACCTGCAACGCGGCTGTAAAAATGACTCACCACCTCCATCACGGCTTAAAAATTGATGCACCACCTGCATCGTGGCTGGGAAATCGACGAATCACCTTCACTCAGCTGGAGAAATGGAGCAACACCCATTTGCGGCTGCCACAATCGACGCAACCCACAAGCAGTGCGGTTCCTCATCACTGTGAGGCCAAATTGTTGCATGCATCATCACTGGGTGTCAAAATCAATGTGAACCTGCCCAGATCCAAAGTACCCTGGATCTGGGCTGGGTACTTTGGATCTGGGCAGGAAATTCACACATCGCTGTCTTACGGGAGACAAAAATGATGCATCACAATCCAGACTGTAAGAAGAAACAGTGCACGCCTCACTTGCGAGTAAGGAATTATCGCATTGCTGACTCTTCCGATGCACGCTTGCCCGTGCGGCTTTATTTTTTATGCAAACCAGGTACTTTGTGCAACATCAACGCATCCATTGTTTTCTATAACGTAAGACTCTTTTTACTTTAAAAATTCATAACTTTACTAATGTATGTTGGATTTTTGTTGTTTTGGTTTTGTTTGATTTAGATAAATATTGGCTATTCTTCTAAGCCTGTGGTGTGTCCATTCTGTAGTGTTCTCACTGTATTACTGAGTGCTTTGGTACAAATAACTTTACACGCTGCCTTTGAGATAAGCCTGACTGCTTGTGCCAAGCTACCAAAGGGTGAGCAGGGGTTATCTGAGTTGTGTATCTTTCTTGCCCTGACTAGAGTGAGGGTCCCTGCTTAGACAGAGTGCAAGGTTACTGCCAACCAGAGACCCCATTTCTAATAGAAATTTTAAGTCAAGGTCAGTTTACATGCCAGGTTTTTAGGAACAGTATGGAGGCATTTTGCGACAGAATGCACAAGTGTATGAAGAAACAAAATGATTTGCATGTGTTACAATGTAACTGTAGGTTATTAGATCACCAGTCCATACACACACACACACACACTGCCATCAGCCACAGGTAAATAGAATTAAAATAAATATGGTCTAGTTTTCTCATGAAATCAGATAGAAGGAAAACTCAAAAAATAAATGTTAACACTAGACATGCTCCTCTGCTATTCATCTGGTAAACAGGACAGGATCAATGAGAACAGAGACTGTTTTAGGGAATTTGTGTAGATGAATGCTTCTTGGATCAGGTATCATGGGAGTGTCTCCAATCTGGACCATCCACAACATAGGCACAATGAAGTATGGGATCTTGCACCTGGTTGTCATTCAGCTTATCTCTAGCACTAATCATAGACACAGAAAGTAAGAAACTTTCTTCTCTAAGCAATAGAAACTGCAGTCCCAACCCTGTTACCTACCATCTACCAAAACTGAAGTGTTCAGGAAAAACAAGTAATCAGCATCCCCTTCCTAACAAGGCCATCACTGAGTTTCTAAGGGGAGCCCTGTATCCATCCTTTCTCACTTCAGTGTCTGATCTCCACAATCAAGCCATAGTAACACAAGCAATACACTTCTACCATCTGGTGATGTTCTCTTGCCATTCTCACTTAACACCCAATCTTTTTTTGGACTTGCCTGATATGAGCTAGGTGCAAAAAGAACAGATGATGGAGGGAATGTGAAACAAATCAAATATTCCTCCTGTTCACAGATCTGGGTTTAATCCATCAGTTTCTTTGCTCTCCAAGCCTTTCCAGTTTGGACTCAAACATATGTAAATCAGTCTTTGACCCTGTTTCCCATGGAAACAGTCCAGCCCGAACTGCCGGGCCATGTCCTCCCTGGACAAGAAATAAGCATCCTCAATCAGTTTCAGGGTATCACCTCTCATCAGCTAGGTTAGCTTGAATCTGGTAGCATAGCACACACAGGACCTATTTCTGGGCATACCCTTCCCACTTAGGGTGACATATGCAAAAAGGACAGATGATGGACAGAATATGGAACAAATAAAACATTCACCCCAGTCACAGATCTGGGTTTAATCCATAAGTTGTTTTGCTTGCCATGCCATTGAAGTTTGGACCCAGCCATATGCAAATCAGTCTTGACTCTGCTCCCCAGCTCCTTTTGGCTGTTTTCAAGCTGGGATGGCATGGTAAGCAAAATAACAGATGGAAGATGAAGAAGAGCATCCCACGATGCAATCAGGGGTTTTGAACCTTGTTGTCTGGAGAGTGTCAAAAGATTTTCTTTTGTGTCAGGACTTTCTGGAAAAGCTGAGGAATTGCTTGAAGAATCTTGGGTACTAGGTACTAGACACAGATACAAGGGAATCTGGAATGTGTGGGTTTGTTGGTGCTTCAAAAGGGGTTCGGGTCCCAAGGATGCACCCATTGTGAATGTTGTGAATTTCTTAGTAGAAAAGTTTGAGAAAGGTTTGTCTTACAGAACCATTAATTGTTATAGGTCTGCAGTTTCTGTAGGTCCTAAACTTGTTGAAGGGTGTAGTGTAGGAAATAATGTTTTAGTTTGTAGAGTTATAAAAAGCATTAGATTGAGGAGACCTCCAATGGCGAGGTATAAGGTTTTATGGGATGTAAACAGGGTACTTTCTTTGTTGCTCTCTTGACCTAATAACACATACTTGGAAATCAAAAAGTTGGCAATGAAATAGGCTTCTTTGTTATGTTTGATCTCCTGCCATAGAGTTTCTGATAGTAGAGCTTTGTAGGCAAGTAGTACATTTTATGATCCTTTTGGAGTAAACTTTGAGATACCAAAGAGAACAAAAACAACATCAGAAACTATTTTTATCTAAATTTGTCTCATGTAAACAGCTTTGTATGGTATGATGTTCAAAAGAAAATGCTTCTGGTCTTGATGCAAGAGAGGTACGCTCTTACCTGGAACGCAGATTGAAGGTTTCTGGTGGGTTGGTAGAAGTTGAGGCCTTAGCTGAGGTTCACTGAAGTGGTGTTGTTGAGAGCATTGCAGATGTGTGTGAGTCACTTGAACTGACAACTTTCCTCGACTGGGAGCCAGTGGAAATTGTTGAGGTGTGAGAGATGTGGTTATTTCACTGTATGTGCAAGATGAGTCTGGGGAAGGTGTTCTGGGTGGTTTGGAGCAGGTGTAAAACATGGGCTGGGATTCCGAAGTAGAGGGCGTTTCCATAGTTAAGTCTACTTGTGATAAGAGCCTGGTGTTCAATGGTATCCATCTGAAAATCGTCGAGGTTGGTGTCTAGGATGATCCAAAGGTTATTGACATGGTCTGTTGGAGTGAATGAGGGCCAAGTTCAGAGGGCCATCAAGAGGTGTACTAGGGGGAGTGGTTGTTGCCAAAGATGAGAACTTTGGTTTTGTCTGTGTTGAGCTGGAGGCAGTTGTTTTCTATCCAAGCAGCTACATTGCTCATGCAGTTGGCGATATTTGATTTGACGGGTTTGATTGACTCAGTAAGGGACAGGATGAGCTGTGTGTCATCAGTGTAGGCACCTATGTTGATGCCATGGGTTCTGACGATGTTCACTAGTGGCGTAATATAGATGCTGAAGAGTGTTGAGCTGAGCCAGACCCTTGCAGGACTCTGCAGATGAGTTTCTTGGGTTCTGAGGTCTAGAGGGAAGTTTAACTCATGGAGTTTTGTCCATGAGGAAGGAGGATATTCACTTGATGGCTGGTCTGCAGATACCCAAGTGCTGAAATGTTGTGATGAGTGAGTTGGGGGAGACCATATTGAAAACTGCAAAAAAGTATAGGAGGATATGTGCAGCTGATTTTTCTTAATCAAGGATGTTTCTGATATCATCTGTGGCTGCAATGAGGGATTTTACTGTTCTGTGGTTGGTTCGAAAACCAGATTGAGAGCTGCCTGGAAGTTGATGGAGTTCTAGGTGGTTTGTGAGTTGGGAACTGATGGCTTTCTCCATGATGTTAGTTGGAAAAGGAGGGAGCGAGATGGGTCTGTGGTTACTGAGGGTGGTGGGGTCCTCTGTGAGTTTCTTCAATAGATTTGTGACTTCTGCATTTTTCCAACAAGACAGCAAGGTGGTGGTGGTTATGGAGGTGTTGATGATATCGGTGAGCATGTGGGAGAAGATGGTTGTGTATAAAGAGGGGGCAGAGGACTGAGGGGGTTTCTTGAGTCAATGGTATTCGTCAGGGCAGTGGTGTCTTCATTTGAGAGGGGTTTCTAGTGGCTTAGCAGCTATTTGACGAAGAGGGGGGGTCCTGCTGGGCATTCGTATTGGTATGCTGTGGGTCAAATGTGTTGTACATATTGGCAATCTTCTGTTTGAAAAAGTTTGAGAGTTTATTGCACAGTCCTTAGGATGGCATGATATTGTTATTGGCAGCTGCTGTGTTGGGGAACTCCTTGACGACGGTGAAGAGTTCTTTGGCGTTGCTGGGACACGCTTTTAGTCTGAGAGTTAAGGCTTTTTCTTTGCATCTTGTAGTTGTTATGGTAAAAGTTGAGGGTGGCTTTGTATGTGGATCTTGCTGTGGTCTTTTTTTCTAGTGGCTATTTTCTCTCAAGTTGTTTACAGTGGTGCTTGGACTTTCTTAGGTCGCTCGTGTTCCAACTGGGTTGAGGTCATGGTATGGTTGGGTGGGCATTCTTGTAGGGTCTAGGTCCAGTTTTATTCTGATATAATCAAACAGCACCCTGCCTTATGGGCTACATGGGGCCTACCTTAGGGATGAAATATATATGTAATAAAAAGGGTGTTTAAGGCTTGGCAAGGGGGTTTATATGCCAAGTCGATGTGGCAGTGTGACACTGCATTCAGGCCCAATGGCTGGCAAGATTTAGGGTGCTACTTAAGTGGGTGAAACAATAAGTGCTGCAGGACCACTGGTAGCATTTCATTTACAGGCCCGGGGTGGATGGTATACCAATCTACAAGGGACTTATAAGTATGCCAATTAGGTATATACCAATCAAACCATGTTTACTGGAGTGAACTCAAGCTATTTATTTCTGGTTAGCAGTAATAAAGTGCATAGAGTTGCAAGGCCACCAAAAACAAATTCAGCAAAACATAGGAGGAGGAAGGCAAAAAGGTTGGGGGTGACCTAATAGAGAGGGCCAGGTCCAACATCTGACTTAAAAAAATGAAAAGAAGCCATGTTTCCTTGGTTTGTGCACAAATTAGTAGAAAACTATGGAGCAAAAAATACCCAAATAACAATGAGTCAAGTTTCTTTGTTTTGAGAATTGTCTCAACAAAAAATAATGGGCTCATCGGACTTCTCTTCCAAAATTCAAAGTGTTCAAAGGAGAATAAATAATCTCAATGGTATATATTTCTGAATACAGAAGGCGTTTCAAACTGAAAGATAAGAGTGCTTTTTCATGAGCTTATAAACGGCATTCCTCAAGCCATTGTACTTCATAATGAATGCCAGTGAGCATCCAGTTCTCTCATAGGACATTTGTGATGGAGTTCTCTGTCCATCAAACTCTAAATCAGGCCCTCAGTTATAGCTCTTGCTCAAACTTGTAAAAACACAAAAATCTCCAGTTATGTTTATAAATGCACACAACCCATGTCATAACTCAAGGCACCTGCATCTTCACCTGTTTCTGTCTATCTATGTCATTGACAAAAAGGTGTTTTGTGCAGGGAGGATGCCTTGAATTCTGGAGTTTGTTGTGTGTTCATAAGCATAACTTGCAAATTTCAGTGGTTTTACATGTTTGATCCAAAACCATACCTCAGCTTTTAACTGTGTTTTTTCCAGTTTCCTAAGTTTTGTTATATACTTAATTTCTAACTCCTGTTGCATCCAGCCTTCTACCATGGCCATTCCAAGCCCCACTGTACATGGCCTTCAGCTGTTGATTCCATTGATTACCTGCAGGGCCAGGGCTGTGGCTGGGCTTAGCTCCAAACCCACTGTGGTTGCCCAACTCCTGCTGCACGTCCATCAGACATGCACAGCCTGGGTTGGCTGTAGGGCATGTGGCCATTTTGTCATGACTGCCCAACCCTACAGGCCCATAGATTATGCCAGCATTAACCAAAGAATCCTCCTCAATGTGTGAAAATAAACATGTAAACAAATAACCATTTCAGCATAAAGTAACACCATCCCACATTGCACTTTATAGGTACTCTATTTTGTTAATATATTACATAAAAAATACATATTTCAGGATCAATATTTTTAATTTCCATATTGTGTACCTTGCATTTAAATTTGTCTTATAATAATGTACATTGATGTATAAAACACACTTTAACTGCTAGAAAAGTGTGCCCAACAAAAATACACATGCCTTAAAACACTGACAAACATAATAGCATAATCGCAATACCAGTCACAGGAAAAACATGAATAATAAATAAATGACGTTTAATGCCACAAAATATTTCTAAACAACAATAAATATGCTCTTAGCCCATATTACACAGTTACGCGTTATGTAATCTTGTTCTCTCTCTCTCTTATTTTTCTATCAATCTCTCAAGATATCTCTCTCTCTCTCTCTCTCTCTCTATATATATATATATATATATATATATATATATATATATATATTACCTACTGGTGCTCGCCAGTAGGTAGTTATAGTTAGGACAAAGTTTCTATAGAAAAGGTGTTTTTTTACTTGCCTATATTTTTGGCCCATTTGCCAAATCTTCCCAAAAGTATCCAATACAATTAGGGCAGATGTAGGAAACACATTGCGACTCGCAAACGGCAAAATTTGCCGTTTGCGACTCGCAAATGCGTGTTTCCTATGCAGAAATGCATTTTGCGAGTCGGGACCGACTCGCATAATGCATTTCCGAATCGCAAATAGGAAGGGGTGTTCCCTTCCTATTTGCGATTCGCAGTGGTATGCAATACCATTTGCGACCGCATATGTGGTCGCAAATGGTGTCGCAGTTACCATCCACTTGAAGTGGATGGTACCCACTCGCAAATTGGAAGGGGTCCCCATGGGACCCCTTCCCCTTTGTGAATGGACCACAAATTATTTTTTCAGGGCAGGTAGTGGTCCAATGGACCACTACCTGCCCTGAAAAAATACCGAAACGAAAGGTTTCGGATTTTTTTTTTTTGTGCAGCTCGTTTTCCTTTAAGGAAAACGGGCTACACTTTAAAAAAAAAAAAACTGCTTCATTTATAAGCAGTCACGAACATGGAGGTCTGCTGACTACAGCAGGCCTCCATGTTTGCGAGTGCCCATAGTCGCTATGGGGCCGCAATTTGTGACCCACCTCATTAATATTAATGAGGTGGGTCTTTGCGACCCCATAGCGACTCGCAGACGGGGTCTGAGACACCGTTCTGCATACCAATTTGCGAGTTGCAAATTGCGAGTCAGAAGGATTCGCAATTTGCAAGTCGCAAATTGGATTTTTGCTACGTCTGGCCCTTAGACACTCACGTCAGCTTGTGTCTGGAAAATTTCGGGGTGATCCATCAAGTGGGGGCAGAGAAAAAGGGGGTAAAAAAAAGGTGTGCTTCCTTTGTTAATTCCCATTGGGATTTTGACTGGGAATAGCACTCTATCCATGGGACTGAATTACACCAAATTTAGCAGAAAGATAGATCTTGGTCCAGAACTACCCTTTGTGTTATTTGGTGTAAATCGGTTTTTGAAATATTTAAACAAAACAAGTTTTTATATATAGGAAACTGAAGGCTCTGCAAACCCTCCCAATCTGATAGGCTGCCAACACTTCAACAAGAAACTGCTAGCCATTATTATGGGACTCAGCTTCAACTGAGTCCCACAAAAAAAAGCTGGAAAAAAAGAAAAGGGGCCAGGGTAGGGACACTCGGACCCTCTTAGTTCTGGTGCTAGGGTCCCAGAGGGACCTTCCAATGAGCAAAAAAAGCATTTTTTTAAATTATCGGCAGGAGCCTTGGCAGATCTGCCAAAAACGTTTAAAAAACAAGCATGGGCCTCTGCACTTGTTTAACTGCAGCCCCTGCCCCTTCCACCCCCTGCAGCCTTGGGGACTGCCACCTCCCCGGGGCACATATTCTAAATTGAATCAGGGGTGCCCAGCCCCCATACAGCCCCAGGAACCACCACCTCTTGGGGCACATAATCCAAATTGAATGTGGGGTGGCTGCCCGCCCCCCTACAGCCCCTGGGACCACCACCTCCCTGGGGCCCTATTTTTAATCAAATTCAGGGGGACTCCTCTGCCCCCCCACAGCCCTCGGGATTGCCACATCCCCGGGGCATATATGCCGACTTGAATACTGCGGGCCGCCTGCCCCCCGCAGCTACAGGGACCACCACCTCCCCCGGGTTATTGATGTTGGAGGAGGGCCCCCCTCAAGGAGCCACTGAGGGCCCTTGGGACCACCACCCCTCATGGCTGTCTCCTGCTATGTCCCAGGGTGCCCACCCCCAGCACCTAGCTGTTTACTGTGACTTGGAGGAAGCTTTGACAGCTCCTGCCAAGTCACAGCAAACACTCCACTCACAGTGAGGGAGAGCTGTCAAACAGCTTTCCCTCACTGTGAGTGGACGTTTCCTCTGTTTCCCTGCCCAGGGAGATGCAGGCAGGGAAACTGAGGAAACATTCCTCTCACAGAGAGGAAGCTGCATCTTTAGCAGCTCCCCGTCTGTGACAGCAACGCTGGCTCTCACAGGAGGTGGGGAGCCTGCTGGGACAGCGGGGACATTCAGGATACCACCGTGGTCCCCAGCATTGTGAATGGGTGACTTGAGGGGCACCCAGGTCACATGGCTGGGCCCCGGGGATGGGATCTCTGGGGCTGAGATCGGCCCTGGGGAGGGTGGCCATGCGCCTCTCCTCCCCAAAAAAGAAATATTTAGGCTGGGCTTCGGGATGGGGTCCCAGGGGCTGAGATCAGCATGGGGAGTGGGCCATGGTGCCCCCTGCCCTAAAACAAAATTAAATATTTAGGCCTGGCCCTGGGGAATGAGATCTAAGGGGCCACGATCAGCCTGGGGAGGAGGGTCGTGCAGCCCTTGTCCCCAAAAGAAAATTAAATATTTATCCCTGGCCATGGGGGAAGGGGTCCATGCACAGCTTCGGGTTGGTCGGTGATAGGGGTTGGCCACAGGCAAAGGCCCTGCTGTCAACTCTCACTGCACACAGCCAAGGGCCATGTGCAGTGCGGGGTTGGGTGTATGTAGGGGTTCGCTGCAGGTCCTATGGCTAACCGCCACAGCGCACAGCCAAAGGCCATGCGCTGTGGTGGTTAGATTAATATATAGTAATGAATATTACCTTCCGTTTAGAAAAAACAAAGAAATTCTCTGAAAAAAAACATAGGCTACGGGAAGTTATAGTTAGGAAATAGAATGAAAAAAACATAGAAATTTAATTTAAAAAACAAAACAAGGTTACAGGGATGTTATAGTTAGGCTCACATTTTAATCACACAAAAACATGGAAATTCACCTGTTAGGGATATCTCAAATAACTTTAACTCGTGCCCCAACTGTAGCTATAACTCGCACCCTTGCCATGCACTGCTAATTACCACACAGGTTATGACATCTTTGATAACATCATTGATAATATCAGTGTAATATTTGCAGCAAAATGTTTGACAAAAACTGTGCATGGTGGGTGCGCAAGTTACAGTCATCTTAGGGTAAGAGTTATAGTTGTTTGAGATAACTATAACTATAACAGGTGAATTTCTATGGTTTTGTACTTTTAAAATGTGAGCCAAACTATAGCGTCCCTGTAACCTTTGTTTTTTTTATTGAACATAAATACATTTATATATCTGTAGGTAGATAGATAGATAGAGCGACCCTTGACCCAAGGGTAGGTCGCTCCCCCTGCCGCTGCAGCTCCTCCAGGTTCCTGAGTTCCTGAGACCCACCTCACAGTAAGTACCCCCCCCTCCCAGCCCCTCGCTCTGCCCCGCGCTACTCACCCTCTCTCCTGCTCCTGCTTCTTTTCTTCTTTTCTTCTTCTCTGTTCTTCTGTCCACCTCATCCACCTCTACAACCCCCCTCCCCTATCTTCTCAACCCTACTCCTATCTTTCTCCCTTATCTCCTAAACCTCCTAACACTCACCCCCCTCCACCCTTAAACCCCCCTCCCCCAGCTCTTCTCACTCTACCTGTCCCCCCCTCCCTCGCGCTTTCCCGCCGCGACCTCCTGCACGCCCCCGCCCCCCAGCTCCCATTCGCCCCCCCCTGACCCCTCCCCCCCCTCCTACCTCATATGGCGGCCGCTGCGCAACAATGGTAGCGACCCTTGACCCAAGGGTAGGTCGCTCCCCCTGCCGCTGCAGCTCCTCCAGGTTCCTGAGTTCCTGAGACCCACCTCACAGTAAGTACCCCCCCTCCCAGCCCCTCGCTCTGCCCCGCGCTACTCACCCTCTCTCCTGCTCCTGCTTCTTTTCTTCTTTTCTTCTTCTCTGTTCTTCTGTTCTTCCTCCTCGCTCCTCGTCTGTAATCTTCTTCTGTACTCTTCTTTCCCCCGTCTTCACTCTTCTTCTCTTCTTCCTCATCTTCTTCTGTGGTCTTCTGCCCTCTGTTCTTCGTTTTTCTGTATCTTCTTCTGTGTTCTTCTGTGTTCTTCTGTGTTCTTCCGGTCTTCCTTTCTTCTCTCCTTCCGGTCTTCTGATCTTCCTTTCTTCTCTTCTTCCGGTCTTCTGTTCTTCTGTTCTTCTGTTCTTCTGTTCTTCTTGTCTTCTGTTCTTCTTGTCTTCGGCTCTTCTGCCTCCTCCGTCCTCTTCTCCCCGCGCCTGCCCTCCTGCTCCTGCCTCATCCCCCTCCCCCACTCGCATCCCCCTCTCTATCTCTCCTATCTAACCCGTTCACTATCTACCTCCCTCACTCCTCCTATCTACCTATCTCTCTATCTCTCTATCCCACTATCTAACTCCCTCACTCTCCACCTCCTCCTATCTTCCTATCTCTCTATCTATTTCCCTATCTACCTATCTCTCTATCCCACTATCTAACTCCCTCACTCTCCACCTCCTCCTATCTTCCTATCTCTCTATCTATTTCCCTATCTATCGATTTCCCTATCTATTTTCTCTATCTATTTCTCTATCTCTCCCCCCCTCCCTCACCCCCTCTATTACCTATCTTCCTATCCTCTCACTCTACCTCTCACCCTCACCCACCTCTACAACCCCCCTCCCCTATCTTCTCAACCCTACTCCTATCTTTCTCCCTTATCTCCTAAACCTCCTAACACTCACCCCCCTCCACCCTTAAACCCCCCTCCCCCAGCTCTTCTCACTCTACCTGTCCCCCCCCTCCCTCGCGCTTTCCCGCCGCGACCTCCTGCACGCCCCCGCCCCCCAGCTCCCAATCGCCCCCACCTGACCCCTCCCCCCCTCCTACCTCATATGGCGGCCGCTGCACGACTGCGCAGCGGGCGCGCCACTGGCGCGCCAGAGGCAAGCCCGTCTGCGCCTGGCCCGCGCCCAGCGCCACGACCCCTGGTCCCCAGCTCTCCCAAGCCCCGCTGACCCGCTACGACCCCACCACCCTCCACGACCTCAACCCAGGACGCTCCAACACCTGCTTCCAAGCTCACCCCAAACGCACCCATGGACCCTTCGCCTGCAACTCCTGCAAACGCACCTTCCAGCACGCAACAACCACGACCACAAGCCCACGCGCCATCAACCACCTCAAGTGCATCCTAGTCAACGCTCGCTCCGTCCACAAACACGCCATTGAACTCTGGGACCTCCTGGACTCCATAGCACCGGACGTCGCCTTCATCACGGAGACCTGGATGAACGCCTCCTCGGCCCCTGACATCGCCACTGCCATCCCCGAAGGCTACAAGATCTCCAGAAAAGACCGCACCAACCAGGTAGGAGGAGGTATCGCCATCGTCTTCAAAGACTCCATCAGCGTCACCACCTCCACCGAAGACACCCCTCTCGCCGCTGAACACCTGCATTTTCAGATTCGCACCGATCCGAGGACCACCCTCAGAGGATCCCTCGTCTACCATCCTCCCGGGCCACGCGCCCCTTTCAGCGACGCCATCGCCGACTTCATCTCCCCGCACGCCCTCGCCTCGCCAGACTACATCCTCCTAGGTGACCTCAACTTCCATCTGGAACAAAACAACGACCCCAACACCACCACCCTGCTCGCCAACCTCGCCAACCTCGGCCTCAAACAACTGGTGAACACCGCCACCCACATCGCCGGACACACGCTTGACCCCATCTTCTCCGCCAGCAAACACGTCTTCTTCAGCCACGCCTCCGCCCTACACTGGACCGACCACAGCTGCGTCCACTTCACATTCCGACGCGAGACCCGCCACCTCCGCACCCAACCCATCCCTCGTCGACAGTGGAACAAGATCCCTGAAGAGCAACTCTTCTCTGCACTCGCCGCCAACCAACAAACCCTCACCACCGACCCCAACGACGCAGCCCTCAACCTCACAAACTGGATCTCCAACTGCGCAGACATCCTTGCTCCCCTCAAACGCACGCATCGACAGACCAACACCAAAAAACCTCTCTTTTTCTCTGACACCCTCAAAGAATCAAAGAAAACTTGTCGCGCCCTTGAGAAAGCCTGGCGCAAGGACCGCACCGCTGACAACATGACCGCCCTCAAGAACGCTACCCGCGAACACCACCACCTGATCCGCACTGCCAAAAGGAACTTTTTCACCGACAGACTGGACAAAAACAGACACAACAGCAGAGAACTCTTCAGCATCGTCAAGGAGTTCTCCAACCCCAGAGCCAACGCCAACGCCGTCACGCCCTCACAGGATCTGTGCGAATCCCTCGCCACTTTCTTCCTTCGCAAGATTAGCGACCTCCACGACAGCTTCGGACACCAGACCCAACCATACACCACCGAACCGGCATCCACGGCCATCACCCTCAACAACTGGTCCCACATCAACACGGAAGAAACCAAATCCATCATGAACTCTATCCACTCCGGCGCCCCTTCGGACCCCTGCCCGCACTTCATCTTTAACAAAGCTGACGACATCATCGCCCCGCACCTCCAGACCGTCATCAACTCTTCTTTTTCTTCTGCTACCTTCCCCGAATGCTGGAAACACGCAGAAGTCAACGCCCTACTAAAGAAACCTACGGCTGACCCGAGCGACCTAAAAAACTTCCGCCTCATCTCTCTTCTGCCTTTCCCAGCCAAAGTAATAGAGAAGACCGTCAACAAACAGCTGACCACCTTCCTGGAAGACAACAACCTGCTCGACCCCTCAAACCGGATTCCGAGCCAACCACAGCACTGAAACCGCCCTCATCTCAGTCACTGACGACATCAGAACCCTGATGGACAACTGTGAAACAGTCGCCCTCATTCTGCTCGACCTCTCGGCTGCCTTTGACACCGTCTGTCACCGCACCCTAATCACCCGCCTCCGCTCCACCGGGATCCAAGGCCAGGCCCTGGACTGGATCGCCTCCTTCCTCTCAAACCGTTCCCAAAGAGTTAACCTCCCTCTGTTTCGCTCAGAACCCACCGAGATCATCTGCGGCGTACCCCAAGGCTCATCACTTAGCCCGACACTCTTCAATGTCTACATGAGCCCCCTCGCCAACATCGTACGCAAGCACGACATCATCATCACCTCCTACGCCGACGACACCCAACTTATACTCTCCCTCACCAAGGACCCCGCCAGCGCCAAGACCAACCTACAAGAGGGTATGAAGGACGTCGCAGATTGGATGACGCTCAGCCGCCTAAAGCTGAACTCTGAAAAAACGGAAGTCCTCATCCTCGGCAACACCCTGTCCGCCTGGGACGACTCCTGGTGGCCCACGGCCCTCGGCACCGCACCGACCCCCACAGACCACGCCCGCAACCTCGGCTTCATCTTGGACCCTCTTCTCACCATGACCAAGCAAGTCAACGCCGTGTCCTCCGCCTGCTTCCTCACCCTCCGCATGCTCCGCAAGATCTTCCGCTGGATCCCCGCCGACACCAGAAAAACCGTGACCCACACCCTCGTCACGAGCCACCTGGACTACGGCAACACCCTCTACGCCGGGACCACAGCCAAACTCCAAAATCGCCTGCAACGCATTCAAAACGCCTCGGCCCGCCTCATCCTCGACATACCCCGCAGCAGCCACATCTCCGCACACCTGAGACACCTGCATTGGCTCCCTGTCAGCAAAAGGATCACCTTCCGACTTCTCACCCACGCACACAAAGCCCTCTACGACAAGGGACCGGAATACCTCAACAGACGCCTCAGCTTCTACGTCCCCACCTGCCTCCTCCGCTCCTCTGGCCTCGCACTCGCTGCTGTCCCTCGCATCCGCCGCTCCACGGCAGGTGGGAGATCTTTCTCCTTCCTGGCGGCCAAGACCTGGAACTCCCTCCCCACCAGCCTCAGGACCACCCAGGACCACTCCGCTTTCCGGAGACTCCTAAAGACCTGGCTGTTCGAACAGCGATAACCCCCCCTTGTTCCCCTAGCGCCTTGAGACCCGCACGGTGAGTAGCGCACTTTATAAATGTTAATGATTTGATTTGATTTGATTTGATTTGATAGATAGATAGATAGATAGATAGATAGATAGATAGATAGATAGATAGATATTCAATATATGTAAATTATGCGTAATTCAAAACTAGCACATCATGGTATGATATTTTAAAACAAAATTTCTCCTGGAACCCACGCATAAAACAAGAGTACTGCAAATAGGAGCTGCTTGTATTCTCATCATTCACATTGTCCCAGTGCACTCTCACTACGTTTTGTCCATGAACAGTAAGTAATTTCAAAACGTCTAAAAAAATCTTAGTTTTGGAAATTTCAAATAACAAACATATCTGGGAAGAAGACTTCAGTAGAAGCATTTTTAACATTTTTGTAGCTGTATTGTACTAAATAAAGACTCTTCTATATTTTGCAACTAATAACCTACTGACTGTGGAGAGCTTTTTGAGTGGCTGTTTTTCTAATGTTGTATAAGTTAGCTTACCTGTTCTCTGCACCTGCCAAAAATAGAATTCACCAGTCTAAGCCTGCATATATATTCACTGAAAAAAAACAATGTGACTTTATAGTTAGATGTTGAAATAACACAAAAACTAATGTTTTAAAACAAAAAAGCACTGCAACTCACCAGTTATGATTTACTGACCTAACTATAACTTGTTGCCCACCTGCACTGCTTATGACTTCACATATTACATCACTCATGACATAATAAAGTACAGCATTGCCAACATTACTGATGACATCTCAAATGACATCATTGATGACATCACTGATGGTGTCACTGATAACACAGTAGTCATTTACACAGTAGACTTACTGAGTGTATATGTGTGGCTCTATAGAACATAAATAATGCAAGCCTTGGAGGTAAATGCAATTGTGCACCTTTAACAATTCACTAGAATATGAGGTGAAAGAAGTGCTTAAGTTAAACAATGTAATGGCTGATTTCACCTGATGTAGAATGGAGAGTTATAGTTGAAGTAGGCTCTGGCTTAATCAAAGCCTATTCCAGGAAAAACTATGAGAAAGGCTAAAGCTGTTGTTGAATGGCTGCAATATAGTGGTATACACAGATTCTACGTATCAAGGGCATTTATAAGGTGTGGCTGTTTAGTTCCAGAACTTTGCTGATGACTCTGAGGCATTACAGAATATAGATTAATATAGAATATGTGTTCCTTTAAGGCGTGGTTTATCTCACACAGGTGTTGTAAGCAGCAAGAATTAACATCACTAAATTATGTTTTGGGATCCTCTCTTTTGTTGGCCCCTGCTTCATAGATCACCCCGAAACCTTCTGGGAAGGAGCGGAGGTAGATGAACTTTTTTTACAGCAAAGTTTTGTGAAAATTTGTCAAACAGTGCCAAAGGTTTTAGGGGACCAAATGCTCTTTCTATAGAAAGATTGAACTAACTATTACTGCACAGGCATGATCGCCACTGTGTTATAAATATATATACCTCTAATGAAACCTGCAATACAATCATCCTATACAATTTATGATTTTCCAGTGTTTGAACATGGCAATGGCAATCTGAATGTATGATCCTATGTCCCTCAAACATTTATTTATGATTAAACATGGTTATAGATGTTGACATTGAGAGGAATGCTTTTACATCCCAAATCATTATCAGCCATTGTGGTACACTCACATGGTAATCACTCCTTTTAACTGCACACTTTTATCTTGCAAACCAAAGATAATAATACTTTGACAGGGCATTGTGCTTACATTTACTAAACTCAGTGACAAACATGTCAAGCAGCCCAAGCAACATAGTAGCCAACTTTTCTACTCATACCTCCTTGCAACCAATAAAAGGAAAGCATGCAGCAAGTACAATTCACCAAGGAATCAACTTGTAGTATGTGTCTACACTCACCAGTAACAGGAGGTGCACAATGAGAAAGCAGTTCCCAATTATAAGAAGTGAACAAAAAGCTGCCCCTTTCTGCTTGAAACTCCTCCAGGTGAAGTATGCATGGGTTCAAACATCAACTATATCTGTAGTTTGGATTATCTGGACTGATCATATTAATTGACTTGAATGCCTTGATGAAATCTTCAAATTGTTCCTCTATAAATGTATTGCTAAGCTGAATGTGCTGCATTACTTTGCACTGTGCTATTACCTACAATACTGTTGGTGAACACAGTGATTGAGTATTGAGTATTTTTTTAATCTTTTGACCAAAAAATAAAAAAGCCACTAGAGTAAGGATTTTAATCCACCTTCATAGTCCATTTGTTGTTTTTCCTTTGAATAATGTATCAATTGAGCATATTTTATTGCTTTCTTGTTCACGCAGTTGTTAGGCCTCCTGTGAGACATTTTGTTAGCATACAGGGGACCAAGGCCCATATTTACACTTTTTTGCCCGCCATTTGCATCATTTGTTGACACAAAAGTGGTGCAAACTTACAAAATACAGTTTAATTTTGTAAGTTTGCGCCGTTTTTGCATCAAAAAATTACTCAAATGCGGTGCAAAAAAAGTATAAATATGGGCCTTAGAGCCCACCCGTGGCTTAGCATTGGTTGTCTTTACTGTCACTCTTATTTCATGGCTCCTCTTTTGTTCAGCTCATGACACCTTCACTTCCTCTTTATGTGTTTGTCCATCACCTGGAGATTGACTTAAGTGCTGTTATTTTTGTTACACTGTGGGCCTCAATTACAAGGCCCATGGCGCTGGGGTGCCGTGCGCCAATGCAGGGGGCCCTTGCATCATAGTGCAAGGGTGCCTGCATTGTGGAGATGATTGTTTTTGTGCAAGAAGGGACATCTTCTTTCACAAAAACAATCACAAGAGGTATTTTCCTCTTTCCATGGGTGCTGCAAAATGCAGCTTACATAGAAAGAGGAAAAAACAGGGAGAAATAAAGCTATTTCTTCCTGTTGAATCACTCTTACACCACGCCTGAGGTGGCGTAGGAATCTGATGCATTCCCAAACTTGTAAATCTGGGAATGCATCAGATTTCTTCAGGTTCCATGGGTATTGCATGGGAACACCCCAGGCAACACCCATGGAATGCTCCTTTTAGACAGTGTTATGCATGAAAGGGGTGCATACCTGCAAGACCATGAAAAGCCACGCAAGGTGGCTTGAGTAGGGCCTTGTAAATATGGGCTGGCACATTGCACCATTGGAACATTAAAAAAATGACGCTCCAGTGGCGCAGTGTGCAGCTAGGGCCTCATAATGAGGCCCTGTGTGTCCTTCTACTGTTCACATGCTTTCCATGATACTTTAAAAAACATTTTGTTGCTTTTCCCCCTCGTTGTTACTTGACTCTTTGTCATTCTGCTTGCCCCTTCGTAATTTTTCTTGCCCTGTTGTAATTTTGCTTATGCCATAGTTGTTTCTTGTCCCTCCACCTTCACTGCTTTTCCCATCCCCCAAGACCCTCCCCCGTCGTTTGTTGTCCCATTCCCTCATTGTTGCTTGTCCCTTTCCCCGTTCCCTCCCCCCTTCCACTGATGTTGTTGCTTGTCCCGTTTCACTTTCGCCAGAAATAAAGAGCTCTCGGACGAGGCCGCATCATACAGTTTTTTGTGTTCCTTGCTCATTCATTCTTTGTTTTTTTAGCCATGTTGTACAGCAGAGTGGCTGCTGTGCCATGTGGCTGAAATTTTAAAAAATGCTATGATTGGAAGAGCTGCTGCATCATATCCTTTTTTAAGTCGAGCTGTCTGTGGGCTTTTAACCATACGCACCACACACCCATCACTATCACTCGGTTATGGGCTTGCCTTTCAAAAATCCTTTGTTAGCATTGATAGATGCTTCACATTTGTCCCTCTTTGGTGATGTTTTGATACTGCCTTGGCTATTGACCCTTTTACATGTATAATTGCACGGTTTTTTTTCCTTTTGTGTCTCACCTTTGCACTCACACTCATGGCGGCTGTGGTGCTTTGAACTGGCTTTCTTATGTCAACTGTTATACTTTTCATTTTCAATTTTTGTGCAAAGAAACGTCCAGTTAGGAATTTACAACGCCAATAGCTCTAACTCGAGCAAAGGCAAGACCCATTGCATTGCAAATGCTTCTTTTAACTTTCAGCCATATTCACAGCAGCCGTACTGCTGTACATCATGGCTGAAAAGAAATTCACACCCAAAGTGTTACCAATACTGGAGGGGAGGTACCAGAGTTAATTAGGATTAAAGTTGGAAACATGAGTTTGCTCTAAGAAATGAAGAATTACTGGGGAAATCTGTAATTGCAAATCTAATTTCCCGTTAATCCCTCCTTCCCTGAAATATTCCATGAATATTTTGTCTGCTTGCAGGTGAAAGGAAAAAATGGAGATCTTGCAAAGTACTATGGTGTTGGTATCTCCGAATTAATTCATTCCTCATAATATATTTTAAACTGCCTAATTTATTCTGTACCTATACACAATAAGTTTTCAGTAAGCAAGCATGCATATGACGAAGCCATGTATATTTTAGTTAGACAGAGAAGATTTCTGACACGTCAGCATTGTTAAATTTGAAAAAAAATAGTTTTAGAGAAAGCTGCAAAAACTGAGCATGGATAGTATTCAGCCAGCTGTTGGACTCATTTTCTGGCAGCAAACTCTGAGTTTAACTAAAAGCATACGTGGGAGTGTCTGCAGATGGAAAAACGCTGCAAACCCTCTAAGACTGTGCTGTAGCAATGGAAGGACGTGAAATCAGCATAGTTTACACACCTCAACTGGTTAATATCAAGCAAACACTTGCCTTCATGTGAGTAGGCTCTTCGCGATATAATTTATTTGATCAATTCAGTGAGCAGGTCCTGTGACACGGTATATTGTGTAAACTTACACCTTTTAGCATTTTCCAGTTTTGCAGTACAACAGTCAGAACTCATTGTTGACTTCAGTACTTGTGAAAATGTGTTTTGCATTACTGCAGTCAAATTAAATTTTGGAATTGGCTGCTGGAATTCTTTTGGACCAGAAATAATACTCTTCATCTGCGATGTGGTAGGCACTTTATATTGACCCTGTGAATACCAAATATGAATTTATTTATAACTGGGCAGCATAAATATTCAAGCAGAAATGTCGTCCACAACGTGATAGGGGATAGTGTGGATAATATTTACCAAGTGGGTGACTGACATCTAGTACAAAGATGATGTTTTGTGATGGGCATATAGCTAAACAGAATATGATGAGTCAGTCAAGCTGTATGGTGAAGGTTCAAAATAGACCTATTTTCATTTTTGGGTTAATATCTGTACATTAGTTGTTCCTCATTTTAAATCGCACCTAATATCTCTTTTAGGTATTTTCCAAATCACCGAGGGCTTGATTCACAAAGATAAATGTACAGTTTTGTGTAAGTTTCCGATTTTAATTTACAAAGGGATTTACAAGTAGTATCTTTCCATACGAGGAGTCTCTGCACATAAAAAGACCTATCTTTTTATGTATGGAAACTCCACATTTGTAAAGATAATACTCATAAATTAATCAGGCCCTGAGTGACGGCAAGAAAGAATGGCATATCAGGAGGCACTGAGTTCCAGTGACTGGGTCCTAGCAGAGAGATTAAAAACTGGATGCTGTACAAAAAGGTTTCGTCGTGACCAGCAGGCCAGGTCAATCTATTGTAGATTCCAAAGGCCCGATTCACAAAGATAAACTTAGACAAAAGTCTATGATTAGACAAAAAGTGTTAGTTTAGACATAACGTCTAACGTTACTGGTAGTCAAGTTAGACTTTTGTTCTAAGTTTACAATCTTAGTCTAAGTTTAGACCAAAAGTGTAAACAGACTAGAAGTCTAACTTTACTACAAATAAAGTTAGACTTTTAGTCTAAGTTTACCCTTTGATCTAAACTTTGGGTCCGATTCACAAAGGTAAACTTAGACCAAAAGTCCAACACTAAAAGTCTAAACTTACACCAAAATTCTAACTTTACTCATAGTAAAGTTAGACTTTTGGTCTTAGTTTAAATTTTTGGTCTAAACTTACACCAAAAGTCTAAACTTAGACCAAAAGTCTAACTTCACTCATAGTAAAGTTAGACTTTAGGTCTAAACTTAGACTTTTGGTCTAAGTTCACCTTTGTAAGTCGGGGCCCTAGACATTTTGGTGGGGGGACCTACTAGTTAGTGGATGGGTGAAGATGGTAAAAGGGAAGCTAAAGGGTTCAGCTTTGGAAGAAATTAGCATAAGAGATGTGAGAGATATCCAGTGCCGAATGGCATTGAGGCATTTGGAGAATTGTGAATGGAAGAAGGGACAGAAGTTAAAAAACAGAAGAGGCTATTTTTGGGACATCAGCATAAAGATGGCAGGAGAAGCCAAATGAGAAGATGATGTCCCCCATCAGGGTAGTGTAGAGTGAGAATGTGAGTGAGCCATGGGCTGACCCTTGAGTGACCTCAGCTGGTGCGTGAAGGCACAAGCTTCTCTTAGATTCCCATTTCACTGAGAAAAAGAGGAAAGACACTGAAGAGTAAAGTACTTAATGCCAATCTTTTGGATGGATGAAAGCAACATCTACGGTGTCAAAGGCTCTCCTGTTGCAGATCAGAAGGACCACCTTATGGTGAATATTAGACCATTTTTAAGATGTCCAAAGATTCAGAAAACAATTTCTTTAGCCTTTTAGAATGAATGTCAGCCCTCTTTGGACAGCATCAAATTATACCAAGTACACTTCATTCAAAATGCTGATGGCACAGGCATTTATTTCTCTTTTTCAAGCACACACAGCCACTATTGCAATCTATGATTAGGGAGTGGATGAGTGAGTGAGTGGACATTGCAGTGCAACATGGTATGGCAAATGTGGCTCTCAGGGACTAGAAAGTTAATAGTATACTTATCATAGAAGGCCAGACCACCTGCCTTGGTTTGCATGGCTGTCTGAGATCCTGCACCGTGACTGTGGATTTATCTTCCGAGCTATAATCTGTGGAACTATCTTCTGATCTATAATCTGTTGTTGATAAATAGATTTCACATTTCTGATTTGATTCACATTTCCATTCATTTATAGAATGCATATGGTACTTGAATTTAAAGGAATGGCAACTTTCATGTAAGTTAGTCGGATGCTCTCCAATATAGTGTTAAGCTATTAAACCCCCATCGGGCACAAGCTCCAATTATGTTTTCCATTTTGTGGGGAATTTTATTATATGCTAGAAGGGGTCCATGATTGAGAGGTTCCGTTCTGATGTCTCAGTAGTCATATAAGGTATTTTTGTCTCAGGAAATATCTCATTCAGTATAGCCTAATGAACCTTAATTAGTGGCATACACTTCAGTACCTTAGAATGCAAGTAAGGCTCAAGATTGACCATCCCATCATTGTTTTACTCCATGTTTACCCTCATATGAATCTTCAATTTCAAATGTCTTCTTGGATCAGGGATCAAGGATTACATTTTTCCTGGTGAAATGGTGTAAGGATCTCGAATAGTCTAAATTCTATATTCCTTAATCTTTTAGAAAGTGTCAGTTGGTATCTACTGAATATGGGTGCATACGCAGTGGCAATATTGAGGAAGAAGTAATATCTGAAAGCAGACACAAAAATAAAACTTGGACCTTATGACTTGGATGAATATGAACAAGTTAATTGTAAAGGAAGACGCCAACACCTTTTGGAGGTAAGTTATCAGGGATATGAAAAGATATTCAGCCACATTTGTCTTCCTAATATATGTATTCCCTTGGAAGGCTCCAACCCAATGCTGCTTACATACAAGAAGTATTTCCCAAATTTTTGTAATGCAACATGATGGATATTCCTGTGTATATGCAAGACACTATGGCTGCTCTCAAAACCTAGAATGCCTTAAATGCAATGGGTCCCGATATGGCTTCTATAGATATTTTTTGCCATATTAAGGAACGTTAGGCTTTCTGCTGCAAAACATTTATACTGCTGTAATCCATCAGGCATATCCCCTACTTCATGGGATTCTGGTGAGATTGCTCCCATAATTTAAAAAGGCGACCCAAAGATCCACCTATGTTAGGTGCAACCTTTAAACAATTTGGAAATTGTTACATCTGTCAGCCTTAGGGTGGTCTTCCCCAAATTTCCTCTTCCTGTTTTTGCTGAATTCACTTTTTTTGGCCTTAAAACTCTGCACACTTTACCACTGCTAACCAGTGTTAACATGCTCTCTCCTTTAAACGTGGTGAAATTGGCTTACACACAATTGCCACATTTAATTAACTTGTAAGTCCCTAGTAAATTGGTACTACATGTATTCAGGATACAGAGCATACTAATTAATTAAATTGAATACTACTAGTGGGCCTGCAGTACTCATGGTGCTACCCTCTTAAGTAGCCCTTAAGCATACCTCAGGCCTGCCATTTGCACTTCGACCTGCCAAACTAAAACTTTTGTCAGGTCTAAAGATGCTTTCTATTACATATAAGTATATATATATATATATATATGCATATATAGTATATATATATATATATATATATATATATATATATATATATATATATGCATATACATTACCTAATGTCGGTCACCACTAGGTAGTTATAGTTAGGACCATGTTCCCATAGAAAAAGCATTTTTTGACTTGCCTATATCTTTGGCACTGTTTGATAAATCTTCACAAAATTTTCCAAATAAAGTTTGCAGTTGATTATAGTTGCGCAATGCAAGCTTCAGGGTCATCCGTCAAGCAGAGACCGAGAAAAAGGGCAGTCAAAAAATTTGCATTTCCCATGTTCATTCCCATAGGAGTTTTGAACACGACCGGGGATCTTCCCTGAAAACTTCACGAATAATAAGAGATCGTGCACGGAGCTGCAGAGCTCTGATTGGCTGGCAAAACTTCAAACCAGAAACCATTAGCAGCCATCTTGTGACTCGGCTGAAAAGTGAAAAATAAAGGGGGCCAGGGTAGGGACACTCTAACCCCTTAGCTCTGGTGCTGTGGTCCCACAAAGACCCTGCAAGGGCTAAAAAACACTATTTTGAAAACATTTCCTGGGAATTATTTTTTACAAAACTCAAGCACCCGCTCCCGCTCTTGTTTTTTGGAAGCCCCGGGTGGGTCAGCTCCTGGGGACATTTTGAAAGAAATGAGGTGGGGGAGGCAGCCCCCACACAGCCCAGCACATGGCCTCCTGCAGGCACAGGGACCACCACCTCCCTGGGGCCTAATGAATGTGAATGTGGGGGGACCATGTGGTCCCCCCCACAGACCCAGGGACCACCACCTCTCTGGGGCTTTAACAAAAATTAAACTGGGAGCCACACGGCCCCTGCACCCTTGGGGACCACCACATCCCTGGGGCTATGAAGAAAATGGAATCAGGCGGGTGCGCTGCTCCCCGGAGCCCCGGGACCACCATCTTCTCGCGGCAATACTTATTGGAGTGGGGCTACGCGGGCCCCTCTCAAGGAGCTAATAATAGCCCTTGGGACCGCCACACCCCAGGGCAGACTCCTGCTGTGTCCCGGGATGCCCACCCCCCAGGCCATAGTTGTTTGCTTTGACTTGGCGTCAGCTTTGACTGCTGCTGCCAAGTCAGAGCAAACACTCTGCTCACAGCAAGTGACAGCTGTCCAACAGCTCTCACTTTCTGTGAGCGGAGTTTTCCCTGCAGGCAGGGAAACAGAGGAAAGAACTGCTTTTGCAGACAGGGAGCTACATCTTTAGCATCTCCCTGTGTGAAAAAGCAATGCTGGCTCCTGCAGGAGGAGGGAGATGGCTGGGACTGCGGGGGCCTTGAGACTCCCCCACAGTCCCCAACACACACTGGGTGCCCTGCGGGGCACAAAGGATTGATGGCTGGGCCCTGGGGGATGGGGTCCCCAGGCCATAATTGGCCAGGGGAGGGGGAGCCACGCAGTCCCTCTCCCCCTAAATAAAATACATGGTGAGCCTGGGCTCTGGGGGATGGGGTCCCTGGGAGCCAAAATTAGCCAGGGGAGGGGGGCAGCATGGCCTCCTTCTCCAAAAAAATAAAATAAATGGCCTGGGCCCTGGGGTCCCTGAGGTTTAAATCAGCCAGGGGAGGGGGACCGCGCAGCACTAACCCCACCTAAGTGATCCCTGGTGAGCAGTAAGTTTACTAGAGTCTTTTACTAAAGTGCTAATATTCCACATTAATGGCAAAAGTGGGGCACATCTCAATTTCATTTTGATGGAATTAAAGTGGAAAACTGAAAGCATTTGCTACTGAGGATACTACAGTAAATGATGAGATTAGGGAGCTTCATACCAAATAAATCTCCCAGGATGGCCACCAGAGACAAAAAAGCCCCAATACAGCACAAATAGCACCAAAATGTAGCACATTTATAGCCCAATGATAAAATTGTACAAAACACTTAATTGATTTGTCTTTTTGAAGTTTTATGTTGCACAGACTTGAGCTGATGGTATAGGAGTGCTTTACATGAGCATCAGTCACATTACACAAGTACACATTCATTTTAGTTTTAGGCATTGGGAGGTTAAGTGATTTGCCCAGAATCAAAGGATGTTGAGGCGATGCCGAAACGTGAACCTGGTTCCTGAGTTGCAAAGTATGAAGCTCTGGCTACAACACCACATCCTCTCCCCTAAGTGTAACATATAGCCAAGTGATCAACTGGATAAAAAAACATAAAGATAGCAACTAATTTAAAAGTGCTTTGTCGCTGTTTGAGAACTCAGAAAATATGTCCTCATTCCCGTTTTTATAGCTCTTACCATAATTCCTATGTGAATAAGACCCTCTAATTTTTATAATTTCTAAAGGAAATGCTTTAGGTATTACAGTTTTCATTACATCAAGATGACGTCAGGAGTGCCACAATTTTGTAACAAATATATAAAATGTTAACAATCTAGTTGTTTATTAGAATACTGTGAGGAGGCAGAGGTCAAGGGCACGGACTCGGATAATTGAGAGCAGGGAGGAGGATGCAAAGGCAACAAGGTAAATATGCTGGACAGGCGCCAGAGTGGCAGTGACAGCACAATGGACCATGGAAGGCGGGGAAGGGGCATTGTACAAACCATGCAGGACAGGCAAGAGAGGCTGTGGCAATATAACAGACCATTGAGGGCAGAAGGAAGAGCCAGTGGCAGTACAACCATACATGACAACAGATCTGATTCAAGCAGGAGACTTCTGATGGTTTTAAACCCAAAGGGGCTTTACTTTATCTGTCTCCAGCCTAAAATCTCCTCTTTTTCATTGTGAGTCAATCGGGAAAATTATTTCTCCAGTTTTTCCCCCCAAAATCTCCCTCTTATCATGTTCAAAATATTGGCAAATATGGTGCATTGGATCACAGAGGGCAGGACAAATGGGGTTGGGACATGAACTCAGATAACACAGGGCAGGAGGAAGATGGGCAGGGGCACCAAAATGACCTTACAGGGCAGGAGTCAGGAGTTGCAGCAGCACAATACACCACACAGGGCAAGCAAGAAGGAAGTGCAGCACAATGGACCATGGGAGCAATAGGGATGAGACAGAGCCATGCACATGGACAACAGAGAGAAGGAGTGAAAGAGGCAAAAGCAGCAAGCTGACCTTACCGGACATTCAGGAGGGACAGTTGCAGCATAACCGACCATGAAGGGCAGAAGGGACGGTACAGGGGCACAACAATGGACCAGACCAGGAGGAGGGAGGGTTTAGGGGCCTGCACATGGAAAAAAGAGGGAAAGGTTGCAAGGGAGCTTGGCAGGAGAAAGGCAGGAGCAGCAAGCTGGCCATGGAGGGCAGACAGGATGGGCACTGGAAGCACAACAAACAATGGAGGGCAACAGTGAATCTATATTGGCATGCACAGAGACAACTGAGGGAAGGTGGGAAGGGGTCAGGGCCCGCACACTGATCACACAGGGCAGGTAGGAGGGTCTGTGGCAGCACAGAAGGCCCTGCATGGCAAGCTGGAGGGTTAGTGGCAGCAAACCGGCCATGGTGGACAAGAAGGAGGGGACAGGGGCATGCACAAAGGACCAGGAAGACAGAAAGGAGGATAGGGGCTGGACACAGACAAGAGAGTACAGGGGAAGGGGCTTCACAACAGATTATGCAGGCAGGCAGGAGGAGCAGTTGCAGCACGAGAGAGCATGAGGGCAGAAGGAAGTGGCAGCAAAATGGAGCATGAAGGACAGGAGGGAGTGGATAGGGGCATTGAACTCAGACAGGCAGGGTGGAGGTGGCAGGGACATGTGACAGCCACCTGACCATGCTAGGCAGGTGGGAGGGGTAATGGTAGCTCAACAGAACACTCGGAGCTGATAGGAGGGGCAGTGGCAGGTCCTTGGAACATGGTGGACAAAAAGGAGGGAGTAGGGCCATGCACACAAACATCCGAGAGCAGGGATAATTAGGGTAAGGGCAGCTAACAAAGCACAGAGGCTAAGCAGTAGGGCAATGATGGGGCATAGAATAGGGCAACGGAGAGCAGGAGGAGTGGGCAGAGACCATCCAGGGCAGAAGGGAGGGGCTGGTGCATGAACTCGGACAACAGAGGTTAGGGAGGAGATGGATAGAGCAGCAAGCGAACTGTCCAGGCAGGGGGGAAGGATAGTGGCAGAACAATGGGCACACAGGACAGTAATGAGGGAGCAGGGGCAGGGACTTGGACAACGGATGACAAGAGGGGGCAGGAGCTGCAATCCTGGGTGGGGCAGCACAATGCCAAACCAGACCCTGCATCCAACCTACCCCTCACCGCGCATTGTGATGGGCATCTTACTTAACGTTAAAAAATCCCTAGAAATTCACAGAAGAAAACCCCAAAGGTTACAAGGACGTTATAGTTTAGATTTTACACGCTAAAAAACATAGAAGTTCAGTTGTTATAGTTATTTCAAGGGACTATAACCTGTGCCCTAAGGTAGCTATAACTCACATCCCCTGCCATGCACAGTTATCAGATCAAATATTTTTCTGCAGATGTTACAATGTTCAATGATGTTATCAAAAATGTCATGAGTGCTATAATTTGTGGGATAATTAGCAGTGCATGGCGAAGATGCGAGTTATAGTTACCTTAGGATGCGAGTTATAGTTACTTGAAATAACTCTAACAGGTAGAATTTCTATGGTTTTGTACATTTAAAATGTGAGCCTAACTATAATGTCCCTGTAACCTTTGGTTTTCTCAGTGAATTTCAATGATTTTTTAACATAAAGCAATTTTCATTACTATATTTTAATCCAACCACCATTTGTGGCCAGGCCCTGCGGCCAACTTCTATAACAACCCAACCCACACTGCGCATGGCTGAAGGCGTGAGCAGCAGGGGTTGGCCTCAGGGCCCTGCAGCCAACACCTATAACCACCCAAGGTCAGGCACAGCCTTTGGCTGTGTGCAGAGGGGTCAGCCACAGAGCCTGGCCGCCGGCCTGGCCCTGCGGCCAACCCCTATAACCACCCAAACCGACACCATGCAGGGCTATGGGTTGACCACAGGGCCTGGCCGCAGGCCATATGCTGTGGCGAACCCCCTAACCACCCAACCCCACACTGCACATGGCCTTTGGAGTTGGCCATAGCGTGTCTTTCTGGTTGTGAGAATAGGTGTGACAGGGTATATCTAGGTGTCAAAAGTAGCTGTGAGAGTGTCTGCCTGGGTGTGACAGTGGGTGGGTCAGTGTCTTAGTGGATCTGTGAGTGGGTGCATCAGTGCCTGTGTACTGTCTGTGAGTAGGTGCGTGAGTGTTTTCAGTGGGCCTGTGAGTCAGTATGTGTGTGAGAGTTTGAGTGGATGCGACACACATAAACACAAACAGCACAAGACAAACAAGCATGCAAGCACTCAACAGTCACTCGCCCTACTCACAACCACCACCACATCCATAGTTGCGTAGGCTCTCATTATCCTAATGAGGCTGCTGGATTCGGGTGGCAGAATCACCTAAATTGTGGGGATCCGAGCCCACACCTAGTGAAAACTGTCAGCCTAATCCGGTTTTAGGGCTAACTGGCAGTGCCTCATCTATGCCCAAAAGCAGGGATGATTGTGGCAACTGGGCACATGACAGAAATGACTCCGCAGGGAAATCGTGGTTGATCAGATCTCATCCTTTTCTCTCAGTTACATTAGTCTCACATATGCAAAGACCCACATATGTAAAGACAAACAGAGGCAGAGAAAGGTTCAATAAGGTTTATTGAATTAGCTGCATTTCAAATAAAATGGCATGAATTGCAATAACTGGTATGAAAAAAACACACCAAAAGCAAAATGGTGACAAGAAAAATGAAGCACAGGAAAAGTCCCACAATACTGTCACTTGGAGTAATATATGTGGTTCCTACCTAAGCCATATTAGAGCACAGCATGATAAGTTCTAATCCACCATTCAGGTCTCCCACCTAGGAAGACATCAACCCCATATCTGAGCAAGGAAGCCTGTTGTCTAGAAAGACAGCATCCCCAGGTAGGTCAGGGATCTGGTAGTCTAAGCAAGTAGCTGTAGCAAAGACAATCAGCAATCAGCATGCAGTCATGGTCATCTGACTGGAATCTCCTTCTAACATGTATGGGACAGAGAAGTGTTTTTATAGTAAAGCAGCTGAGGTTCTGAGAAATGAAGTGTTTGTTTCTGTGAATGTTGGAGACACAGCCTACCACTTTGCCGGCAACTCTATCTTGGTAAAGCCTTGAGAAAAGCACTAAGCGAAAAGAATGTCTTTGAAGAAATGGAATGCTTTCCTAGGAAAAAGAACAATGAGATGAAGAAAATAAAACAGCACCGCAAATGTGGCCTATGCTAAAATAATAAAATGAAGCTGAATAAAATGTAGCTATGCTTACTGGGACAAATGGCAGGCCTAGTTGCTAAAATAATGTGTCTAGAAACATGGCTAAAATAGCAATACAACACCACCATACCCCCAGACACCACCACAACACCCACAGACACAACCACCACATCCACCATACCCCCAGACACTACCCCAAAGCCATAGACACAGCCACCACATCAACCATGCCCCCAGACACCACCCCAACAAACACAGCCATCACATCCACCATACCTCCAGACACCGCCCCCACCCACACAGACACATCCACCACTCCCACCATACCCATCACATCCAAGAATGGTTTATGCTTAACCTTGCCCTTACCCCTGTGGAACCCATTTCCTCTCCAAAAGCAAAAAGGACCCCAACCACACCCCAACCCATCCCTTACGTGTCCTAGTCCTCCCCTGTGGCACCTGCCCCCAGGACACTGCCGTACCCCACCCAAACCAAAGAAGAAACCAACCTCTCCCAAAGTGAAGCCCACCCCTCCAAAGACCAAACCCACCCATCCAAAAACCAACCCCACTCCACCCAAGGTTGATCATTGAGGTGCCTGGAATGCCCACTAAATTCCCCTTCCTGTGAAGGTTTCTGTGACAGTGATCTGTGGGGCATATCAGTGTCCTCAGCATACCTTTTCCCAAGGACTGGCCATTAGCCTCTTCTCCATTTTTGTAGGTTTGTAAATAAAGTTAAGTTTTTTGCTTTGCTATACATTGGTCCTGTCATTACTTTCCTACCTTTTTGATGTTCATGAATAATATGTGAGGTGTGACTAAAGTTGTGTTTGTTTCACCCTGATTGATGATCCATTTGCTGAGGATGGTAATATCTGACTTTGGAACCAGGTCACCCTGGACAAGGGTAAATATTCTATGGATGGATGTGTGGGATGTGATTCAATTGGGTTGACATTGCATTGGGTGTTGTTTCATATGGTAAGTATTACTTATTGGCTTGTCCACTGTCAACATCTATTGGGTTATATTTCTGCCACTGATGTAGATAGGACTTTTGCTTAATGTGAGCAAGCTAAAGGTATCTTTGTCCACACATGGAGGGTGCTCAATTGTGCTACCTACCTATACAATTGAATGGACATAGGTCCATTTTAATGTGTGTCCCTTACACCTACTTTATCTAAATGTGTGACCCACGGTGGTACTGGTGTATTTGCTTTCTAGACTTTCACTTACACATTTGCCACATGGTCATGGCACTTGGTTATGCTATTTTCTGTTGTGTGACACAATGTTATGAACACATCACTATCCCTGAATCTGGATATGCACATATATCACATTTTGTAGAGTGTGGTGGTACAGTGTCAGTGACCTGGCCAAAGGGGGTGCCATGGGGCTGTGTTGGGACATAGGTTGTGTACAACTCCGAACCAGGGCACACTAAATAATTATGGGGCACGGAGCACAGCCCACATACCATGTCCATGGCGGCAAGTTGAGTTGCTGTGGAGTTGGAGGAAATGGGTGGGTGCTTGACTCATCGTCCGTAGCATCCACGATAACGTTGATTTTGTTAGCCATTGAGCAGCACGAGCATTGACAGAATATGTAGAATCGGCTCCAAAGCAGCACCGGATGTGGCAGGCTGCCTATGGGTGAGTCTTGGCCTTTTATTCCTCCGTTTCTGCCAGCTCAAATGTGGTACTTGGACTGCCATGGGCACGTCAGCGAGAAGCAACATCGTGATTGGGAAGGTGGTTGAACTGGTAGTCCACCCTCCAATAGACGCATTGGCCTACCTTGCCAACACCGCAGTCTAGATTTGCTGGTGGTGTGTGCGGGACCACAGCAGTCTGTCGTCTATGTAACTGCATGTGTGGCAATACACGGTCGGACCGCCAACACTTCAGCAGTCGTACTGCTGCCCCTATGGCGGTCCATGGACTTCCAAACTCGTAATCAGGCCCATTGCTCTAGTTATACAAAATATGTATTTATTGATAGATCAAAAATAATATATATTTTTTATCATTTTCAAAAACAATATAAATCATATTTAAATACCATTGTGTGTTTATAAATTTTTGAGGTTTTCATTTCAATTAATTTGCATTTTTTAACACTAATTTAGTTGTTTCATATACTTATTGTTAACATAATTTTTTATAAGTATTTTCAGTTTTTAGTAAATAATTTTACATTTTTATACTATTTTATAATTTATAATTTTCAATGTTTTTACATTTTAAGAACATTTTTAACATGCTTAAAAGTTTAATCAATTTTTACACTTTTGAAACTATTTTTGAAACATTTTTAATTTATATTCCAATCCATTTCCATGGAGACTAAGGCCCGGGTTTTGGTGGTCTCAACACCAGTGTGCCGCAGCAGCAGGTTCGAGTACCTCATGAGCAATTGTCCTCCCCGCCAGCTGTATTATGAGTTTCCTACTCGGCTGCGGGACTGGTGGTGCCGGAGTTAAGACACTGGTAAGTGTTCGTGTTGCGAACGACCTGGAAGCAGCGGTCGCAGTGCAGTTGGACAAGCATGGGAATTTTGATGCTGCATGTTATGAGGCAGGGTCAGTGAACATGGGGGCGGGTTCAATGGTGTTGAAGCAAATACAGAACATATCCCTTAGCTCCCATTGGTCTCTCACGATCAGGTAACTATATTTTTAATTTTGCTCAGCTGGTGTGTGTCTTACAAACAACAGATTCCCCTAATTACCATCACCATACTTCCTTTCTGCTGACTCGTATTTGGTGGAGTGGCTGCCAGGAAATGGTCAGTGGAAAGGCAGATCAGAGTGACCCCGGCAGGAACTTGGCGTGAACACCTCCATGAGCCGCCTTTGTCTTTCCCGGTGCCGCCGCGGAGGCTGGATTATCATCGGTGGTGGCAGCCTTCTGGCAGTGTCGCCGTACTGCCTATAATCGGGTGGTGGGACGGCCGAGGAGGCGGCGGTCAGACCGCCAAAAACTTGAGGGCAGGACACTTCCTACTGTCATTGGAATCAGACCCATAGTCTTTTTTAGTTTTATTTTGTGCCCATTTTGTAATGCTACCTTCTATTTTGTAATCTATTTATCTTATTCTTTCCAGGATCCAGCTCGCGGAAAGGTGCTGCTGTTTGTCGGAACAGGTAAGATTTTTTAAATTATTTTTAGGATTTTGAGGGTAATGGATAACTAATTTTTCATTGTACTATTTTTTTGTGGGTTGGTAGTCTGTTTTTCTTTGCAAGTTTTCATTTACAAACATGTCCTAAGGACATTTGGATATAGCATTTTGTTATATTAAAAAAATCTGTTTTGGTTTCTAATTAACCAATATTTTTTACTTTGATTACCTTTTTTGGGGTTGCAGCAGTTTCTTATTTTTGGAACACTTTTTCAAGTTTTTTTAATGATTCCTGGATACTTTGGATTGCTTTGATGGATCTTTAGCAGATTGGTTTTATTTTTGCATATTTGTTTTTGCGGGATTGCTTTTTGGAAAATATATTTTTCAGTGTTTGGTGGATTATACTTTTTGACTTCATAAATACAGAGGGTGCTCTGTAGCTTCAGAATAGTAAGTTATATTTAGTTTATATGTTTTAGATGGGAAATTGTATATTTTATCAGTTCTATAAGTGCTATGTGATTATTATTTGGTATTGTGTATTTGATGTGTTATAATTCTTTTTCAAAATGGACTGATTTTTTGGATTGAGGTTTTCATTGGTGATGTTTTGAATTTTTATTTAATTATTATAGATATTATTTTGTTTTAGCAGTCTTATTTAAAATTTTAGTTTTATTTACTGTTTTAATTGAAGTAATAAATTATTATGTTTGTTATTGATATAAAAAGTATGTGTAGTGATGGTTAAGACTATGATATTTGGGAGTTTTGTAGGTTAGTTTATATTTGATAATAATGTGCTTTTGAGTATTATTTCTAAGTAATCCTTTGTTATTTATGAATAGTTTCAATTGTAGCATGTTGTACATTCTTTTGATTAGTTTGCTAATTTTAGGTGCAATTTTGGTTGCAAATAGCTCTATTCCTTGTTGTTTGTAGCTTTGCTCTTTTTTGCAGTGCTTCTATAAATTAATAAAGTGTAGGTTGGGTTCTGCCTACTGTGGATTGCCAGGACTAGAAGGCATTGTGCAACTCTTCCACTGTGTTGTTTGTTTTGGCTTCCTGTGACAATGTGCTATCAAAGACCTTCCACAATGGTATTTGGAATTTGGGTTGGAGTCAGTGTGTACTATTTTCTGGTAATTTGTAGAAGTTTCTGTTTTATAATAATTCACAATTGTTTACTTTTTTATGTATTTTTTCTGGTGTATGACTGGTGTGATTTTTCAGTAGCTTAACACTTTCTCAATGTTGTAGTATTTTCTTTTAGTAAGTCTATATTTAGCGATAGAAGTTGTAGAGTGTTTAGTTAATTATTTGTTATTTTACAATCTTAATTTTAAGTAAAAGTAAGGTTCAGTTTAATTATAAGTTAATTATAGGTTTTATTTACTTTGAAAAGATAGATGTTTATATATATATGTCCATATATATAAATATGTATATATATGGCAAACAATTGAAAATAGGAAGCATTCCATAAGCAAATTAATCACTGTTTATTCCATCATAAACAGCTAATGCGTTTCGACCTGCACAGTCTTGATCACATCTGTTAGTCCATCCTCTATGTTCACTGTTCCTCCGTGTCAGATATCTCATGACTGGAGGAACCGTGGCCAGCTGCTTCCCCACTGATGTCAGCCCTGTCTCCTCTGTTTGCCTGTGATGATGCTGAATTGACAATGACAAATAGGATCAGTCCATGTGCCGGAACACACTTGAAAAACAGCTTTGATTACAAACCATTACCATACAGTACAGTAGCCCACAGTCACAAGGTCCTCCAAAGTGCCTCCAACATTTGAAACACCACATGAATGCATGCTACATGAACTGTAAACATTTGCACACAGGAAAATCAGAATCACAGACAACTTCAGGTGCATGAGTGAAGTTGTCCAATCACAATACCCATGGATCAAGTAGGAGACCTTGTCACCTTGAATTGTTTGGCTCTTGTAGCACCTCTCACTAACCTGTTGACATCAAATATAATGGCAATGTCAAGGATATTCTCACAGATTCCACGCAAGGGCCTGCAATCAGCAAATGTTCACATACACATTACCACATCAGGATGAAATGATGGGCAAATAATCCAGCCATTTTGTCGTAATAAATTCAGTAACCCAAAGAAGGTGGCATGGAAACACACACTGTAAAAAGTCACCAATGGTAATTTCACAATATGTACATTGTCAAAATAGTGCAATGGAAGTTGTACCAATGTTACTTTGCTAGATATCACATCTAGAACAGAAAGGTACAATGGAGACAATCTGGTCAATATGTCTGGGAGATTTGTCGACAAATATCCACAGCACAATGAATCAGCTAGGCCTAGGGAAATCACCTGTTTTGATTGGTACTGCTGAGAACACCCTTTAACAGTGCATCACTAAAAGGCAATAGTCCATGGAATGTTGTTGTGGCTCAGGAAATCTCAAAAATCTGAAGATGGCCTTTAGCATGTTTCTCAGTGGTAAGGCACATCTGTGCCCCCTTAATGTCATGCAAACACAGATTCCATGGGATTACTGAGTGTACACACTCACATATGATTCTAACATTTCTGCATGTCGCTCCCGGATGCATGTCAACAGTCAGGTAATGAACCTTCAACGATTGACAAAGCACTTAGCTAAATGATTCAACATCAATGGCATGGAAATGCACATTGTGAGCAAGTAAGTATTGTAGGTCTACCTCTCACGCCCTTCATTGTTTCTGAAAATTGTTCATGATAAATGACATGGAGTAATGGGTTAGGGTATGTATGACACAACAAACAATGTTGACACACTCCTATATGTGGTACCACATGAACTGCATACCCATCATATGAAGCTATTTAATAAGAGATTTCTGCATGCACACATGTGATGGAGTCAGACATCATCCCATGAAGACAGGCAGATCATGTATGATGAAACAGTAGTGAAAACGATACTACAAAAGTGCACGGTACACATGCTTATATGTAGGCACTATTACTAATGTCAATAATGATGTTACACAAATCATTTAACTTTACATTACCTATTTACCAGGGAAAAGTATTGCTCAAAGACTGCACACAATGGACAATGTCTGCTATTCCACATGGATGGTGGCCACCACCACATGGGAGACAGTAGTGAGGCACCAGCACTCTTGACACACTAAGGACAAGTGGCCTGCTGGTAATAGATGCCTATATACTATCTTAACCAGACACATGGCTGAGTACAGTGTTCTATTACCTCATGTTGTTTGATGTTGGGGCTGGCACACTGAAGACAAGTGGACTGTTAGGTATAAAAGACACCCACAACATGAAACAACATGAGATGATTGACCACTGCCCTCAGCCATGTGTCTGCTCAAGACACTATGGTGGTCATTACAACCCTGGCCGACGGTGTTAAACCGGCGGTAAAAAAAATTGAATTACGACCGTGGTGGAAACCGCCAACAAAGACAGCCACTTTAACACTCCGACACCAAGCTGTACAGACAAACAGCTTGACGGTCACCGCCAACAGACAGGCGGAAGACAAAGTACCGCCCACAGTATCACAACCTACCAATCCGCCACCTTTTCCGGGGCGGATTCACCGCGGACAAAAACACGGCAGAAACAGGACTTCGAAGGGAAAACGCTCACCTCTACACACCCCATGAGGAATCCGGACGTCATGGAACCAGAGCTGCACATCCTTCCAGCCCTTATCTTCTTGCTCCTCTACCAGGAGCATGAACGCCAGCGGCGAAGACAACAGTGAGTACTGCACCTACAACACAGGGGAGGGGGAGGCAAAAAACAGGGACACACACATGTAACACGCAACACCCCCACCCCCACCCTCACCCACTACAACACACACACCAATACAGCATGATGCATTACAGTTACACCCCAAACCCCACCGGAAGAATGCAAAGATAAAAGGAAATGAGTGTAACCATTGTAATATATTAAAATCATGTATGCAAAAATGTATATACAGTATATACACCATAAAAAATATATATACCAAGCTTAGTAGTCCAGATAGTGCTCCAATGAAGTCCGTGGAACACTGGGCCCACACGGTATGGGCGAGGCCCACACAAGATCCCTGACCATGACGGAGAGAACACTGCAGGGGCATCAGAGAGCAAGAAAACAGGCACCTCAGGGGGAAGGAAAGGGGGGGCACCTCATCCGGTTGAGTGCATGACACCAAATCCACGAGAGGGCCACATGTCCACTGTTCAATCCTGGGGAGTGCAAAGCCACAGTCTCCCAAGTCTATACAGTGGGTGGGTTGCCCACTGTTCCATCCTGGGGAGTGCAAAGCCACAGTCTCTCATGTCTCTACAGTGGGTGGCTTGCCCACTGTTCCATCCTGGGGAGTGCAAAGCCACAGTCTCTCAAGTCTATACAGTGGGTTGGTTGCCCACTGTTCTATCCTGGGGAGTGCAAAGCCACAGTCTCTCAAGTCTCTACAGTGGGTGGGTTGCCCACTGTTCCATCCTGGGGAGTGCAAAGCCACAGTCTCTCATGTCTATACAGTGGGTGGATTGCCCACTGTTCCATCCTTGGGAGTGCAAAGCCACAGTCTCTCAAGTGGATAACAGTCTCCACTGGTTCTGGTGGGGGCATGTTACCTAGAGTGTTTAATCCTGCTAAGGACAGAGGTAGTGGATAACAGTCTCCACTGGTTCTGGAGGGGGCATGGTGCCCAGAGGGCTTCATCCTGCTAAGGACAGAGGTAGTGGATGTCTTTCTCCACTGGTTCTGGAGGGGGCATGGTGCCCAGAGTGCTTCATCCTGCTAAGGACAGAGGTAGTGGATGTCTTTCTCCACTGGTTCTGGAGGGGGCATGGTGCCCAGAGTGCTTCATCCTGCTCGTGACGGACTCAGTAGCATCAGTGCCCTTGGTGCTCATGGGCCAGCGGTGCTTGTGGCGGCGGTGCCCTGTTCAGCGGTGCTTGTAGCGGCGGTGCCCTGTTCAGAGGTGCTTGAGGCGGCGGGCTCCTTTGCAGTGACTCAGCTGCTGGCGGTCCTCTCTAGCCCAGCGGGGCTTGTGCTGGCGGTCCTCTCTAGCCCAGCGGGGCTTGTGCTGGCGGTCCTCTCTAGCCCAGTGGGGCTTGTGCTGGCGGTCATGTCTGGCCCAGCGGGGCTGGTGGTCCTTCATGGCCCAGCGGGGCTGGTGCTGGCGGTCTCCTCTAGCCGAGCGGGGCTTGTGCTGGCGGTCCTCTCTAGCCCAGCGGGGCTTGTGCTGGCGGTCCTCTCTAGCTCAGCGGGGCTTGTGCTGGCGGTGGCCTCCTGGGCAGCGGGGATGATGGCGGTGGCCTCCTGGGCAGCGGGGATGATAGCGGTGGCCTCTTGGGCAGCGGGTATGATGGCGGTGGCCTCTTGGGCAGCAGGGCAGGTGCTGGCGGTGGCCTCCTGGGCAGCGGGGATGATGGCGGTGGCCTCCTGGGCAGCGGGGATGATGGCGGTGGCCTCTTGGGCAGCTGGGAAGCGGGGATGATGGCGGTGGCCTCCTGGGCAGGGGGGATGATGGCGGTGGCCTCCTGGGCAGCGGGGATGATGGCGGTCATTTCCGCCGTGGTGCTCTTCCCAGACTTGCTGGGTTTCTTGTGGCCCTTCCCCACCTTGGAAGGTGTCGCAGCTGACTCCACACTCCCACCAGGACCCCTGGGAGCGGCTTTGGTGTCTGGAGTCTTCCCCCTCTCCCGCTGTGCACTGGCCAACTTTTGATGCTGGACAGGTAGGGGACTGTCAGTGCTGTGGCTCTATGCCACACTGGCTGCCCTGGTGGCCGGTGCACTCCAGATTCCGGTGACTATAGGCACTACTGGTCAAGGAGATGTTGTGTCTGAGGTGCTAGGTTGGGACCTGGAGAGTCGGGCCCTAGGAGATGGACGGGCTGGTGGAGGTGTGGGAAAGAGGTCCAGGTTGGACAGGAAAAGTTTTTGGGAGACACTGGGACGGGTAGCTGGAGGGGGTTTGGGAGTGGAGGAAGAGGTTGTGGTTGTAGGAGGTGTTCGTTTGGTGACTTTGGGTGAAGGTGCATGCGCTGGAGGCTGCCGTGAGGTGGATGGCTGTTGGGTGGGTGTGTGCCTGCGTTTGTGTATCTTGGGAAGTGGCGTCACAGACACACTGGGAGAGGACACAGGGGACGTGTGAATGGCAGTGGGGGTGGTGAATGCACGTGAGCGGGGTGTGGTGGTGTGTGTGCTGGCGATGGCAGTAGTGGCTGTAGATGTAGGCCCGTATTTATACTTTTTTAGCGCCGCATTTGCGTCGTTTTTTGACGCACAAACGGCGCAAACTTGCAAAATACCATGGTATTTTGTAGGTTTGCGCCGTTTTGCGTCAGAAAGCGGCGCAAATGCGGCGCTAAAAAAAGTATAAATACGGGCCGTAGTGCATACAGGTGTGAGTGTAGACGAGACTGGAGAGAGGAGGGAGAAGAGGAGGAGGGGGACACAGTGGAGGCAGTGGATGTTGGTGTGTCTGCATGTGTGTGATCTTTGCGTGAGTGCCTGTGGGATGTGTGGTGCTTATGTTTGCCTGAGCTTCCCTTGTGTGTTGACGTGTGTGCATGCTGGTCTGAAGGTGTGCTTGGGATAGGCTGGGGTACAGGGGATTGGGTCTGGGTGGAGGAAGTTGGAGGGGGGAGGCTAGAGACGGGGACAATGGCTGCCATCAGTGCTGAGGCCAGAGTCTGAAAAGCTCGCTGAAGGGCCGCCTGACCAGAATGAATGCCCTCCAGGAATGCATTTGTTTGTTGCAACTGATTTTCTACACCCTGGATGGCATTCAAAATGGTAGACTGCCCAACAGTGAGGGACCTGAGGAGGTCAATGGCCTCCTCACTGAGGGCAGCAGGGGTGACTGGGGCAGGTCCTGAGGTGCCTGGGGCAAAGGTGATGCCCACCCTCTTGGGTGAGCGGGCACGGGGCAAACGCTGAGGGGCTGCTGGAAGGGCAATGCTGGTTGGGGGGTGGCAGCTGTACCTGTAGATGCGGGGGGCACAGATGTTGCCACCACCACAAGGGAGCTCCCATCAGAGAACAAGTCCATGTCGCTGGTGTCAGCTCCTGTCCCTGCCGTGGAGCTCCCCTCGCCCTCCGTCCCACTGGTGAACTCCGAGTCCGTAGTGTCGCCCTCCAGGGCCATGTGGGATCCAGCACCCTCGTGCTCCGGTGCCACTGCTCCTCCGCCTGATGATGCTAATGCACACAAGAACAGGGAGACCACAAAAAGGGGGGGGACGACAGAAGAAAGACATGTTGAGTGCATGCATTACCGCTACCGTTGGCGGACACGACAGACACAGAAGCCCCATGCACTACGCCACGCTCTTGGGCTTCACTGTTCAATCCTTGGGAAATGGCCTACAAAGCTATGGATGACATCTGCACACATGGATGACACAGGGGCATGACTAGGTGTACTTGGCACTCTACAGAGGTGGGGTGGGATGCCACATGGCCTGCCTTACGGAGGGACCTTGCCTATTAAACTCACCCTGGCCTAGGGAAACCCACAGCCCACCTCCCCCACCCAGACACCTCCACTGCACACAAAATCAGCAGGATGGGAGTGTACTCACCCCCTTGTGGCTGCTGTGATGCCCTCATGGTCCGGACGTCCTTGGCGATGGCACGCCAAATATCTTTTTTCTGTGGGCGCTGACCTACATGAATTGTACAGAGGGAAGATACATTTTATTACCAACTGCACCGTCACAGTCATTGGCCCCCATCCCTACCCTTGCCATCTGGCACATGCATTCATCGTCGTTTCATGCATGCCTCAATCTCCTCCCCCCATCTTTCATCCACCCCACTCCACACAGGCATGGACCAAACAGCATGCTCCCAGTGTACTTACCTGTTTGTCTGGAGGACCGTAGAGTAGCGTGTACTGGGGGAGGACCCCATCCACGAGTTTCTCCAACTCCTCCGATGTGAAGGCAGGGGCCCTTTCCCCAGACACTCGAGCCATTGTCTCTTCCAGACCGACGTCACAGCAGCACTTGCAGTGTAGGTCCTCTCCTGTCCAAGATCAGGTATTGAGTGATTGAACAGATAGAAAATGGCGGTCACGTCCGCGGCGGTGCGTACCGTCACCTCCGGCGTACATCGTCATTGGCTCCTGGGACCCATAGGGTCCAATGTTAACCAATGCAGCATTGCGCCGCGGTCTTTGACCGCCTACCGCGACGGTGTACAACGCCAGCGCAGTTATCTCACATCCCATTGTCCCACTTTAGAGGTCAGGCAGCCGCCATTTCAGGGGCCCACATGGCTTAATTTTTAACTGCGTCACACATACCTAGGCCTAGACTCAACACACATACAGGCCACTTTTCGGATTATGAATCGTGTTCTGTGTAAGCTGTGGGTACGTACCTCTGAGTTGGTTGACTCTGTGCTCGCTTTTATCCTTCATAGGCACCGTCCGCTGGAACATGTGAGGAGATGGCGGCATCCTCCGGTGTACAGACCGCTGGTGGACCTGTCGACAATGGAGGAAAGACATGTGATCATCACCTACAGACTTGACCGTGCCACAATCCATGAACTGTGTACCCAGCTGGAGCCAGACCTGATGTCAGCTATCCGCCATCCCACAGGAATCCCCCCTCAGGTGCAGGTGCTGTCAGTTCTCCATTTCCTTGCAAGTGGGTCATTTCAAACAACAGTGGCCATAGCATCAGGGATGTCCCAGCCTATGTTTTCCAACGTGTTGTCCAGAGTGTTGTCTGCCGTGCTGAAACACATGCGGAGCTACATCGTTTTCCCACAGGTGGAGGATTTGGCGACAGTGAAAGGTGATTTCTATGCCCTTGGACATATCCCCAACATCGTAGGTGCCTTTGATGGGACACATGTGGCTTTGGTCCCTTCCCCCGCAGGAGTGAACAGGTGTACAGAAACCGGAAGAGTTATCATTCCATGAATGTGCAGATGGTGTGTTTGGCAGACCAGTACATCTCCCATGTGAATGCCAAGTTCCCTGGCTCAGTGCATGACGCCTACATCCTGCGGAATGGCAGCATCCCTTATGTGATGGGGCAACTCCAGAGGCACCGTGTGTGGCTATTAGGTGAGCACCTGGAAGCAAGACAGTGGGAATGGTTGTCTGGGTCTGGGGATATCCCTACAGGTTAGTGTGTGTCTAACAGATGTCCCTCGTCATTTGCAGGTGACTCTGGTTACCCCAACCTGTCATGGCTACTGACCCCAGTGAGGAATCCCAGGTCAAGGTCAGAGGAACGCTACAATGAGGCCCATGGGCGAACTCAGCGGATTATCGAACGGACCTTCAGCCTCCTGAAGGCCAGGTTCAGGTGCCTCCATATGACCGGTGGATCCCTATTCTACTCACCAAAGAAAGTGTGCCAGATCAACGTGGCCTGCTGTATGCTTCCCAACTTAGCTTTGCGACGACAGGTGCCTTTTTTGCAGGAGGATGGTCCAGATGGCGGTGTTGTTGCAGCTGTGGAGCCTGTGAACAGTGAAGACGAGGAAGCAGAAGAAGAGGACATGGACAACAGGAACTCAGTGGTCCTGCAATATTTCCAGTGAGACACAGGTAAGAGTACAGACCTGCCTGTTACATGTACTTTAACACTACTACCTCTCTACTGTCTGTCGTTTTCACCCAGTGTATGGTCACTGAGTTGTCACTTTCCCTTATGATTTCACAGATGTGGGTCCCACTGTGTGACATCTGCTTTGTTTCCTCATGGACTAGAGCTGTGTGACATAGGTATGTTGACATTACAATTGAACAAGCATTTTGTCACTGTAATTGCTAATACACAATTTCAAAATCACAGACTGACTCCAGATTGTTTTGTGCTTCAAGGGTGTTTATTTAAGTGCTAAATATTGGAGGGTGTTGTAAAATGGTGAGGGGTGATGGTGGAGGAATGTCCATGGCAGAGTCCAGTCTATTAGTCTCACAGGTGCATTGCCCAAATGGGCATAGGAAGTGGAGCTGGGGCAGTTTGATGATGGACAGGGTGACAAAGTGGGACAGAAAGATGACATTCAGGGTGGTCTCATTTCTTGGCGGGGGTCTTGGCATCGTTCTCTGTCTTTGTCCTGGATCTCAGGGACCGTTTGCGGGTGGTTCTCCCTTTGCAGGGGGTGGGGTGCTGGTGTGGTGGTCCTGTGGCGGGGCGTCCTGTCCACTAGCACCGGTGGAGGTGGTGGGCAGTTCATCGTCCCTGCTAGTGTCAGGGGGCCCTTGTTGTGCCACAGTGTCCCTCCTGGTGTTGAGTACTTCCTTCAGCACCCCTACGATGGTGCCCAGGGTGGAATTGATGGTTCTGAGTTCCTCCCTGAAGCCCAAATACTGTTCCTCCTGCAGGAGCTGGGTCTCCTGAAACTTGGCCAGTACCGTTGCCATCGTCTCCTGGGAGTGGTGGTAGGCTCCCATGATGGAGGAGAGGTCCTCGTGGAGAGTGGGTTCCCTTGGCCTGTCCTCCCCCTGTCGCACGGCAGCCCTCCCAGTTCCCCTGTGTTCCTGGGCCTCCGTCCCCTGGACCGTGTGCCCACTACCACTGCCCCCAGGTCCCTGTTGTTGTTGGGGTGGTGGGTTAGCCTGGGTTCCCCGTAGTAGTGGACACACTGCTGATTGACGTGTCCTGGGGACAGAGGTATGGGCCCGCTGGGTGGGTGCTGTGCTGGTGTTTCCAGAGGGTGGAAGCTCTGTAGTGGCCTGTGACTGTGTGATGGGAACCGACTGTCCAGAGGTCCCCGATGGGCTGGGCTGGTCATCTAGATCCAGTTGGACAGAGCTGCTGTCATCACTGTGGTGTGGACATGTGTGGACCTTCCTGTCCGGTGACGTTGGGTAGGGGTCCTGCAGGGGTATAAAAGGATGTTTATTACATCTGTGTGTGCCATGGTGTGCAATGGGTGGGTGACCGTGTGCCCCAGTGCTTGCTTTCCTGTGTGGGATCTTGTGTGATGATGGTTTAGGGGGGTGTATGGGTATGTGCAGTGGGCATGCTTTGGTGATGGGTGTCCATGCTTTGGTGTTGCATGCAGGGCTTGGTGTTGGGATGGGTGGTTTGTGATATTGGGACATTTGTGAGGAGTTGGAGTGATGGGGGTGAGGGTGGGGGTATGTGATGGCATGCAGGTAGGGTGGGGGATGTATTAGTTAAGATTTGACTTACCAGGGTCCATTCCTCCATCTACTCCTGCGAGGCCCTCAGGACGCAGAATCGCCAAGACCTGCTCCTCCCATGTTGTTAGTTGTGGGGGAGGAGGTGGGGGTCCGCCGCCAGTCCGCTGAACCGCAAGGTGGTGTCTTGAGATTATGGAACGCACCTTCCCCCGTAGGTCGTTCCACCTCTTCCTGATGTCATCCCGATTTCTTGGGTGCTGTCCCACTGCGTTGACCCTGTCCACTATTCTTCGCCATAGCTCCATCTTCCTAGCTATGGGGGTGTGCTGCACCTGTGCTCCGAATGGCTGTGGCTCTACCTGGACGATTTCCTCCACCATGACCCTGAGCTCTTCCTCCGAGAACCTGGGGTGTCTTTGCCGTGCCATGGGGTGGTGTGGGTGATGTGTGGGGTGGTGTGTGTGGTGATAAGTGTGCTGATATGTAGTGGTGTGTTGTATGAGGTGCGTGGAAGTTATGTGGGTGATGGTCTGGTGTGCCTGTGTATGCTTGGTAGTAGTTTGTTGTGTCTCTCTCTGGCCTTCTTTCGGTATTTTTGTCGAAGGGGTTTGTGGGTGATGTGGGTGTGTGTTGTATATTGTATTGGGTGTGTGGGAGTGGTGTGTGAATGTGTATCAGGTGTGTGTATTTTGAATTTTCCAATGTGGCTGTGTTTTGTATGTGTGTGTGTATTTTGAGCGCAGCGGTGTGTACCGCCAATGGAATACCGTGGTTGAAAGACTGCCATGTGGATTTGTGTGTCGTGATAGTGTGGGCGTATTTCTGTTGCCGTGACGGTGGAGGATTTGTTATCGCCAGTTTATCACTGACCTTTGGTGTGGCGGACTTGTGTGGGTGTCTGAATTTTGGCGGATTCCGTGCTGTGGGTCATGATAGCTGTGGCCGATTTCCGCGGCCGCGGCGGTGTGTTGGCGGTCTTCTGCACGGCGGTAAGCGGCTTTTACCGCCAATGTTGTAATGACCCCCTATATTGTTAGCGGACTGTACTCTTTTGTTTCCCTGATCACTAGGACAAGAGGAAGGGCACATCACCATGCACCAACTACCATAACTACACAAACAATAAATCATCTTGTGTATTGCACATTGACCATCTCCAATATTCATGGGAAATGGCTGCCTCTAGTGCATCAACCTGGCAATGTAATAAGTACGAATCTGCCAAACACTTCTAGCTACTGTGCTCCCCTCAAGCACCCATCAAGCTTGGGGTAGGCCACTACAAGTATGCAGGCTATCAGGAGGGTCTGGCATGTGCCCCACCCACATTGGGAGGACAGCCTCAGATGGACCTCCGCCATCTTCTGGGGCCCAGAGTCTTAGGTCCTCCCACCTTTTACGACAGTAGACGCTCTGACGGTGATAGACCCCCAGTGTCCCCACCTTCTGGGCGATGGCATTTCCAAATCCCTTGCTTCTGATGGCCTTGACCACTATGGATGCAATAGACAAATTGAGAGGTCATAATTACAGTATTTTATGGTACCTGGTTGTGTAAAACACATTTTTGAAACACAAACATTTTGTAATTGTCAATACACAACATGTGTAAAGCACACATGGTGAGTAGTACAGGGACATAAATGCACACTTTGGAGTCATCTGCTGACTATCCACAAACCTGGTCATGGCATACACTTACTAAGCAAGCCTACTGTCACATTGTAGCCCAGGGCCAAGCAACATGTAATGTAGTTTGAGCCACTATGAAACATAACACACCATTGTGACCTTCAGAAGGGTAAACAACTTGCAAGACTGTACAGACACCTTTACAGCCAGGCATATTGACTCACTGCATACGGTCCATACAGACAACTACCATGGTACAGACTACACCGTAATACTTAGGTGACAATGAAAGGGCTGGCCTCTGTGTCACTGGAAGCTTATTCTCTGTGGATGTGTGATAATGTGTTCTACATAATGGAATCTCATCCCAATTCTGAGTGGATTTGTATGGTATGTACTAGTAGCAAAGGAAACACCTCTTATCATATGTGGCATTTCTACAGAGATGACATTCAACACACCAAGGTATGTCTGGTCTGATTGGTCGCATGTAACAAAGCTAGTGATTCACATGTCATGATCCCCCTTGCATCTACCAACTATCTGCACTGTGGGTTTTTCTCTTGAGCAATAGGCTTGAATTGTACAAACATGACTCCCGTAAAGGTGGCAACAGATGTGTGGGAGTAAGGGGCCTATCATTAGGTAATGACACACATTGACAATGAGGGTCAATGGCAATAAGTACTAGTGTCAGGTGGGTACCTCTGTCCCCATTTCTAATGTAGTCAATGTAAAAGCATGTAGGCCAAATCTTGCTTCAGAAGACTCATTTTGGCCAAATCCGAGGATCATAAGGTCCACAATGAGTGGGCCCAGAGCCTCAGTTACATAGCCATAGTTACTGTGTACCAGCCTGGACTATGTCCCATACTGTGAAAAGGGTTTGTCTAGCCTTTCTCTCTGCAGGCTGAGCATACAGAACCTACATGAACAGCACATTACCATCACTTCCATATATGACAGTGCATCCTGCGGCCATCCTATGTGTGACTTTTGTGTTGTGTGGCACTCTGAAGGGCTCAGTGGGTTTTACATGGGTCTCATACCATAGTTTGCCGAGGCCTGATCTGGGCAGAGTGATTTGTGGGACTTTTGTCAACACCAGGGCAGTGCGCGCTCTATTGGCAACTAGAATGCAAAAACCCAGCACTCTCAAAACAACGTAATTTATGCATTGTGCTGATATGTTGTTGTTTAACCTTTTGCATTGCAGAGTTTAATCCTGAAGACTTATTTTTTATGTGTTTACAAATACTGTTCATTTGCATTGTATTGCTGCAGGCTTTCAGAGTGTGTTAGGGTGTGGTCCCTTTCCAGGGCCTTCCAGAGACTTTCCCTGCAGCATGCCTGGGTGTGGTTGTGGGCTGGGCCAAGACTCTATAAAAGGGAGCCAGCCCAGCTCCAAGTGCTCACTATTCAGAGGTCCCGGTGCAGAGCAGCAGCTACTTCCTGAGCTCCTGTCCCGGTGGCCTATTTGATCTTCCAGGCCTCTGCCCTTCATTCTTCATTGGTGATCCTTGTTCTGGGTGGTAAGACAGTGGTTGGGCTGACCTCCCGATGCCGTTATCGAGAACTTTCATATTCCTGGCCTAATTCTTTAATGATTAACAGATTACTTTGCGCGCTACCATTTCTTGACATTTATATGGTGATTTACGAATCGGCAAGATGCGTGATTCGTTTCATGATAATTTGACTTTGTTATTCATTGCGCGCTACCATTTCTTGACATTTGCATGGTGGCTTGCGAATCGGCAAGACGCGCAATTCGTTTCATGCTGGTTTGATCTTGTTATTCATTGCGTGCTACCATTTCTTGACATTTGTATGGTGGCTTCCGAATCGGCAAGACGCGCGATTCGTTTCATGATGATTTTACTTTGTTATTCATTGCGCGCTACCATTTCTTGGCATTTACATGGTGGCTTAAGAATCGTCAAAAGACGCGCGATTCGTTTCATGGTGCTTTAATCTTGTTATTCATTGCGCGCTATTTCTTGGCATTTACATCGTGGCTTACGAATCGGCAAGACGCGCGATTCGTTTAATGGTGATTTAACCTTGATATTCATTGCGTGCTACCATTTCTTGACATTTTACATGGTGGCACTCGAATCGGCAAGACGCACGATTCTCTCTTCAAGCTTAATTCATGTTGTTCATTGTATGCCTTTTATTCTAAGACATTTATTAGGTAATATTCAAGTTGACAAGTTGTGTGATTTGTTTCCAGAATCCATATTGTGTTATTCATGGTGCACAATCCTTTTATGGTGTTTACTATATATATGAAAATCTGCAATGTGCGCAATTCGTGTCGAAACCGCCAGGGACAGGATGGCGGTGAGGGGGTCGGAATCCCCATGGGCAGCGGAAAGTCGGCGGTACACCGCAGACTCTCCGTTTCTGGCCGCGGCTGTACCGCCGCGGTCAGAATGCCCTGCGGAGCACCGCCAGCCTGTTGGCGGTGCTCCCGCCGACCCCGGACCCGGCGGTCCTTGACCGCCGGGGTCAGAATGACCCCCATAGTCTAGTATTGATTTCATGAGATGTAATTTTCATATTGTGTGTTTTAACCTTTTTCTTACTACAGGTCTCCTTCCTAGCTGTTCCCTTCCTAATCCCCTCTTCCCCTCTTGAACTCTCTTAGCCTCTGTGATTTATCTATCAGAGTCTTGGAGCTGTTCAGTGGTGGACGTGTTGGGAACGTGCGCAGACCCTGAGGATCTGGTGACTCTGACAACTTTACACTTTGCTAACAACATCTTCAACTGACTCAAACAGTATACATACACCACTCATGCTGTATTGCAAATACACGTACTGTGTTATTTACTATAGTCAGGCAAATCTTTGTTCGGCTGTAAAGTTTACTTGCATAGATTTTTGAATGCAACTGAAGAAGAATATAGGGCTTATCACAAAACACAATGGCTATTTGGAATACTCAGAGTTCAGGGTTCCACAATCCACAACCTATACATCCCATCTATGGACCACAGATTGTGACAACAGGCACCCAAATGATTCACTGGGACTCAGACACACATTTTAGCCTGTGAGGAAGGAAATTATGGTTTCATGCATATTCAAATATGTGTGTGAGATACCTGTTCCTCTGGTGAGCCATAGAGCTGATCATACAGGGGAAGGGCCTCTTCAACAGGTTTCTTCAGCTCCTCTGGAGAGAAGGCAGGGACCCTTTCACCTGCTGGGCCTGGCATGATTGTTCCCAGAGGTGGCACACAGCAGCTGAAGTGGTGCAGGTGTTGATGTCAACTGTGTCAGGAGGCAAATAAGTTATTTTCTAAACCGCAGAAACCACGTACGTGGTCATTGCCATCGACGGGCATAGCCTTTGGGCTGCGATCATCACAGTCAACAACTTTAGCCAATGGCTGTGTTCACTGTGTTTGGAACCACACACTGTGCGAACGAGGTCAGACACCCCCCATTTTGGCAGTTGAAACTACAGTTTTGTTGAATTTTAAATGTGCCAAAACATCTATTAATGTATAGTAAAACCTCAACAGATTTAAAGCTCCCTTGATAAGTAGATTCTCCTACACAGTCATCAGTGCAGTGTGCTGCTGGTCACAGATGCCATAGAATCGTGGTGCACTGTACCCTGCCGGTAACAGTATTTATGGCAGCCAGAAAATACTTCACAATATCAAGGGGCACAAGAGGAGCAGATAGGTGTGTTATGTGCACATATATGTAGTAGACACATGTCTAGACATCCATGAGGATCAATGCTAGATCTTGAGTAGTAGACAGTTTTGATAATTGGTGTAATGAATTTCCAGTCAGTATTGTTTTGTCTCATGACTTTGATCTTAATCATCAGAAATGTTGGTCTGGACACAGTGACTAAAGCTCCAACTCAATTCATTCCACAAATACGTACCCTGGGAGAGGCAGTATGTGACAACCTCCATTCTACCATCCATTTCCAGACCTCCAGACCATGGAATAATGTGACATAAAAAAGCAGCTCTGTCTGAGTAGGCAAAGAATCCAAGATCTATGTCTTCAACTGGAGCCAGATCTCATGTCTCAAAACACTAATCCAACATGTATACCATTCTTTGTGAGACTCATGGTAATATTGCACTTTCTGTCCACAGGGCCATTTCAATATACAGTGGCAGTATCTGGTGGTATGTCACAACCTATGTTCAGTTGTGTTTTAAGAGACATGCTACCAGCAATGATGAAACACATTAACAGCTATATCAGGTTCCTCAGCCGTGAGGATTTAGCCAATGTGAAGGTTGACTTCTATGGATTTGGTCACCTCCCACATGTTGTAAGGGCCTTTGATGGAACTCATTTTGCATTTGTGCCACTGCATGGCAGTGAACAAGTCTATCACACAGAAAACACTTCCATTCGATCAACTTGCAAGTTGTCTGCTTGTCAGATCTGTACATTTCAAATGTTTGTGCCCAGTTCCCAAGTTCAGCCCATGATTCCTTTGTAATGCGGAACAGCACCATACCTGAGCTGATGCCACAACTGTAACTGGAGAGGGCCTGGTTTGTTGGTAAGTTACATCTTTTACATCTGGCATGATGGTAAGTTACATCTTTTGTGATCTTGTGTGTGCAATGTCAGGTGCTACAATCAGGAAGTGTGTGACTCATTGTGGCACCTATGTCTCATTAAAAAACAAGACACTCAGCATATCCTTGGTTATTAACACTGCTGAGGAAGCCAACTACAGGATAAACAGAAGAAAGGGTATTTTGAGGGAAATCATCTCATGTACATTAATACGTTAGTGAATACTCACATTAATCACTAATCTACTAAATACTTTTCAAAACAACATTATTTTATTTAGCCAACTGCCACGATAATCATTGCTTTCATACCTGCTACCTGAAGTGTGAGAAAACAATTACATTACACATATTACATTACAAGTGAAAAACAATTTTTTAAAAAATACAATCACCGATTTGGAGAAAAAAACTAGACAATTGTTATAGCTATAGACTAGCTTCAGACTTCCAAATAATTAGATCAAGGGGCTGCATTACTTGTTAATGGTGCAGTCCACAACTACTCCAGCGGACAGCGTTTCAGTGAGGCCCATTGAAGAACACAGTGGCCAGTTGAGCAGGAGTTTGGGCTCGTGAAGGCCAGATTTCATTTTCTGGACAAGGTTGGGAGAGCACTCCTCTACTCACTGGGTAAGGTGTGTCAAATCACCGAGGCGTGCTGCATGCTCCATAACATCACCCTGCCAAGGAACATCCCTTACATCCCAGAGGAGGAGGAGCCTGTGGTGCCACCAGGTAAGAATCTGGAAATGGCAACTGAAAAAAACTATTGTGGAGAGGAAGGAGCTGACTTGCGACAAGATCGTATCAACAGCTTCTTCTCATGAGAGTAAGAAGAATAAGTATGTCATGAGATGTTATGACTTTGCCTATACAATGAACTCTTGTTGTGATGATGGGAGGATATATTTTTGAACAATTCTGAAGCTAAGGTTCAGGCAAATACTGGCAAAGTGTGTCTGCTGAGAAAGCTTTTGACACAATAACATTTAAGAGATGTTGCTTTGTTTGAGTGAGGTTTATAAAATGGACTGCTTTCTCTAGATGTTTGCTGTGTGAATTGTGTTGTGTGTTAGAGCATCTGACCTTAATAAGTAAACTTACAAGGGGGTGCGAATAGGTCAATGAACCCTTTGACTCGCAAATAAGATGTCCCCACCATAACTCCAGTACATGCAGATCAATAATCAATAATCAATCGACAATATCAATAATCAATGACATTCAATAACATTAGTAATCAATGGAGTCAGTAATTGTCACACACCATGACTGAGAGGTCATGAATAACCACACCTTTCAGTAAAGTTGGAATATTTATTTCCCTATATTAACAATGCTAATGTCATGTAAATTATTCTCAAAATCAAATGATACGCATACAGACACAACACTGGCTTGTCTGAACCTGCGAAAGAAGCGCAATCTAATCAAAGCTTGAACTACAACACATTCTAAAGTTACAGTACAAATTAACAACAAGAACAATTGCGCAAACAATATCACAAACATTTAGATTCAGCAGAGAAATTCATCAAACATTATTCCCTATTAACAGAGTAAGGAACCTTAACTAACACCAGATTAGCATTGGCATGTTGGGCTTCATGCAAAACAATTTTGTGACACAAATTTTGAAAAACGTCTAACTATGGCTCTATCAAAAAAGTGCGGTTGGTACCTAGAAAGGAAAAGCTAATATGCATAACAAACACATGGGTACAATAATACCTCTCCTCAAATGGATCGGCAAGCTAAGATAGTCTTCGTCATCAAGACATCAGTCGATCAGCAAGGCATCAGGATTCAGCATCAAAGTTCAGAAAACGCAAAGTCTTTAAGCATGAAAGTTAAGCATGTCTCTTGTCAAGACGCACAAGAAAATATTGACCTTTCGGCCAGCAAGAAAATTGGCAATGACTAATGCAGAATGTAAAAATGCTGGTTTCTTCTCAGTGTAGTCTTGTTAAGTTATATTTCCTAAAACTACTTCCCAAGTCTCTATTGAACAAGGGTTTGCATGTTCACACTTTGTCCACTAAAATCTAAAACTTAAAATCTATGAATTATCCCACTATTCCGTTCACGCGTCACTGATTGGTTTTCTCCTGGAATGCCCTCATCATCCGGCTCGTCAGGTAACAATATTGTTGCAGCTTCTACTTCAGTCAGCATTTCCATTGTTCTTCTCCTGAGAAAGTCAGTCTCACATATATTACATGCATATTGTTACATTTAGCAAAAACAGCATCTTCTAGCAGTCCGTTCTTATGTGAAGGATTTTCAGCTACAAGCACATTCACACAATACAATGGAAAATCATAGTTTAACTCTTTAGGACAGCCATTTTATTAGACGTTAAGAAATACAGCCTGACATGAGGCCTGGCAACAAAGCCAAGACCTTCGCTAAGTTAAGGCCTACAATCAATAAAGTTAACACATAATGCATAACCCTTAATGTGACAAAATTTCATATTAATAAACTATTAGTAAGTACACTTTCTGAACACTAGCGGCCACTCATCGTGATCACATTTGCAAATGCGTGCATTATTTTTCCACGTTATTGTGTTTTCTACACAAATCCATTACTCATAATACATGAACACCTATTAATAATTTTTATTATAACACCTGTGCTAGCAATCCCTCCTCTGATTACTAAATTTGTCATCACACTAACTACCACCCACAAAGTTTTGCATCAGCTAAAAATCTGTCATTTTAATCCCTTTTAATCCCCTACTTTTGATCTCTTTTTTAATTTTCCTTAAACAATTTTTCCCTTTTCTTTTCTTCCCTCCTCTGATCATTCTTTGACCTTTTCAGTTTAACCCCTTTGCATAATTTACACTTTACCCATATTCCAATTAGGCAAACCATGAAAATGAATATCCCTGCAATATTTTCAATAGAATCTGCTTCCATATGTTGCTTAGCCAATTTCCCTCTGAAGCAAAACCTTTGCCAACCTTTTCCCAAACACCTGGTTCTTTCAATTCTTTCAAATCACTACTTTCGTTGGTCAGATTAGTAATTAAGTCTCTAATTTATTTACTATTATTAGGAATATACGAGCAACAATGCCTAGAATTAATCATTCTACAAACTCAGCCATCCTTCGCTAAAAGAATGTCTAATACAAGACGATTCTGAAGAGTCATAGCTCTTTCAGCAGCTAATCCAGTATCAGTATCAGTATGGCTCCTGAAAAATTTGTCAGCATGTTATCCACAATAGTAGACAACTTTCAAATCTTTATTGAATTCAGAACAACTCCTACTGAAGGAATCATTGCTCCAAATATATATCCCACTATTCCAGAAGGAGACTCCCTCCTCTGTCTCATATGATGTAATTCAGTCACTTTTGGAAACTTCTTCAAATCATTCATTTGAAAAATCTTTGGGAAAACTATCCCCAAGTAACATGTCCCATACCATCCTCTTGGAAGATGATAATAAGCATAAGGACCACAGATGTAATAAATCCCAGGAATAGCTGGGCCCTGTCCATTCAACATAAATGTCCATTTACTCTGAAACAAAAACACATGTCTACATTCACTCATTCCCACAAATAAAGTGTCAATGTGTGATCTAGGCCTATATATACAAAGTTTCCCTATGTGGTGCGCATCTAAAGCTAATTTCCCTTGCACTTTAATTGCACTATAAGCATAATCATTCCTGTAATTCCTCTTCTCTAAGCCTTTTTCTAACTTCTCCTTCAACGCCTTTCTCCTGTCATCTGTGTGATCTAAGAAGCTTTTCTGTAAAGGTGTAAGCAAGCATGTTAAACTATTGCAGTGTGAGTAAGCTGTGCCAAATGTCAACGTAGATTCAAAGAAACCTCTAACTATTACTATGTCATTATCCATAGTTTCTCTACTCCAATATTTAATTATAGGGACAAACAAAAACACAACACCATAGTTTGAGTAAAAGTACTGGATGTACTCTTGGTTATAGAATCTTGTTAGTAGCAGAATACAACTTATTCCATATGTTACAGGTAGACTATGGTACGTAACTCCTTTCTCAACTGATGAAGGAATCTGCGTACACATATAACAATTCCTCGCATCCATCGTCTCAACATGCTCATTCAACAAGCGATAAAAGGCATTAGAAGAAAGTTCTCCTTGCGCATTAGTACCCTCATGTAAATATTTTTCATCTAACATGAACCTCTTTATTGCTGTTAGTACAGTAGTTGTCTCAAGAGCAGAAGTATGGTTGGCTTTACTCTTATCAAGAACAGACATACCCACAATCAATACCACAAACAATATTCTGCACATAATTGCCAAACCAATACTCATATATTTACAGCACTTAGAATTCCTACCCTGCTGGCTAATGTTTCTCATGATCTGTAAAGAATCAGAAAGCCGAAGAGAAATTTTGAAAAATCAAAAAACAAACAAACTCTCCTTTCAGCAGTTAGTTACAGCTCTCAGTTTCACTTCCAGGATCCCTTGTCAAAATCGGTAAGCAGCTTGTCAAAATCAAGTTTCAAAAGTCAAATCAGGTTATCAACGTCTTCTCCGGTTACTTTCAACAATCTCTTTCTCAAACATTTTCTCTCGGATTGTTTCAACAGTTCAGTTCATCAGCTTTCTTCAAGTGCCAACATATTGACCCTGAATGTCTCTATCAAAATAAAAAGACAAAAATTCTTGCTGCTATTCACTTGTAGGTGTGTACGCCCATTCAAGACCTGCTTATTTTCGACATGTTATTCTCTTTCTTTTCAACTTTCGATCGCCATTCAATTCTCCTTCACTTAGATCTTCTCTCCTTGTTCTATTTACTTCTTCCTCTATTGTTTTTCTAACATCCACTTCCTTTCTCTTTTCTTGTGACTCCGGCCACTTATCTCCTTTCAATGGACCCTCTGTCAGTGTTCTTTTCAGAGTCAAACTCGAAGCTTCTCCTTGTTCTGCAGAGTTTTCTCTTGACGGACCTGCAACTGGTTCAGGAGGAGTCAGATCACAGTGACTTTGATCCACCTTAACCCCTTTCCCCTCTGGGTCTGGCAATTGCTCTGTTTGTCGCTCAAGATTGTCTGCTTCTGGGTAAGCCCTCCTCTGACTAGGCTCTCCGGCTGCCTCAATTGAGATTGAGGTCTTCTCCTTTGTCTCTCACATGAGTGTCCTCAACGGGCTCAGATCCGGTCTCAGTTCCTCTTTGTTCTCTTTCCGGCCCTGAGACTTGTTCTGCTGTTGTTGGTACTCTCAACAACTCTTCTTCATGATCCAGTGGGCATGCCACTTTCTTCGTGTGATTGGCATGGATCCAATTCGGAAATCCAGCGCACTTCACAGCTGTGCTAGTTGTCAGAACTACCTGAAACGGTCCTTTCCAACGAGGTTCCCAACACGTTTTCCTCACGTGTTTCCAGACCACAACCCAGTCTCCAGCTCTCGATATAAAAATAACTCTTAATTAATATGTCGTAGTTAATACATATTTATTCTATTTTCATAATTTCATTATACATATATTTGATTTTTTTTAAACTACTGTAACAAAAACTTAAACAACTTATTAACAATGACAGTATAATTTTGAAACATTTAAAAAATATTTCAAACATTTTAAAATTCCAAGAAACATTTATAACAACAAATTTATTAAACTAAAACTATGCAATAAAAATACATTTAAAACGTGTTTAAACTGTCTAATGTTAATGTAATACATTTTATTTTTTCATCATTTATATAACTATATTTATTAATTTAATATTTAAATTAAAATCTCTTTTTTAAATTAATATAACTTGGTGCTACATTAAAATAATTATGAAATGTTGTTGAAGAAATGTAATAGTTAAAAAATGCATTTCTTAATTTTACAGTAGTAATTTGCATATCATTAAAAACAAACATTAGATTTAAATTTAAATATTTAGGCCCAGATTTATGAAAGTGACACTGCACTCACTTTTCTTGCGCCTCTTAGCGCCCCCTTAATGCCACCATGTGTGCACCATATTTAAAATACAGTGCACCATGGCGATAGTCCGGGGGACTAACATCATCATTTTTTACGCTAGTCCAGTGCTTTGCAAGACTAGCATCAAAAATTTGACACTAATACTGCAAAGCACCCAGAGGCCCATTGAACACAATGGGAGCCTTTTGTTTAACACCTGCACCTAGCAGGCATTAAAACATGCAGATGAAAATGGTGCAAAGGAATCTTATAGATTCCTTTGCACCATTTTTACGGCCCCCAGCCCTGGAAGCCATCCTTGCATATATTATGCTTCTTGCAGGCATAATGTGGCGTAAGCGGTTACAAAGTGGCGCAATGCAAGCATTGCGCCACTTTGAAAATATGGCACCGCGTTTTTGCCCTTCCAACTTCACATTAGCATCAAAAAAATTACATTAATGTGGCGTTGGAATGACACTAGGCTAGCATAAATTTGGGCCTTACTTTTTAAAACTCTCCTCATGTATACATTAATTTTACACATACCTGCAACTAAAGAAAAAGTAATAATTATCTTATTAAATATACAAATTTAAAAAATACGAAACATAAACAAACACACTACAATAAAATAAATAAACATATAATAACAATTACAAACAATAATATACACAGCAATATTTTCTAAAATTATATTTTTACAAGAATATTAAAAATAACACTTAAAATTATATTCTACCTTTGATATTCCTGTCGATGATATTTTCGAAATCCCAATATTCTTGACACAATACTTTGGTTTCACAATATTTTTTATTCAATATTTTGTCCAAACGCCTTTTGAAATAAACTCAAAAAACGAGAGTTTGTTTTGGACAAACAGAAAACTAATGACCTCACACACAATAAGAGTTTTCTCCCTGTATGTGGGGGACAATATTTATATTTTTACTGCCCCTCGTCACCAGGTTATACTTAAGGTGGACGGTGTAATATCCTTTCTCCAACAGCCTGTGCTCTGTTGGGCCATCGAAGGAAGTTTTGGGGCAGATAGAGTGAAGTGGGTGGACAGAGAGTTTGGCGGGTGGGTACTTTGGGGCATATTTATGAGAGACTTGCACCACTTAAGTGTTAATTCTTTTGATGCTCCGGGCACTGCAAGCCTCTCAACCACATCTATGAGGCCATGCCAACTACTTTGGGGCTGATTAGGAGACAGTTTGGCAGACAGGTGTTTCTGTCTGCCAAACTCCCAGTGGGGTGGTCGCCACCGTGCTGGCGGTTTCCCCGCTGGCCCCATTACATTTTTTTCACTGTGTTGACCAGTGGTAACCAAGGTTTCCACCGGTCAGTCCAGTGGAAAGGTGTGGTAGCATTGTCGCTGACTCATAATAGAGCCGACGGCAATGCTACCACAAGCAGGGGGCACCAGCTCCCTCAAAATGCACACTGTCTGCAGAGCAGAAAGTGCGCATTTTGAGGGTGCTGGGCAGGGGGACACTTGCACTGTCCATCCCTCCGGCATGGGCAGTGCAGGGGGCCCCCTATGGCCCCTTGCACCTATTCTCCACCAGCCTTTAAATGACGGTGGTACCGTCATGAAAAGGCTGGTAGAGAACAAGTTTGTAATCAGCTGATTACAACCTGCACCGTCATCAGCCCTTTGGTATCTGAGATCCTGGTGGGGACGACAGTAGGTTGGCTGGTCTGCCCATCAATCTCATGATGTAGCGGTCGGACCGCCACAGCCGTGGTGGTCTGACCGTCACCACAAGGCTGGCGGTATTCGGACCAGCAGCCTCGTAATCAGACCCTTGGTGTGGCTTCACATGGCCTCACAGATATGGAGTAAAATAAGACGCTTCATTGCTTTACTCTGTGCTAGGGAGGTGTGCTGGGTTTTCCCATGGATTTAGATGCTGCCCTAGATTTAGTTAATCACGTAAGCCTGAGGCAGCTCCAAAACATTACACCTCTGGAGAGCAGGTGTAATGAGTAGAAATGTTTTCCTTTCTGCAAATTGTTTCCTCTTTCCATGTGTGCAGCATTCTACAGCACACACAGACAGAGGAAAAGGCCTCTCTGGATTGTTTTTGTGCTGGAAGGTGACCTTTCCTGCACAAAAACAATCCTGCAAGCAACACGGACACCCTTGCACCATGGTGCCTTTGTTGGCTCCAGGCAGCCAATTGTGCACCAGCATAGGGGGAAAGGACAGGAATGCACTGTAATTCATAAATATGGTGCTTTCTTGCCCTTTCACCTGGTGAAAGGCAGTACTGCAAGAAGACTTGTACCACTGCCCTACACCAAATTCTCCATAAATATGGACCTCTGTTTGTAATGGAGCACCATGCCTGCCAAACTCCAAAATGGGACGTCAAATTGGAGGTGGTCCTCCACCAACGGAGCAAAGGCCATAGGCTTGGCTGACCTGGTGGACCGGCAGGCCTTCTTCTGGACTCTACATAAGTGCTCAATTGTTGGAGCCCATAACTGGATTTCAGTCCTTAGAAGTCAGACTTGCTCCCATCATAATGATTCAGCCAGTCTTAATGAAAATGTAATAGTTATATCAAACCAGCCATTGAAGTTTATCAATCTAAATAAGTTTTGTTTGCATTATAAAGTGCATAAATATGGGGCTTTACTAATATGGATCAACTGTGGCCTTTAAAGATAAAGGGCCTCATTACAAGTCTGGATGTTGGTACACCCAACCGCCAGAGTTGGGGTGATGAGAACGCCACAGTGCTGGTGGTCTCCTCACCAGCCCTATTACGAGTTTTCCACTGGGCTGACTGGCGGAAAGCAAGGTTTACAGCGCATGGACAGGTGAAGGTGCAGTTGCGGCAGGAGAACGGGCCAAGAGTGTCCTTGGGCGAGGCACAATGGCAGGCGGTGGAGCCTCTGGAGTTGAGGGTGTGCAGGGTACTTGTGTCATACTGATGGATGGTGCAGAAAACAGGGTCCATGGTACTGGGTGTAGGGTACTTGTGTTGTACTGATGGATGGTGCAGGAAACAGGGTCCATGGTACTGGGTACAGTCCCGGTGCTGACAGGAGCAGACAGGCCTGCATTTGACACACCTTCAGCATACCAGCGGCACAAATGCACAGCGGCTGCCCTTAAAAAGGGGAGGGAGGTAGAAGGGGTCGCTCAGCTGGGAGGCAGTGGGTGGGAAACATGGCGCTGGGAGAGGGGCGGGCCGCAGCAGCAGGGGAGTGTGGGGATCACCGATGGAGGTGAGCAAAAAGTAAGAAAAGAGAGTGAAAGGGGCAACCAAGGTTTCTGCTGGTCAGCCCAGTGGAAAACATGCTGCAGCACTGGATTCCGCTCCACATGGAGCTGAGTCCATTACCATCGCACAGGGGGGCTGACAAGCACCCTCAAAATGTGCACTGTCTGCAAAGCCCAAGCCATGTGCACCCCTGCACTTGTTCTCCCCCAGCCTTTTCATGGCGGTGAAACCGCCATGCAAAGGCTGGCCGAGAACCAGGTTGTAATCAGCAGGGCAGCGCTGAGTCCAGCGCCACCCTGTCTGATTGCAACCAAGACAGTCATCACCCCGTCACGATCTAGGATCCTGGCAGAGACTGCGGTCAGATGGCGATCTGACTGCCAACATTGTAAGGTGAGGGTCAGAACGCTACAGCCTCTGCGGTCCAACCGCCAGCTTTGTACTGAAGCCCAAAATCTCTCGAAAGGTGCTTGCACATCTTGGTGACAATCCCTGGACTAGGTTTAAATAATAGTGGTTGCCAGGCAGGCACCCATCTGAAAGGGATGTGGAAAAAGATTTGATCTAATGTTAATGAGAGATTTACAGAATTACTGTAAATGATTTGTTATGCGCAGAGTAGTTTTGTGCTATTCCTTTTAATTTTCCGTTCACTATTATAAAGAATCAACTTGAGTTTGAAACCTGTATAAAAGTTGATATTTCTCAATTTGAACATTTATGTGGGGAAGTTAGGTTAGGGATTGCCCACCGTAGCCAGTATACAGAGTTCATAAAAAGGAGCTGTTCTTCTTTCTGTAAATAGGATCGACTTACAGACATCTTAGATATAGCTGCTTTTTCCTCACAATTCATTGACAATCATGTGAGCCTCTGTAGTTAGCATTATTACATTGTTGTGAAAGCTCAGGTCCTTTCTCTGCACCATTGTTTTACAAATGAACTATAAGAAATAATTAAGTAAAATATTACAACTGCACAAAATTATTAACTTTGGCAAAGTTTTCATACACAGATACACACTTCATAAGGACACCATTAATAACTTCTCTTCCATGGACTGAACCTATTGGAGCAGGCAAAGGTTGATCTGTATTTGGTGAGTTCCTTTGTAGTATGGCATAGGGAGCAAAAAATGGATGCACTAAAATGCACCATTATCAGTGGGTGAATTTATGCATTTCACCCATCAACTTTTTCTTTTCCTAGGTGACACATCCTAAGTTCAATAGTATGGTCCGACTTTTTGTGGACTGTTTTTTGTAACAAAAATAACATTCACATGTGAGATGAAAATAATACTTGTGCAAATTGATGGGTGTGGATTTAAAGAATTTTTGTAAATGCCTAAGACCATGGCCAGTTCATTGATCATAATTTAGGGGGTGATTCTGAGCTTGGCGGGCCGCGGGAGCCGCCCGCCAATCGTGAACCGCCAGAATACCGCTGCGTGGTCAAAAGACCGCCGCAGTAATTCTGAGTTTCCCGCTGGGCGGGCGGGCGACCGCCAGAAGGCCGCCCGCCCGCCCAGCGGGAAACCCCCTTCCACGAGGATGCCGGCTCCGAATGGAGCCGGTGGAGTGGAAAGGGTGCGACGGGTGCAGTTGCACCCGTCGCGATTTTCAGTGTCTGCTATGCAGACACTGAAAATCTTAGTGGGGCCCTGTTAGGGGGCCCCTGCAGTGCCCATGCCATTGGCATGGGCACTGCAGGGGCCCCCACGGGCCCCACGACACCCGTTACCGCCATCCTGTTCCTGGCGGTGAAAACCGCCAGGAACAGGATGGCGGTAAGGGGGTCGGAATCCCCATGGCGGCGCTGCAAGCAGCGCCGCCGTAGAGGATTCCCTAGGGCAGCGGCAAACCGACGGGACACCGCCGGTTTCCCGTTTCTGACCGCGGCTGTACCGCCGCGGTCAGAATGCCCATGGGAGCACCGCCAGCCTGTTGGCGGTGCTCCCGTCATTTTAGCCCTGGCGGTCGTCGACCGACAGGGTTAGAATGACCCCCTTAGTTACTATTACAGGTTGCCAATGGAACAGTGTAGCAGTCATAGTCCTATAAGTCCACACAATTCAGTAAGTCAAACAAATAGATTTCTGCAATGCTGTTTTGACTGCATCAGATGTAATAGGTGATGGAGGTGCTGTGACGCACGACAGCTGCTGACTGAGAACTGACCCCTGGTCAGAGTGAGACACGCTCCCCCCGCTCCCCCTGCTCCTGGTGGCCAGTGGTGGCCTTCAGTCTCTCTGCTGCCTTCTGCCTTTTTGCCTTTCTTTTTCCTCTGTTTTCGCTTTTGCTTTTTTTGCCTTTGTTTTCCTTTATTTCTTTCCTTTCTTTTCTTTTACATGCCTCTTTTTGCTCTCTTTTCATAGTTTTTGCTCTTTTCTCACCTCCTTTGATGATCCCCGTACTCCCCTGCTGCTGCAGCCTGCCCGTCTCCCCGCACTGTGTTTCCCACCCCCTGCCTCCCAGCTGAGCACTCCTTCTACCTCCCTCCCCTTCTTAATGGCAGTTGCTTTGCAGCCGTGCCACTGGTGTGCTGAAGGTGCATCAAAGGCAGGTCTGTCTGCACCCGTCAACCCCAGGACCGTACCCAGCACCACGGACCCTGTTTCCCACACCATCCATCGGAACAACACTAGTACCCTGAAAACCCTCAGCTCTGGAGGCTCCACCACCCGCCATTGCGCCTCGCCCAAAGACACTCTCAGCCCATTCTCCTGCAGCAACTGCACCTTCACCTGTCCATGCACACTAAACCCCTTCTCCGCTGGACCAAAGGACTCCTCTTATGAATACTACTCAAAACCCGCTCCCTCATCAAAAATGCAATAGAAGTTTGGGACCTCCTCGACTCCACTGCCCCCGACATTGCCTTCTTCATTGAGACCTGGATCAAAACCTCTTCAGCACCAGACTTCACCACTGCCATCCCCGACAGCTACAAAATCATACCTCAAGACCGCATCAACTGACCAGGAGGAGGTGTCGCCATCGTACACAAATACTTACTCCACCTCAAGACCAGCATTGATGTCCAGACCCCTGTCACTGAATACCTTCAGATCTACACAAATCCAATCACCACCCTCAATGGCACTCTCATCTATAGACCCCCCCGGACGTCACCCACCCTTGAGCAAAGCCCTGTCAAATTCATTGCTCCATATGCCCTCTACTCAAATGACTACATACTCCTTGGCGACCAAAACTTCCACCTCGACAACCACAGTGACCCAAACACCTCAACCCTCATGGACAACCTCACCACCCTCAGACTCAAGCAGTTGGTCAACCTCCCTGTGCACTCTGCAGGACACACCCTCGACCCCGTGTTTTCCACCAGAAACCACTTTGTCTTCTCATGCACCTCTGAACTCCACTGGACCGAACACGACTTATCCACTTCGCCTTTACCAAGACAGTCAAACAGCACCATGCGTACTGCCTTCCTCGCAGAAACTGGACCAATGGCTGTGAAGTCCAGCTCACCACCGCCCTCAGCCACTCCCCACCACCTGACGCCACAGGCGCCACCTCGGCCCACAACCTTCAACAATGGATGACCGACTGCGCCAACACCCTAGCCCCCCTAAGGAAACCCACCTGCAATCAACACCACAAGACCCCCAACTGGTTCTCCCCTGACCTCCAAGAATCCACGTGTACATGCTGATCAGTGGAGAAAGTGGAGAAGCAGTAAAAGCCCAACAGACCACAAAGCCTTCGAGGACCCCATCACAGCACACCACCGTCTCATCAGACACCAACGCACCCAACAGCAAGAAGCTCTTTACCATAGTCAAGGAATTCACAAAACCTTGCACAGACCTCCTCATCCCAGAAGACACACTAAAACTCATTAACAGCATCCAATCTGGGCCCATGCCTCCACCACATCTTTAGTTGAGCAGGCACCACCATCGCACCCAAACTATGCCGCACCATCAACTGCTCCATTGAGACTGCCACCTTCCCAGACACCTGGAAACATGCGGAGATAACTCCCTTACTGAAGAAGCCCTCCGCAGACTCAACAGGACTGAAAAACTACAGGCCCATCTCACTGCTCCCTTTTCCAGCCAAGGTAATTGAAAAAGCGATCAGCGCACAGCTCACCAATTTCATCAAGACCAACCACATCCTCGACCCCTCCCAATCTGGATTCAGGAGCAACCACAGCACCGAAACCGCACTCCTAGCAGCCACGGATAACATCTGCTCTCTACTGGACCACAGCGAGACAGCAGCCCTCATCCTCCTCCACCTCTCCGCGGTCTCCCACACCACTTTGTGCACTTGACTACACAACGCTGGCCTCCGTGGCAAAGCCCTGGAGTGAATCCACTCCATCCTCCCCCACCGAACCCAGAGAATCCGAGTCCCACCCTTTAGCTTGATGCCGAAAGAAAGCAGAAGCGGAGTGCCCCAGGGATCTTCGCGGAACCCCACACTTTTTAACCTTTACATGACCCTCTCACCAACCTCGTCAGATACTATGGGCTCAACATCTTTTACGCTGACGACACACAGCTCATTCTCTCCCTCACTGATGAACCATCAACAGCCAAAGAGAACTTTCACAACAGAATGAAGGCTGTCACCGACTGGATGAGAGACAGCTGCTTCAATCTCAACTAAGACAACAGGAAGATCCTCATCCTGGCCCCCACTACTACTGCATGGGACGACTCCTGGTGGCCTAGCACCTTCGAAACTGCCCTCTCTCCTGCCGACCATGCATGCAACCTCGGCATCATCCTCGACTCGTCACTTTCCATAACCCAACATGTCAACACCGTCTCATCCACATCGGCCTACTGTGGAAGATCTTCAATTGGTTACCCAGTCACTCACACTTTTCAGCAGTAAACCCGACTACGGCAAAACACTCTATGCTGGAATCAACAAGAAACTCCAAACTAGACTTCAGAGAATACAGAACTCAACGGCCAGACTGATTATGGACATCCCCCACCTCAGCCACATCTCCGCCCACCTGAGAGACCTATACTGGCTCCCGGTCAACAAACGCATCACTTTCAAGCTCCTGACACATGCATACAAGGCCCTTCACACCATTAGACCTGCCTACCCCAAACACTGCCTCTCCTTCTATACACCCTTGAGGCAATTCCACTCTGCTCAACTGGCCCTCGCCACCATCCCCAGGATCAGGAAGAACACGGCCAGAGGAAGATCTTTCTCCTACCTCGCCGCACAGGCCTGGAATATGATGCCGCTCCACCTCAGGCAGGCCCCTTTACTGGCTCAGTTCAGAAAGGACCATGACACCTTGCTCAGAGAACTGAGCTGTGTCCACCAGCTAGCACCTTGAGACCCCTGGGTGGTAAACCACCCTTTATAAATGCTGATTGATTGATTTAATGAATCAAGTTTGGCACTGTTAAATGCCAAGTCACACTCTCAATTAATGAACTGGATCTTAAATTCTTCTACATCACCACCAGGCAAGATGTGGTCGGTCTAGTTCAGTTATCTATGTTGGAGGCAGATGCATCTGGATCAGTTTCCCCCCAGCAATTTCATTTTGCATCAGAGTATTAGTATGCCACACAGGACATGTTGTTTTGATAAATGACCAAAGTATACAAACCACAGTGACATCAGATACCCAGATGCGCCATGTATCTTTTAAACATTAGAATACCTTTCATTCATCCAGTCACTAAACCCTATAAACCAGAAGGTGGTTTAAATATCATCATTTTCAAGAGACTATGAAGTTACCCCTCCTAACATACTTAAATATATTATTTTCCTCTTCATATGTTCATGGATTTGGCTGTAACAGCATCAATGTCTTGATTGGTGATTCCATATGTACAACATACTCCAGTTGTAAAAGACTGGGGTATTAGTTGAGGGAGTGAACACCACCTCAAAAAATATTCACAATCCTTGTCAGGATGAACAATAAGCCTGTGCTTAACCAACTGGTACCTTGGAACAAAGTAAACAGACTTAACTTAAAGGCAATGTGTAAAGTATTTATGCAGTACCCAAAGAATAATACCGTGAAGACACAACACAGGAAAACGTCCATAACCATGCAGAGAAATTGAGTAAATCTTAAACAATATATTTACACCAAATTGACAAAAATTTAAGTAGTTGAACCAGGGTTGTGAATTTTTAAAAGTTAAGATTGAAATTGGTACTAAAAAGTGTTAAATGGCAACCACAATAATCTGGTTGTGCTTGACCAGGACAAAGTCAAAGTTACGGCTAACTGTGATGGAGCGCAGGTCAGATACAGGGACTAGCTTTGTCTCTGTGAAAGGTTATACCTTTCGGACTTAGGACCCAATTATGAGTTTGGCGGTCGGACCGCGAGACCACCATGTTGGTGGTCCTGTAAAGACCACCATGCCGGCAGTCTTCCAGACCTCCCTATTGCAAGTTATATAGGCAGGACTGTCGACCGTCAAGCAAAAAAGACAGACTGCCAGCGGCAATGCGGCCTGGATATAGGCGGTCCAACCTCCAGCACCGTCACAGCCGCAGCCAACCATTGAACATATTACAATCACACAGTCACCGTGACAGTCCCTTTGTGGCAGTCAGCCAATGGCGGTCCGGACCACGGCGGTTCCTGGTCAGCAAAGTAACAGACAACTGCACATTGGATGAATAAAAAAACAACACAGCTGACAAACATTGACCAAGTGTACACACCTGAGGAAGACACTATAAAACACACCCCTTCACAGACCACAATCCTTTGCAAAGAAGCACAAGTGCCCTTTATTCCGTAGAATACATACATTAGGCACCCCTTTTTTACAATCCCACTGAAAACCCTGCACACACATGTTGGTCCATTCACACCGCATTACACTTCTGTTAAGTAAGTCCCAGTCACCCTTAATATTTTTTTTCCACCATGTCATGTTAAAAAAATCCCTGTTTTTCTGAAGAAGAGTTAAGAGTCATGGTGATGAAATCATAAGAGAGGAGCCACGATTGTTGAGAACACAAGTCCACCACACTCCTCTCAGTAGGAAAACGGATATGTGGGGCAGAATCGTCGACAGAGTGAATGCTGTTGGCGCCACTCTGCACACAAAGGAGGACATTAGGAAAAGGTGGAACAGCCTCAGGGGCAAGGTCCATTCCCTGGTCTCCAGGCACCAGCTGCAGGCTAATACGACTGTCAGTGGCCCTCCCAGTGCCCTGTTAATACTATTTCCCTGGGAGGAGAATGTCTTGGCCATACTGCATCCTGAGGGCTTAACAGGAATACCTGAGAGAGTGGAATCTGGTATGTTACAACACACAAGAAATGTCACACAAATGCAATGTCACGCATGCTCACAGCTCACCTTTACCCACTGTCTTGTTCATGTACCTCACCAACCTTCAGTACCCAGAATACCGGAGTGTAAACACTATCAGTGTGTATCATTGGACCCAACATTACAGTAACCAAGGCCGATCACATGCCATATGTCTAAAAGGATCCTGGGAATCTCACAATATCAGAAACACGTTCAAGGATCCCTGATATATTAAAAAATGAAAATGTATGCTCAAACATAAATGCAGTCTGCATACTGATAAGTAATATACAACAGTTGTCAAGTATTGGGGAGTAGTGAAGGTGACCTGACTGCAACTCCCATGAGGCACTGTTTCAGCAACTCCAACTACCAGCCAAGTGTTCTCTTGTCCAAAGACCCCTGTTTGTTAACTCACAAATGAACTTTACTTACCTGTGGGATAACAGTGGGTAAGTGTGTGTAGTAGAGAAAGTGACCTCGCTGCAAAGCACAATACACCCTGTTTCTGTAACTCCATTCATCCGCCCAGTGGTCACTTGTCCCAATACATTTGTTTGTCAACTCTCAAATGATGTTTACTCACATGGGGGGATAACATTGGTCAAGTGTGTGTAGTAGAGAGAGTGACCTTACTGCAACTACCTGGAGGCACTGTTTCAGTTACTCCAACCAGCAGCACAGTGGGCACATGCCCAAATACATCAGTTTGGCAACTCTCAAATGAGGTTTACTCACTTGTGGGAATAACATTTATCTAGTATTGGGGAGTGTGAGAGTGACCTGACTGCAATTCCCAGGAGGCATGTTTCAGTTATTCCAACCACCAGCACAGTGGCCACATGCTCCAATACATCTGTTAGTGAATGCGCACATGAGGTTTACTCACAGGGGGGATATATTTGGCCAGGTGTGTGTAGTAGAGAGGGTGACCTGACAATTGGCCTTGTTCCAGCAATTCCAACCACCAGCACAGTTGTCACTTGCCCCAATACATCTGTTTATCAACTCTCAAATTAAGTTCATTCACCTGGGGGGGATATACATTTGTCTAGTGTGTGTAGTACAGGGAGTGCCCTGGTTACAACTCCCAGGAGGCACTGTTTCAGCAACTCAAGCCACCAGCCCAGTGTTCTCTTGTCCAAAGACTCCTGTTGTTAACTCACAAATGAACTTCACTCACCTGGGTGGATAACAGTGGTCAAGTATGGGTAGTAGAGAGAGTGACCTGACTTCAAAGCGCAATAGGCCCTGTTCCAGTACCTCCAACAACCAACACAGTGGTCACATGCCCCAATACATCTGCTTGTCTACTCCTAAATGAAGTTTACTCACCTGGGGAGATAACATTTGGCTAGTGTGTAGTAGTACAGGACACAGCCTGACTGCAGCTCCCAGCAGGCCCTGTTTGTTGAACTCCAACCAGGAGCCCAGTGTTCTCTCATCTAAAGATCCCTGTTTGTCAACTCCCAATTGAGGTTTGCTCACTTGGGGGGATAACATTGGTCAAGTGTGTGCAGTAGAGATAATGACCTTACTGCAACTCCTAGTAGGCACTGTTTCAGTTTCTCCAACCACCAGCACGGTGGTCACATGCCCCAATACATCTGTTTGGCAACTCTCAAATTAAGTTCCCCCCCCTGGGGGGAGTGACCTGACTACAACTCACAGGGGGCACTGATTCAGCAACTCCAATCACCAGCTCAGTGTTCTCTTGTCCAAAGACCCATGTTTGGTAACTCACAAATAAAGTGTACTCACCTGGGAGTGATCAAGCACAGATCATGCTCAAATTAGAGATGTGTCTGTCTACCCAGCTCAATCTTAACTTGCTAACCATAGATGAAACTATTGAGGACAGATAGCACAGCTTATCCAGTGTGTGCAACAAGTATTGCTAAGGTCTCAAGATGTATAACCAGATTGGCAGCAGACACATTGACACAGCACTGTGCACATGATGACTCCAGTCACATATGCAACAAAACCCTGGGTCTGCCTGCATCCTACTTAACTAGGCCTCCATATGGTCAAAGCCATATCTTGGTCTTGCCTATCCACTGTCTTGGCTGCACTGGTGGCATGATGCCATTTTCAGGCCACCATCCCAAGTGCAACTGATCTGCACATCTCAGCAGCTGGTTGAGTTTAAATGAGATGGCATGCTTCACACATGTCATGTCATGTCAATTCACACAATACCCAGGTTACGTGCCACAACTGGATTAACTACAACTTAACTTCGAGCAAGATCTCTGCTTACTGCAACTCTAATCCATTGGAGGTAGATGTCACAATGAAACCAATAGCAATGTGTGTTTTACATCAACAGGTGGGTCTGCCGCTGGGTACACAGAGGCCACGTAACAGACTGCCACTACCCCACTGAATGGAGCCCTCAGTGACGATGACATGCCTGGATGTCTGCACATGGAGGATGGTTCTGGCCCATTTGGGCAACCTGGTCAGAAGGTAACAGTGAGTCTCACAGTGCCCACAAGATCACCTCCCAGCCCTGTTGTTCCAACATCACAGGCAACCATTGGCTCCCAAACTGTGTCCTGAGCACCATGACTACCATCTTGTGCCCCCATTCCTGGATCCTGAGGTGCAGAGCACACTTTGGACTATGAGGGTCCAGGACCCAGTTGGAGAGGGCACAGGCTTGTGGGGGTAGGGTGCATGGGAGGGATGCTGTGGGCCAGCGGGGTGAGGCCACTGGGGCTGTTCTTGGCCAGGACACCATCAACCACGTCTTGGGGTTCTTCCAGGAGTCCCAAGGTGTAATGGGCTAGGTGTTGACCGAACTCTGGGAAATCAAGCAGCTACAGAGGACCATGCGTATGAACATGCGGAAACAGATGGAGGCCCACAATACCGACATGACCTCCCTAACAGGGGTCATGAGGGACATACACCACCCTGAGAAGGGCTTTTTAACACCCTTTCCTTTTGAACTACCCTTTCCTTTGGACAATCACCAGCAGGCCCAGCAACATTGATGTGAGCCACTAGAAGGGAAGGCCTGCCAGAGGAAAAACAAGGCCCAGACACCAAGGCCTCTGTAGCAGCAGATCCCCCCCCCCCCAACGCAAGCGGGGATGTCCAGCAAGGAATCCAGGAGGTGCAGATGACAAGACACCCATCACTGCCAGTAATAACCTTTTCCTCAACGACCTCCTTTCTGTGTTACATATTCACTCTGGACTGATCCTGAACCACCTAACGTTTCCAATGGGAGGTATACTCTGGACTTTGGACTCTCAATGGTGTAGCATCTCCTCCAATGATTTCATTCACCATGACTGACCCCTTCACATTTTAATTGTTTTTTGTCATGTCACATATATTTTCTGTTAGTCACAGCTGCACAATAAAAACAACCTCCACTGATTCTTTGTCTTCTGCTTTTGATTTCATATATGGCCATGTAGATATATGTCAGAGCATGTGCCCATACAATGATGATTCAAGCTACTTGTTCAATATGGGATATGTACACAGTGTCCAGCTCAGGATTAAAACCTTTCCACACAAACACACACATACAAGTGACTGCTCAGACTACAAATTGTATTACAATGTTCAACACATAGGCTGTCAATCTGTCAGGACTATTGGAAATCAGAAACGATTCACTCATACTGAGTAAATGAACATATTAACAGGTACAGACCCCCAGACCATGGAAGGAAGGATTTGTCAAACATTGTCCTGTAGAATAAGCAAACACTGATGAGGTTGATGTCATCTGCTTGTCCTTATCACATACAACACTAAAGTAATTCAACATCATTTAATCCAAGATATATACAAGAGTCCCTGATCACAGGAACCATCATAGTTTACTGCCCATGCATCTGCTGGTATGACACAAACATATGTCAGTGTTGTGGCACAGGCCCTGTAGCCTACAATGATGTAAAACATCTACAGCCACATACAGGTCATACAAAAATAGTGTTTAGCCAATGTGAAGGAAGAATGACTTGGATGTAAGCTAGGACTACATATTCTATGCCCACATGATGAGACACATGATGCATCAGACCCTCCACAGCACACAAAACAAGTCCAATGGGCACTTCTGACCTTCCACCCAAACACTGTTCAAGCTGTCTTGGCACAGGTCTCATACACCCAAACTCTGTGACCTACATTACCTGGTACAATTAATGTCCACTTTGAATGTCTGAACAGCATCACATACCTGCGAATGTCACAACTCTGAAATGCCCACATGAAGATGTCATGGTGAAGGTGCCTGTACAACAAACAAAACACGGAGTACAGACTGTAAACCATACATATGATGCAAGCCACTAATAAGCATCTGGAAAATAAAGTACATTGCAAGGAAACTGACACAAACAAAGCACCATCAACAAGTTGGGGATGTTTCAAAAGCTATCACATCAATCAGCCTTTGACTGATTATTGCAGAGTATCAGGTCCCTAGCTGTATCCAAAACACTCAACTCAAATCATTCTCACAACTACAGTTCATTGCACTGTCACAGTCATAACATCACAAGACATACTTACACTCATGAGAAGTAGCTGTGGATGAGATCTTGCAAGTCAGCTTCTTCCTTTTTATCACTGTCATCCTCAGCTGGCATTTCAGGATTCTCACGCAGTGGCACTTCAGGCTTGCCCTCCTCTGGGATGTACGGGATATTGCTCCTCAGAGCGATGTTATTGAGCATGCAGCATGCCACATTGATCTGACACAGTTTCCAAGGTGAGTAGAGCAAAGTTTCCCCAGTCCTGTCCAGACACCTAAATCTGACCTTCAGGAGCCCAAAAGCTTGTTCCACTGCCCGCTGTGTTCTTCCATGGGCCTCATTGAAGCAGACTTTCCTGGTTTAGTTGTATGACTCAGGGGCATCAACAACCAAGGACAGTTTGGATATGCTTAGTCTCCTGTCAAGGAGTAGGACATAAGTGAACCAATGAGTCCCTCACTTCATGATTGTAGCACCTGACATTGCTCACACACAATTAAGACAGACATGACTTACCAACCAGCCAAGCCCTCTTTGGGTGCAGTTCTGACATCAGCTCGGGTATAGTGCTAATCTGCATTATGAAGGAATCATGTGCTGATCCAGGATAATGGGCAAACACATTTGAGATGTAGGGATCTGCCAAACAGACAACTTGATGGAATGGAAAAAAAGACCTGTTCAGTGGCCTGCAGTGGCACCAAGTTAACATGTGTAGCATCAATGGCCTCCAGCACATGTGGGAGACAGGTAAAACCATAAAGGTCAGCTTTCACATTGGCAACATTCTCACATTGGGAGAACCTGATATAGCTGTCAATGTGTTTCAACATTGCTTAGAGGAAATACTTCAACACCAGACTGAACATAGGTTGGGACATACCAGCAGATAGAGCCAAGGTTTGTTGGAAGGGCCCTGTGGCCACAAAGTGCAATACTGACATGGCTTGTACAGTGGGTGGTATGAAGGTTGGATTACTGTTAGCTGACATCAGATCTGGCTCCAACTGATGGCATAAGTCCACTATTGTTTGCCTATCCAGGTGGTACTATTGAATTATTTTCCATTGCTCCATGGTCTGATGGTCTGGCAGAGGATGGTAGACAGGAGGTTGTCACATCCTCCCACTTCTAGGGTACCTACCTGCGACATGACATTATTTGTAACATTAGTTAGTAGGTCCACAGCAACATACATGATGCATGCCAACAATATTATGTGACAAAGCATTTCTGACTGGATAGACATGACACGCAGTACGCGTCCAAGCTGGCAACTACACAAGGGTCACCTGTGACCCCCATGGTTGTCAACACTTGTCTATAACATTTATTTGGGTGAAACTTAACTATCTGCTACACAATTGCCCCTCAAAATGTGACTATATTTTCCGACCGACACAAAGACCGTCGGTAGTGGTAGACCGTGCACTGCCATCAAATGCAGTCTGTGCCCTGCAACATACAACACTGGTGGTTGTGTAGTAGGGCCTACACAAGACAGAATAAGGATGTTTGTGATGCTACAACACATATATTGTAGATGTGACACATACAGTATTTCAGGTCACCAAAATGGTGGTTGCCTGACCTAATCCATTGGACATTAGGTACAGCCAGAGGAAGTAATCTGGCGGTAGGCGGTTCCAACTATGGCGGACACAGCCATAGGCTAACACTGTTGCCTGTGGTGGTCGCAACCCAATGGATGTGCCCGTCTGTGGTGGTGATGAGTGCGTACGTGGCAGATGTGACTGCCATGTTTTGCAAATTCACTCACTTGATTACTGACACTGCTGTCAGCAACACCTCCACTACTTGAGCTTCTGCGTGCCACCTCTGGGAGCAATCATGCCACATCCAGCAGGTCACAGGGCCCCAGCCGACTCTCCAGAGGAGCTGCAGAGGCTTGTGAATGAGGTCCTTCCCCTGCATGGTCAGCTCTACGGCTCACCAGAGGACCAGGTCAGTACCTCATGTGCACAATTGACTCTGTTCAACACCAACCTTTCCCTCCTCACAGGCTACAATGTGCCCCTTTGTGCAAGATAGACTTTTCGTGTGCCTGTTTTTGCAGTCTGTGTGGCATCAATGGGATGTACATTGTGCAGGTATTGGTGGCTACTACTATATGTTGTGCTCATTAACATTGTGTTGTGTGATGTTATTGAGGTCCTAGATCCTCCTTGTGTTGGATGCACACAACTAGGAGACTTTGCTGCCATCCAATGACATTTCATTCATCATGATGGTTGTAAATGTTGGACAACATGTATGTGCATGATAGCATGAGCTGTATATGCATCTTGTCTGAGTCATTTGAGGATCTTGTAAGCATTGTGTATAGTGCCACAGATCTTTTAACCCATATTTGGCTTTGCAAATCTGTTGTCTGGAAGGCATATTATGACTTCGGGTTACCATACAAACCACATGCCACATTGCTGATGGCCACATGATGTACTGTCAGACATAGAACTGATGGAAATGTGAGTGTCATGTAGGTTCTGTATGTTCAGCCTGCATAGACCAGGGCCCGTCACATGTATCTCCCAGTAGGGGACCTAGTCCAGTCTGTGCGAGAGTCACTGTGGCTATACAACTGTGGCACTGTGCCCACTCCCTGTACATCAGCAGACCCTGTCTTGTGAACAATATAATGCTCTAGTGGCAAAACGTGCCCTGAATGCCTCAGTCAATTGAGTAGATTAGGAATTGGTGCAGAGGTACATCCCAGAAGTAGTCCGTATTTGCATTTTGCATCTTTGTCAATGTGTGTCTTTGACTCATGACAGGTCACTTACTCCCACAGTTCTGTTTTCACCTTCACATAAGTCATAGTTGTCCTGCACAGGCTTATTGCACAAATGACAGCCCCTCCGTGTAGACAGTGTGTTGATTCCTGGGAGGCCATGACATGTGAGTCAGTAGCTTAGTCACATAGCAGAAATTGTACAATGCATACCTTTGAATGTTGGATGCCATCTCTGTAAGTTAGACACATATGTCCAAAGGAGTGTTCTGTGGTACAGGTACATACCACAGAACCTCCCCCTGAAGTGGCATGAGTCTGCATTTGGTAGGCCATATGTCCAAACATGCACAGGGAAGCCACTATCTGTACCCACCATGCCATCCCCTTCATTGTCACTCAAGTGTAAGGGTGAAGTCTGTACTATGTAAGTTGCCTGTAGGGACTCTCTGCAGTGATTCAATCTTGCAGAGTGTGAATGTGTTGGCCCATTCAGGCCTGAGGAGTATACCCTTCATAAGCCACATATGTGTGTAGTGTTTCATTGTAGTCACAACGTAGTGCATATTGTTGGAGCATGGGCTACCTAATGTGAGTAGGCTTGCTTAGTCATTGTAGGTCATGAGCAGGGTAGTGGGTTACTCTGTAGGTGTATACAAACATCTTTAGTCATGTCCCTGTACTTATTGTCTTGTGTGCTTTATACTTGTGGTGTGTTGACAAATTGAGTTTTTTTAGCTTGGGGTTTCTGACATGTGTGGGACACAACCATTTGTGCAAAAACTTGTGATTGTAATCACTTGATTTGTATCTTCCATCCATGCAGGTAAACGCCCATTAGAAGAATGAGATATGGAGAGCCATCGCCCAGAAGGAGCAGACCCTAGGAGTCCACAGCCTGGGGAGTGCCCACTGTCGCAAGAGGTGGGAGGACTGAGACGCTGGGTCCGGAAGATCACACAGCAGCCAAAAGGGGTGAGTACAGGGCATATTCCTGCCTGTCACTTTGCCATGTAAATGTATTCCTGACATCTCCCCCTGACGATTAGGAATGAACCATTTGTGACACAGTAGATGAGTAACTGTTACTGTAGATATGTGATGTGGTGCATACTGATGTGCCTTGCCTATTGGCCCAGGGACCTAGGACACAACTGGGTACAATCCACAAACAATTTGCTCTCCGGGGACAACACATGGCTGTGTACCTTGATCAATCAAATAATGCTTGTTGTGGGTGTAGATTCTATACTACAGACCACTACTCCTCAGTGTTATAGGCCAAAGGAAAGGAAGTGATGGATCACTGTCCTCAGCCATGTGTCTGGTCAAATGAGTATATTGACATCTGCCCCCTAAAGGCTACTTGTCTTCAGCGTGTGACAAGTGCTAGTGCCTCACTACTGCCTGTAATGTGAAGATGGCCATCATACATGTGACAGAGCAAACATTGTAATTTGGGTCAGCTACAGATCAATACTTTCCCTTGGTAAGTGGGGAATGTCATTTGGCATCATGTTAGCAAGTGTCCCTTTCTCTTTTGACAAAATATGTACACTACTGTTTCATGCATGGTCAACCTGTGTTTATGGGATGATTTCTGTATTCTCTCACATACACAGGAGTGTGTCACCATTGACTGTTGGCTCAAACATACCCTCACCCGTCATAGCATGTGATTTGGCATGTACAACTGCAGTAGCAATGAGGGACATTATGGGTAGAACTAGATGTTTTTGGCCACAAAGATCATTTCCATGCCATTGATGTGGCATCATGTGGAAACATTCACTGCACATGCATAAGGGGGAAGGTTTATTACCTGACTGTTGGCATGCATCATGGAGTGGTTTGCAGTTATGTTGGAATCGTATGTGGTTGGCGACACCCATTCACCCACAGACATCTGGGTTTGAAGGTCCAAAATGGAGACAATAATGTAGCTTCCCATTGAGCAACATGGTGAGGTCCTTCTACTAGTACTTACATATCTCTGTGCCTCTCCAACATATAAAGGACTTATGGCGCCTACTAATGCAATCAGAGTATGTCATTGTAAGAAGTGCTAGAGATTAATGGTGATATCCCTGGGTCTTGCTGATTCAGTGTGTTGTGGCTTTTAGGGACATATCTCCCTGGCATTTAGCCCATTTTGGCCCTCATTACAACATTGGCAGTAATGACCGCCACGGTGACGGCAGCCAACATACCGTCGCTGTGGCTACCAGCTGCCCACCCTCATTATGACCGTAGATGGAATTCTGCCAGAAGGCTAGGGGAATACCGTTGACGGTCATGGTGGCGGACAGCAGTAAGGTGGCACTGCTGCCAGCAGCTGCTCCATGCCAGCAAAACACCGCAGACCGTATCATGAGCAATGATATGGCCTGGTGGTGTTTTGCTGGCGGAAGCTGCTGCTGGCAGCAGCGCCGTGTCCCGTCTCTTGCTGGAGGACCCCTTGCAAGCAGGTAAGTTGGGTTCTCCGTCAGGAGAGGGGGAGGAGGAGGGTGGTGTGTGTGTGTGGGGGGGTTTTGTGTGTGTGGAGGGGGAGTGGGGGTGTGTGTGTCTGTTTTTGTATGCATGCATGCGTGTGTGAGTCGCGTTGAATGAGTGCGTGAATGACTGAATGTGAGTGTACGTATATGTTGTGTGTTGTGAATGCGTGTGTGCAACAATGTATGTTGGTGTGTGTTGCAGTGTGTGGGTATGTATGTGTGCATGTGTGGGTGGATGTGGGTATGCGTGTGTGTATGAGTGTGTATGTGTGCATGTGTGGGTGTGTAAATGTGCCGGGGGCAGGAGAGGGAGTGGGAAGGGGAAGTGGAGGGGCGGGGCAGGGGAGACCCCTATCATTGCCAGGGAAGGAATTCCCTAGCACTGATGGTGCCTACCACCATGGTTTTTGTGGCGGTACGCTTGCCACGAAAACCATGGTGGTAGGCAGGGTCATAATCCCGAGAGTGGGATTGTGACGGCCGCCTCGCTGGAGACAAAAGTCGCCAGCCCAGCGGCAGTTACCACCCTGGTGGACGGAGTGGTACATTGGCGGTTTGGCTTGAGCCAAACCGCAATGTCATAATTTGGGAAAAGGTACCGCCAGCCTGTTGGCAGTACCATTCCCCAAATTACCACCAACCGCCAGGGTCGTAATGAGGGCCTTTGTCTACAGTATTTATTTCCATGCCAAATGCATTGCATATATGAGCAACATTAGTACTACCTTCATGACTCCATTAGGACAAATTTCACATTGTGAAGTGTGCATTGTTAATATGTTTCTAATGTGACATGAATATTTCCATGTCACCTTCTGCAGGCTACTACACTGTTGTCAGCAACATGTCAGGTTTTAGGAGCATCTTTTCTTATTGCTGTGTTATTGTGTATGTGCCAAATAGATGTCTTCATGACTTTTTGTGGTACCTATGGGAATGAAGTTTGCATTGGCCTACTATTGTATGAAAACAGGTAACTGAGGTATGCTCCATGAGGCAAAGCATTGAAGGTGATGTGGTGTCCTACGTGTTCAATGGTTACTGTGATTGCACAGCTTCAGCCTTGCAATTGTAGTTGTCTAAGATCCAGATTTTCCTGTGGGCAACTGTTGACAGTTCAGATGGCATGAATGCATATAATATGGTACATGTAGGAGCCACTTTGATGTAGTTTGTTGCTGGGGCCTGCTTGACGTCATGGCAATGTTTGCTAATCCTGTTTTTCAAGTGTGTTCAGGAACATGTGGTGACCCTCTTCCTCTTTGTATTTGCAGCATCCGCCCAGCCAAGAAAAGGAGATGGGGCACAACCAAGTTGGAAAGCATCTGGCGACGGTACCTCGGGTCATGACGCCATCGACACGGAGGAACCCAGTAGCGTGGAGGGTGATAGGAGTGCCACAGAGGAGACAGGATCAACTTCTTCATCATCGTATTCATGCTCCAGTAGCCACTCCGTAATGGTGGCAGATCCATTGGGACCTACTCCTGTACCATCTTTATCCGCCCCCCCAAGTGTTATCACAAACTTCCCTGTCGCTACCCACCCAGTTGGCCGTGCCAACTCACCCAAAAGGGTGAGCATCTCCTTTGCCACAGGCACCTCTGCCCCAGCCCATGGTACCGCTGCTGCCCTGAGTGAGGAGGGTATTGACCTACTGAGAAGCATCACTGTGGGGCAGACTGCCATTGTGAAAGCCATCCAGAGGTTGGCCAGCCAACTTCAGCAGACCAACACTTTCCGGGAATGCATTCATAGTGTCCTGTCTAGCCTACAGAGATCTTTTCAGGCTCTGGCCTTCTAACTGATGGCAGCCAATCACCCCACACATTCCTCCCTACTCCATCTCCCTCTTCCCAATCTAAATTCCCTGTTCTCCTACCTATCCCAAGCACAACACATCTGCATGCACCCACCTCAACACACACAAGCAGCACACATTGACACAAACGCCACAAGACACACCAGCAGGCAGGCACTCAACATATACCCACAAACACATCATCAACAATCACTTCACCAGACACCACCACCCACACCGACCCACACACCTCAGACACCATACCTACAGACACCACCACAACAGCTAGTGACACATCCACCCCACCTACTATATCCTCAGACACCAGCACAACACAGACAGACATATCAACCATTCCTGCAGACACCACCACAACACCCACAGACACATCTAGCATACCCACAAACACCACCCCAACAGACACACACATCCACAACATCCAGCATATCCACAGACACTACCCCAATAGACACACACACAACCACCACTGCATCAGACAGCATCCCCACCTCCCAGCCCCCAAGACACACAAATGACTACACTCACACATGCTACAGGCACCACCCAAACAGAAGCATACCTCACACATGCACACACCCAGGACATCTACACCCACACACCAGACAACCACTCCCTCAACCTCCAAATTCCCAACCCCCTTCTGCAGACTGTCCCCGTGTTCCCAAGGAGAGTTTCCTGTTTGACCTTGCGCTTTCCCCTGTTACCTCCAAACACCCTCCCATAACCAAGAGGCCCTCACCCACATCCCAACCGATCCCTTCCACATCCAAGTCCTCCCGTGTCACATCTGCTCCCTGCAAGCACCCATCACCCTCTCCCCAAGAAGAAGCCTACCCCTCCAAAGAAGCAGCCTACCTCCCAAAACCAAACCTAAACCCAGCCATCCAAAATCCGACCCCACCCAAGGATGATCCCTGAGGTGCCTGCCTGCCCACTTGATGCCCACTGCTTGGTCCTGGGGAGTGCAAAGCCACAGTCTCTCAAGTGGGTGGTTTGCCCACTGCTTGGTCCTGGGGAGTACAAAGCCACACTCTTTCAAGTGGGTGCCTTCTCCACTGCTTCTGGAGGGGGGCTTGTGCCCAGTGTGCTTCATCCCGGCAAGAAGGGGGTGAGGTGGAGGCCATCTTCCACTGGTTCTGGAGGGGCCCTTGTGCCCAGTGTCTTTCATCCTGGCAAGGAGGGGGTGAGTGGAAGCCTTCTTCCACTGGTTCCGGAGGGGGCCTTGTGCCCAGTGTGCTTCATCCTGGCAAGGAGGGGGTGAGTGGATGCCTTCTTCCATTGGTTCTGGAGGGGGCCTTGTGCCCTGTGATGCTGATCCTGGATGGTTCAAGGTCACAGTCTCTCACCTGGGTGTCACACCTACAGGTGTGGCAGGGGCCAGGACGCACTACCGCCCATGTAGTCATGACTACACACTGCTCGCGGCAGTGACAACTGCTCAGTGGATGGCAGTTGCGGAGCTGGCGGCTGTATTGTCAGTGGTGGGGGGAGCCACCAACCCTTCCCCTGCAGCCTCGGACGGCTGCCCACTGGGGCTGCTGCTGCTGACAGTGGTGCTGTTAGTGGTGGGGGGAGGCACCAGCCCCTTCCCTGCAGCCTTGGATGGCTGCCCACTGGGGCTGCTGCTGCTGGCAGTGGTGCTGCTGGCGGTGCAGGTGACGGTGCTGGTGGCGGTGCAGGTGGCGGTGCTGTTAGTGGTGGGGGGAGGCACCAGCCCTTCCCCTGCAGCTCGGACGGCTGCCCACTGGGGCTGCTGTTGCTGGCAGTGGTGCTGGTGGCGGTACAGGTGGCAGTGCTGGTGGCGGTGCAGGTGGCGGTGCAGGTGGCGTGCTGTCAGTGGTGGGGGGAGGCTCCAGCCCTTCCCCTGCAGTCTCGGTTGGCTGAAGTGCCATGGCTGGAGTTGTTTGCCCAGATGCTGCTCCAGCCCCAGGCACCAGATCCATCAATGCCTTGGCGTCTGTTCCTTTTACATTGGCTTTGGCAGCTGTTGTCCCCTTCCTGCCCTTGGCAGATGGTGGTGCCTCCTTGCTTCTGCCAATTGGTGTTCCCTCCTTCCCCTTGCTGGCTGGTGGTGCCTGCTTCCCCTTGCTGGCTGGTGGTGCCTGCTTCCCCTTGCTGGCTGGTGGTGCCTCCTTCTCCTTGCTGTCTGGTGGTGCCTCCTTCCCCTTGCTGGCTAGAGTCCCCTTCCTGCCCTTGCTAACTGGCGGCCCCTTCTTGCCCTTGGCAGGTGGTGCAGGCACACTGGCTGTGCTGACGGGTGTCTCCCTGGAGCGTTTCACACCTGCAGTAGCTGCAGAAACTACAGTGGCCGGGGACTGTGTAGCTGAGGTGCTGGGCTGGGTTCTGCCCACCCTGGCCTGAAGTGAAGGACGGGGGAGGGGCAGGGAATAGGTCAAGGTTGGAGCGAAAATGCCTTTTAGGGACACTGGGGCTGGAAGAGGGTGAAGGTTTGGGAATGGAGGAAGAGGGAGTGGTTGTAGGAGGTGTCTGTCTGTTGTGCTTGTGTGCAGGTGCATGGGCTGGATGCTGTTGTGAAGTGGATAGCTGTTGGGTGTCTGAGTGCTAGCTTTTGTTTACTTTGGGAGGAGGGGGCACAGACACAGTGGGAGAGGACACAGGGGACGTGTGCATGGATGTGGGGGTGGTGATTGCCAGTCAGGGGCAGGTTGTGATAGGTGTGCTGGTGATGGAGTTAGTGGATGAGGATGTCGTGCACGCAGGTTTGAGTGGCGACGCAACTGGGAGAGAGGAGGACGAGGAGGAGGAAGGGGACACAGTGGAGGCAGTGGATGTTGGTGTGTCTGCATCTGGAAGGTGCTTGTGTGAGTGCCTTTGGGATGAAGTGTGGTGCTTGTGTTTGCCTGAGCCACTTCTGTCTGTTGATTTGGGTGCATGCAGGTCTGAAGGTGTGCTTGGGATAGGCTGGGGTTGAGGGGAATGGGACTGGGTAGAGGAAGTTGGAAGGGGGAGGCTAGAGACAGGGACAATGGCTGCCATCAGTGAGTTGGCCAGAGCCTGGAATGATCTCTGTTGGGCTGCCACACCAGAGTGAATGCCCTCCAGGAATGCATTCGTTTGTTGCAAATGCCCTGCTAGACCCTGGATGGAATTCAGTATGGCTGACTGCCCAACAGAGAGGGATCTCAGGAGGTCAATAGCCTCCTCACTGAGGGGAGCAGGGCTGACTGGGGCAGGGCCTGAGGTGCCTGGGGCGAAGGAGATGCCCACCCTCCTGGGTGAGTGGGCACGGGAAGCTGACTGAGGGGCTGCTGGGAGGGCAATGCTGGTACAGGGGGTGGCGGCTGTACCTTTAGTTGGGGTGGGCACAGAGGTGTCTGCCACCGCCAGGGAGCTTTCATCGGAGGAGGTGTCGCTGTCAGAACTCTCCCCTCCTGTCTCTGTCGGCGTGCTCCCCTCGCCCTCCGTCCCACTGGTGCCCTCACCGTTGGTGTATTCGGCCCGCAGGCCCATGTGGGATGCAGCTCCCTCCATCACCGGTACCCCTGCTCCTCCACCAGATTATGCTAATGCACACAAGGACAGGGTGACAAAACAAAAAGGTGGGGAGAGAAATAGGATAAACTTGGCCATTGCCAGCAACAACACTACCGTTGGCGTACACAACTCACAGGGAACAGCCCTATGCACTAGGCCATGCACTACCAGTTACAATGCTAGTCACCAGGCCATGGGGTACATAGCCTAACGCCATTAGCTGCATACCTGAAACCTACAGGACCCTGCCCAGTAGTAGATGCCCACTAGCATTCTTGGGGTTGGAGTGCATCTGAGATTGTCCATCATGGAACCTACCCTGCCATGTTCGCCCTGGCCTAGGGGCATCCACAGGCCAACATCCCCCACCCAGGTAACACCTTAACGTGAGCAACTTCATGATTCTGAATCTGTACTCACCCCCTTGTGGCTGCTGTGATGCCTTCAAGCGCCCATCCAACTGCGTATAGGCCACTGCCGGGATGCGGAACCTCAGGGGGGTCAGGGTACGACGGGCACCCCTTCCTTGTTGGGAGGCCATCCCCAGCTGGGCCTCCACCATCTTCCTTGCCCAGCGGCGCAGGTTCTCCCACCGTTTGTGACAGTGGATGCTCCGCCTGTCAAAGATCCCCAGGGTCCGCACCTCCTTGGCGATGGCACGCTAAATGCCCTTTTTCTCATGGGCGCTGACCTGCAGAAAAAGACACACAAGAAAAGGTATTATTCATACCGTCCGGACTGTTATACTCATGACCCACCATATCCCTCCCATCTCCTTACGCACAGACATTGCCCACCAAACATGCAGCGCTCTGCCCAGGACCCCTCAGCCCCCCCCACACAAGGCTTACAGACAATACTCCTTACATTCATGCCCCATCGTGCTCACAGTGTACTCACCTGTTTGTCTGGAGGACCATAAAGTAAAGGGTACTGGGGTAGAACCCCATCCACTAGTCTCTCCAACTCTTCGGAAGTGAAGGCAGGGGCCCTTTCCCCAAACACTCAAGCCATGGTCGCTTCCAGACACAGGTCACAGCAGCACTTGCAGTGTAGGTCCTCTCCTGTTGAAGGTCAGGTAGCAAGTGAGTGAACAGATAGAAAATAGCGGTCACGTCTGTGGCGGTGCGTACTGTCACCGCCAACGTACATCACCATTGGCTCCTGGAACCCTTAGGCCCCAATGATAACCAATGATGTGTTGCACGTTGGTCGTCGACTGCCTCCTGCAACGGCGCACAACGTCAGCGGAATTACCTCATTTCCACTTGTCCCTCTTCACAGGTCAGACGGCTGCCATTTCTGGGGGGCACAGGCCGTGGCACCTAACTGCGTCACAGCAGACATAGGCACATCAACGGACCTACACGTTCACATTAAGTTTCTGTAAAAAAATGCAAGGCATATTGATCTGAGTATATGTTTGAATATGACCATCTGCTCACCGTTTTTCACCCGAGAGTTCAACCATTGAGGATGAATGGGAGATGGAGACTGTAGGAGGCTGGCCTGGCTTAAAGTGGGTACCTGATGGTACTTACACCTTGTGCCAGGTCCAGTTATCCCTTATTAGTAGATTAGTAGTGTTCTAGCAGCTTAGGCTGATAGAGGTAGCTATAGCAGAGCAGCTTAGGCTCAACTAGGAGACATGCAAAGCTCCTACTATACCACTTATATGATATAGCACTATATCGTAAGAAAACACAATACTCAGAGTTACTAAAATTAAAGGTACTTTATTTTAGTGACAATATGTCGAAAGTATCTCGGAGGATATACTCTCTTAGGAGGTAAGTAATATATACAAAATATACACACAAACCAAAATCAGGTAAGTAAAACACTTAGAAAAGTAGTGCAAACACTAGAATACAATAGAATGCAATAGGAGAAAATAGGCCTAGGGGCAACACAAACCATATACTCCAAAAGTGGAATGCGAACCACAAATGGACCCCAGGCCTAGTGTAGTGTGTAGAGGGTCACTGGGAGTGTAAGAAAGCACTAAGGGTGTCCAAGATACCCCACCCCAAGACCCTGAAAAGTAGGAGCAAAGTTACGCTACTACCCAGAAAGACAGTAAAGTCGAGATAGGGGATTCTGCAAAGGCAACAACTGACTGCAAAGCACTGAAGACAGATTCCTGGACCTGAGGACCTGCAAAAGGAAGGGGACCAAGTCCAAGTGTCACGCAAGTGTCCAGGGGGGGCAGGAGCCCACTACACCCTGGATGAAGGTGCAAAAGGGCTGCCTCTGAGTGGAAGAAGCCAAAGATTCTGCAACAACGGAAGGTGCCAGAAGCTTCTTCTTTGGTCAGAAGATGTCCCACGGCGTGCTGGAGGATGCAGAGTTGTTTCCATGCAGAAAGACCGCAAACAAGCCTTGCTAGCTGCAAGAGTCACAGTTGAGGATTTTGGGTGCTGCCAGGGCCCAGGAAGGACCAGGAGGTCGCCCCATGGAGGAGAAGATAGAGGGGGTGCTCAGCAATTAAGAGAGCCCAAGCAGAAGCAGGCAGCACCCGCAGAAGCACCTGAACAGGCATTCAGAAGATCTTAGCATGGCGGTCGTCTCAGCACCACAAAAGAGGGCCCCACGAAGCCGGAGGTCAACTCAGCGAGTTGGGCAATGCAGGACAGAGTACTGGGGACCTGGGCTGCGCTGTGCATGAAAGGAATCTTGCAAAAGTGCACAGAAGCCCTAGCAGCTGCAGATGAAGCAGTACACAGGATTACTGTCTGGGTTGGGGAGGCAAGGACTTACCTCCACCAAATTTGGACAGAAGGACCACTTGACTGTCGGGGTCACTTGGATCCAGCTCCTGTGTTCCAGGGACCATGCTCGTCAAGATAAGAGGGGACCCAGAGGACCGGTGATGCAGAAGTTTGGTGCCTGCGTTAGCAGGGGGAAGATTTCTTCTTGGCTTCCAGTGCAGGGTGAAGGCAGACAGCCCTCAGAGCATGCACCACCAGGAAAACAGTCGAGAAAGCCGGCAGGATGTGTCGCTTTAATGTTGCTGGTAGTCTTCTTGCTACTTTGTTGCAGTTTTGGAGGCATCCTGGAGCAGTCAGCGGTCGATCCTTGGCAGAAGTCGAAGAGGGAAGTGCAGAGGAACTCTGGTGAGCTCTTGCATTCGTTATCTGAAGAGAAACCCACAGGAGAGACCCTAAATAGCCCTCAGAGGAGGAACGGCTACCTAACCAGCTAAGAGCCTATCAGGAGGGGTCTCTGACGTCACCTGCTGGCACTGGCCACTCAGAGGTCTCCATTGTGCCCTCACACCTCTTCATTCAAGATGGCAGAGGTCTGGGACACACTGGAGGAGCTCTGGGCACCACCCCTGGGGCGGTGATGAACAGGGGAGTGGTCACTCCCCTTTCCTTTGTCCAGTTTCGCGCCAGAGCAGGGGCTGGGGGATCCCTGAACCGGTGTAGACTAGTTTATGAAAGGAGTTCACCATCTGTGCCCTTCAAAGCATTTCCAGAGGCCAGGAGAGGCTACTCCTCTCAGGCCCTTAACACCTATTTCCAAAGGGAGAGTGTGTAACACCCTCTCTCAGAGGAAATCCTTTATTCTGCCTTCCTGGGACTGGGCTGCCCAGGCCCCAGGGGGGCAGAAACCTGTCTGAGGGTTGGCAGCAGCGGTAGCTGCAGAGAAAACCCCAGAGAGCTAGTTTGGCAGTACCCGGGTTCCATGCTGAAGCCCCAGGGATGCATGGGATTGTCCCCCCAATACCAGAATGATATTGGGGTGACAATTCCATGATCCTAGACATGTTACATGCCCATGTTCGGGGTTACCATTGTGAAGCTACACATAGGTATTGACCTATATGTAGTTCACGCATGTAATGGTGTCCCTGCACTCACAAAGTCCGAGGAATTTGCCCTGAACAATGTGGGGTCACCTTTGCTAGTGCCAGGGCGCCCTCACACTAAGTAACTTTGCACCTAACCTTCACTAAGGGCCAGATGTATTAAAAAGTTTTGCACTTGCAAACAGTGCGAATCGGTAAATTTGTCCGTTTGCGAATGCAAAACCGCGGTCTGCGATGCATGAAATGCATTCACAGACCACAAATAAGAAATCGCTAAAATTGCGATTTCTTGCGTTGCGACCTGGAAATTGCGAGTCGCAATTTGTGATTCGCAATTTCCAGGTCGCAAGGCTATGCTGGAAAAAATCACAAATTGCCAGTTTTCCAAAAATTGCATTTTGCACTTACAAAATACCATGCTTTGCAACCAGGTGGTAACCTGGTGCAAAATTTAAAAATGCAGTTAAACTGCATTTTTTTATTAAACATGTAAAGCACACATGCCCTTTTTGCATGTGTGTACCTTACATGTTGAAAAAAACATTTTGGGGTGCAGGAGAGGGGGCCTTAGGCCCCCAGCACCCTGGCCTTTTGCATTTCCAAAATTGCGATTTCTGGTTCAGAAATCGCAATTTTGGAAATGCAAAATATTCGCAGCTATGGGCCAACAGGCCCATAGCTGCGAATGGGGCCGGTATCGCAATTTGCGATTCGGTAATAGCATTTGCGATTATTAAGAAATCGCTATTACCGATTCGCAAATGTGATACATGGCCCTTTGCGAGTCGGTAATAGCGATTTCTTAAAAATCGCTATTACCGAATCGCAATGGGCCGTGATGGTACATCTGGCCCTAAGTGAGGGTTCGACATATAGGTGACTTATAAGTTTCTTAAGTGCAGTGTAAAATGGCTGTGAAATAATGTGGACGCTATTTCACTCAGGCTGCAGTGGCAGTCCTGTGTAAGAATTGTCTGGGCTCCCTATAGGTGGCAAAAGAAATGCTGCAGCCCATAGGGATCTCCTGGAACCCCAATACCCTGGGTACCTAGGTACCATATACTAGGGAATTATAAGGTTGTTCCAGTGTGCCATCAGAATTATTAAAATTAGTCACTAGCCTGCAGTGACAATTTTAAAATCAGAGAGAGCATAAACACTGAGGTTCTGGTTAGCGGAGCCTCAGTGATACAGTTAGGCACCACACAGGGAACACATACATGGCACACTTTCTGAGAACTGGGGTCCTGGCTAACAGGATCCCAGTGACACAGGCAAAAACAAACATACATACAAGTAAAAATGGGGGTAACATGCCAGGTAAGATGGTACTTTCCTACACAACCCCCCCCCCCCAAACGAGGTACAATAAGGCTAACCTTGCCCAGATGAGTCTTCATTGTCTAAGTGGAAATATCTGGAGAGTCCATCTGCATTGGAGTGAATACTCCCAGGTCTATGTTCCACTGTATAGTCCATTCCTTGTAAGGATATGGACCACCTCAACAATTTAGGGTTTTCACCTTTCATTTGTTTTAGCCAAAGTAGAGGTTTGTGGTCTGTCTGAACAATAAAGTGGGTACCAAACAGGTATGGTCTCAACTTTTTCAGTGCCCAGACCACAGCAAAGGCCTCCCTCTCTATGGCAGACCAACGCTTTTCTCTAGGGGTCCACCCCCTGCTGATAAAAGCAACAGGTTGATCCTGGCCCTCAGTATTAAGCTGTGATAGCACTGCCCCAACTCCCAATTAAGAAACATCAGTCTGGACTATGAACTTTTTGGAGTAGAAAGGGCTTTTTAGGATAGGTGCAGAGCGCATGGCCTGTTTGAGCTCATCAAACGCTTTTTGACAGATAGCTGTCCACTATACCTTTCTAGGCATCTTTTTACTAGTGAGGTCATTAAGAGAAGCTGCAATGGAGCCATAATTCTTAATAAACCTCCTATAGTACCCTCTGAGGCCTAGAAAGGCTCTCATCAGGGTTTGAGTTGTAGGGGGAGCCCATTCCATAATGGTCTGTATCTTCCCCTGCAGTGGTGCAATCTGTTCCCCAACTACCAGGTGGCCCAGATAAACCACTTTCCCCTGCCCTATGTGGCACTTTGAGGCCTTGATAGTGAGGCCTGCCTTTTGCAGGGCCTCCAAAACTTTCCATAGGTGGACCAGGTGATCATCCCAGGGGGAGCTAAAGACAGCTATATCATCCAGATCTGCTGCACTAAAAGCCTCCAGCCCTTGCAGGACTGTGTTCACCAACCTTTGAAAAGTGTCATGGGCATCACAGTGAATTGATAGTGCCCTCCAATGGCTGAAAATGCAGTTTTGGGTTTAGCATCTGCTAATAATTTAATCTGCCAATACCCTTGAGTTAAATCAAAAGTGCTCAGATACTTGGCAGAAGCCAGTGTATCAATCAGCTCATCTGCCCTGGGTATAGGGTGAGTGTTAGAAATGGGGTCTTTGGTTGGCAGTCAGGTTACCCCCTGTCCAAGCAAGGACCCTCACTCTAGTCAGGGTAAGTCACACACAATCCAAATTATCCTGTGCCCACCCTCTGGTAGTTTGGCACTGAGGAGTCAGGCTTAACTTAGAAGGCAATGTGTAAGGTATTTGTGCAATAAATCATACAATAACACAATATTGCACCACAAAAATACACCACACAGTGTTTAAAAAAAAATATAATATTTATCTGGGTATTTGCAGGTCAAAACGATAAAAGATGCAATAAGAAATTGTAGAGATATCACTGAAAAGTGATATGAAGTGTGTTAAGTCTTTAAAAAGCAAACAAAGGGGGTCATTCCGACCCCGGCGGTCAAGGACCGCCGGGGCCGGGGATGCGGGAGGACCGCCAACAGGCTGGCGGTGCCCCGCAGGGCATTCTGACCGCGGCGGTTTGGCCGCGGTCAGACAAGGAAAACCGGCGGTCTCCCGCCGGTTTTCCACTGCCCTGGGAATCCCCCATGGCGGCGCAGCTTGCTGCGCCGCCATGGGGGATTCTGACACCCCATACCGCCATCCTGTTCCTGGTGGGTCGCCCGCCAGGAACAGGATGGCGGTATGGGGTGTTGTGGGGCCCCTGGGGGCCCCTGCAGTGCCCATGCCAATGGCATGGGCACTGCAGGGGCCCCCGTAAGAGTGCCCCACTTTGTATTTCAGTGTCTGCTTTGCAGACACTGAAATACGCGACGGGTGCCACTGCACCCGTCGCACATACCCACTCCGCCTGCTCCATTCGGAGCCGGCTTCCTCGTGGGGAGGGGTTTCCCGCTGGGCTGGCGGGCGGCCTTCTGGCGGTTGCCCGCCAGCCCAGCGGGAAAGCCAGAATGGCCTCCGCGGTCTTTCGACCGCGGAGCGGCCATATGGCGGCTCCCTCCAAGTGGGCGGCGACCGCCGCCCGCGGGGATCAGAATGACCCCCAAAGTCTCTTTCAAGCACAAAGTACCTGATTTGGAGGGAAAAATCTCCGCAAAGAGCCGCAGAGGAGGAGATGCATGGAAAATGGTGTGCGTCGGTTTCGCCCCTTCACACATGGACTTGCGTCGTTATTTTTCATGCAGGGAAATCGATTTATGGCGTGCGGACAGTCTCCTCTGTGGGTCGCGGGGTTTTCAGATGCACCGAGGTCTGTGCGTGGAATCCTGGGTTTGTTGTCCGGCTGCGCATCGTTCCGGTGGTCTGTGCGTGGAATTTTCTCCCTCACGGCAGGCGTCGTGACGATTTCCTCTCTGGAAGTCGGGCGGCGTTGTCCAGGCACGCCGTGCATCGAAGTTCCGGTCGCAACGCAGACGTCGCATCGATCTTTTCCTTGCGGGGTCGAGCGGCGTCTTTCCGGATCGGCGTGCAGTGAATTTTTCACCGTGAAGCAAGCTGTGCATCTAATTTTTCGGCGCACAAGGAGTCCAGTTGAAAGATGGAAGTCTTTTTGGTCCTGAGACTTCAGGGAACAGGAGGCAAGCTCTATCCAAGCCCTTGGAGAGCACTTCTGCAGCAAGGCAAGAGTTCAGCAAGGCAGCAGGCCAACAGCAAGGCAGCAGTCCTTTGTAGAAAGCAGTCAGGTGAGTCCTTTGAGCAGCCAGGCAGTTTTTCTTGGCAGAATGCAGGTTCTGGTTCAGGTTTCTTCTCCAGCAAGTGTCTGAGGTGGTAGGGCAGAGGCCCTGTTTTATACCCACATGTGCCTTTGAAGTGGGGGAGACTTCAAAGAGTGGCTTAGAAGTGCACCAGGTCCCCTTTCAGTTCAATCCTGTCTGCCGGGGTCCCAGTAGGGGGTGTGGCAGTCCTTTGTGTCAGAGCAGGCCCTCCATCCTCCCAGCCCAGGAAGACCCATTCAAAATGCAGATGTATGCAAGTGAGGCTGAGTACCCTGTGTTTGGGGTCTGTCTGAGTGAATGCACAAGGAGCTGTCAACTAAACCTAGCCAGACGTGGATTGTAAGGCACAGAAAGATTTCAGTGCAAAGAAATGCTCACTTTCTAAAAGTGGCATTTCTAAAATGGTAATATTAAATCCAACTTCACCAGTCAGCAGGATTTTGTATTACCATCCTGGCCATACTAAATATGACCTTCCTACTCCCTTCAGATCAGCAGCTACCACTTCAACAATGAATGAGGGCAGCCCCAATGTTAGCCTAAGAAGCGACCAGGCCTCACAGTAGTGTAAAAGTGAATTTAGGAGTTTTACACTACCAGGACATGTAAACTACACAGGTACATGTCCTGCCTTTTACCCACACAGCACCCTGCCCTAGGGGTTACCTAGGACACACATTAGGAGTGACTTATATGTAGAGAAAGGGGAGGTTTAGGCTTGGCAAGTACTTTTAAATGCCAAGTCAAAGTGACAGTGAAACTGCACACACAGGCCTTGCAATGGCAGGCCTGAGACAAGGTAAAAGTGGCTAATTGAGTGGGTGGCACAACCAGTGCTGCAGGCCCACTAGTAGCATTTAATCTACAGGCCCTAGGCACATATAGTGCACATTACTAGGGACTTATAAGTAAATTAAATAGTCCAATTGGGTATGATCCAAGGTTACCATGTTTAAAGGGAGAGAGCATATGCACTTTAGCACTGGTTAGCAGTGGTAAAGTGCGCAGAGTCTAAAAGCAAGCAAAAACAGAGTCCAAAAAGTAGAGGGAGGCAGGCAAAAAGTTAGGGGTGACCACCCTAAGGCTGTCAGGTCTAACAGTGAGCATCTGTCTTGGTTACTTGGTTGAGCCCTCTATAGTCAACACAAATCCTCATCTCTCTTTAACCACCCTTACTGTGAGGTTTTGGGACAAGCACCACTGGGCTGGCCCATGGGCTTTCTGAAGGCTCAATCACCCCTAAGTCTAACATCTTCTGAACTTCTTGTTTTATGCAGTCCTTGACATGGTTAGGCTGCCTATAAATCTTACTTTTGACAGTTAAACTGTCTCCAGTATTGATTGGATGCTCACACCAAGTAGTGGTACCTGGTATCAGTGAGAAGAGTTCAGAAAACTGACTTAAGAGATTTATGCAGTTGTCCTTCTGCTCAGCAGTAAGGCAACCTGCAAGTACTACTCCCTCCACTAAGCCATCAGCTTCAGTGGTGGAGAACAGATCAGGGAGAGGGTCACTCTCTTCTTCCTGGCCTTCATCAGTTGCCATGAGCAGGGTGAGATCAGCCCTGTCATAGTAGGGTTTTAGGCGGTTGACATGGAGCACCCTAAGGGGACTCCAGGCAGTGCCCAGGTCTACCAAGTAGGTAACCTCACCCTTTTTCTCAACATTTAGATGGGGTCCACTCCATTTGTCCTGGAGTGCTCTTGAGGCCACAGGCTCCAATACCCACACCTTCTGTCCTGGGTGGTACTGGGTCAGGACAGCCTTCTGGTCATGCCATTGCTTTTGCAGCTCCTGGCTGGCCTGAAGGCTTTTACTGGTCTTTGTCATGTACTCAGTCATTCTTGATCTTAGGCCAAATACATAATCCACAATGTCTTGTTTAGGAGCTTTTAGAGGTTGTTCCCAACCCTCCTAAACAAGTGCAAGGGGACCTTTCACAGGGTGCCCAAAGAGGAGTTCAAGGGGCTAAAGCCCACTCCTTTTTGAGGTACCCCCCTTTCAGCAAAAATGAGGCAAAGTAAGAAGACATCCCATCTCCTTCTGAGTTTTTCAGGGAGTCCCATTATCATACCTTTGAGGGTTTTATTAACCTTTTCAACCAGACCATTTGTTTGTGGATGATAAGGAGTAGTGAACTTATATGTTACACCACACTCCTTCCACATTGCTTTGAGGTATGCAGACATGAAGTTACTACCTCTGTCTGACACCACTTCCTTAGGGAAACCCACCCTGGAAAAGATTCCCAGGAGGGCCTTTGCCACTGCAGGAGCTGTAGTGGTCCTTAAGGGGATGGCTTCAGGATACCTAGTGGCATGGTCCACTACCAGAAGGATAAACCTATTGCCTGAAGCTGTTGGAGGGTCAAGGGGGCCAACTATGTCAACCCCTACCCTTTCAAAGGGCATCCCAACCACAGGAAGTGGAAATAAGGGGGCCTTTGGAGTGCCACCAGTCTTGGCACTGGCTTGGCAGGTCACACAAGAGCGACAAAACTCTTTGGTGTCCTCTGACATATGAGGCCTGTGAAACAATGGAACAAGTCTGTCCCAAGTTTTACTTTGTAGAAACTCTCTGTATTGCAAAGGGATGACCAATCTCCTGGCAGCTCCAGGTTTAGGGTCCCTTGATTCAGTATACAGGTGTTACGTACTGCGCTGGACTTCTCACCTCTGGATTTCGGATTGGCGAATACACCAAGTCTTCTACAGGTCCTGGATACTCCCAGATAAGGGCGACCCCTTCTAGTAGCCACGGTGCCGCTTGACAGGCTACGCCAAAGCAGACCGTACCCTCCAGAAGGAGTCCCAGAGGGAAAAAACCTCTAACAGGAACTCCTGAATGAAAACAAGAAAAAAAAAACAGGACTTGACAACAGGAAACAAAAATAGGCAATATCCAGGGTAAAAGGCAGGAAAAAAGGAACAGGCAAAAATATCCCAAGGCAAAAGCAGGAACAAAGAACAGGCAAAAATCTCCCAAGGCAAAAGCAGGAACAAAGAACGGGCAAAAATCTCCCAAGGCAAAAAAGCAGAAACAAAGAACAGGAGCGAACAGCACAACCAGAAGGAAGTGTTTGCAACGCAAGGAGGAACAAGACTGACTGACTTATACACTGAGAAAAGGGAAGTGACATCACAGGAAAAGGAAGTAACACCATCTTGGATTGGGAAAAGCCCATAGACCAGTATAGGAAAAAGAAAGTAGTATAAAAGAAAAACAGAGCATGCTGGGACAAAAACACAAAGAAGACAAGATGGACACAACATGGATAGAGACAGGCAAAAGGACCAACAAAAACCCACCACCAACAACAAAAGAAGAAAAAAGGGCTACAAGTAAGTGTAGCGCGACCGGGAGCGAAATATATGCTTTCCAGAAAGCATAGCCAAAAAACGCGGGGAACGGCGCTCCGAATATTGGTAGCGCGTTCCACCTGCGAGGACAGAAAGAGACGCCGTGTCAGAGCGCGGCGTTACAACAGGAGGTTGTCTTCCCAATACACCTAATGGCTATCACTGGCATCCCCTCTCTGCTGTTTGACAGCTTGCTGTCTCAAACCCTCTAGTGTGGGACATGTCTGCTGTGCCACACTCAGATCTTCCCTAGTAGGCCCCCCTGCACCCAAAAGCTCAGCAGTGTCTGCTGCCATGTCCTCTGCTGTAGGTTCTGCACAGGGAGAGGATTCCTCTTCCTCAAAAGGGGAATCTTCTGGTGAGGGAGGGATATTGGGCAAGGATTTACCCTTCATACCCCTAGCTTTTGGGAGCACTTGGTCCATTGTTCCAGGATCCAAGTTTCCCTGTCCTTTTTGCTTTTTGGCCTGAGCCCTTGTCAAAGCAAAAATATACCCAGGAATGCCTAGCATTGCTGCATGAGCCTCCAACTCCACTTCAGCCCAAGCTGATGTCTCCAAATCATTGCCCAGTAAGCAATCTACAGGTAATTCAGTGGCTACCACAACTTTCTTTGGACCAGTAACTCCCCCCCCCCAGCTGATATTCACAACAGCCATGGGGTGGCTAAGTGTGTTATTATGAGCATCAGTCACTTGGTACTGCTGACCAAGTAGGTGTTGATCAGGGTGAACCAGTTTCTCTATAACCATAGTTACACTGGCTCCTGTGTCCCTGTAGGCCTCAACCTCAACACCATTAATTAGGGGTAGTTGCTTGTACTTACCCATATTAAGGGGTCAAGCAACCAAGGTGGCAAAGTCAATGCCACCATCAGATACTAAAACAGCCTCTGTGGTCTCCCTAACAAGACCAACCCCAACTACACTGCCAATAGTGAGCCCAGCTACACCCTTGGATTGGCTATTTGTAGTAGACTTCCCACCACCACTGCTCTTACTACGGGAACTAGAGGTTGCAGGTGGGGTTGTGGTAGTGGGAGCCTTGGTGTTTTTCTTTGGACAAGTGGCATCACTTGCCCAATGGCCTTTTACTTTACATAAATAACTCCATGGCTTTTTCGGATTGTGTGAAGGGCCCACCACCCTCAGAGGATTTTTGTGGGCCTGATGAACACTCAGAATGTTTTTGTATCTTTGTCCCCACCCTTGTCAGAAGACTTACCATCCTTCTTCTTGCCATCCTTGTCACCCCCGTATGAACTGTTCTGTTCACTCTTGTTCTGACCCATTTGTCTGCCTTCTTTCCCAATTCTTGGGGAGAGGTCAGATCTGAGTCTACCAATTACTGGTGCAACAAATCAGACACACAATTGTTCAAAATATGCTCTCTCAGGATCAGATTATACAGGCTTTCATAGTCAGTCACCTTACTGCCATGTAACCAACCCTCCAAGGCCTTCACTGAACAGTCTACAAAGTCTGTCCAGTCTTGAGAGGACTCTTTTCTCGTGTCTCTGAACTTAATCCTGTATTGTTCAGTGGTTAAGTCAAATCCATCCAAGAGTGCATCCTTCAAAACTTTGTAATTGTTAGCATCACTTTCTCTGACAGTAAGGAGCCTATCCCTACCCTTACCAGGGAAAGATAGCCACAATATAGCATCCCACGGCCTTTGAGGGACCAACTGTACCATACTGGCCCTCTCAAGTGCAGCAAACAACTTGTTAATGTCATCACCCTCCTTGTAAGGGGGGGCTATCTTATGCAGGTTTCTGGAATCTTGCTCTCTAACAGGATTGCTATAAAAAACACTGCTGCTGCCACCATGAGGAACTAACCTCAACCTCTGCCCTTCCCTCTCCACATCCAGAGATTCCCTGTCTAAGACCAGCTGCTGCTGTTTAGGCTTCAGCCTGGCCTCTTCCAACCTCAGCTTTCTGAGTTCCCTTTCCATTAAGTTATCCTCAGGGTCGGAGGCTTGGGAATTGTGAGACACAGAAGAAATGTGGGAATTGGCAGAGCGACCTGTCCCTAACTGGCTGGACTCTAGTAACCTGGCCTTTAGGAGTGAAAGGTGCCCTACTAGTGTGTGACCCCCTCCCACTACCGGTGTCACTAGATGGCCTGTTAGCTGACAGGTCCTTGGAAGAACCCTCCCCAGCAACCTCAGGGGACTCCTCTGAGTCTGGCTGGGTACCCCCCTCCTCTACCTCCTGATCCTGGGATGGGCCAGACTGGTTCTGGTCACTTTCTAGGAGAAGGCTAAGGAGAATATCTTTTGTAGGATTCTTACCAATTGCTAAACCTCTTTCAATGCAGAGACCCCTCAAACTTTTAAAGTTTAGATTCCCATATTTTGCCTGGACAACTGTGGGAGTAAGCTCTACTGCAGACATGACAGAAAAGGTTTAGGACAGAGAGAGAGAAAACGTTTTTGGAACTTTTCAAAGAACAGAGAAAAACTTTTTTAAACTTTTGAAAACTTTTGAAAGTTTTCAGAAACTTTTCAGAAACTTTTTAGAAAGTTTTAGAGAAGGAAAGTTAAACTGTTTAGGTTACTGTGTGTATTTTGAAGTATTTGGTATATGTTTAACTTATGAAAAGCACCAATGACAAAGTGGTAAAGCAGTTACAAGTACTTATCCCACCGCTGCACCACCAATGTAGGAGGCTGGCTTGGCTTATAGTGGGTACCTGATGGTGCTTACACCTTGTGCCAGGTCCAGTTATCCCTTATTAGTAGATTAGAAGTGTTCTAGCAGCTTAGGCTGATAGAGGTAGCTATAGCAGAGCATCTTAGGGTCAACTAGGAGACATGCAAAGCTCCTACTATACCCCTTATATCATATAGCACTATATCACAAGAAAACACAATACTCAGAGTTACTAAAAATAAAGGTACTTTATTTTAGTGACAATATGCCAAAAGTATCTCGGAGGATATACTCCCTTAGGAGGTAAGTAATATACACAAAATATACACACAAACCAAAATCAGGTAAGTAAAACACTTAGAAAAGTAGTGCAAACACTGTAGAACACAATAGAATGTAATAGGAGAAAATAGGCCTAGGGGCAACATAAACCCTATACTCCAAAAGTGGAATGCGAACCATGAATGGACCCCAGGCCTAGTGTAGTGTGTGGAGGGTTGCTGGGAGTGTAAGAAAACACCAAGGGTGTCCAAGATATCCCAACCCAAGACCCTGAAAAGTAGGAATAAAGTTACCCTACTACCCCAGAAAGACAGTAAAGTTGAGATAGGGGATTCTGGACAGGCAACAACTGACTGCAAAGCACTGAAGAAGGATTCCTTGACCTGAGGACCTGCAAAGGAAGGGGACCAAGTCCAAGAGTCACGCAAGTGTCCGGGGGGGGGGGGGCCAGGAGCCCACTAAACCCCGGATGAAGGTACAAAAGGGCTGCCTTCGGGTGGAAGAAGCCAAAGATTCTGCAACAACGGAAGGTGCCAGGAACTTCTCCTTTGGTCAGATGTTGCGGTTTTGCACGGATCCTGGAGCAGTCAGCAGTCGATCCTTGGCAGACGTCGAAGAGGGAAGTGCAGAGGAACTCTGGTGAGCTCTTGCATTCGTTATCTGAAGAGAAACCCACAGGAGAGATCCTAAATAGCCCTCATAGGAGGATTGGCTACCTAACCAGGTAAGAGCCTATCAGGAGGGGTCTCTTTACTTCACCTGCTGGCACTGGCCACTCAGAGGTCTCCATTGTGCCCTCACACCTCTGCATTCAAGATGGCAGAGGTCTGGGACACACTGGAGGAGCTCTGGGCACCACCCCTGGGGTGGTGATGGACAGGGGGAGTGGTCACTCCCCTTTCCTTTGTCCAGTTTTACGCCAGAGCAGGGGCTGGGAGATCCCTGGACCGGTGTAGACTGGTTTATGCAAGGAGGGCACCTTCTGTGCCCTTCAAAGCATTTTCAGAGGCCAGGAGAGGCTACTCCTCTCAGGCCCTTAACACCTATTTCCAAAGGGAGAGGGTGTAACACCCTCTCTCAGAGGAAATCCTTTGTTCTGCCTTCCTTGGACCGGGCTGCCCAGGCCCCAGGGGGGAAGACACCTGTCTGAGGGTTGACAGCAGCAGTAGCTGCAGAGAAAACCCTAGAGAGCTAGTTTGGCAGTACCCGGGTTCCATGCTGGAGCCCCAGGGATGCATGGGATTGTCCCCCCAAAACCAGAATGGTATTGGGGTTGCAATTCCATGACGATAGACATGTTACATGGCTATGTTCGGGGTTGCCATTGTGAAGCTACACATAGGTATTGACGTATATGTAGTTCACGCGTGTAATGTAATGCAAACACAAAGTCCAGGGAATTTGCCCTGAACAATGTGGGGGCACCTTGGCTAGTGCCAGGGTGCCCTCGCACTAAGTAACTTTGCACCTAACCTTCACTAACTGAGGGTTAGACATAAAGGTGACTTATTAGTTACTTAAGTGCAGTGTAAAATGGCTGTGAAATAACGTGGACGTTATTTCACTCAGGCTGCAGTGGCAGTCCTGTGTAAGAATTGTCTGAGCTCCCTATGGGTGGCAAAAGAAATGCTGCAGCCCATAGCGATCTCCTGGAACCCCAAAACCCTGGGTAACTAGGTACCATATACTAGGGAATTATAAGGGTGTTCCAGTGTGCCATCAGAATTGGTAAAATTAGTCACTAGCCTGCAGTGACAATTTTAAAATCAGAGAGAGCATAAACACTGAAGTTCTGGTTAGCGGAGCCTCAGTGATACAGTTAGGCACCACACAGGGAACATATACATGGCATACTTTATGAGCACTGGTGTCCTGGCTAGCAGGATCCCAGTGACACAGGCAAAAACATACATACAAGTAAAAATGGGGGTAACATGCCAGGCAAGATGGTACTTTCCTACAGAGACATACCCCCGTGTACAGACCCCTGGTGGACCTGGCGACAATGGAGAACAGGCACATTATCCTAACCTACAGACTTGATAGGGCCACAATCCAAGAGCTGTGTGCCCAATTGGAGCCAGACCTGGTTTCAGCTACCCGCCACCCCACAGGTATCCCCACTCTAGTGCAGGTCCTGTCAGTGCTCCATTTCTTGGCAAGTGGTTCCTTCCAAGCGAAAGAGGCCATGGCATCAGGGATGTCACAGCCTATGTTCTCAAACGTGCTGACAGAGTGTTGTCTGCCGTGATGAAACACATGCGCAGCTACATCGTATTCCCCCAGGTGGAGGATTTGGCCACAGTGAAGGTTGACTCCCATGCAATGGGACATATCCCCAACATCATTGGTGCTATTCATGGTACACATATTGCCTTTGTCCCCTCCCGGAGAAATGAACAGGTGTTCAGAAATCAAAAGAGCTTTCACTCTCTGAATGTGCAGATAATGTGCCTGGCGGACCAGTATATCTCCCAGGTCATTGCAAAGTATCCTGGCTCTGTGTATCATGCCTTTATCTTGAGGAATTGCAGCATCCCATATGTGATGTCTCAACTCCAGAGGCACAGGGTGTGGCTAATAGGTGAGGCCATGGTCCCCACCCAGTGCCTGGTGGTATATGGGTGTGGGGTTGGCACTAAGGGTGAGTGTCTGGCTAACAGGTATCCCTCAATATTTACAGGTGACTCTGGTTAACCCAACCTCTCATGGCTACTGACCCCAGTGAGGAATGCCAGGACAAGAGCAGAGGAAAGGTTACAATGAGGCACATGGGCGAACAAGGAGTATCATTGAGCGCACCTTTGGCCTCCTGAATGCCAGATTCCGGTGCCTCCATCTGACAGGTGGATCCCTGTACTACTCACCCAAGAAGGTCTGCCAGATCATCGTTGCATGTTGCACAACCTGGCCTTGAGACACAAGGTGCCTTTTCTGCAGGAGGATGAGACTGGAGATGGTCATGTGGCAGCGGTGGAGCCTGTGGACAGTGATGAAGAGGAGGCAGAGGAAGAGGATGTGGACAACAGAACTACTATAATTTAACAGTACTTCCAGTGACACACAGGTAAGACACAGTAACTTCACCTTCCATTGCAGTTTTATGTTGGACATTGTACATGGCAGCCAGATTTTCCAAAATCTATGGCCACTTACTGTACCCCATGGCATCTCTGTTTTCAGATATCTGTGCCCCACTCTGGCTCCCGGTGTGTTTACTGCTGCCCACTACAGGTCATACCTATGTATATATAACTGTACATTTGAATTGCAATGTTTATAGCTTGTTCAACTAATACATTTTTCAATCAATTGACAGACTCCATACTTGTATTAGTTCCAAGGGTGTTTATTTCTGTGATAATAAGTGTAGGGGGTATTGCAGTGGGCTGGGTTGATGATGGAGGAATGTCCAGGATAGAGTCCAGTCTATTGGTATCACAGATGCATTGTCCAAGGGGGCATAGGGAGTAGGGCAATGGCAGTTCAAGGTGGAAAGGGTGGACAGGGTGACATAGTGGGACACAAGGGTGACATTCAGGGGAGTCTTATTTCCTGGCGGGGGTCTTGGCAGTGTTCTCTGGCTTCTACCTGGAACGCAGGGACCTTCTGCGTGGTGGTTCTCCTTCTGCAGCGGGAGGGGTGCTGGTAGCCTGTTTTTCCTGTGGCGGGGCCTCCGGTCCACTAGTGGCAGCGGAGGTGGAGGGCTGTTCATCGGTGTGGCTAGTGTCAGGGGCCCGTTGGTGTGTGTTAGAAATGGGGTTTTAGGTTGGCAGTCAGGTTACCCCCTGTCCAAGCAAAAGCCCTCACTCTAGTCAGGGTAAGTCACACACAATCCAAGATTATCCTGTGCCCACACTCTGGTAGCTTGGCACGAGCAGTCAGGCTTAACTTAGAAGGCAATGTGTAAAGTATTTGTGCAATAAATCATACAATACCACCATATAGCACCACAAAAATACACCACAGTGTTTAGAAAAATATATAATATTTATCAGGATAATTGTAGGTCAAAACGAATAAAGTTGCAATGTGAATTTGTAGAGATATCACTGAAAAGTGATATAAAGTGTCTTAAGTCCTTAAAAAGCAAACAAAGTCTCTTTCAAGCACAAAGTACCTGATTTGGAGTGGAAAATCTCCTCAGAGGGCCACAGAAGAAGAGATACGTGGAAAAAGGGAGTGTGTGTCGATTTCTCCCCAGCACACACGGACTTGCATTGTTATTTTTCACGTGGGGAAGTCGTGCATAATTTTCCGGTGTGCGGACAGTCTCTTTCTGTGGATCGCAGGGATTACCAGATGTCCCGGGTCTGTGCGTGGATTCTCCTGCTTGTTTACAGGCTGCGCGTCGTTCTGCGGGGCTGTGCGTCGAAGTTTCGCTCTCACGGCAGGCGTCGCGGCGATTTCTCCTCTGGAGGTCGGGCGGCGTTGTCCTTGCGAGGCCGTGTGTCGAAGTTCCGGTTGTCCCGAAGGCGTCGCGTCGATCAGCGTCGGTGTACGGCGTTTTTCTCGCCACGGAACAAACTTTGCGTCGAAAATTTCGGCGCACGAAGCGTCCAAGTGAAAAAGAGAAGTCTTTTTGGTCCTGAGACTTCAGGGATCAGGAGGCAAACTCTATCCAAGCCCTTGGAGAGCACTTTTACAGCCAGACAAGAGTTCAGCAAGGCAGCAGGGCAACAGCAAGGCAGCAGTCCTTTGTAGAAAGCAGTCAGGTGAGTCCTTTAGGCAGCCAGGCAGTTCTTCTTGGCAGGATGCAGGTTCTGGTTCAGGTTTCTTCTCCAGCAAGTGTCTGATGAGGTAGGGCAGAGGCCCTGTTTTATACCCAAATGTGCCTTTGAAGTGGAGGAGACTTCAAAGAGTGGCTAAGAAGTGCACCAGGTCCCCTTTCAGTTCAATCCTGTCTGCCAGGGTCCCAGTAGGGGGTGTGGCAGTCCTTTGTGTGAGAGCAGGCCCTCCACCCTCCCAGCCCAGGAAGACCCATTCAAAATGCAGATGTATGCAAGTGAGGCTGAGTACCTTGTGTTTGGGGTGTGTCTGAGTGAATGCACAAGGAGCTGTCAACTAAGCCCAGCCAGACGTGGATTGTAAGGCACAGAAAGATTTAAGTGCAAAGAAATGCTCACTTTCTAAAAGTGGCATTTCTAGAATAGTAATATTAAATCCAACTTCACCAGTCAGCAGGATTTTATATTACCATTCTGGCCATACTAAATATGACCTTCCTACTCCTTTCAGATCAGCAGCTACCACTTCAATACTGTATGAGGGCAGCCCCAATGTTAGCCTATGAAGGGAGCATGCCTCACAGTAGTGCAAAAACCAATTTAGGAGTTTTACACTACCAAGACATGTAAACTACACAGGTACATGTCCTGCCTTTCACCCACACAGCACCCTGCTCCAGGGGTTACCTAGGGCACACATTAGAGGTGACTTATATGTGGAGAAAGGGGAGGTTTAGGCTTGGCAAGTACTTTTAAATGCCAAGTCGAGGTGACTGAAACTGCACACACAGGCCTTGCAGTGGCAGGCCTGAGACAAGGAAAAGGGGCTACTTAAGTGGTTGGCACAACCAGTGCTGCAGGCCCACTAGTAGCATTTAATCTACAGCCCCTAGGCACATAGAGTGCACATTACTAGGGACTTATAAGTAAATTAAATAGTTCAATCAGGTATGATTCAAGGTTACTGTAAAGAAATGGCTCCCTGTTGCAGTTACCCCCCACTTTTTGCCTGATACTGATGCTGACTTGACTGAGAAGTGTGCTGGGACCCTGCTAACCAGGCCCCAGCCCCAGTGTTCCTTCACCTAAAATGTACCATTGTATCCACAATTGGCACACCCTGGCATTCAGATAAGTCCCTTGTAACTGGTACTTCTAGTACCAAGGGCCCTGATGCCAAGAAAGGTCTCTAAGGGCTGCAGCATGTCTTATGCCACCCTAGAGACCCCTCACTCAGCACAGACACACTGCTTACAAGCCTGTGTGTGCTAGTGAGAACAAAATGAGTAAGTCGACATGGCACTCCCCTCAGGGTGCCATGCCAGCCTCTCACTGCCTATGCAGTATAGGTAAGACACCCCTCTAGCAGGCCTTACAGCCCTAAGGCAGGGTGCACTATACCATAGGTGAGGGTACCAGTGCATGAGCACTGTGCCCCTACAGTGTCTAAACAAAACCTTAGACATTGTAAGTGCAGGGTAGCCATAAGAGTATATGGTCTGGGAGTCTGTTTTACACGAACTCCACAGCACCATAATGGCTACACTGAAAACTGGGAAGTTTGGTATTAAACTTCTCAGCACAATAAATGCACACTGATGCCAGTGTACATTTTATTGTCAAATACACCCCAGAGGGCACCTTAGAGGTGCCCCCTGAAACTTAACCGACTATCTGTGTAGGCTGACTAGTTTTAGCAGCCTGCCACAAACCGAGACATGTTGCTGGCCCCATGGGGAGAGTGCCTTTGTCACTCTGAGGCCAGTAACAAAGCCTGCACTGGGTGGAGATGCTAACACCTCCCCCAGGCAGGAATTGTCACACCTGGCGGTGAGCCTCAAAGGCTCACCTCCTTTGTGCCAACCCAGCAGGACACTCCAGCTAGTGGAGTTGCCCGCCCCCTCCGGCCAGGCCCCACTTTTGGCGGCAAGGCCGGAGAAAATAATGAGAAAAACAAGGAGGAGTCACTGGCCAGTCAGGACAGCCCCTAAGGTGTCCTGAGCTGAAGTGACTCTAACTTTTAGAAATCCTCCATCTTGCAGATGGAGGATTCCCCCAATAGGGTTAGGATCGTGACCCCCTCCCCTTGGGAGGAGGCACAAAGAGGGTGTACCCACCCTCAGGGCTAGTAGCCATTGGCTACTAACCCCCCAGACCTAAACACGCCCTTAAATTTAGTATTTAAGGGCTACCCTGAACCCTAGAAAATTAGATTCCTGCAACTACAAGAAGAAGGACTGCCCAGCTGAAAACCCCTGCAGCGGAAGACCAGAAGACGACAACTGCCTTGGCTCCAGAAACTCACCGGCCTGTCTCCTGCCTTCCAAAGATCCTGCTCCAGCGACGCCTTCCAAAGGGACCAGCGACCTCGACATCCTCTGAGGACTGCCCCTGCTTCGAAAAGACAAGAAACTCCCGAGGACAGCGGACCTGCTCCAAGAAAAGCTGCAACTTTGTTTCCAGCAGCTTTAAAGAACCCTGCAAGCTCCCCGCAAGAAGCGTGAGACTTGCAACACTGCACCCGGCGACCCCGACTCGGCTGGTGGCGATCCAACACCTCAGGAGGGGCCCCAGGACTACTCTGATACTGTGAGTACCAAAACCTGTCCCCCCTGAGCCCCCACAGCGCCGCCTGCAGAGGGAATCCCGAGGCTTCCCCTGACCGCGACTCTTTGAACCTAAGGTCCCGACGCCTGGGAGAGACCCTGCACCCGCAGCCCCCAGGACCTGAAGGACCGGACTTTCACTGGAGAAGTGACCCCCAGGAGTCCCTCCCCCTTGCCCAAGTGGAGGTTTCCCCGAGGAATCCCCCCCTTGCCTGCCTGCAGCGCTGAAGAGATCCCGAGATCTCTCATAGACTAACATTGCGAACCCGACGCTTGTTTCTACACTGCACCCGGCCGCCCCCGCGCCGCTGAGGGTGAAATCTCTGTGTGGACTTGTGTCCCCCCCGGTGCCCTACAAAACCCCCCTGGTCTGCCCTCCGAAGACGCGGGTACTTACCTGCAAGCAGACCGGAACCGGGGCACCCCCTTCTCTCCATTCTAGCCTATGTGTTTTGGGCACCACTTTGAACTCTGCACCTGACCGGCCCTGAGCTGCTGGTGTGGTGACTTTGGGGTTGCTCTGAACCCCCAACGGTGGGCTACCTTGGACCAAGAACTAAGCCCTGTAAGTGTCTTACTTACCTGGTTAACCTAACAAATACTTACCTCCCCTAGGAACTGTGAAAATTGCACTGTGTCCACTTTTAAAACAGCTATTTGTGAATAACTTGAAAAGTATACATGCAATTTTGATGATTTGAAGTTCCTAAAGTACTTACCTGCAATACCTTTCGAATGAGATATTACATGTAGAATTTGAACCTGTGGTTCTTAAAATAAACTAAGAAAAGATATTTTTCTATATAAAAACCTATTGGCTGGATTTGTCTCTGAGTGGGTGTACCTCATTTATTGTCTATGTGTATGTACAACAAATGCTTAACACTACTCCTTGGATAAGCCTACTGCTCGACCACACTACCACAAAATAGAGCATTGGTATTATCTATTTTTACCACTATTTTACCTCTAAGGGGAACCCTTGGACTCTGTGCATGCTATTCCTTACTTTGAAATAGCACATACAGAGCCAACTTCCTACATTGGTGGATCAGCGGTGGGGTACAAGACTTTGCATTTGCTGGACTACTCAGCCAATACCTGATCACACGACAAAATTCCAAAATTGTCATTAGAAATTCATTTTTACAATTTGAAATTTTTCTAAATTCTTAAAAGTCCTGCTAGGGCCTTGTGTGTTAAGTCCCTGTTTAGCATTGCCTTTTAGAGTTTAAAAGTTTGTTAAAAGGTTTGAAATTAGATTCTAGAAACAGTTTTAGATTCTTTAAAAAGTCTTCCAACTTTTAGCAAAATAATGTCTGATACAGAGATGAATGTGGTGGAACTCGACACCACACCTTACCTCCATCTTAAGATGAGGGAGCTAAGGTCTCTCTGTAATATAAAGAAAATAACCATTGGCTCCAGACCTACCAAAATTCAGCTCCAGGAGCTGTTGGCAGAGTTTGAAAAAGCCAACCCCTCTGAGGATGACTTCACAGAGGAAGAAATTAGTGACTTGGAGGGCAATTCCCCCCTTCCAGTCCTAAATAGGGAGACCAGGACCTCTCAAGCCCTGTCTCCAAAAATGATAGTCAGAAATGTTGCTTCCCTCACAGGAGGGTCCAGCATTTCTGAAATCACTGAGGATGCTCTCAGTGAGGATGACCCCCTGTTAGCCAGGATGGTCAAAAGATTGGCTTTGGAAAAGCAGCTCCTAGCCATAGAAAGGGAAAGAAAAGAGATGGGCCTAGGTCCCATCAATGGTGGCAGCAACTTAAATAGGGTCAGAGATTCTCCTGACATCCTAAAAATCCCCAAAGGGATTGTAACAAAATATGAAGATGGTGATGACATCACCAAATGGTTCACAGCTTTTGAGAGGGCTTGTGTAACCAGAAAAGTGAACAGATCTCACTGGGGTGCTCTCCTTTGGGAAATGTTCACTGGAAAGTGTAGGGATAGACTCCTCACACTCTCTGGAAAAGATGCAGAATCTTATGACCTCATGAAGGGTACCCTGATTGAGGGCTTTGGATTCTCCACTGAGGAGTATAGAATTAGATTCAGGGGGGCTCAAAAATCCTCGAGCCAGACCTGGGTTGATTTTGTAGACTACTTAGTAAAAACACTAGATGGTTGGTTAACTGGAAATGAAGTGTGTGACTATGTTGGGCTTTATAATTTGTTTATGAAAGAACACATTTTAAGTAACTGCTTCAATGAAAAGTTGCATCAGTATCTGGTAGACCTAGGTCCAATTTCTCCCCAAGAATTGGGAAAGAAGGCAGACCACTGGGTCAAGACTAGGGTAACCAAAACTTCCACTGGGGGTGACCAAAAGAAAGGGGTTACAAAAACTCCCCAGGAGAAAGTGGGTGACACTAGAAACAAAGAAAAAGAGTCCTCTGTAGGCCCCCAAAAACCAGAACAGGTGGGTGGGCCCCAAGACACAACCCAAAACAAAGGTGGGTACCAGGGTAAGAACTCGGATGCCACTAAGGCATGGTGCCACAACTGTAAACAGTCTGGGCACCACACCAAGGACACTTCTTGTCCCAAAAACAAACCCCAGAACAAAATTCCAGGGGTAACCAGTGTAGCCATGGGAGATGACTCCTCAGATGAGGAGGTCTTCCTAGCCTTCAACTGGAAACAGGGCCCAACAGGTGAGTTGGAGATTCCAGAGGGAAGTAGACACTTCCACCACCTACTGGTGAATGGAATCCCAACCACTGCCCTGAGAGACACTTGTGCCAGTCACACTATTGTGCATGACAGGCTGGTGCTCTCAAACCAGTACATCCCAGGTGAGACTGCCAGGGTAAGAGTTAGCCTAGACAGGGTCACTAAGAGGCCTGTGGCTTTAGTGCCCATAGAAGTGGGTGGCACTCTTAGCTGGAGAAGGGTAGTAGTCAGTACAGACCTCCCCCTTGATTGTCTCCTTGGAAATGACTACCCAGAGGTTAGTCAGAGCCCAAGAGAGAAACTGGTCCAGTGCCAGTCCTCTCCCAAGGATTCTGGAAGTCCTGCCTCTGCAGTAAATGCAAGCAGGCCCCAGAAGAAGAAGAAAAGAAAACAGAGTAGGAAGGGTGGACAACCTTTAGCCAAGGTTACAGCAAGCCAAGGAGATTCTGCTCCAGTAGGGGAGAACTCCAAAAATGGCCCTGATAAAGTCCAACCTGACCCACAAGAAGTCCTGGCTAGTCAGGCAACTGTTAAACCTGAGTGGGTGGCTCCTCAGCTAACAGAAGAAAGAGTGGAAGAAGGGTGTTTACTACAAGATGTGGTAACCCCCCACTCCAATACAGCAGACAGGCAACCTGAACCCAAAGAAGCCTGTAACTTAGCCCCTTCCCTTTTAGGTGAAGAGCTAAAGGTGTGGTTCTGGGCACTGACAGCTGTCAGTGGCCTCTGCTGGGTGTTAGCCTTTATGGCTGCACTATCCTTAGCATGGTGGTCTGACCCCATGCCAAATAGCAAGTTAGGCCCCCTGACCCTATTGGTCATGGTGGGGTTACTCCAGCTCTGGGTAACCTCTCTGGGTAAGCTAGGGGTGACCCTGGCCAAGATAAGGTTAGCAGAGGTGGACACCTCTAAGACCAAAATAGAAAGAATGGGTGGAGACATTGAAGAGGCAGACAAGAGGCAATTCAGACTAGGTCCTATCACTGTGGAAGTGGGTCAGTTCCCCAAAGGGAATGACCTGAACAGAAGGATGTAAGGCAGAGTAGGCCCTGCAACTAACCAGCCTATTTCTCCTACTCTTCCTCGCCTGACAGACTAGGAAGACTCTCCCAGCTTGGGCTGAGTCTCCTGGCCTGTGGGCTGGGGGGGGCTTGTGTAAAGAAATGGCTCCCTGTTGCAGTTACCCCCCACTTTTTGCCTGATACTGATGCTGACTTGACTGAGAAGTGTGCTGGGACCCTGCTAACCAGGCCCCAGCCCCAGTGTTCCTTCACCTAAAATGTACCATTGTATCCACAATTGGCACACCCTGGCATTCAGATAAGTCCCTTGTAACTGGTACTTCTAGTACCAAGGGCCCTGATGCCAAGAAAGGTCTCTAAGGGCTGCAGCATGTCTTATGCCACCCTAGAGACCCCTCACTCAGCACAGACACACTGCTTACAAGCCTGTGTGTGCTAGTGAGAACAAAATGAGTAAGTCGACATGGCACTCCCCTCAGGGTGCCATGCCAGCCTCTCACTGCCTATGCAGTATAGGTAAGACACCCCTCTAGCAGGCCTTACAGCCCTAAGGCAGGGTGCACTATACCATAGGTGAGGGTACCAGTGCATGAGCACTGTGCCCCTACAGTGTCTAAACAAAACCTTAGACATTGTAAGTGCAGGGTAGCCATAAGAGTATATGGTCTGGGAGTCTGTTTTACACGAACTCCACAGCACCATAATGGCTACACTGAAAACTGGGAAGTTTGGTATCAAACTTCTCAGCACAATAAATGCACACTGATGCCAGTGTACATTTTATTGTCAAATACACCCCAGAGGGCACCTTAGAGGTGCCCCCTGAAACTTAACCGACTATCTGTGTAGGCTGACTAGTTTTAGCAGCCTGCCACAAACCGAGACATGTTGCTGGCCCCATGGGGAGAGTGCCTTTGTCACTCTGAGGCCAGTAACAAAGCCTGCACTGGGTGGAGATGCTAACACCTCCCCCAGGCAGGAATTGTCACACCTGGCGGTGAGCCTCAAAGGCTCACCTCCTTTGTGCCAACCCAGCAGGACACTCCAGCTAGTGGAGTTGCCCGCCCCCTCCGGCCAGGCCCCACTTTTGGCGGCAAGGCCGGAGAAAATAATGAGAAAAACAAGGAGGAGTCACTGGCCAGTCAGGACAGCCCCTAAGGTGTCCTGAGCTGAAGTGACTCTAACTTTTAGAAATCCTCCATCTTGCAGATGGAGGATTCCCCCAATAGGGTTAGGATCGTGACCCCCTCCCCTTGGGAGGAGGCACAAAGAGGGTGTACCCACCCTCAGGGCTAGTAGCCATTGGCTACTAACCCCCCAGACCTAAACACGCCCTTAAATTTAGTATTTAAGGGCTACCCTGAACCCTAGAAAATTAGATTCCTGCAACTACAAGAAGAAGGACTGCCCAGCTGAAAACCCCTGCAGCGGAAGACCAGAAGACGACAACTGCCTTGGCTCCAGAAACTCACCGGCCTGTCTCCTGCCTTCCAAAGATCCTGCTCCAGCGACGCCTTCCAAAGGGACCAGCGACCTCGACATCCTCTGAGGACTGCCCCTGCTTCGAAAAGACAAGAAACTCCCGAGGACAGCGGACCTGCTCCAAGAAAAGCTGCAACTTTGTTTCCAGCAGCTTTAAAGAACCCTGCAAGCTCCCCGCAAGAAGCGTGAGACTTGCAACACTGCACCCGGCGACCCCGACTCGGCTGGTGGCGATCCAACACCTCAGGAGGGGCCCCAGGACTACTCTGATACTGTGAGTACCAAAACCTGTCCCCCCTGAGCCCCCACAGCGCCGCCTGCAGAGGGAATCCCGAGGCTTCCCCTGACCGCGACTCTTTGAACCTAAGGTCCCGACACCTGGGAGAGACCCTGCACCCGCAGCCCCCAGGACCTGAAGGACCGGACTTTCACTGGAGAAGTGACCCCCAGGAGTCCCTCCCCCTTGCCCAAGTGGAGGTTTCCCCGAGGAATCCCCCCCTTGCCTGCCTGCAGCGCTGAAGAGATCCCGAGATCTCTCATAGACTAACATTGCGAACCCGACGCTTGTTTCTACACTGCACCCGGCCGCCCCCGCGCCGCTGAGGGTGAAATCTCTGTGTGGACTTGTGTCCCCCCCGGTGCCCTACAAAACCCCCCTGGTCTGCCCTCCGAAGACGCGGGTACTTACCTGCAAGCAGACTGGAACCGGGGCACCCCCTTCTCTCCATTCTAGCCTATGTGTTTTGGGCACCACTTTGAACTCTGCACCTGACCGGCCCTGAGCTGCTGGTGTGGTGACTTTGGGGTTGCTCTGAACCCCCAAAGGTGGGCTACCTTGGACCAAGAACTAAGCCCTGTAAGTGTCTTACTTACCTGGTTAACCTAACAAATACTTACCTCCCCTAGGAACTGTGAAAATTGCACTGTGTCCACTTTTAAAACAGCTATTTGTGAATAACTTGAAAAGTATACATGCAATTTTGATGATTTGAAGTTCCTAAAGTACTTACCTGCAATACCTTTCGAATGAGATATTACATGTAGAATTTGAACCTGTGGTTCTTAAAATAAACTAAGAAAAGATATTTTTCTATATAAAAACCTATTGGCTGGATTTGTCTCTGAGTGGGTGTACCTCATTTATTGTCTATGTGTATGTACAACAAATGCTTAACACTACTCCTTGGATAAGCCTACTGCTCGACCACACTACCACAAAATAGAGCATTGGTATTATCTATTTTTACCACTATTTTACCTCTAAGGGGAACCCTTGGACTCTGTGCATGCTATTCCTTACTTTGAAATAGCACATACAGAGCCAACTTCCTACAGTTACCATGTTTTAAGGGAGAAAGCATATGCACTTTAGCACTGTTTAGCAGTGGTAAAGTGCGCAGAGTCTAAAAGCCAGCAAAAACAGTGTCCAAAAAGTGGAGGGAGGCAGGCAAAAAGTTAGGGGTGACCACCCTAAGGCTGTCAGGTCTAACAGTGTGCCATTGGGGGGGGGCAAAGGTATGTGTGTGAGTGTGTGTGTGGGTGTGTGTGTGCATGTGTTCATGTGTGTGTGTTGGTCGAATTACGTGTTATGATGTGAGTGGTGGGTGGTTTTCCCTGTGACCTAGATTGGGTGGTGTGTGTGTGTATGTGTGTGTGTATGTGTGCGTGTGTGTGTTTTTGTGTATGTCTATGTGTGGTGGTCATGTTACATGTTATGATGTGACTGGTGGTGACATTACCAGGGACCCAGCCATAAAATAGCACTGTGTTTCTGTGTTGACATCTCTACAATAAATATTTTGTGTGTGAATTTCATCACTTGTAGACTGGAATTTGTTGTATCTTTGCTCCACTACCCACTTAACATACGAAGTAGGAGGGCTGGCTGTTGTGTTGTAAATCATTCAGAGTGAATGGTTTTGCAATTGAATCCTAGGTCTGTAGTTGCTAGACTTTTGCTGTGGGTCGGCATTGTTGCATGTACTTTTCATGTTCAATGTCATCTCTGGGTTTCCTCAATTTAGGCACATATTCTTACATTGATATTTGACAAACTTTGTTTTCATGTCTTTTGGATGCTCTCAGACTGTGTATTGTTGTTTTGCTTGATCGAGTCACTTGTAATGTATTTGTATGGTTTGACTTTTTGTGTTAACGTGGTATCAAAGAAAATTAATTGCAATTGGTTACTATTCTTATGAGCTGTTATGATGGCAAACAAATCTACTTCCAAAAGGTAAATATCCACGATCAGTAGGGCAACATTCTATAATTGTGCATACAGAAACTTAATATGGCATTTGGTCTGTATTCTTGGATTCATTTAGGTATATACGTGCACTATAGCAGAGCTTACTTATGGATGTACAATGACAGTCATTATGTTTAGCATGTTTGTGTTTTATATTAAGATATAGATTTTTTTTATTGACCCAATTTTAGATACATGCTGCATGTCATACTATCCTACAATCATAATCCAAAAGGTATTGTGGCAGTGCTCCTAAAGAGTAGCATGGCAGACATAATTTGAAGTTCTTGATTATAGAACAACAAACGTAACAAAAAATGTATCCTTACCAAAGTAGTTTCTCGAGGTAAATGGAATAGCTGTAATCAGTAGGAAAAATGTACATTGAAGAGCTCAGACACTTTTTCTAAAACTCTTATCCCTTTATGTGGATTCTATTTTCTAAAGTGCACGATAGGGCCGCAGTTTTACCAAAACGTAGGCCTAGATACTCAAACCTGTCAGGCAATGCAGAGCAATGTCCAAAAATGCTGTGCTGCATTGTATAAAAAAACACAAATGAGAGTACGGGGTTCTTGTACCGGGGGCAGGTCAGTAGTGTAACATTTGTAGCACTATACCCCTCGTAAACCTCAACTAGAGGTGGGACAACAGTGGATTCTGGTGTGTGGGATGAAAAAGGGGAATTTCCTTTACGGGCTAGGTGGTCTCACACACTCAATGGTGTCATGCTTCATCATATGACCACCTAGCTCCACCCAGGTAGGGCAATGCCACCTGGGCGGACTCAACCTCACTGTTAAAGGAACAGGAGGGAGTGCGTAAATCAATTCTGGTTCTGGAAAAGGGGATCCAGCTAGACTAGGAAATAAAAACACCTAAACAGATGCCTGTGTGTGTATTTTAATAGAAGGTTCTGTTTGGTGTGATTAAAAGGAAGACTGGGACGCCAAGTGAGAGCAATGACTCACTGGGTCTCCTAATTAAATGGAAAAAGCCGACATGTTTCTGCCCACAACGAGGAGCTGGAGGGTCTCGGGGCATTCATCAGGGCGAAGGATCCCTGCTATACACGCTAAGTAAGCGTAAAGAAATTAATAGTAATCAAGAAATATAATAATAAGTGTCACCCTGCATTGTATGACAGGGAGAGAGCCGGAGAGCATCATATTCACAGAGATATGGCACTCTCCTCCCCTCTCCCTAGCGCTGGCGCTGATTTTAGCTGTTGTGTGCCATGCACATAACTTTGCAACATAGTGAAAGGGTGTCTGCATGAGTCTTGCATAGGTTTTATACTGGAATGTTGTCTTCCAGTACAAAATACTGTGCCTAGGCTCACATTAAAACTGTTCCCACTTTGTCTGTCTCCTGCACAGTACAGAACACATGTAAAGTCGGAAAAGCAAGGAGATATTAAAACATTTCTCCATTTAACGTCTGCTTTCAAAATGTGTTCATTTTTTTCACAAAAGTTTTTCTACTAATGTTGGTAGATAGGGTTTTGCATCAAAAAATTTGGGTGGTTGGTTGGGAACCCTCATGTACCACCCATGTAACACCCCCTTAATGCAAAGTAATGCAAAGCAGCAAAGCGCTTCTTTCGGTTATTTTCCATATAAACCAACACAAATACCAATTTGAGTTGGTTTGTTATTCCCCAAAAAGGTTTGGCGTCATGTTTGCATTTCAAATGTAACGCAAACCTGATGCAAAACCTTTGTGAATCTTGGCTTTAGACGAGAAGCAGGTTATTTCATGTGTCCTTTGACCACCATCAGCATTCTGGAAAGTGGCATTTCATTAATTTTGACTATGATGGGCGTTTCACTATCTGTGGAGACCCCTGTGATTGTATGAGGGCCAGTCTCTTAATACCAGACCCAAGTACCATTCTTAGACAGCTCATAATACATTTTCTGTTTTTTTTCCCCATAACAGTAGGCCGATCTCCTAGCGCCCTGAATCTATATATCATATGAGTTGTGGGTACTACACACATCTCTCAAAGAATATTTCACAGGAGTTGCAAATCAGCCCTCACACGGATAACAATTGGCACCCTCAAATGACGTCCCTGATAGATGCGGAGTGAATGAAATCTACTTCCTACTGCCCTTAATCTATCACCAGCACGTGGGATACCTTTTTTGATCACCATTCTTTACCTAGACTAGTTCGGGCTCATAGTATACTTGGATGCAAAAAGTGCCCTACTGTGAGCATAATGGAATTGTAAACTTGTATTTCCTATGCAAGTTTATTTTTTACATCTACTGTGAAATGTGTCTTCGTAATAATTAAATGAGGACTTTTAACGAAGAAAACGTGACACGTGCTCCATCCTGTTTGCCACGCGTTGACAAGACGCGGCACGTGCTTATTTAAGTGGCGAACACGCAAGTGAACAAAGTGGATGAAGAGGGACATTTTGTAAAATATACACTGTAAATAATAATCCTGTGTAAACGTCCCATGTTATAATGTACAAGAAGGTATCATGTTTTCGCAAAGTCATAGAAGTCATAAAATTACTGTGAGGAACGTGTTAAACTTCAAAAATCCTAATGTTTAAGTTAGTTCAAATCCTGTTTCCCAAAGGTAGATTTCAAAGAATCCTCTAGATTTGCCTTGAGTTGTTATTTTATGAGCCTCGTGCCAGGCGTGTAAAGGAAGTGCCATAAAAATCTGTTTAGAAATCCCTGCTGAGAGCCTGTGAAGGGAAGAGCTGGAATTGTGCCAAGATCCATAGTGACTCCCAGCATGGCCTCAATTTGTCCTCAGTTTAGTCTCTGACCCCTGAGATATTTTCGTGCCTGTGACTTGCAGACGATGCTAATTCACAAAGGTGAGGAAAGTCCTATGTAAACTATGACTACGACATACATGTTCACCTATATTACCCTCTTAGAAAGCACGAACTAGTCATTATGTCTACAAATACACATTGTATTCGTGTGCATTTCTTAATTGTCTTTTATCATAATACTAAATGAGTGTGCTGTGCATAATAAGTTAAAAAGCAGTGTTTTTAGGTCTGGCCTAAGGCAGTGCATGACCTTTCGTTATCTTAGAAGGCCTTAGAAGCCATCCATTCCTTATCATTGATTGACTTAATTGTCACTCTCATTTGCTTGCTTATTCGCCAGCTTCTGTAGGCGTCCTTCCTATGCGTGCGTCCGCCTCTCCTGGAGTAAGGACATATTACTTCTATCCTTCCACTGCTCAGTTTTTCAGGCACTTGTTTCACTTTTGTTTAAGAACTCTATGAGAGTGTGTGTTTTCTGCTGTCTTCCTCATGTACTTCTCCCCCCACTTGTTCCTCTGCTGCTCATCCTGCCCAACCGACGTTTTCTGTGTGCTTGCACCCAGCCCATCCTGACTACCCTCTGATGTCAGTGTCCTTGCCTCAAACCTCCCACCCACCCTCTGATGTCTATCTGCTTGCCACGGCCCCTTCCGACCCTCCTCCATTAACGTTTCACAGAGGGAAGTGTAGGAGCGACCACAATCACATCTTAAAATATTATTCCAAAAAGTGCATTGTACAGCATAATGTAAAATAAGAGTTGTCTAAAAAGTAACAGGTTTAATTGATAGTTCTTTTGGAGGACTCATGAAACACTCCAATACATTAATACAGTGACAAGCGAAACTGGGCCCCACACCCCTCAAAAAACAGATTTGTGTAAAATGATGTGTTTCTCAATCCATTCTCCCCAAAACAGCTAAAAAGTCTTAGGTTTTGTAAGAACTTCAATAATCTGTGCATGCAATTTGAATCACCCATTTGTTATCTTTCATGATGGATTGCCGGACAGAACAGTGTGACCAAAAATATTGAGAGCCACAAATATTGTGTCAAAAATGGTTTTTATCATAATATATCCCACTATACTTATACCGGAAAGAACAGACATATTGGGGGTCATTCTGACCTCGGCGGTAAAAGGCAGTTACCGCCGGTCAGAAGACCGCCATAACACCGCCGCGGCAACCCGCCAGGGTCATTCTGACCCACAACTGGCAAACCGCCAAAAACCCGACCTCCACTGAAGGCCGCCACATCAGCGGTCAGCGATAAACTGGAGATGACCAAGCCTCCACCGTCACGCCAACAGAAATACGCCCATGCCATTACGACCCACAAATCCACGCGGCGGTCTTTCAACCGCGGTATCCCATTGGCGGTACACACCACTGCGGTCAAAATACACGCACATCTACAAAACACTGCCACATTGGACAATTACAAATACACACACCTGATACACATACAAACACCACTCCCACACAATCAATACGATATAAAACACACACCCACATCACCCACAAACCCCCACAAATAGAAATTCAGAGACAAGGCGCAATACACAGAGAGAGAGCACAGGAAACGCAAACCACAACACACACAGGAACCCAACATCATCCCCCACACTACATCTACGCACAATACACCACACACCACTACACTCATCACCACAAACACCACCCCACACCTCATCCACACCACCCCATGGCACCCCAAAGACACCCCAGGTTCTCGGACCAAGAACTCAGGGTCATGGTGGAGGAAATAATCAGGGTACAGCCCCAGCTCTTCGGCACACAGGTGCAGCACACCACAATAGCCAGGAAGGCGGAGCTATGGCAAAGGATCGTCGACAGGGTCAACGCTGTGGGACAGCATCCCAGAAATCGGGAAGACATGCGAAAGCGCTGGAACGACCTACAGGGGAAGGTGCGGGCGATGGTGTCAAGACACAACATCGCTGTGCAAAAGACTGGCGGCGGACCCCCACCCACTCCACCCGAATTCACAGCATGGGAGCAAGAGGTCTTGAACATCCTGCATCCTGAGGGCCTTGCTGGAGTAGGCGGAGGAATGGACTCTGGTAAGTCTAATCTCAACTACTTCCCCCCCCCCAACCACCAGCATGCCAACCCACACCCCCACCCTCACCCCCAACCCCCAGCACATATCCTCCCTGCTAATGTCTCACCAGCACAACCCACCCAAACCAACACCAACCCCTGAATGCCAACACTAACCATGGACACCCATCACCTAGGCATGACCACTGCACATACCCATCCCCCCCCAAACCACCCTCACAACTCCTCCCACAAGGGAATGCCAGCACTGGGGGACAAGGGCACCCACAAATCGCACGCCATGGCACACACAGAAGCAATAACCATACTCTTTTACCCCTGCAGGGCCCGAACGCCAACACACCGGCCCGGCGGGTCCAGAAATGTCCATCCCACCCCCAGAACAGGCCCCCAGTGATGGCAGCAGCTCTGTCGACCTAGAACCTGATGACCAGCCCGGACCATCGGGGACCTCTAGACAGTCGGTTCCCCTCAGGCAGCCACAGGCCACAGCAGACCTAACCCCCTCTGGAAACCCCAGCACAGCACCCACCCAGCGGGCCCATGCCTCTGTCTCCAGGACAGGTCAAGCAGCGGTGTGTCTACCACTACAGGGCCCCCAGGGCAACCCACCACCCCAACAACAACAGGGACCTGGGGGCAGTGGTAGTGGGCACACCGGCCAGGGGACAGAGGCCCAGGAACAAAGGGGAACTGGGAGGGCTGCTGTGCGACAGAGGGAGGACAGGCCTAGGGAACCCACTGTCCAAGAGGCCCTCACCACCATCATGGGAGCGTACCACCATTCCCAAGAGACGATGGCGACGGTCCTGGCCAGGTTCCAGGAGATCCAGGCCATGCAGGAGGGCCAGTACATGGGGTTCCGGGAAGAACTGCGCAGCATCAGTTCCGCAATGGGTACAATCGTGGTGGCACTCAACCAGATTGTCACCACATTGCGGGACCATGTGGCCCCCCAAAGGGCCCCTGCCACTAGCATGGAGGAAGAACAGCCCACCACCTCTGCCGGCGCTAGTGGTCAGGAGGCCCCGACACAACAGCATCGGGCCACCCGGACCCCACCCCCTGCAGAACATGAACCACCCCGCAAGAAAGGCCTGAGACCTAGGAAGAAGACAGAGTAGGATGTCACGACCCCTGCCATGCACGGATCCACCCGGATGACATCCCACTGTCCCACTTGTTCACCCTGTCCAACCTTGAACTGCCCCTGCTCCACCTTCCACAGGCATATGGACAATGCACCTGTGCGAACGAGACTCTGGACTCTGCCATGGACATGCCTCCACCATCACCCATCACCCTTTTTGAACTATACACCAATTGTTGCACTTCAATAAACACAATTATTGCACAAAAACCATCTGGAGTCTGCTATTTATTTTTTTAAACCAAATGTATTCGATATAACCAACCAAAAATGTCCAATTACATTGTGATGACAACATACCAGTGTCACACAGCGGTAGTCCATGGGGAAATAAACCAGAGGACACTCCGTGGGGACCAGATCACTGAAATAGGAAGGCAAATTCACAACTAAGTTACCATACATTGGGGTGACAGGTCAGACAGTAGAGAGCCAGTACTGTTACAGATATAATAAAATGCAGGAGTAGATTCTTACCCGTGTGTTACTGGAAATACTGCAGTATCACTCTGTCCCTGTTGTCTGTGTCGTCCTCTTCGTCTTCCTCCTCTTCACTCTCCGCAGGCTCCACAGCGGCCACAACACCACCATCTGGACCATCCTCCTGCAGGAAAGGCACCTGGCGTCGCAAAGCCAGGTTGTGAAGCATGCAGCAGGCCACTATGATATGACACACCTTCTTTGGTGAGTACATTAGGGATCCACCTGTCATATGCAGGCACCTAAACCTGGCCTTCAGGAGGCCGAAGGTCCGCTCGATCACCCTCCTAGTACGCCCATGGGCCTCATTGTACCGTTCCTCTGCCCTTGTCCTGGGATTCCTCACTGGGGTCAATAGCCAAGGCAGGTTGGGGTAACCAGAGTCACCAATTAGCCACACACGCTGTCTCTGTAGCTGTTCCATCACATAAGGGATGCTGCTATTTTGCATGACGTACGCGTCATGCACTGACCCTGGGAACTTGGCATTTAAATGGGAGATGTACTGGTCAGCCAAACAGACCACCTGGACATTCATTGAATGATAACTTTTTCGGTTCCTGTACACCTGCTCATTGTCTTTGGGGGGGACCAAAGCCACATGGGTACCATCAATGGCACCATTGATATTGGGAATGTGTCCAAGGGCATAGAAATCACCCTTCACTGTAGGCAAGTCACCCACCTCAGGGAATATGATGTAGCTTTGCATGTATTTCATCAGGGCAGACAACACTCTGGACAATACCTTTGAAAACATACGCTGAGACATCCCAGATGAAATGGCCACTGTAGTTTGAAATGATCCACTAGCCCAAAAATGGAGTACTGACAGCACCTGCACTAGAGGCGGAATCCCTGTGGGTTGGCGGATGGGTGACATCAGGTCTGGCTCCAGCTGGGCACACAGTTCCTGTATAGTGGCAGTGTTGAGTCTGTAGGTGAGTATGACATGTCGTTCTTCCATTGTCGACAGGTCCACCAGCGGTCTGTACACGGGAACATTCCTCCGTCTCCTCGCAAGTCCCAGCGGACGGTGCCTAGGAAGGACAACATGGAGCACAGAGTCAATCAACCCACAGGTAAGTTTCCACAGCCTGCACAGTACACGAATCTCTCTGGATTGAATGGCTTGTATGAGTGTCGATGTAAGGCCTAGCCATGTGTGACGCAGTAGGAATTAAGCCATGTGGGCCCTTGAAATGGCGGCTGCCTGACCTGTGAAGTGTGACAATGTGAAGTGAGGTCATTGCGCTGGCGTGGCACGCCGTGGCGGTAGGCGGTCGGAGACCGCGGCGCAAAGCAGCATTGGTTAACATTGAACCCTATGGGTTTCAGGAGCCAATGACGATGTGCGCCGGCGATCGCGGTACGCACCGCCGCGGCACGCACCTCCGCGGGCGTGACTGCCATTTTCTCTCTGCTTAATCACACGAGACCTGAGCATCAACAGGAGAGGACCTATACTGCAAGTTCTGCTGTGACCTCGGTCTGGAAGTGACAATGGCTGCTGCGACTGGGGAAAGGGCCCCCGCCTTCAGTTCCGAAGAGTTGGAGAAGCTCGTGGACGGGGTCCTCCACCAGTATGCGCTACTCTACGGTCCTCCAGACCAACAGGTGAGTACACGGGGGCCAATGCATAGTGGGCAATGCCTGTGATGAGTGGGGTGGATGTACGATGGAGGGGAGGGGAGCGAATTATGAATGCATGGCACGACAGATGAGAGCATGTGCCACATGGCAAGTTTGGGGAGGGGGGGCCACTCCCATCGAGCATGCAGAAAAGTGATGATGTTTCTTTTCCCCCCCTGTACATGTCACATAGGTCAGCGCCCATCAGAAGATCGATATTTGGCGTGCCATCGCCAAGGACGTCCGGGCCCTGGGGGTCCACAACAGACGGGGCACCCACTGCCGCAAGAGGTGGGAGGACATTTGCCGCGGGAGCAGGAAGACCGCCGAGGCTCTGCTGGGGATGGCCTCCCAACCTAGGAGGGGTGCCAGTCGTACCTTGACCCCCCTGATGTCCCGGATCCTGGCGGTGGACTACCCCGATTTAGATGGGCGCTTGTTGACATCACAGCAGACACAAGGGGGTGAGTACCAGCACATTCAGCTATATTTGCGCGCAGTGGAGGGGCCTGGGTGGGGGAGGAGGGCTGTGGGTATCCCTAGGCCAGGGCGATTTCTGTAGGCTAGGCCCCTCCGTGAGGTATGGTCCTGTGCCCCCGCCCCCCATCTCTGTAGGGTGCCTAGTAACGCTATTCATGGACCTGTGTATTCTGTGTGGGCAGTTGTCGCCCATAGGTGTGTAGGGCATGTCCCAGTGAATGAGTAGTGTACCCCAAGTGCGCAGGGTAGTGCAGGGGGCTTCTGTGTCTGTCCTCTCCGCCAACGGTGTCCCCAATGCATGCACTCAACTTGTCTTTATTTCTCCACCCCCCCCCAATTTTCTTTGTTTTTCTGTGAATGTGTGCATTAGCATCATCAGGCGGAGGAGAAGTGGCATCGGCGCAAGAGGGAGCTGCATCTCACATGGCCCCGGAGGGCCATGCAACGGACTCCGACATGACCAGTGAGACGGAGGGCGAGGGGGGCTCCACCACGGGGACCCGTGCAGACGTCAGTGACACCGACACGTCCTCGGATGGGAGCTCCCTTGCGGTGGCGGCAACATCCGTGCCCACTGAAACTACAGGTACAGCCGCCACCCAGCGCACCAGCTCCGCCCTCCCAGCAGCCCCTCGGCCTTCGGCCCGTGCCCGCACGGCCAGGAAGGCGGGCATCTCCTTCACCCCAGGCACCTCAGGCCCTGCCCCAGTCACCCCTGCTGCCCTCAGTGAGGAGGTCATTGACCTCCTGAGGACCATCATTGTTGGGCAGTCTACCCTTTTGAATGCCATCCAGAGTGTGGAGAGGGAGGTGCATCAAAGCAATGCATACCTGGAGGGCCTTCATTTGGGTCAGGCTGCCCATCAGCGATCGTTCAACGCTCTGGCCTCAGCACTGACGGCAGCGATTGTCCCTGTCTCCAGCCTCCCTCTTCTAACTCCCTCCACCCAGTCCCACTCCCCTGTTCCTCTGCCTATCCCATCCACACCTACAGACCAGCCTGCACACACCTCAACACCCAAGGGAAGCTCATCCAGACGTAAGCACCACAGAACACACAAGCATTCACACAAGCAACATACAGATGCAGACATGCCAACAGCCACTACCTCCTCTGTGTCCCCCACCTCCTCGTCTCCCTCCTCCCTCCCTGTCACGTCTACACTCACACCTGCATGCACACCACCATCAGCCAGTACACCCATCACCAGCACACCCTCCAGCCCAGTCCGCATACGTGCAGTCACCACCCCCACTGCCATGTACACGTCCCCTGTGTCCTCTCCCAGTGTGTCTGTCACCCCCGCTTCCAACCCACACAAACGCAGGCAGGCACCCAACCAACAGCCAGCCACCTCACGTCAGCCTCCAGCCCAAGCACCTGCACCCAAAGACACCAGACTTGACTCTCCTACAACCACATCCTCTTCCTCCACTCCCATATCCACTCCAGCTACCCTTCCCATTGCTCTTAAAAAACTATTCCTCTCTAAAGTGAACATCTTTTCCTCACCTGACCCACCCCCTCCATCTCGTAAGAGTTCCAAAAACACCTCAGCCACCACCAGCCCAGCAACTCCCAAGAACGTCGTGCCTGGTTTTTGGAGTCCGCCCTTTCCTTGGGCAGGGACATCGGCCAGCAGCAAAGGCACAGCCAGCCCCCCCCTGGGAAGAGGAGCAAAAAACTGAAGGGCAGGCGCGAGAGGCCTGATACGCCTGCCCCCAAGGAGGGTAGCCTTGCACCGTCACCTGCCACATCGGGTAAGGGAGCCAAGGGCCACGGAGAGTCTGCCAAGGAGGGCAAGGGCAGCAAAGCGCCGAAGGCAGGGAGCAGCCGACCTGGCCATGAGGGCCACACCAGACCCATTCCGGGGGTATCGGAGGAGACCCAGGGCCCCAGGACTCCATCACAGGAGGGCCCCGCAACGGAAAGGTCCGATGCTGACTGAGCGGGAAGTATTGGCCAGGTGTGGTTCACTCGAAACACAAGACAGGCACCGCTGAACAGGGCCCCGCCAAGTCAGGCACCGCTGAACAGGGCCCCACCAAGACAGGCGCCGCTTAAGAGGGCCCGCCGTGAGAAGCACCGCTGAACAGGGCCCCGCCGTGAGAAGCACCGCTGAACAGGGCCCGCCGTGAGAAGCACCGCTGAACAGGGCCCCGCCGTGAAAAGCACCGCTGAACAGGGCCCCGCCAAGACAGGCACAGCTGAACAGGGCCCCGCCGTGAGAAGCACCGCTGAACAGGGCCCCGCCAAGACAGGCACCGCTGAACAGGGCCCCGCCGTGAGAAGCACCGCTGAACAGGGCCCGCCATGAGAAGCACCGCTGAACAGGGCCCCGCCGTGAGAAGCACCGCTGAACAGGGCCCTCCTGTCAAGCACCGCTGAACTGGGCCCTCCTGTCAAGCACCGCTCCGCTGGGCCCTCCTGTCAAGCACCACTGAACTGGGCCCTCCTGTCAAGCACCGCTGGCCCATTGGCATGCCCGGTTCTGTGTCGAGCAGGGCTTCATGAGGCACTCTGCCCACCATGCCTCCTCCATGGCCAGTGGACTCTGTAATCCACCTGATGGACTGTGGCTTTGCACTCCCCAGGATGGCACAGTGGGCAATCCACCCACTGTAGAGACTTGAGAGACTGTGGCTTTGCACTCCCCAGGATGGCACAGTGGGCATGGAGGCCCTTCGTGGATCTGGCGTCGTGGACTCATGTGGCTGAGGTGCCCCCCCTTCCCTTCCCCCTGAGGTGCCAGAATTTTATTATTGTGATGCCCCAGCAGTGTTCTCTCCAATGGACTCGATCTCGTGTGTGGGCTTTGCCCATGTGTTGCTGCACATTGGCCCACGGACATTTGAACTTTGCAAAAATGTGCCGGACTTTTGCTACTTGTATATATATAGTTCTAGATGTGTAATAATTCTGTATATATTGCTAAGTTCCCTATACTTCATTATTGCTATAATATAGTTCTATTTTTACAATCATTGCCTTTTGTCTTTGCAATTTTGTGGGTGTCACTCTGACTTTTTAATCTGCATTGGTGTGTAGGTATTTCGGTGGGGGTGAGGGTGGGGGTGGGTGGGTGGCGTATGTGTGTGCCCGTAACCTTTCCTCCTCCCCCCTCCCCTGTGTCGTAGGTGCAGTACTCACCGTTGTCGTCTGCGGCGACTTTCGTGATCCTGGAAGATGAGCAGGAAGGCAATGGCTGGGAGGATGTGGAGTTCCGGTTCCATGCTGTTCCGATTCCGCGTGGAGTGTGTCGAGGTGAGCGTTTTCCATTGGAAATGTCTGTTTCCGCCGTGTTTTTATCGGCGGGGCTCCCGCCCCCGAAAAGGTGGCGGATTGGTGAGTCGTGATAGGGTGGGCGGTACATTGTCTGCCGCCTGGCTGTTGGCGGTGACCGCCGCGCTGTTTGTTTGTGCCGCCGTGGCGGTCGGAGTGTTAAAGCGGCGGCCTGTGTTGGCGGTTCCCGCCAGGGTCAGAATTCCATTCTTTGGACCGCCAGCCTGTTGGTGGGTTGGCCTCCGCTTTAACACTGACCGCCAGGGTCAGAATGACCCCCATTGTGTGTGATAAATATTGTGGAAGAGAACATCGACCAGACACAGGTAATAATATTCTTTTAAAATAAATATATACATATTAATTGGATATTTAGTGTAAGGTATTAAATAAATGTATATATATATACATATATGTACATATATATATATATATATAAACATATATATATATATATATATATATTTGGATCCGTTTGATGAATCTTCACAAAATTTTCAAAGAAAATACGATGCTCACTTTAGCGTCTGTCTGGAAAGTTTTGTCCGGTTACATACATGATTTATGTGGCAAGAAAAGTCAGGTTAGGAGTTTACAACTCTATTAGCTCTAACACAAGCAAACGCAAGACCCGTTGCATTTCAAATGCTTGTTATTATTTGGTGTGTTTAAAAACAAGCGTGGGCTCCCATGCTTGTTTCACTGGAGCCCGGGGTAAGCCAGGTCCCGGGGGAATTTATATTTTCAATGCGGGGGGCCTGTGGAACTCCTGCAGTCCTGCAGACCGCCACTTCCCAGGAGCTCTAATCAAATTAAAAGCGGGGATGCCGTCTGACCCCCTCGCAACCCTGGGGACCACCACTTCCCTGAGACTCTAATCACATCAAATGTGGGGGGCGCTCTGCCCCCTCGCAGCCCCGGGGACCACCACCTCCCCGGGGCACACATTGAAAACAAATGCAGGGGAGTTGCTCGGCCCCACGCAGCCCCAGGGACAGCCACCTCCCTGGGACACATAAAAAAAAAAAGTGGGTCTGTTTCAGACCCTTGCAGCCTTGGGGACCATGACCTCCCTGGGGCTACATGCAGAGATGGATGGGAACCGCACGGCCCCCCTCAAGGAGTCACAAATGGCCCTGGTGATCTCCACCTCCCAGGGCCGACTCCTGCTATGTCTCTTGGTGCCAACCCCCAGGGCATAGTTGTTTGCTTTTGCTTTGTGGGAGCTTTTTTAATTTCTTTCACCCACTCAGACCCTTACACGTCCAGTCAGAGACCCACTCACACTCATTCACCCACTCACAGACCCACTCACACTCATGCACCACTCACAGACCCGCTCAGACCTTCATGCATCCACACACAGCTTTTCTCAGACCCTCAAGCACCCAATAACAGACCCACTCAGACTCTTACCCACTCACAGACCCATTCAGACCCTCGTGCACCCACACACAGGCCCCCTGAAGCCCTCACCCACTAAGGCACTGATGCACCCACTCTCACACCCAGACAGACACACTCACACCCACTCTCACCCTCAGATACACCCTGTCACAACTATTTTCACACCCAGAGAGACAGGCCATTGCAAACTCCTGCTGCACATGGACTAAGGGACGTGCGCAGCATGGGGTTGGGTGGTTAGGGGGTTTGGCTGCAGGGTCTGCCCACAGGCAAAGGCCATGCACGGCGGTGGTTGGATTAACGTAGAGTAATGAAAATTACTTTATGTTAAAAAACACTATAGCAATTAATTGAAAAAAAAGTTACAGGGACATTATAGTCAGGAAATAAAATTTAAAAAAACATAGAGATTTACTTAAAAAAAAACAAAGGTTACAGAGGCGTTATAGTTAGACTCACATTTTAAATGTACCAAACCATAGAAATTCACCTGTTATAGTTAGAGTTATCTAGAGTAACTATAACTTGTGCCTGTAGGAAAGTGCCCCTTTTGGCATGGTTACCCCCCACTTTTTGCCTGATATTGATGACAACATGACTGAGTGTGTGCTGGGATCCTTGTTACCAGGCCCCAGCACCAATGTTCCTTACCTAATCTGCACCATTGTTTCCACAATTGGCACACCCCTTGCATACAGCTAGGGCCCTTGTAAAAGATACCAGTGGCACCATGGGCTCTGTGGCCAGGGAGGGTCCCTAAGAGCTGCAGCATGTATTATGCCACCCTCAGGGCCCCCTCACCAAAACAGGCACACTGCTGTAGAAGCACAATCTTAGATACCCATCTCAGGATACAAACAACCGTTAGCCAGCTCTTCCTAGTAGACAAAAAGGTTTATTTAGAAATGACAAATACATGTACATAGAGACTGGGCAGCATAAATGTAGCTCGAACAGTCTGCATAAGGAGGCAATACATTATCTTTTATAATATCAAACCACAAACAGAATCGAGCATTTCATTGGTCCTTGGCATTGACGTGTGATCATTTCTTCACTATTGCCAAAGGTGCTACAGTCAATTCTTCATAACGCAACATATATAGTAAATTGAAGCACAGACAAGGAAGTTACCTAATATGTCCTAGCTGTCTAATATCGTGTGATACATCTCATGACAGAACTGAGAAAAGCACATACACAAATGGTAACGTCAAGAAGAAAGACTACTTCTGCTAGCATGCAATTACAATGATATTTCATGGTGGCTGTTCTAATGGCAAGCCTTGCAATATAGTGCGTTTCAGGCAACATCAGAAACATATCAGTAAGCATAGCTTGTGTTAGTTGTACATTGTCCCACAGAGATAGGCCCAATTGTCATTGTGTATCACAGGGCCCATTAGGCCCAAATTGGTGAAGAACCTAAATGTGATTCCACACTGCCATTGCAGACTGTGGCCCTCATTACGACCCTGGCAGTCGGTGGAGAAGTGGCGGTAATACCGCCAACAGGCCGGTCAACTGCCACTTCTCCACTCTGACTGCCAGGGCGGTGACGACCGCTGGGCTGGAGACTGCGGTCTCCATCCCGGCGGCCGTCACCAGCCCGCCAATGGCATCAGGACCCTGCATACAGCCATGGATTTCGTGGGGTTTGTAAACGCCACGAAATCCATGGCGGTAGGCACAATCAGTGCCAGGGAATTCCTTCCCTGGCACTGATAGGGGTCTCCCCTTCCCCTCTCCCCCTCCCCAGAGTCCTCCCCCCACATCCACCCCCCTATCACCACCCAAAGGTGGCAGGACCCCCCTCCCCAACCCCCCAACTTCACACCCCCACCCCCTACACGCACACACACCAACCACACAGACACGCTGACATACACGCACACATATGCACAGACATACACACAGACATATGCGCACACATTCCCCATACACACAACACACACCCCAAATGCATACACGCACTCACACACCCCCTATACACACACACGCACACCCCCATGCAAGCACACAACACACAACACCCCCCATCCCCTCCCCCCCTATGATCACCTTACCTGGTCCGTTGATCCTCTGGGAGGGAACGGGTTCCATGGGGGCTGCTCCGCCGCCAGCTCCCCGTCAACAGAACTCCACCACGCTGAATCCTGGGTTGGGATTCGGTGGGCGGTGTTCTGATGACGGGGCGGTGGAGGTGGAGCAGCGTCCACTTCACCACCGACCGCCAGTATGGTTTCTGGTGGCTTTCCGTCCAGAAAAGGGTGGAGGGCTGCCAGCAGTCATGATACGCTGTGCAGAAAACTGCCTGCACTGGTGGTCTTCAGCACGGCGGTACCTAAGCGGTCTTGCCAAAAGACCGCCGAGGTCAAAATGAGGGCCTGTGTGTGTTGGTGGGGAGAAAAAGGTAGTCAACTTGACACCCATCCCAGGGTGGCATGCCCACAAACGACTGCCTGTGGCATAGATAAGTCACCCCTCTAGCAGCCTTACAGCCCTATGGCAGGGTGCACTATACCACAGGTAGCATAGCTGCATGAGCAATATGCCCCTACAGTGTCTAAGTCCATTTTTAGACATTGTAAGTGCAGTGTGGGCATATTAAGTACATGGGCTAAGAGCTTGTCATTATGAACTCCAGAGTTCCATGATGGCTCCACTGAAGATTGGGAAGTTTGGTATCAAACTTCTCCGCACAATAAACCCACACTGATGTCTGTGTTGGATGTATTGTAAAATGCACACAGAGGGCATCTTAGAGATGCCCCCTGTATTTTACCTAATCCTCTAGTGTAGGGCTGACTGGTCTGTGCCAGCCTGCTACTAACAGATACGTTTCTGACCCCCTGAGGTGAGAGCCTTTGTGCTCTCTGGGGTCAGGAACAAAGCCTGCTCTGGGTGGTGCTTCAAACCTCCCCCTGCAGGAACTACAAAACTTGGCAGTGAGCCTCAAACGCCTCCTGTTACAGTGCCCCTTGGGACTCCACCTAGTGGAGATGACCAGCCCCCAGACCAAGCCTCACTTTTGGCGGCAGGTCTGGCAGAAAAACTTGGTAAAAACAAGGAGGAGTGACCACTGCATCTACGACCACCCCTAAGGTGTCCAGAGCTAAAGTGATCCTATCCTTGCAGAATACTTAATCTTGTTTTGGGGAAAGGGGCTAATAGGGATAGAAATGTGCCCCCTCACCAAAGGGAGTGGGCATAGAAAGGGTTAAGCCACCCTCAGGGACAGTAGCCATTAGCTACTGCCCTCTGACCCCTATAATGCTCCTAAATCTAGTATTTAGTGGCACCCCTGAAACCTTGCTCTTCAGATTCCTGGCGACCTCAAAAAAGATGAAATAAGAAGGACTGAAGAGCCAACATCAGCAGTGAAGACTCCAGACGACAACTGACTTGGCCCCAGCCCTACCGGCCCGTATGCAGCTTCAAGACTCCTGCTACAAAAGGTGACACATCCTGCAGGACCAGCGACCTCCACAAACTTCCAGAGGACTGCCTGCCCAGCACAGGACCAAGAACTCCCAAGGACATCAGCCCTATCCAGAAGAAACCCTCCAAAAGGACTCCAGAACTGCCCTGGATCCGCGAGCACTGTCCACTCTGTACTCAACGCCCACCGCCCGTGTCCAGATGAAGGACCAGAGAAGGTCCCCATGCGATTTCCACCTCGAGTTCACCCTGGGTTTACCCCTCCTGGCCAACACGACACCGCCTGCAGCCTAAATCTGGAGGACCACCCTGATCGCGACCAGATTCCCTGCACCCGCAGCCCCTGGCCTTGGGGAATCCGAACGATGGTCCAGCAACGTCTAGCGGGCACCTCTCCTTCTTGTCAAGCCTTTGGTTTTCTGGAACAGAGCCCTTGGACCCAGCCTGCAGCATCTTTGTGACCCTCGGGTTCCCCCTTTGAAAAGCATTGTGCGCCCAACGCTGTGTCTGCACCCTTCACCTGTCTGCCCGTGTACAACTGAGGGTGTCTGTTTGGTGCTGACCTGTGGCCCTCCCCCGGTGTTGACAAATACCCACCATGCTTGTGTCCTGAAACCTCATGTACTTACCTGCAACCTGTTTTCTTCTGAGTGCCCCCGTCCTCATAGGATTCCATTGTAAACCCAACACCAATTTTCACCTCTGCACCCTGCCAGCCCTGTGTTGCTGGTGGTGCACTTTTGGGGTCTACTTGAACTTTGATCAGTAGACATCCTAACCCCCGAAGACTGGGAGTGTAAGTCAAGTACTTACCTGTAAATAGTGCTAACATTTTCCTCCCCTAGGACTGCATTGGTTCTTATACGAAAATTGCACTGTGTCAACTTGTATTACTTACTTGTAAACTGTTTTACCTGCAAAACCTAAACAAAGCACAGTTGATACATATGCTTGATACCTACGTACAACTGTACTTACCTGCCACAAAGACCTTTTGGTTCTAGTAATAAAGTAACAAAATATATGTTTGCTATATAACAACATTGGCCTCGAGTTAGTCATTGAGTGTATGCCTCATTTTTTTACTGCGTGTGTACAACAAATGGTTTTCACTACCCTCTGATAAGCCTAACTGCTCGACCACACTACCACAAAAAATAACATTAGTATTGTCTACTTTAGCCTCTTTTAAGCCTCTGGGGATCCACCGGACTCTGTGCACAATGTACCTCATTTTGGCATAGTATATACAGAGTCAGCTTCCTACAGTGCCCTAAGCTAACTATAACTTGTGGCCTGTCCATGCACTGCTAATTACCCCACAAATTACAGCACTCATGACCTCTTTGATAACATCATTGATAATGTCACTGTAACACCTGCAGTAAAATTATTGATCAGATAACTGCATTGTTGGGGCACAAGTTATAGTTACCTTAGGGCACGAGTTATAGTTTCTTTAGATAAATTAAAATATAACAGGTGAATTTCTATGGTTTGGTATGTTTAAAATGTGAGCCTAACTCTAACGTCCCTGCAACCTTTGTTTTTTTAAGCGAATATATATATATATATATATATTTTCATATAAATATATATTTATCTTCCACCACAATCTTCCGCTTTTCATCCCGGCCCCAAATCACGGCAATGGGATAGCGACTCCCCTCATATCCACAACTTAAGTTTCTCAGAGCTTACGCCGAGCAAACAATCGCGGCCACTACATTCGCTGTTTCAGTAGCATTTTATTTGCATAAATGTGACAGCTAGTCCAACTCCCAACGAGTTTTGGAGAAACAATCTCCTTGATCATGGGTAACCGTTACACAAACGAAACACCAATTTTATTTCATTTTGTTATTATTTTTTTACACAAATGAAACACCATTTTTAAGCAAAACACCCTTGTGTTTGTGACTACAGACCTCAACTCAGCCATTTGATGAATGTAAACTGGCGGCCACCTTTTAATTTATACCAACTCCTTAACACAATCATATATACAAATAAATCAATCCCCTTTCTTTTTCATTTACAATTTCTTTTACTTTACTATAACTACTTCACTTATTTTAATTATTTATTATCACAATTGCGCCCAAGTGGGCTAATAATATAATCACTTGAAAAAGACTACAATAGCTCTTTAGCTCGTTTGTGATAAGGGTAGACCCTCCTTGCTCCCCATCCAACAATAGGCATTCGTTTTCTACGCCATCTGCTGAAATTCTAAAAATAAGTGAAAATATGCTTTTAAAATCTTTTAATACATTTATAACAACTTTGTACTCATCAAGGAACCTCAATTTAATTTCTCTTTTCCTTTAAAATGCTTCCCATTATCATTCATGCTATTTCACAGTACTGCATTCAACCTAGATGGACTGCCAGTTCTTCATCTAGATTTAATCCGATTGGATGTGAGGTGTGGTATCCTATAAATATTCTTGACTCTAATGTTCTCAATTCCAGCGTCCTATCACCTCCTCTTTCTTTAAGCAGGATCCTGTCTAGTACTATGACCTGCATCAGATCTTCCTTTTTCTCATGATATAATTTAAAATGTCTTACTACCGGATATACTTTATCCTAATGTACCATTGCTCTCATGTGTTCTAACACTCTCCTTTTTACCTTCTGTATGGTATTTCCCACATAATATTTATTACATGGGCATCTGAGCGCATAGAAACTATAATCTGAATTACAGGTTAATGGCAAACAGTGTTGATATTGCTGGAAATTTAACCTTCTTGCAGTTCTTTCTGTATCTACATGCCTTACATTTCCCACAGATGTAAAATCCTTTTATCATTACCCCTTTCTCTTGTTGTGTTACCAAACTCTGACTTAAAGAGTCTTTCAAGGAGAAACATTTCTGAAAAGTTATCTGTGGATAGTCTTCCAGGAGTCTCTCAAATGTCTCATCAGTTTTTAATATTGACCAAGATGTTTGTAAAATTGTCCTCTCTGCTCCTGACTGACAATGGTATGTGGTGATAAACCTCACTGATTCAGCTCCACCACTCTGTCTTTTCTTGAGTACTAATAAATCATCTAATTTCAATTGTTTCACCCTCTCCAGAGAGTTCTTAATGATCTTCTCTGAAAATCCTCTCTCCTTAAATCTCCTCGACATTGTCTCCACCTCCAATCTGAAAGCCTCCTCACAACTACAATTCCACCTAACTTCTAAAAATTGCTATTAATAAGGCTTGCTGGATGACAGCTACTTGCAGGCACCAACCTGTTGCCTGCTGTTTCCTTCCTATGTAGCCTAGTCTCAAGTCTACTGTTCTCCAACCATACCTCTATATCCAGAAATTCCATTCTCTTAGCATCAATTTTACTCGTGCGTTTCAAATTCAAATCACTGCTGTTCAAGCTTTCTACAAATCTTAATGCGGAGTTCATATCTGCTTTCCAAATGCAAAAAATGTACTGTGTTCTGGTTGGGCTGCAGTGAAAGTAAAAACAATAAAGTGCCATATGGTGTGAAAAAAGGCCTCTTTTTATATATTCATGTCACCCCTAAAATGTGCCTTGTAAGCACAAAGCGCAGGGTGTTAATGTGTAAACGTAGGGCAAAGGAGGGTTAAGTGCGCTAAGAGCTGAAGACAGGCTGGTCTAGCTGCAGCTGGGTTTGGCAATCTTGAAATAGGGACTCATGCGGAATTTTACAGTAAGGCAAAGAGGAAATGCTGTAAAAGGATGATGGGGCAGTGAGAAAAAAGTTACGATTGGGTGGTTGAATTTTCCTGCACAGGTTAAATCTGTCACTGCAACTACCACCTGCTGTGAACTGTGAACTACTGAAGCTATGAATACTTTCCCTGATGAAGAAGCCACTGCTAGAAGAAGACTTCTGACCCCTACTAGAAGAAGAGGACTCACTAACAGACTCGAGGACTCAAGGACCTTTCAATCCTGCTGCCTTCCATGAACTTTCCCTGCTCTCCAAGGCACAAGTGGTTGGCCTCTTATTTGCCTCCTTCAGGGTCACAAATCTAGAGGGTCTCCTGACTCAGGAGACACAGCTGGAGAGAGACCTCGTGCCTAGAAGCCTTCTCTGAAGAGCCCGGGGTTGCACTACTGACCAGGAGGAGATTTTCCATCACTTGGAAAAAGTTGGGACTCAGTCATTTTTCTAATATCTGAGGGTTAGTACAAGGTGCTGAGGACTGCCACACTCAAAGCTGTTTATCACACTGATAAATGATCCAGTGGAAAGACATGGCAAAGTTGCTGAGGTTGTGGAGCCCTTCCTGACTACGACTTCCAGCCTTGGTCCACTGGAGGATTCTGACTTGTTTAAAAGGGACCAAATTGGTTTATGAATTTTATGATGTTTAGGCCTGGGTGGAACTCACAGAGTTTTGCTCTGCAGAATTCCATGAAGTTACAAAAAACTCCATGGGGTTCTGCGGAACTCCCCAAACCGGCAGAAGTTAGCTCGCCTGCCCGTTTGCACTGCTTTTTCAGGCCGGTAGTGTGTTCCACGCTGAAAAATCAGTTTTGCTTGCTTCTGTCTTTCCTTGCGGGCTGCTTTACTTTTTCTATCTAGGTCCATTTAACCCTATCTACTCTTTCCTATTATCCCATCCCAACATATGTATATTTTGGGGTATATTTAAAAGCCCCTAGTGCTTATGCGTTGTAGTTGGGCCTCCTTGCACCACCCTAGTGTCATTTTTTACGCTAAGGTGGTGTCAACGAGACCTTTTCCCCACACCAGATTTAGAAAGTGGCAAGCACTGCGCCACTTTGTAACCTCTTGCACCACATTATGCTTGCGCCAGGCATAATGTATGAAAGGAGGGCATTCCCCTGTTAGGAGGCCCAGAAAAATGGCGCAGTGAAATTCACGCAATTTCACTGTGCCATTTTTACTGTCATTTTTGTGGCGTGCCCAAGGTAGGCATTAAAGTGACGCTACCATTGTTTCCAATAGGCCTCCCCATGCATTGCTGGACTGGCGCCATAATTTTGTCACTAGTCGACCAATGCGCCACAATAGCATAAAAGATTTTGACGCTATTGTGCTAACGTGCTGCATAGTTCACTGTATTGTAAATATGTTGCTACCATGGTGACGTTAGGGGAGTGCAGGTGGGGCGCAAGAAAAGTGGTGCATCATAGCTGATGTGCCACTTTCTTGTAAACATGCCCCTTAGTTTCTTATGGTGTTTACTTTTTTGTATATTTTATGTTTTGTCAACTTCTTTGGACTTTATTTAATCCTTATTCTTTTCCTGGCCTATCCTGTCTGTCCTCCTCCTATTTTTCGCTCGCAGGCACAGCAAGGGCTAAGCCCAGTGGGAGCATCAGCTGTTGTGTGAGTGGCACCGGAATCACTCTCACCCAGCAGCTGCTGACGCACCACTGGGCAGATGTCCTTGACGTGGCACAGGACCTGCTCGATCTGCTGGATGTTGAGAAGGAGGGGCTCGGAGAGTAAATAATATTTTTGTTTTCTAAAACTTCTATTTTTTTCCAGGTAGCATGATCACATGTAAGGTAAGTTAAGTTTCTAAATAATGGTTTTTACAATATATACATATGTAAAAACTATTACTTAAACTTAAGTCATGTATATATATATATATATATATATATATATATATATATATATATATATATAGCTATATATGTATATTTAAAAATAAAACAAATCCAAAAGTTATAGGGACGTTATAGTTAGGCTCACATTGTACTTGTACAAAACCATAGAAATTCAACTGTTATAGTTAGAGTTATCTCAAGTAAATATAACAAGTGCCTTAAGGTAACTTTAACTTGCTCCCACGCCATGCACAGTAGTTTCATCAACAATTTTGCTGCAAATATTACATTCATATTATCAATGATGTTATCAAAGGTGGCATGAGTGCTGTAATTTGTGGGGTAATTAGCAGTGCATGGCGAGGGCAAGAGTTATTGCTACCTTACCTCAAGCCGAGTCCCAAGATGGCTGCCAACACTTCCTGGTTTGAAGTGTTGGCAGCCAATCAGAGCTGTGCATTTCCCTGCACAAGGCCATCTTTGTTCACGACTACTTCACAGCGAGAGATATACACATTTTAATTTCCTTAAATTTCTCAAATAATACTGAACCCATTTACATAAATTTACAAAACGCACAATCTGCGTACCAACATCTAGCTGTCTGCCAAATTTGGTGTAATTTCGTCCAGCAGTTCGGGCTGTAGACGTGTTGACAGATCCTATGGGAAATAACATGGGAAATGCAATGTTTTTTTAGCCCACTTTACCCCGGCCTCCATTTGACAGATCACCCCGAAACTTTCCATGCTCACCAAGAATCACTTTATTCGTCACACAGGGCCAAAGATATACGCAAGTCGCTTTTTCTATAGAAACATGGTCCTAACTATAACTACCAGTAGGTAGTTATAGTTCAGTAGGTAGTTATAGTTAGGACCAGCTTTCTCTATAGATGGAGTATTTTTTGTTTTGCCAATAAATTTGGCCCTGTTTGATGAATCTTCAGGAAGCTTTCAAAACTAACACGACAGTGAGTTCAGCTGCTGTGTTTAGAATTTCAGGGTGATTAGTAAAGAGGGAGGCAGAGAAAAAGGGGTGGTCCCAACACACTTTTTCCACATTCTGTGTCAATGGGGAATTTGCATTTGTTAGACGCAGCTACGGCCCGGACCACTGAATGGAATTACCCCAAATTTGGTAGGAAGCTAGATCTTGTTCCGCAGATCTGGCTTTTTCGTGATTTGGTGTAAATCTGTTCAGTAGATTTGAAGTTATTTAAGGTTACAAAATACAGATGTATAGGGTTGCAGATTCTCCGACGGTGGATCTGGGGATCCAGGAAAAAAGCAAGGCCCTGATTGGCTGGGTGCAACCTGACCGCAACCTGACAGAAAAGTTGCGGCCACCACTTTGTTTGTCACATCTGCTCGCTGGGGTGGGAAAACAAGAGTGCAAAAACACATAAGGGGTCAGGATACATGTATACTGACTCCATAGGTCACATGGAGGGATCCCTTAGGGACCCCTCATAGGCAAAACATTGGCCAATATTTTTTTTAGTCAGATCGGTGGATCCACTGTGGGGTTCAGCTCCGTCCCCTGTGTAAATGTATGGTGGATCCATGATCCAGAGAAAAATGAAAAAAATTACACTGCTTCAAACCCCATGCTGTGCATGTGTGCAGCTTGGGTTTGGGTGCATACGGCCAACCCTCACCGTGCACTGCAGAAAGACATGTGGGGCACGGGTTATATTAATGTGCATGTTAAAAAAAGCATAAAAATTCATTGAAACAGCCAAATGTTACAGGGACGTTATAGTTAGGTTCTGAATTTACTCACACAAAACCAAAATACCTTCCTTTGCAAATTTTTTAACTTCCCCATGCCCCTCTGTTACAGGTACATGTATTTTTGTGATTTGTGTAGTACCAAGAGGGGAAAAGATTTTTGGTAGTCTAAAGAGGATCCCACAGCAGAGACAGGGTGGTCATCATGGCCATGGACCCCCTAATGTTGTCTTATACTAGCAGTTTCCATGAAAGTGCAGCATGGCAAGAATGAGATACTGTGTCCAGAACCAATATCATATGTCTTTTGGGATGCTTGGCCCCAGTTGAGGGAGCTACCAACTAAACTAGGGCTGATTGAACCAACAGATCTATAAGGCCATACTTGCCATTGTGAGATACATGGTCCATCGCTACATAAATGAGGAACATCCATCACCTTTTTTAAATATAGAATACCTTTTTAATACCACAACGTAATAAAATCACCGCTCCTAATGCTAATCACTGCGAGCACTTGCACTTTTTTCTCCTGAGGCCCCTTTGTATAGGTCGGTATTGCTGGGAAATGTTCCATCCCCAGATATATAAGGGGGGTTGTAACTGTAGATTATTCAATTGTACATGTGTATGTGGTTCCTTTATGGGGATTAGACATGTCTGGATGAAGCTGATCCCTGTTTTTAAGTTTTTAAGCTTTTTGGGAATAAATAATGATTTTATGTATATATATTGTAAGGTATGAAGCTGAAACAATTAAATTAATAAAATATGTCTTTTGTATGTCTTTTGCATTCCCTTATCCATTTGCAGAATCATAGCCTAGCCTTACCTTATGCCCTTCCCTTATTCCTGAATCCTCCTAATCCTGATCCCTATCCCTCCATTAGGAGAAAAACATGTTTATTGTTGACACAATGGCTACCTGGTTTTGAAAATGTTGTCAAGCAATAAATAGCACAAACCTCCCAAATTGATTGCTTCAGATACGGATAGATAACTAACCTAACTGTAGTGAGATACTGCTGTTGTATCTTGTGTAAAATAAATACTTAAGTGTCTATCTCGTATCTAAAATGGGTGCATTATGTTTTTCACTAGGCGCAGGCATCACAACCAGCAGTGCCATCTCAGCTGGGACATTGGTGGAGGTGAAGGCAACCGAGGGAGAGGGAGATGTTGTCCCAGTAGTGTCTTGGACAAGAGGTAAGTCACCTTGCTTTCTTATTGACAATGTACTGTGCTGGTTAAACGATGTAGATATCCCTCTCATCACCTCCAGAGTCCTGTCCCTGCTTTTGGCATCTTGTTGCCACCTGAGACTGCAGCACAGTGAATTCTCTGGTACTGCTGGTGCAGTGAGTGACAGCGGTGATTGAATTTATGTGCATCTGCTACAGGACACCAGCATGATGAAACTAAGTCTGCAATGCACAAATCGAAGATAAGGTGTGTTTCCCAGTATCCATTCAGTCACATACTAGTGTCACCTTTCTCTGCCCAAGTGAAGTTAATTACCTTCCATTACAGATTGACGGTTCCAATAATTTTCCTCCCATCAATCAAAGTGACTTTGAAGTTCTTCTTCATGTTGATTAATGGGAGGAAAATTATTTGAACCATTAATCCGTAGTAATGATCATTTATTGATACCCAGCCAACCATTCCTTAGCAAAACCTCTACCTGGCCCAGTACCTATAACTTACCTCCCTGTGTACTAATTTTTCCCACTGCCATTTGAAGGTATTTATTGACAATAATCTATGTTGAAGGTCTGGGTGTAATGTGGGACAAAGGGCCTGATTTTGGTTTTGGTGGATGCGATACTCTGCGGCAAATGAAATATTCTGTTCACTGCACTATACTTTATCATATTTTTTATGCACTGTCTCCTATAATATGGCCGATGGTATATCTGTTATCCATCAAGTGTGTACCATCTGCCAGACTATTAGCCTTAGCCTATAACCTAAGTTTGGACTTAGGGTAGTAGATGGAGAAAGGAGGTGGAGAAGAGCAGTGCCAATGGAATTATATGTTCACATAAAAGGCTACAGCTAAGCTGCTCCAAAAACATGCTGGTGAGTAACCTTACCAGACCAGCCAACATGGTTCCATTATGTTGCATAGTCAAGTATTAATTGTGCAGCACTCCTGCTTAAGTGCCTTGCTCATTAATAGCAAGTAAGATAATCAAAAATGTGTAACACACAAATTGTGTGATCTGTTTCACTATCAATTAAATCCTTTCAGAAAACCATGTTTTCTTTTCTTTCTTTTGAATATATGTTGGTGTTCTGGCTTAAAATTATTCCTTGTGGTCAATGCTATAGTTGATTACCTAGCTAAGATGTAATACATAGGTGGGAAAAAACTGTCCCAAGTTGTGTGTGACTGACTAGTACCACTACCAATATCATCAATCATCAGATTAAAATTCCAATGGTTCTAGGGTAAAAGCAATGTTCTGCTACTGTACTGTGCCTCTACAGACATTATAACTACAGGTGTTTGAGGTGAGCATCACAATTTGTGCTTTTGCATATTGTTCTTCTCTTACTTTCTGGATACAGCTATTCCTGCTGATGGCGACAGGCAGCAACCACCAACACCGGCCCTCCCACCAACCCAGCAGGAGATAGCCACCCAGCTGTGGCAGCACATGTTGGAGACAGTGGCCACCAAATATTGCCAGTTGGTGGCCCTGGAATTTGAGGAGCAAGAGGTAGAGGCCCAGGTCCGGGCCAGTCCCTCAGGCCATAAGCCAGGCCCACCTCTAACTCGGCTACGCCATCGCCACTGCCTGCAACCGGGTTTCCCACTGCTATCCATACCAAGACCACCCTCCCCTCCTCGTAATTAACAACACACCGCCTCCTCCATCATGTCCTACAACCGCTGTCGTACCTCATGTGCAAGACGTCAATAATCCAGAAAGGGCAACAGGGCTTGGCCCATGAACTTAATGCCCTCAAGGCCCTTTTTTGCAGATTTTTTGGTTTGGTAGGAGGGCATTGTTGGAAAACGGGTTATTGGTAAGGGCAGGTAGGTACCTACACTTAGCAAAAGTCCACGAACCTCCACTAAGGTCCAGTTAGGTCTCAGTAAATTAAACCTAGCTCAACCCTTGGTAGCTTGGCAATGAACAAAATGGTATTTAAATAAAACACAGGAAACAGTTTAAAAATCCAAAACCAATTTATATAAATAGATTACATTGTTATCTTTAAAATGACACAAAAATGCATAAAATCAGATATGGGGAACCGGAGATATGAATTTTTAAAGATTTTTTTTTTTTTAGCGCCTGGAAACAAAAAACGCCAATCAGGTCATCTGGTTGCACCTCGAGCGGGGCAAAGTCAAAGTTTCAGGCCGACTGCGATGGAGCCCTGCTCGGCTACAGGCCGCGGGAGGCCTCAGTTAAAAGTTTACCTTTACACTTAGGGGGTCATTACAACCCTGGCAGACGATGTTAAAGCGGCGGTAAGACCGCAAACAGTCTGGCGGTAAAAATTTTGGATTTATGACCGTGGCGGAAACCGCCAACAAAGACAGCCACTTTAACACTCCGACCGCCACGCCGGTACAGACAAGCAGTGCAGCGGTCACCGCCCATAGTATCACAACCCGCCAATCCACCACCTTTTCCGGGGCGGATTCTCCGTGGATAAAAACACGGCGGAAACAGTTTCTGCAATGTGAAAACGCTCACCTGAACACATCCCATGAGGAAGGAGGACTCCATGGAGCCTGAACTCCAAATCCTACCGGCCCTTGTATTCCTACTCATCTACGCAGACCAACGCCAGCGCCGGCGACGACAACGGTGAGTACTGCACCTATGACATAGGGGAGGGGGGAGGCAAAAGTTAGGGGGACACACATGCAACACCACCACCCCCACCCCACCCTCGCATATTACAACACACACACCAAAGCATTTACAAAAATCACATCAACAAACCACAACCCCCCGGAAGAAAGCAAAGACAAAACGAAATCAGTCAAAACCTTGTAATGTATCAATATACATGTCTCAAAAATATACAGATATATTAGCTAACCATACAAAAGTATATACATTCCAAGAAGTAGTGCAGATATGCACATATAAATGTCCGTGCACCACTAGTCCAAAAATGCATGGGCGAGGCCCACAAAAGATACCTGTCCACACACGGAGAGAACACTGCCGGGGCATCAGATAGAAATACTACAGGCACCTCAGGGGGAAGGGAAGGTGGGGACACCTCAGCCGGAGGAGTGCAAAGCCAAATCCACAACGGGGCTCCATGCCCACTGTTCCATCCTGGGGAGTGCAAAGCCACAGTCTCTCAAGTCTCTACAGTGGGTGGCTTGCCCACTGTACCATCCTGGGGAGTGCAGAGCCACATTCTCTCAAGTCTCTACAGTGGGTGGCTTGCCCACTGTACCATCCTGGGGAGTACAAAGCCACAGTCTCTCAAGTCTCTACAGTGAGTGGCTTGCCCACTGTACCATCCTGGGGAGTGCAAAGCCACAGTCTCTCAAGTCTCTACAGTGGTTGGCTTGCCCACTGTACCATCCTGGGGAGTGCAAAGCCACAGTCTCTCAATTCTCCACAGTGGGTGGCTTGCCCACTGTACCATTCCTGGGGAGTGCAAAGCCAAAGTCTCTCAAGTCTCTACAGTGGGTGGCTTGCCCACTGTACCATCCTGGGGAGTGCAAAGCCACAGTCTCTCAAGTCTCTACAGTGGGTGGCTTGCCCACTGTACCATCCTGGGGAGTGCAAAGCCACAGTTTCCAAAGTAGATAACAGCCTCCACTGGTTCAGGAGGGGGACTGGTTCCCAGACTGGATTAGTCTCCCCGTGGAAGTTCCTGTACCGTCCCTGTCCCACCCGCACATGGGATAACGATGCTTGATGTGGCGGACATTTCATTCTTCCCCGGTGCATGCCCTGTTCAGCGGTGCTTTGCCATGGCGGTTCTGGACTCTTCAGCGGTGCTTTGCCATGGCGGTGCATGCCCTGTTCAGCAGTGCTTTGCCATGGCGGTTCTGGACTGTTCAGCGGTGCTTTGTCATGGCGGTGCATGCCCTGTTCAGCGGTGCTTTGTCATGGCGGTTCTGGACTGTTCAGCGGTGCTTTGTCATGGCGGTGCATGCCCTGTTCAGCGGTGCTTTGCCATGGCGGTTCTGGACTGTTCAGCAGTGCTTTAACATGCCGGTTCTGGACTGTTCAGCGGTGCTTTGCCATGGCGGTGCATGCCCTGTTCAGCGGTGCTTTGCCATGGCGGTTCTAGACTCTTCAGCGGTGCTTTGCCATGGCGGTTCTGGACTCTTCAGCGGTGCTTTAACATGCCGGTTCTGGACTGTTCAGCGGTGCTTTAACATGCCGGTTCTGGACTGGGCATTGGTGTGTGGCATGACGTTCTCTGGACTGGGCATTGGTGTGTGGCATGACGTTCCCTCATTGCCCAGCGGGGCTGTGGCAGCCGGGCCCCTCCTGGGCACTGACTTCGGCAGTGGTCTCCTGACCAGTGACGATACTTGGGCCCTCCTGGGCACTGACTCTGGCGGTGGCGGTGGTCTCCTGACCAGTGACGATACTTGGGCCCTCCTGGGCACTGACTCTGGCGGTGGTCTCCTGACCAGTGATGATACTTGGGCCCTCCTGGGCACTGACTCTGGCGGTGGTCTCCTGACCAGTGACGATACTTGGGCCCTCCTGGGCACTGACTTTGGTGGTGGTCTCCTGACCAGTGACGATACTAGGGCACTCCTGGGCACTGACTCTGCCGGTGGTCTCCTGACCAGTGACGATACTTGGGCCCTCCTGGGCAATGACTCTGGCGGTGGTCTCCTGACCACTGACGATACTTGGGCCCTCCTGGGCAGTGACACTGGCGGTGGTCTCCTGACCAGTGACGATACTTGGGCCCTCCTGGGCACTGACTCTGGCGGTGGTCTCCTGACCACTGACGATACTTGGGCCCTCCTGGGCTATGACTCTGGCGGTGGTCTCCTGACCAGTGACGATACTTGGGCCCTCCTGGGCAATGACACTGGCGGTGGTCTCCTGACCAGTGACGATACTTGGGCCCTCCTGGGCACTGACTCTGGCGGTGGTCTCCTGACCAGTGACGACAGTGCTGGCGGTGGCGTCCCGACCGCCGGGAAGGATGCCGCCCTTCTCCGCCGTGCTGCTCACACTAGGCTGTGCAGACTTCCTCTGGCCCTTCCCCACCTTTGGAGGAGTCACAGCTGACTCTGCCATCCACCTGGAACCCCTGTGAGTTGTTTTGCCACCAGGAGTCTTCACAGGGTCCAGTCGGCCACTTTCCAATTTCAGAGCCTTTACAGGGGGTGGGCTGCCAGTGCCTTGGCTCCGGGTCACACTGCCAGTCCAGGTGGCCGGTGCACTCCACACACCTTGAACAGGCACCACTGGATTGGAGGCTTTTTGGCTGAGGCGCTACGACAGGACTGATGAATTGGAGGGGGGGGCAAAAAGGTCAACTTTACACAGGGACAGTTTCTGACGAACACTGGGATGGGTAGTTGGAGGGGGTCTGGGAGTGGAGGAAGAGGAGGTGGTTGTAGGAGGTGTCACTTTAGGTGTTTTGGGTGCAGGTGCAGGTACTGGAGGCTGTCGTGAGGTGGATGTATGTTGGGTGTATGGGTGCCCGCGTTTGTGTACTTTGGGAGGGGGCGTCACAGACACACTGGGAGAGGACACAGGGGACGTGTAAATGGTAGTGAAGGTGGTGAGTGCAGGTGAGCGGGGTGTGGTGCTGGGTGTTCTGGTGCGAGTCCTGGTGCCTGTAGATGTAGTGCATTCAGGTGTGAGTGTAGACAAGACTGGGAGGGAGGAGGGAGACGACGAGGAGGGCGACACAGTGGAGGCAGTGGATGTTGCTGTGTCTGCACGTGTGTGATGCTTGCGTGTATGCCTGTGGGTTGTGTGGTGCCTATGTTTGCCTGAGCTACTTTTGGGTGTAGAGGTGTGTGCATGCTGGTCTGATGGTGTGCTTGGGACAGGCTGGGTTACAGGGGATTGGGTCTGGGTGGAGGAGGTTGGAGGGGGCAGGCTAGACACAGGGACAATGGCTGCCATCAGTGCTGAGGCCAGAGATTGCAGGGTTCGCTGAAGGGCAGCCTGACCAGAATGAATACCCTCCAGGAATGCATTACCGTGTTGCAACTCCCTTTCTACACCCTGGATGGCATTCACAATGGTAGACTGCCCAACAGTGAGTGACCTGAGGAGGTCAATGGCCTGCTCACTGAGGGCAGCAGGGGTGACTGGGGCAGGGCCTGAAGTGCCTGGGGCGAAGGTGATGCCCACCCTCCTGGGTGAGCGGGCACGGGGCGAACACTGAGGGGCAGCTGGGAGGGCGGTGCTGGTAGGGGAGGTGGCGGCTGTACCTGTAGAAGTGGGGCGCACAGATGGTGCCGCCACCACAAGGGAGCTCCCATCGTCGGACGAGTCCGTGTCGCTGGTTGGTGATCCGGTGGCCGACGTGAAGCTCCCCTCGCCCTCCGTCCCACTGGTACATCCAGAGTCCGTGGTGTGGCTCTCCAAGGCCATGTGGGATGCAGCTCCCTCGTGCTCCGGTGCCACTGTACCTCCGCCTGATGATGCTGATGCACATAAGATCATGGAGCGCACAAAAAGGGGGGGGGAAGACAGAAGAAAGACAGGTTGAGTGCATGGCATACCGCGACCGTTGGCGGACACTACAGACACAGCAGCCCCCTGCACTACGCCGTGCTCCTGGCCTCTACAGATGCAATTCCTGGGATCTGGCCTACATGGCTATGGTGGACCTCTGCACACATGGATGCCACAGGGGCATCTATACCTGTACTTGGCACTCTACTGCGGCGGGGTAGGGAGCCACATGGCCTGCATTACGGAGGGGCCTAGTCTACCTATGTCTGCCTGGCCTAGGTACACCCACAGGACTCCTCCCCCACCCTGACCCCTCCACTGCGCGCCAAGTCCGCAGAATGATAGTGTACTCACCCCCTTGTGTCTGCTGTGATGCCCTCAAGCGCCCATCCAACTCAGGGTAGGCCACCGCCAGGATCCGGAACATCAGGGGGGTCATGGGGCGATGGGCACCCCTCCCACGTTGGGAGGCCATCCCCAGCTGAGCCTCCGCCGTCTTCTTGCTCCAGCGGCGAATGTCCTCCCATCGTTTACGGCAGTGGGTGCCCCGTCTCTGGTGGACCCCCAGGGTCCGGACGTCCTTGGCGATGGCACGCCAGATGTCCTTCTTCTGGTGGGCGCTGACCTACATGCGATACACAAGAGAAGAAGTGAAGTCATTAACAACCGCACCGTCAATGTGCGTGGCCCCCCTCCCTACCCTAGCCATGTGGCACTTTCATTCACATGCATTAATGTTCCCTGGACTCTGCCCCCTTCCCTCTTCCAACCAGCCCTCACCACCCAGGCCTAGCCCATACAACGTGCTCCCAGTGTACTTACCTGTTGGTCTGGAGGACCGTAGAGTAGCGTGTACTGGGGGAGGACCCCGTCTACCAGTTTCTCCAACTCCTGAGCAGTGAAGGCAGGGGCCCTTTCCCCAGACGCAGCAGCCATCGTCGCTTCCAGACCGAGGTCACAGCAGCACTTGCAGTGTAGGTCCTCTCCTGTCGAAGATCAGGTATCTAGTGATTGAACAGATAGAAAATGGTGGTGACGTCCACGGCGGTGACGTCCGCGGCGGTGCGTATCATCACCGCCGGCGCACTTCCTCATTGGCTCCTGGGACCCATAGGGTCCAATGTAAACCAATGCAGCATTGCGCCGCGGTCTACGACGGCCTACCGCGACGGTGTGCAACGCCAACGCAGTTACCCCACAATCCCATTGTCCCAGTTTAGAGGTCAGGCAGCTGCCATTTCAGGGGCCCACATGCCTCCATTTACTTCTGCGTCACACATAGCTAGGCCTACACTCAACACACATACAGGAAGGGTTTTGTGTTTGGTGTCGTGTTCTGTGTAACTGTGGGTACATACCTGGAAAAAAGGTGACTCGATCCTTGCTGTTGTCCTTCCTAGGCGTCGTCAGCTGGGACAATTGAGAAGATGGCGGAATCCTCCGTTGTACCGACCGCAGGTGGACCTGTTGACAATGGAGGAGCGACATTTAATCGTGACCTCCAGGTTTGACCGTGCCACTATCCAGGAACTATGTACCCAGCTGGAGCCAGACCTGATGTCACCAATCCGCCATCCCACTGGAATCCCCCCTGACGTGCAGGTGCTGTCAGTGCTCCATTTCCTTGCAAGTGGGTCTTTTCAGACAACAGTGGCCATGGCATCAGGGATGTCCCAGCCTATGTTTTCCAACGTGCTGTCCAGAGTGTTGTCTGCCCTGCTGAAACACGTAAGGAGATACATCATATTCCCTGAGGTGGAAGATTTGGCTACAGTGAAAGGTGACTTCTATGCCCTTGGACATATCCCTAACGTCATAGGTGCTATTGATGGGACCCATGTGGCCTTGGTCCCTCCCCACAGGAGTGAACAGGTGTACAGGAACCGGAAGAGTTATCATTCGATGAATGTACAGATGGTATGTTTGGCAGACCAGTACATCTCGCAGGTAAATGCAATGTTCCCTGGCTCAGTGCATGACGCATACATCCTGTGGAATAGCAGCATCCCTGATGTTGAGGAAATTCAATTTTTAATACGATCGTATCGACCCGCCATTTTGTGGCCCGCCGCCATTTTATGTTGCCTTCACTCAGGCAGCACAGCGAACGAAGTCCATTCTGCCTTTTCTGCTTATTCTGCAACATGGTGTTCAAAACAGCTTTCTGCCTCTATCTTTACAAGGCTGGTATTAAGGTCTGACCGAGTACACTAATCCCTGTCTGGTTTTCTAATCCTTGTTTCAACTATCTGTAGGCTCACACTATTCTCCGCCGATCTTATCTTATCGTCTGGCCTTCGCTGTCCTTTGCTAGTATTCTCTCATTTCACAACTGTCCTCCAAACGCACACAAACTTATCGCACCACATGCAACTTCGTTGTGGATCGGTTAATGAATTAGTTCAAGGGAGGGGTGACAAACACAGCTGGAGGGGAGGCGACCTTAAGTCACTTGATACTTTGTTCTGTCTTGTTTTCCGACATTTCTATTGACTCTGTTCTATCTTTACATCATTCTTACTGGCTCCTTTCTATGTGTTCTGGGAGTGTATGTAGTTAATGAATGTTTTTATACGGTATATAAGATTGTGCGCCACAAAGTAAAGTGGCAGTCTCCTGAGAACATACCTTGTGTACTTCTTGGACAACTGTACTAGCTGCAGCTAATAAAATCTGATCTTTTACGCCTGACAGAGTGTCCCGTGTCTCTGTTAGTTGAGGCAGGTGAATCCAAGGAGATTTTAGGCGTACCCTGCGCCGCCAGGCCCAAAAGGTTCTGGTTCTTCAACTGGCGCCCAACGTGGGGCGGCTTCAGCGGTACCGGTTCTGCCTGAAGGTCGTGAGGAACCCCGCAAGAAAATTCTGGAGGAATCGCGAGCCACGTCAAGCGACCCCTGTATGTCGAAGTGGTCCGAAGGTCTTTTTCAGCGCGGTTACTCCTTCCTGACGGCTACTGACGACTGCTGCCCTGACTGCCGCCCTGCCTTGGCCCTTTCTTTGATGATGTATGGTAAAGCGAGACGATAGACGGGCCTCTGTTGGTGTAAGAAGACATCCTTAGTTAAGTATTTGGTGGGTCGCGCCCACAAATTTTGGTCTTTGTTTTGTCCTTAGGTCCTTAGATTTGGCCATTGCAGTGGCCAAAGCCGAGGGGTAAGTGCATTTGTGCTGTGTAAACTGAAAGTTTTACCCCCTTGATGTTTGTGAACAGCCAGTAAAAATCGTGAGATGTCTGGTCTGACTAAGTTTGGAAAACTTTGTTGCTTTGGTTGTAATAGGGACTCCCAGCTTGAGGACTCCTGTCCGATTCCTTCGGTTGGAACTCCCACATATGAGCTCTATTCTAAACATGGTGTTGGTCCTATTGCCTTTAATAAGACATGGACCCGATATACAAAGAAAGATGGTGTTTTAAAATGGCCAGAAAATGGTAGTTTCGAAACTGATGTGCTAGATAATTTAGAAGCAACGTTATTTAAAAGAAAAGCCCGGCCGGCAATGTTTGACTCTTTTCGCCTTTGGCGTAAGGAAGCCAAACAGAGAGAAATTAAACAAGCGAAACGAGATAGGAAAACACAGGGAATGATGATTATACAGGCTGCTCAGCAATTCAAAGATGATGAAATAGATAATGCAATGGAAATTTCAGACAGACAGCATCGAATGGCAATAGATAAATGCTATCCGACGTTGCCTATCTCTTCCCTTGATAAGAGAAAAGATTTTGAGGAAGATTCCTTAATGTCCCACTTATTGAAATTGCCTCCGCCCTATGTACAAGGTGCTAATGCACCCCCGATGTTACAGCCTGTTCAGCCGCCAGTTGTGCTTCCGCCTGCTCCAGCTTTTCCACATTTGCCTCCTCAAGTATTGCCTATGCCAGCTTTGCCTTTAACTCCTTTGCCTTCTGCTCCTTTGGCAATTCCTAATGCTCCTTTAGTTAATTCACCTAATACCTTGTCCCCTATCCTTATGTCAAATTCTCCATCTATGCGTAAGCGATTTGCAGATACTGTCTCTGGTCTCTTATCACCTTTCTTTGAAGCTTTAAATGTGTCTCCAGCTTTTTCTCGAAGACAGTCTCGTAGTCAATTCCCAGACTCCGAAGAGCGAGAAAAATTGGACTCACTTGCTTGTAGATGGATCAAGAAGGGTCCCCAATATAGTACGTCTGATATTATGTCCACCTTTCTGCAATGGAATGCACCTACGCAGAGATATGTTTTTAAAGTTATGTGCGATACTCTCGCTAAAGAATGGGAGGATATGAATTTGGGTTCGGTCCCACAGGATCTGTTAGATGTTCAGGCTGACTTTGACAAAGGACTTATTGTGGGTCCTAAGGTTGAAAACGCTGTCAGAACACTTATTTCTTTCAGATCCCTATTGTTCTCACAGACTTTTCCTGATTCTGATCCTTCAGTTAGGACAGCACTGAAAAACTATCCCATGAGAGAGGTTTCTCCAATATGGAAGGAAGAAGTTGCAGCAGCAGGTGCTAATCCAGCTATTCCTGCGCATTTTCAGCGCATATGGATACATGTCCCCTGGAAAAGGTCTGAAGTTTTAGCACTTAAACAGTCACTACCAGATTCACGCAAAAATCCTGCTGGTTACTATAAAGAGTTGTCGCAAACAGTTGATGCATGTACTATGAATTTAGCAGATATTGACATGTTGATGGGAAATGTAGTTCCACAGACAATATGGGCTAAAATTCGTAGAGAGGATCACGCTCAAGAATTAGGCGGCGATTGGAACGCTATTATTGCCGCAGATAGAGGTCAAGTAGGTGGTGCAAAACCCGACGCTTTGATCTCAGAACTCCCTGGTAGGATTATTACATTAATGAAAACAATGATGCCTGCTTTGAGAGTTAATTGGGATAAGCTAGCAGCATGTAAACAAAAGAAAGATGAAAGTGTTTCCGATTTCTTTACCCGATTCGAGGAGACATTCATTGATCACAGTGGTCAAGATATGGCTACAGAAGGGGGACAGCGATTATTTGTGGATAAGTTCGTATATAACTTGCTTCCTGAACTATCACACAAGCTAAAAGACTCCGAGAGTTCATGGGCAGTTTCTTCTTCTGCCCAGATATTGGCTACTGCACAATATTATGAAAATAGAGACAAAGAAGAAAGGGAAAAACAAGAGAAAAAGACGAAAGAATTAAAAACTAAAGTTCTCTTGCAACAGGCTTATCCTCCTCGTTATGTTCAGCCTCAGTTTCAACAGCCTCCGCAGTTTCAGAGGTTGTATCAAAAGCCTGAACCATTCATTCCAAGACCTTTGCTAGGTCCCAATCAATGTGCTTATTGTAGGGAGGAAGGTCATTTTAAGAACAATTGTCCGGCATTGTTGCAGCGTAATGGAGCAACATCTGCTTCACGAGGTCGTGGTGGTCTTCAGTCAGCAAATAGAGGTAGAGGTCGAGGTGTGTTAACCCAAGGGCAGCGTTCTTTTGTTCCTCCAAATTCCGGAAATTACTTTGACCAGCAAAATGTTAGGTCTACACAGTATTACAGTGAGGATCAGTATATTGAAGGAGGGAATGAAAGTCTTCATTTTGAATAGGACAGCCATGGACAAAGTAAGGGGGTTACGTCAATTCCAGTGGATCAGAATGGACCTTATGTTAATGTCACTACAATGGGTGTTTCAGAGCCATTTCTTTTAGATACTGGTGCCATGAGAAGCTCAATCATTCATTCTAAACTCCCTGGCGCACCTTTGTCTGGCTTAACGAATGTATCTGTAGGATTTTCTGGCGCCCCTGTTCGCAATCCAGTTTCTTGCCCTTTGCCTGTTTCAATAGGCCCTTATGATTTAGAAGCTCCGCTTCTTCTAACGAATGGTTGTGGGGAAAATCTGTTGGGTTTAGATCTATTAAAAAGAATGCATGCTACGATATATTGTTCACCTTCTGGTGTATACCTCACTCTAGGACAGAAAATGACTAGTCCAATGTACTTATCAAAAGATCAATTTCCACCTGAATTGCTTTCTCTTCCCGAAACGCTTTGGGCTACGGGTCCGAATGACGTTGGTTGTCTTGAGATCCCACCTTATGTTGTTACTCTTAAGCCCAATGCTGAAATGCCACGTATTCCGCAATACAGAATCTCTACTGAAGGTGAGAAAGCACTTCTGGAAATTGTCCATGATTTGATTCAGAAGGGTGTGGTTGAGGAAACGAGAGGAAATACATGTAACAGTCCTGTTCTTCCGGTTCTTAAACGCACTGATCCTTCTCAGCCTCCTGTTTATCGTTTTGTAATTGATCTTCGGGAGGTAAACAAGATTGTCGTACCGCAGTTTCCTGTAGTCCCAGATATCACTGCTCTGTTGACGATGATACCTTCTACAGCGACTTGGTTTTCAGTTATCGATTTAAAGAATGCTTTCTTTAGTATTCCCATCGCCGAAGAGAGTAGAGATATTTTTGGTTTTTCCCTCGGAGGCCGAAGCTTCCGGTTTAAACGCGCACCTCAAGGTTATTGTGAAAGTCCCTCTGTTTACAGTCAAGCTCTAAAATGTCATCTTGATGCCTTTTCCTTACCGTCCGGTGCCGCTCTCATTCAGTACATGGATGACTTATTAGTTGCCGCTGATTCAGAGGAGATTTGCAAAAACGTGACCGTTGCACTGTTGCGTCATTTGTTTGATCTGAATCACAAGGTTTCTCCTTCTAAATTACAATATGTCTGTCGCGAGGTGACTTATTTGGGTCATCTCTTGTCAAAGGAGGGACGACGATTGACCCCGAACGAATTCAGGCAATTGCACAAATGTCAGTGCCATCCACACAAAGAGAGGTACGTGCCTTTTTGGGCATTACTTCTTATTGTAGACAGTGGATTCCGAGTTTCTCTTTATTGGCTAAACCGCTGTTGGCGCTAACTTTAAAAGATACGCCTCAGCCTCTTCCGTGGACTGACGAGTGTCAGAAGAGTTTTACTGATTTGCGTATTGCTTTGTGTTCTGCTCCTGTATTGGGTACTCCTGATTACAGTAAGCCCTTTACGCTCTATGTCCACGAAAGAGAGGGTTGTGCATTGTCAGTCTTAACGCAGCGTTTTGGAGATCAACAGCGACCATGCGCATATTTCTCAGCTACGTTAGATCCAGTAGCTAAAGCATTGCCTAGTTGTCTTAAGGCGACAGCGGCAGCAGCAATTTCTATTCGACAGTTTGCTGGAGTAGTGCTAGATAATACTCTCATTGTTATGGTGCCACATGCAGTGGATATTTTACTAAATAGGACAAAAACGCAGCATCTTACGAGTGCTCGGTTGTCAGGATATGAGCTGACGCTTTTGGCTAGTCACATACACATCAAACGATGTAATACCCTGAATCCAGCTACTTTGTTGCCTCTTCCAGAAGAGAGAGATGTCTCTGAACAGCATGATTGTTTTCTCCGTACTGAAGAAGAGACTAAGGGTAGAATTGACCTAAAAGACACGCCATTAGTGAATCCAGATGGAACACTATGGGTAGATGGTTCTTGTTTCAAGCTCCCGAATGGAGATACAGTTTCAGCCTACGCTATTACCACTTTGCATACGATTGTGGAGACAGCACGCATTAGACATAATTCAGCTCAGGCAGCTGAATTGATAGCCTTAACTAGAGCGTGTGTGTTATCCGAAGGAAAAAGAGTAAACGTGTACACTGATAGCCAATACGCTTTTGGTGTAGCGTTTAACTTTGGGCGCTTATGGAAGGAAAGAGGATTCTTTACTTCCCATGGTACTAAGATACAACATGGTCAATTAGTGACTGAACTTCTTGAGTCACTTACAATGCCTACTCAGATAGCGATTGTGAAGTGTAGTGCACACAAAAAGATTGTGGACGATGTTGGTCGAGGAAATGCATTTGCAGATGAGGTAGTGAAAAAGACAGCCAGAGACAACACAAGTCGAATGTATGTTGCAGGTCCCGCAAACTGCGTAAGAGAAAAGGGAATGTGTGAAGATACAGTAGAGAGTGTGAAATCAATTCAAGGAGAGGCTACGGAGAATGAGTTGAGAAAGTGGAAGGAAAGTACAGGAATGTTAGATGAGATGGGATGTTGGGTTGAATTATCAGAACATCAATGTTGGCTGTTACCAGATGCTTATGTACTACCTGTAGTTACTATGGCACATGGTCCAGCTCACCTAAGTGCAAAAGGAATATGTAAGCTTCTGGCTCCAGTGTGGCAAAATGAGGGGATCCCAAAGTGTGCAAATAATGTAGTAAAACATTGTATTGTTTGCTTGATGTACAATCCGGGAAAGGGAACTCCAACTCCAGCAGGTCATTTTGCTCCTCCAACATATCCATTTGAGGTGTTGCAGATCGATTATATTCACATGGAACGATGCAACAATCTCAAATATGTTCTGGTGGTAGTATGTGCTTTTTCTAGATGGGTAGAAGCCTACCCTCTGAAGGACAATACTGCTTTATCAACTGCCAAAATACTTTTGAAAGAATTCTTCCCTAGGTTTGGTTTGCCGCGCATTGTCTGGAGTGACAATGGGAGCGAATTTGTGGGTCAAGTCATGCAAAAAGTTTGTGCAGGTCTTGGCATAAAACAGAAGTTCCACGCGGCGAATCACCCACAGTCGGCTGGTTTAGTAGAATGCTACAATGGAACCTTGAAGCTTAAAATTGCTAAGGTGCAAGCTAGCACAGGACTTAATTGGCCTGATGCTTTACCATTGGCTCTTCTGTCCATCAGAACAGCAGTACACTCTCGTTTGGGGCTTAGCCCTTACGAAGTGATATTTGGTCGCCCAGCTAATGTATGGGGAGTTCCTCGCCCTAAGAAATACTCAGACTTGCCATACCCGATGTTGATTGACTACTTGCATGACCTTACAACTAAATTGCGTGTTCTTCATCAACAGGTTCAGAGTGCTCTACCAGAGGCTTCCACAGACCCAGGTCATTCCATCCGACCAGGTGACTGGGTCTGCACGAAAAATTTCCAACGACAGAGAAATTTGGAACCCAGATGGAGAGAGCCACGCCTGGTTCTTTTGACCACAAGAACAGCAGTTAAAGTCGAAGGAAAGAAAAACTGGGTGCATGCCGTGCACTGCAAGAAAGTGCCTTTGCCCTTGCCTTTCGATCAGTGGGTCCGTAGAGGCATCAGTGACTCTGAAAGTGAGAAAGTTCCGCAATTTGTACCATTCAGTGATGCGCGTCTAATTGGAACACTTTCTGAGAAAGAGGACGACGACATCCTTCAAGAAGCAATACCATCGCATCGTCGCTTGAACACGACAAATCCAGGAACATTGTTTCAAAACCAGACTGCCTCTGGACAGGAACGCTATAATTTGAGACCAAGACCAAAGAACTTGTAACTTTCTCTCCTATGTAGTACTCTATCCCGGTTGCAGGGTCACGGTAGGAGTCTTAGTTACGACCTGAGTAAGTGGCAATAGGCCTGCAGGACCTCACAGTGTCATAGGACGGTAGATAATCGTGACTACAGTGATTGAGGAAGATTGCCGTGAGCATCCACTTAGAAAGATGGAGGCTACATTAGATAAAAGAGAAAGTAAAAATGTAAAGAATAATTGTAAAGAAATATATAGTCGTTGTAGTATTGCTCTATGCGTCATTATATTGTCGTGTATTCTTTTGGCATCTGTAAACTGGATCATTATTACTCTGCAGCAAAAAGTTGTCTCTTCTCCTACCTCTACATCTCCTTCTACTATCTCTCCGCACCTATTCCACACTCTTCCCCAGCATGAACTCATCAGAAGAACTGAATACTTTAACAATTCCTTCGTCCAGTTGTTACATCAACATCAGTTAGTGATCAATACAACTGACTGTTGGGTGTGTGGACTCATACCACATACGGTAGAAAAAGGAATGCCATATTTAGTTCTTCCATTCTCCTATGAAGGTTCCGCTTGGGCTTATTTTGTCATTTTCAATAATGCATATCAAAGCAAAATTAAACAACCTGTCAGTTCACATAGTGTTGGTTCAGATTTCAGTCATAGTTTATTGATAAAGGGAATGGTAGCTATGGCTAAAATCATGGAAAAAAGTGAAGCTTCCATAGATGAAAGAAAAGCATATACCAATTGGAACATAACTAATTACATTTCCAGCCTCAATGATAAGATTGAGCAAGGAAAATCTCCTCCGATACGGGTCATACCCCAACAAGGAAATTTCTGTCTGCAAATAAATGGTAGAACTCCAAACACCGGACAAAGAGAAAGTTTATGTTCCCATACATATGTTTATTCAGCCCTGAATTCACTGCCGTTAGTACCATCTCAAGGTACATACTTCGTTTGCCACGATAGGGCTTATACATGGTTGCCAGCTGATTTTTCTGGTACTTGTTATATAGCCTTTCTTCTTCCCCCTACATACACCGCTCCTGCGAACCATCATAAAAATAGATATGGCAGAGGGATTGTGGATTCGAAAGACACAGCAGGACAAGAGGGAGGAGATTTCCTCAAAGGATTTCTTCCCTTCTGGGGTCCAATGGCCAACAGCAGAAATATAAGGCAATTGGTTCGTGTCGTAGAAACCACCATAGACATCACTGTAGGAGCTTTAAGTAACATTACAGCTGAACTACAGGCTGATCGTCTTATGACCTTGCAGAACCGTGTTGCCTTAGACTTTGTTCTTGCGGACCGTGGTGGAGTATGCAAATTGATCGGATCAAGTTGCTGTATTTTCATACCTAATGACGCTCCGACAGTATACCAAGCTATCTCTAAGTTACACATAATCTCCGAGTCGATTCATCAGGACGAAGGAGATTGGTCCTTTTCAGAGTGGTTTTGGGGATTACTGTCCAAATGGGGTTGGAAGGTATTGACATTCTTTGGAGTAATTTTAGCTTTTATATTCTCTTGTTGTCTTTGTATGCACTGCGGTCCTGCCATCTGCAACCTATGTGCTACTGCATGTATTCCCAAACCTAAGTCACAAAGAGCAGAGAATATCAAAATGATGGTACAGCAACAGCTTGATGACCTCATGGCCATAGACATCGACTCAGATTAACATGAGTTTGTGTATCTTGCCTGAGTTCTGGCAAAAGGAGGGTCTGAGGAAATTCAATTTTTAATACGATCGTATCGACCCGCCATTTTGTGGCCCGCCGCCATTTTATGTTGCCTTCACTCAGGCAGCACAGCGAACGAAGTCCATTCTGCCTTTTCTGCTTATTCTGCAACATGGTGTTCAAAACAGCTTTCTGCCTCTATCTTTACAAGGCTGGTATTAAGGTCTGACCGAGTACACTAATCCCTGTCTGGTTTTCTAATCCTTGTTTCAACTATCTGTAGGCTCACACTATTCTCCGCCGATCTTATCTTATCGTCTGGCCTTCGCTGTCCTTTGCTAGTATTCTCTCATTTCACAACTGTCCTCCAAACGCACACAAACTTATCGCACCACATGCAACTTCGTTGTGAATTAGTTCAAGGGAGGGGTGACAAACACAGCTGGAGGGGAGGCGACCTTAAGTCACTTGATACTTTGTTCTGTCTTGTTTTCCGACATTTCTATTGACTCTGTTCTATCTTTACATCATTCTTACTGGCTCCTTTCTATGTGTTCTGGGAGTGTATGTAGTTAATGAATGTTTTTATACGGTATATAAGATTGTGCGCCACAAAGTAAAGTGGCAGTCTCCTGAGAACATACCTTGTGTACTTCTTGGACAACTGTACTAGCTGCAGCTAATAAAATCTGATCTTTTACGCCTGACAGAGTGTCCCGTGTCTCTGTTAGTTGAGGCAGGTGAATCCAAGGAGATTTTAGGCGTACCCTGCGCCGCCAGGCCCAAAAGGTTCTGGTTCTTCAATGTGATGGGTCAACTCCAGAGGCACCGTGTGTGGCTATTAGGGGACTCTGGTTACCCCAACCTTTCCTGGCTATTGATTCCAGTGAGGAATCCCAGGACCAGGGCCGAGGAACGCTACAATGAGGCCCATGGGCGGGCTAGGAGGGTGATCGAACGCACCTTCTGCCTCCTGAAGGCCAGGTTCAGGTGCCTCCATATGACAGGTGGTTCCCTATTCTACTCACCGAAGAAGGTGTGCCAGATCATCATCGCCTGCTCAATGCTTCACAATCTTGCTTTGCGACGCCAGGTGCCTTTTCTGCAGGAGGATGGTCCAGATGACGGTGTTGTGCCAGCTGTGGAGCCTGTGGACAGTGATGAGGAGGAAGCTGAGGAAGAAGACAACGACAACAGGGAGTCAGTCATACAGCAATATTTCCAGTGACACACAGGTGAGAACATTTTCTTTTTTAACATTACATTCACTGTCACACGTCTTACTCTATCCAGTGTGTAATTGAATGGGATTATTTGGTAACTGAGTTGTTCCTTTCCATTACGGTTTCATAGGTGTGGTTACCAACGTGTGTCATCTGCATGCATCCTTCATGGACTTGTGATGTGTGACATTGGTATGTTGCCTTAACAACTAAAAAAGCATTTTGACACTGTCATTGATCATACATTTTACAAAATCACAGACTGACTCCAGAATGTTTTGTGGTTCCAGGGTGTTTATTTAAGTGCTCAAAAATGGAGGGGGGTTGTAAAATGGTGATGGGTGATGGTGGAGGAAAGTCCATGGCAGAGTCCAGTCTATTAGTCTCACAGGTGCACTGCCCATCTGGGCATAGGAAGTGGAGCTGGGGCAGTTAAAGTATGGACAGGGTAACAAAGTGGGACGGTGGGGGAACAATCAGGGTGGTCTCATTTCCTGGCGGGGGTCTTGCCATCTTGCTCTGTCCTGTTCTGGATCTCAGGGACCTCTTGTGTGGTGGTTGTCCGTCTGCAGGGGGTGGGGTGCTGGTGTGGTGGTCCTGTGGCGGGGCGTCCTGTCCACTAGCGCCGGTGGAGGTGGTGGGCAGTTCATCGTCCATGCTAGTGTCAGGGGCCCCTTGGAGTGCCACGGTGTCCCTCAAGGTCTGCTGTATGTCCTTCAGCACCCCTACGATGGTGCCCAAGGCGGAGCTGATGGTCCTGAGCTCCTCCCTGAAGCCCAAATACTGTTCCTCCTGCAGGCGCTGGGTCTCCTGAAACTTGACCAGGACTGTCGCCATCGTCTCCTGGGAGTGGTGGTATGCTCCCATGATGGAGGATAGGGCCTCGTGGAGAGTGGGTTCCCTTGGCCTGTCCGCCCCCTGTCGCACAGCAGCCCTCCCAGTTCCCCTGTGTTCCTGTGCCTCCGTCCCCTGGACCGTGTGCCCACTACCACTGCCCCCAGGTCCCGGTTGTTGTTGGGGTAGTGGGTTATCCTGGGTTCCCTGTAGTGGTGGACACACAGCTGATTGACCTGTACTGGGTACAGAGGTTTGGGCCCGCTGGGTGGGTGCTGTGCTGGTGTTACCAGAGGGTGGAAGTTCAGTGTTGGGCTGTGCCTGTGCAAGGGGAACATACTGTCCCGGGGCCCACGATGGTCCGGGCTGGTCATCAGGCTTCAGTAGGGCAGAGCTGCTATCATCACTGTGTGCCTCTTCTGTGGGTGGAGTGGAGATGTCTGGACCCTCCGGTGTGGTGACGGTCCTTCGTGATCCTGCAGGGGCATAAGAGCATGATTATTGCATGTGTGTGTGTCATGGTGTGCAATGGGTGGGTGAGCGTGTACCCCAGTGCTAGCATTCCTGTGTGGGGGCTTGTGTGATGATGGTTAGGGGGTTGTTCTGGGTATGTGCAGTGAGCATGCTTTGGTGAGGGGTGACCATGCTTAGTTGTGTCATGCAGGGCTTGTTGTTGAGATGTGTGGTTTGTGTTCTTAGTACATTAGTGTGGAGTTGGAGTGATTGGGGAGGGTGTGAGGGTGGGGGTGTGTGATAGCATGCAGGTAGGGTGGGGGATCTGATAGTTAAGATTTGACTTACCAGTGTCCATTCCTCCACCGACTCCTCCGAGGCCCTCTGGATGCATGATGGTCAAGACTTGCTCCTCCCATGTTGTTAGTTGTGGGGGAGGAGGTGGGGGTCTGCTGCCAGTCCGCTGTACCGCGATGTTGTGCCTGGAGACCGCTGAACGCACCTTCCCCCGTAGGTCGTTCCACCTCTTCCTGATGTCCTCCCGATTTCTTGGATGCTGTCCCACAGCGTTGACCCTGTCCACGATTCTGAGCCATAGCTCCATCTTCCTGGCTATGGAGGTGTGCTGCACCTGTGAGCCAAATAGCTGTGGCTCTACCCGTAGGATTTCCTCCACCATGACCCTGAGCTCCTCCTCAGAAAATCGGGGGTGTCTTTGGCGTGCCATGGGGTGGTGTGTGTGATGTGTGAGGTGGTGTATGTGGTGATGAGTGTAGTGATGTGTAGTGGTGTGTGGTGTTTTGTGCGTGGATGTTGTGTGGGTGATGGTGTTGTGTGCCTCTGTGTGGTGGTATTGTCTATTCTGTGCTCTCTCTCTGGCCTTCTTCCTGTTTTTTTGGTCGTAGGGGTTTGTGGGTGATGTGGGTGTATGTTTTATATTGTGTTGGGTGTGTGGGAGTGGTGTGTGTATGTGTATCAGGTGTGTGTATTTCGAAATGTCCAATGTGGCGGTGTTTTGGAGATGTGTGTGTATTTTGAGCGCGGCAGTGTGTATCGCCAATGGAATACCGCGGTTGAAAGACCGCTGCATGGATTCGTGTGTCGTAATAGCATGGGCGTGTTTCTGTTGGTGTGGAGGTGGAGGTTTTGTTTTCGCCAGTTTAACACTGACCTTTGGTGTGGCGGACTTGTGTGGGTGTCTGAGTTTTGGCAGATTCCGAGATGTGGGTCATGATAGCTGTGGCGGAATTCCACAGCCCCGGAGGTGCATTGGCGGTCTTCTGCACGGCGGTCAGCGTCTTTTACCGCCAATGTTGTAATGACCCCCTTAGTCTCTTTTTCGAAGATTTTCTTCAGCGGGACTAACCTGCCAGTCCAATCCGACCTCCCGGATACGCGTCGCGGGAATCCTCGGTGGTGATTTTTACCTTCGGACTTAGTCGTTTTTTCGAGGTGAAAATCCTTCGACCGGGGTAAACCTGGATCTTGATCCGACATCCATGGAGCCCTCCTCAGATACGCTGGCTGGGAGGTCCCGGTCAACTTTTTACCTTCGGACTTAGTCGCTTTTTCTGAGATTTTCTTTACCGGGACGAACCAGCAAATCAGGCCGGGTCGCAGTTGAGGCAAGCCGGCTAGAGTTACCACAGCGGGTCGGTCCCTCTATGGAGCTTTTTTTCAAAAGTTCTCCAAACTTCTCCAAACTTCTGGGGCTTCTCCCAGATGTTGTTTTAAGGTTCTTTTGAGGTCCACAGCTCACCCCAAGGGTCCAGAAGTTCTGAGATGGTCCTTGGGGGGTGCGGACGACAACTCCCAGAATGCACCTGGCGCAAACTCCTTTTTGGCCACTGGACAGTGGTCAGCTGGTCGCTTTCTTCAGGAGTTGGTGCAGGGGACTCTGGTTAGAAATTTTTCACCGGTAGCAAACAGGGAGTCCCTCCTTGAACCAGTTGACGCCAGGCAAAGTCCTTCTTGGGGTGAAGCCCAGGTGTGCAGCTGGTGCAGTCCTTCTGAGTGCAGGTTCCAGGTGCAGGCCAGGGGTCCAGCAGGGCCGTCCTTCTTCTTCTGTAGTTCTTCCTTGTTGGATTTGGTAGGGAACTGAGGAGTGGGTGCAGGTCTGCCAGTTTTATCCTTGCTCCTGGGTGAAAAGCAGGGGGGTCCTGGTTCTCCAATCAGGTGCAGGGTCCTTCCCCCTGTGATGACCACTTTCTGGGAAGTGTGGCAAAAATCAATCCCAGGAGGCAACATTCTCCAAAAATCCATCATGGCTGAACCTGATTTTTTGAGGTTACATCTGGCTGAGCCCACCCACTGGTGTGGCTAAAAATCATAAGCACACCCCTCTCCTGCCCTCTCCTAATATAATCAAGGGGGCACCTAGTTGTCTGGGGTTGCAGGATGTGGGGGTGTTGCTGGTTGCTCCAAATATTCTTCTCTGCCTTTGAAGACCAGTTTGGCAGCCCTCCCCCTTCCTGCCTCACCATCTGCTGAGGGGAGATTCCCTCCCACAGGCACATTCCTTTGTGTGAAGCCAGGCCACTTCACATCTCATCAAGGCAGCCTGGCCAGGCTGCTAGAGGCTGGCCAATCAGAGCACAGCAGCAAAAACAATGCAGGGCTGAAATTTGCAACTTTTCAGGTAAAGTTTAAAACTCTCTTCCTGAAAAAGTTATATTAAATCCAACAACAGGAAGTTGTGGGGTTTACTATAACAATTAATTTGATACCAAACTCTTGGTATCCATCATTTAAGGGGACTTTAAAATTTAAAATAAAGTCTCCCCATTCTAGCCTATGAAGGCCATTTACTTCAATGAGGGAAAAACGAATTTGGCTGTTTTTACCTCACCAGGGCTTATAAAACTATTTTTATAAGGTCCCTGCTTATAGTTACATGGCACCCAGCCCTATGGGCACATAGGACACAACTTAGGGGTGACTTATATGTAAAAATAAGGTAGTTTAAGACTTTGGAAATACTTTTAATTCCAAAGTCAAATTTCCATATAACTTTAATTTAAAAGCAGCCAGCAAGGCAGGCCTGCCTTTAAAATGACACTGGGCACCTCAGCAGTGCACCTATGGGTGCACTACCTATGCTGTGCTCCCTAAACCTACATGCCCTACCATATACTAGGGACTTATAGGTAGGTTCACTTAGCCAATTATAATTAGCCTAATTTGCATATTGATTTTACACAGAGCACAGGCCCTGGGACTGGTTAGCAGTACCCAGGGCACCATCAGAGTCAGGAAAACACCAGCAAAAAGATAAAAATGGAGGGCAAACAGTTAGGGGGCCTCTGCAATCAGCCCTGTTTTCTCAGAGGTATGTTGTCAGTGGACAGGGTGGGGGCCCAAAGTTGGTGTAAGGGCTTTTACATTAGACTTTTTGAATTTGGAGTTTGGACTAACATTTTGGGACATTGTGGCTTGGAGTGGGGATTGGCCTGTTTGGGTGGAGATGGTGAGTTTACAAATAAATGGGTTTTACTTTTCCCCCTTTGTCATCATTCATTATCTATCTTTCTATTGCTAGGTGGTGTAGTATATTTTATTATAGCATTGTTGAGTGTACTGTTGTTTCCCCTAAACGTTCCCTACCTAAAGTCCCTTGCCATATATTATTCTTCAGTAGGTTACTTACCTCTTCCTGCGTCCAGTTATACCCCGCCACCAGAGTGGGTATTGTATTGTTCAGGTAAGAAGATCCTGCAGTGAGTTGGTGTCGCTTTCACCACATCTGCCCCAAAAAGTGTGTAATCCATTTATGGTATAAATTAAGTCACATCTCAATACATCACACAGCGTGGGGAAAGAGGGTTAGTGGTTTGATGACTGGATAGGAACAAGGAGTTAGGAAAAGATGTGACTAAGACAAACACTACACAACAACAATAGTCAATAGGTTGATGAGCAGCTCATCATCAAATCCATTGTGGAAGGAAATGAAGGACACAGTTTAATTAAATGTATTGCAAACAGTCCTTCAGCCCCAGAGACCCAAGTTATTATATATCTTAATATTTTCATAACTGTCATAGCATGTAGCCAAGTTCATCCAGAATGTGATGATTAGGGTGACTGACATCCACTTGTTTGTCTCCCATTACAGCCCCCCAACCACAACATAGTAGAGGAGTTTGACATTTTAGCCAGCACTCTAGGTACTCTGCATTTCCCAAATCAATGTACCTCTCTCACCAGTCCACAGGGCTGCGTACAGTAATGAGTGGACCACGCCTGTAAATCTAGCTAAGTGTGAAAGGGCGAATCACCTTCAGGCAAAATCACCCATCATCCCCCAAATATTGAAAATCATTGAAATCAAGTTTACAAAATAGTTTAACACACTCACTGTCTGCCACCACATAACTCATCATCACTCACACTCACTCGATATAAATCACTCATTGGTGCAATACTTACCTGTTCCAATCCAAGCACTATGGGACACTATAGTTGTATTGTATGTATCTCCTCTTTCCCCATGGAAGCAACACAATGGCAGTCTTGTAGATAAATGATCCTTACTGGGGCAGTCCTGCTAGGGAATGAAAAAAAGAAGGATAGGCATGGGATGGAAGCAGGCATTGTCTTCATGTCTTTTAAGGGAATGGCGAGGCTTGGTGTTGCTGGTGTTGGCTGCTGTGAGACGACAGCATCACCCTCGCTGGAGGTTGAAAGCACACCAGAACTTCTGCCCGGGACTCTAACTTCAGCCATTCTTCTTCAAGGTCTCTTGCTTGCTCAACAATCCACATCTTGTATAGTGAAACACCAACTTCTCAAAAATTAATAAAGGGAGCCAGTATTTATTTGTATTCCGGATCAAGTATTGTGACACAGATGTAATCTTTGGAGGACACAATCTCTCTTTGCATGTTTGATTAATAGGCAAGTGAAAGATTAACCTCTCAACCAACTTGTGCACTTCTCTGTTGCCATTCACAGCGGTGAACCTGTGTAACACCTTATTTAACTATTCCTGTAGCACATGTAACAATGGGATAGCTTGGCTAATTGTACTGTCATCCTTGCTGGCTTCCAGTGTTTAAACCTAAAAAGGAAGTAGCATTTGTGTCAGGCATTTGAGTTAGCTCCATTTGTCCATCTTCATGGTCATGTTTTCCCAGTTGCATCCCCTCCTCTTTGAAGGGCATAGTTGGTGATTAGTCTGAACTGCACAAACAGATGTTGCAACATGTAGTAGTTAGAGTTCCAACATGGTGTCACCTCTTGTGTGAAAGCTTTCACTAGGACTCAATTAGCACAACTGCTTCCGGGCTTTAAAAGAATGGCTGAAATGAGTGCATATTTGTTTGCAGATGGCCAGCATGTTACTGACTATTTCTTCTTTTTAAACTAGGTCTTAGACAATCAGGTTGATGGAATGCTCCAAACACAGGATCCTGAAATATCCACCACCTGCCATGGCCTTGACTATATGACTGCCAGTGCCTGTGGCAACAAATTCAGTTCTGAGACCTGTAGGTTGCAGCCATTCAAACACCTTGCCGTTAAAGTCTTCCAAGATGTTTGCAGCTGTATGGGATTTCTTGATGGCGAACACCACTACTGTTGCATGCCTCTGAATGCCATAAAAAAGTTTCTTCAGTGCTGAGACCTGAAGATAGCTGTTGCCCAAACCCATCAAAAGAGATCCAGTGTGCAGTGATACACATGCTTGACAACTGGTCCACATGTTTGTTATCAGGTAGATGGTGCCACAGAGCTTGTCCAACCAATTGCAGCACATCGTGATGGAGCGCAGGAACAGCAACTTCTGGCAAAATAGGTCTGGCTGGGAACCTTCCATTTCAGGCAGATAGCCACCACAAATTCTAAAAATGCCACTCCTTCCACAAATGAAATAGGGAGTAGGTCAAGTGCTAACATTTTTGCCAGCTTCCCATTGTACAAATGTGACATTGGGAGGTTAGGTTCGTAGGGCCCCTCCTGCCTAAACATGCCCATAATAGTTGCTTGTAGTTTTTTCTTTCATGGCACCACTGACACAGGTGAATTCCGGAGAGAACCAGGAGGTGGTAGACTCAATGTGCATTGTAGGGTAGTCATCACTATATGCAGTGATGTTTCCATCTGGGTCTTGTGCCATTTCGAGGTTGCTGATGTAGGTGATGATGCTGGGGACAGGACTGATTTGTGTGAAGCTATCACTCTCTTCTTCCTCATCACCTTGCATTGTGATCAGAGTTGATTCCGCCTCTCATCACCACCACCACCTGCAGCAATTTTTTTAAGCTGCAGCTTTTTTAAGGTGCGTGATATTTTTTCATGTGGGTCTTTTGGCCTCCAGTACAATAGTGTAAACCAGGCTTACCTTGACAAACACTCCTGTGGCAACTGGAGCAATGTTATCCTCCTGTTTGCTAATCTTTATGAAGTCCCAAACTGGGGAAGAGAACTTTTTTAGTGTGCCAGTGGTGCCAATGGTGCCAGTGCCAATGCCCAAAGAACCGGAGATAGGTGGGTGTGTCGATGACTACCTCTCTGCAGTGCGTACTTCGATTGAGAAAGTGTGGAATGCAGGTTTCAGCAGGGGTCTTACAAATATGAAAGCTGTCGGTGGTGGTGAAACCCTTGACATATCCCTCTGAGCAGGTTAAATTGGAGAAGTAATGTTGGTGTCCACTGAGCTAGCTTCCATGACAATGACTGGCTTGTCCTCTTCCCCTCCCATAATTCTAAGGCTTTCAAGAACTTTCCTTTTACCTTCTCTGTTGTGGCAGGTCTCAGACTTAGCTGGGGTCTAATCCATGTCCAGATCATCAGAAAGGGGTCTTAGAGAAGATAGTGGAGTTCCCTTTCTTTTTTTGCAGGAGATCAGGAAGCCAATGTTTCAAAAAGAGGTACATCTTACTCAGCAGGAAGCTCAACCTCCTGTTCTGCTCCTACTTCAGGAAGAACTATTGCTGGCTGCAGCTCCTGTTGATCACTTTTCTCAGTTTCCTGTGATTATTGAGTACAAATGTGAGGTTGAGACAACTCTAATTCAGACTCACTACTCGTCTCTATGATTACAGTGGCTCTCTCACTGAGAGGCACGTCCTTGGTATTAGGTTGGGGTGGTGCCATAGTTGATATGGAGTGGGGCTCCCAGCGTGCTGCCCAGAAAACAGTGTGGCAGGCGCACAATGTTTGTGTAATTTGGTAGAATGCACACCTACTTATCAAATCATCCATCAGTTTCTTTGATGCGCACTGGCTAATTTCGATGTGCAACCTTGGTGCATGTGCTGCCCCACACCCGAAAATTTACAACACAATGCCGGCACCTTCATTGCACCGAATCCCAGATGCACAATCATATAAAGACGACAAGCTGTAATCCAATGCAAATAGTTTGATCTATTTTAATCCACATGTCCATATTTTCTCATTATTCAACATATTTCTTTCCATGCAAAGTGTTGTTCACAGTATGTAAATTTCAACAAAAATATCAATCCAGGCCTATTTTTTGTGCGAGGTGCCTTGCCAGGTTTTTTTCTTGCAATACTGTGCAAGACTTCGTAAATGACACTTGGACACAATATTGCAAACCCAATGAATTTCGGGTGACAAGCCCTTCATCAGGGGTAACTACAATACAAAAAGAATCATATCAGATCCGAAATTAACAGCTCTATGCATTACCTATACTTTGCATAAATTAAAAATACCCAAATTTAAACTGATGAAATTAACAGCTCTACACATCACCTATACTTTGTGTGATTGACATGGGCCCAAATGTTGACAAATGTGTCAAAAACGTGCATCATGCAAAGTGCCACAACCAAGAATTCCCAAGCAGGTGCAGAACCCTCAAAATAACAACAAGGTAAATTGCTATGTTATTATCACTTCCCTCCTCTGCTGCATGTAAATCATATACAAATGTGCCCACTGCTTCACCACCAGTGTTACCAACAAAAACCTCTTATATCCTGTGCCAGCTAAAAAGAAACAATGATACAAAACCCAAAAGTGAATATTACCTTCTCCAAACGAAACAAACGGAAAATAACCCTCCTTTCATTTACCTGATGCAATGAAAAACACAGGTGTACCCAACCCTTTTAAACTATCCTCGTGAATGAAACCATCCCACGTGACCTAGCAATCTTACTACCGAAATAGATAAAACACTGCAACCGTGCTCCTTGAACCCGCAAACTGTGCTGAATAAGCTGGAACGCATGCTTGAAAATATGACATATCCATAAAATCACAGACAATTAAAATGACACAAACCAAATGTTGTGCAAACAAGTAATGATGTATAATGAACATTTTTAACCATTTATTTTAAAATAATTGAAAACAAACAGTGGCCTCCAGTGTCCTCCAATATTCGATGAATTTGTAAGCTGAATGGATCCCATCCAGACTGATAAATCACCACCAAGAGATGGCACAAGAATGAATCCACAGTGTTGCTGTTGCCATGTACAGTATTATTGACATTGGCCCTCATTACAACATTGGCGGTAAAAGCCGCTTACCGTCGTGCAGAAGACTGCCAACACACCACTGCGGCAGCGGAATTCCACCACGGTCATTATGACCCACTGCTCGGAATCTGCCAAAATTCAGACACCCACGGAAGTCCACCACACCAAAGGTCAGTGATAAACTGGCGAAAACAAAACCTCCACTGTCATGCCAACAGAAATACGCCCACACTATCACGACACACGAATCCACACGGTGATCTTTCAACCACGGTATTCCATTGGCGGTACAAACTGCTGCGCTCAAAATACACACACATATACAAAACACAGCCACATTGGACAATTCCAAATACACACACCTGATACACATACACACCCCACTCCTACACACCCATTACAATATAAAACTCACACCCACATCACCCACAAACCCCTACGACAAAATTACTGAGAGAAGGCCAGAGAGAGACACTACAAACAACTACCAAGCATCCACAGGCATACAATGCCATCACCCACATAACTTCTACGCACCTCACACAACACACCACTAAATATCACCCCACTTATCACTACACACACCACCCCACACATCACCCACACCACCCCATGGCACGGCAAGGACACCCCAGGTTCTCTGAGGAGGAGCTCAGGGTCATGGTGGAGGAAATTGTCCGGGTTGAGCCACAGCTTTTCGGATCACAGGTGCAGCACACCTCCATTGCTAGGAAGATAGAGCTATGGCGAAGAATAGTGGACAGGGTCAACGCAGTGGGATAGCACCCAAGAAATAGGGATGACATCAGGAAGAGGTGGAACGACCTACGGGGGAAGGTGCGTTCTGTGGTCTCAAGACACTACCTTGCGGTTCAGCGGACTGGCGGCGGAGCCCCACCTCCTCCCCCACAACTAACAACATGGGAGGAGCAGGTCTTGGCGATTCTGCATCCTGAGGGCCTCGCAGGAGTAGATGGAGGAATGGACTCTGGTAAGTCAAATCTCAACTATTACATCCCCCACCCTACTTGCATGCCATCACATACCACCCACCCTCACCCTCACCCCATCACTCCAACTCCTCACAAATGTCCCAACATCACAAACCACACATCCCAAACCCAAGCCCTGCATGCAACAACAAAGCATGGACACCCATCAACAAAGCATGGCCACTGCACATACCCATACACCCCCCTCATCACACAAGGACCCACACAGGAATGCAAGCACTGGGGTACACGGTCACCCACCCATTGCACACCATGCATCACACAGATGTAATAAACATCCTTTTATACCCCTGCAGGACCCCTACCCAACATCACTGGACAGGAGGGTCCACACATGTCCACACCACCAACAGAAGAGGCCCACAGTGATGACAGCAGCTCTGTCCAACTGGATCTCGATGAACAGCCCGGCCCATCAGCGACCTCTGGACAGTCGATTCCCCTGACACAGTCACAGGCCACCACAGAGCTTCCCCCCTCTGGAAACACCAGCACAGCACCCACTCAGCAGGCCCATACCTCTGTCCCCAGGACACGTCAATCAGCAGTGTGCCCACCACTACAGGGAACCCAGCCTAACCCACCACCCCAACAACAACAGGGACCTGGGGGCAGTGGTAGTGGGCACACGGTCCAGGGGACGGAGGCCCAGGAACAGAGGGGAACTGGGAGGGCTGCTGTGCGACAGGGGGAGGACAGGCCAAGGGAACCCACTCTCCACCAGGCCCTCTCCAACATCATGGGAGCCTACCACCAGTCCCAGGAGACGATGGCAACGGTACTGGCCAAGTTTCAGGAGACCCAGCGCCTGCAGGAGGAACAGTATTTGAGCTTCAGGGGAGGAACTCAGATGCATCAATTCCACCCTGGGCACCATCGTAGGGGTGCTGAAGGAAGTCCTCAACACCACGAGGGACACTGTGGCACAACAAGGGGCCCCTGACACTAGCCTGGACGATGAACTGCCCACCACCTCCGCCGGCGCTAGTGGATAGGAGGCACCATCACAGGACCACCACACCAGCACCCCACCCCCTGCAGAGGGTGAACCACCCCGCAAACGGTCCCTGAGATCCAGGACAAAAAGAGAGAACGATGCCAAGACCCTTGCCAAGAAATGAGACCACCCTGAATGTCATCCTTCTGTCCCACTTTGTCACCCTGTCCGTACTCAAACTGCCCCAGCTCCACTTCCTATGCCCATTTGGGCAATGCACCTGTGAGACTAATAGCCTGGACTCTACCATGGACATTCCTCCACCATCACCCCTTACCATTTTACAACCCCCTCCAATATTGAGCACTTAAATAAACACCCTTGAAGCACAAAACAATCTGGAGTCAGTCTGTGATTTCGAAATAGTGAATTAGCAATTACAGTGTCAAAATGCTCTTTCAAATGTAATGTCAACATACCTATGTCACACAGCTCTAGTCCATGAGGAAACAAAGCAGATGTCACAAAGTGGGACCCACATCTGTGAAACTGTAAGGGAAAGTGACAACTCAGTGACCATACACTGGGTGAAAACGACAGACAGTTGAGAGGTAGTAGTGTTAAAGTACATGTAGTAAGCAGGTTTGTATTCTTACCTGTGTCTCACTGGAAATATTGCAGGATCACAGAGTTCCTGTGTCGATATCCTCTTCTTCTGCTTCCTCGTCTTCACTGTCCACAGGCTCCACAGCTGCAACAACACTGCCATCTGGACCATCCTCCTGCAAAAAAGGCACCTGTCGTCGCAAAGCTAAGTTGTGAAGCATACAGCAGGCCACGATGATCTGGCACACCTTCTTTGGTGAGTAGAATAGGGATCCACCTGTCATATGGAGGCACCTGAACCTGGCCTTCAGGAGGCCGAAGGTCCGCTCTATAATCCGCCGAGTTCACCCATGGGCCTCATTGTAGGGTTCCTCTGCCCTTGTCCTGGGATTCCTCACTGGAGTCAGTAGCCATGACAGGTTGGGGTAACCAGAGTCACCTGTTATACACACACTAACTTGTAGGGATATCCCCAGACCCAGACAACCATTCCCACTGGCTTGCTTCCAGGTGCTCACCTAATAGCCACACACGGTGCCTCAGGAGTTGCCCCATCACATAAGGGATGCTGCTATTCCGCAGGATGTAAGCGTCATGCACTGAGCCAGGGAATTTGGCATTAACATGGGAGATGTACAGGTCTGCCAAACACACCATCTGCACATTCATGGAATGATAACTCTTCCGGTTTCTGTACACCTGTTCACTCCTGCGTGGGGGTACCAAAGCCACATGTGTCCCAACAATGGCACCTATGATGTTGGGGATATGTCCCAGGGCATAGAAGTCACCTTTCACTGAAGGCAAATCCTCCACCCGAGGGAAAACGATGTAGCTCTGCATGTATTTCAGCAGGGCAGACAACATTCTGGACAACACGTTGAAAAACATAGGCTGGGACATCCCTGATGCTATGGCCACTGTTATTTGAAGTGACCCACTTGCAAGGAAATGGAGTACTGACAGCACCTGCACTTGAGGGGGGTTCCTGTGGGATGGCGGATAGCTGACATCAGGTCTGGCTCCAGCTGGGCACACAGTTCCAGGATTGTGGCACGATCAAGCCTGTAGGTGATGATCACATGTCTTTCCTCCGTTGTCGACAGGTCCACCAGCGGTCTGTACACCGGAGGAAGCCGCCATCTCCTCACATGTCCCAGCGGACGGTGCCTATGAAGGACAACAGCGAGCACAGAGTCAACCAACTCAGAGGTACGTACCCACAGCTTACACAGAACACAAATCATAATCCAAAATGTGGCCTGTGAGTGTTGACGCAAGGCCTAGGTATGTGTGACGCAGTTAAAAATTAAGCCATGTGGGCCCCTGAAATGGCGGCTGCCTGACCTGTAAAGTGGGACAATGGGATGTGAGGTAACTGCGCTGGCGTTGTACACCGTCGCAGTAGGCGGTTGTAGACCGCGGCACAATTCTGCATTGGTTAAGATTGGGCCCTATGGATCCCAGGAGCCAATGACGATGTACGCCGGCGGCGACGGTACGCACTGCCATGGACGTGACCGCCATTTTCCATCTGTTCAATCACTCGATACCTGATCTTCGACAGGAGAGGACCTACACTGCAAGTGCTGCTGTGACCTCGGTCTGGAAGAGACAATGGCTCGTGCGTCTGGGGAAAGGGCCCCTGCCTTCACATCGGAGGAGTTGGAGAAACTCGTGGATGGGGTCCTCCCTCAGTACACGCTACTCTACGGTCCTCCAGACAAACAGGTAAGTACACCGTTACCATGCTGTATGGGCAATGCCTGTGTGTAGTGGGGTGGATGAAAGATGGGGGGGGGGATTGAGGCGTGCATGAAACAACGGTGAGTGCATGTGCCACATGGCAAGGGTAGGGATGGGGGCCAATGTCTATGACGGTGCAGTTGGTAATAACTTTTCTTTTCCCCATGTACAATTCATGTAGGTCAACGCCCACCAGAAAAAGGATATTTGGCATGCCATCACCAAGGACGTCCGGACCCTGGGGGTCTACCACAGACGGAGCACCCACTGCCGTAAGAGATGGGATGACATTCGCCGCTGGAGCAAGAAGACGGCGGAGGCCCAGCTAGGGATGGCCTCCCAACGTGGGAGGGGTGCCCATCGCACCATGACCCCCCTGTTGTTCAGGATCCTGGCGGTGGCGTACCCGGAGTTGGATGGGCGCTCAAGGGCATCACAGCAGCCACAAGGGGGTGAGTACACTCTCATTCTGCTGATTTTGCGCGCAGTGGAGGTGTCTGGGTGGGGGAGGTGGGCTGTGGGTTTCCCTAGGCCAGAGCGAGTGTGCTAGTTAGGTCCCCTTGTTCTGGCAGAACCTGTGGCACCCCACCCCACCTGTGTACAGTGCCAAGTACACCTAGTCATGCTCCTGTGTCATCCATGTGTGCAGATGTCGGCCATAGCCCTGAAGGCCATGTCCCAGGGATTGAACAGTGGAGCCCAAGTGTGCAGCGTAGTACAGGGGGCTTCTGTGTCTGTCGTGTCTGCCAACGGTAGTGGTAATGCATGCACTCAACATGTCTTTCTTCTGTTGTCCCCCCCTTTTTTATGGTCTCCGTGTTCTTTTGTGCATTACCATCATCAGGCAGAGGAGCAGTGGCACCGGAGCAGGAGGGAGCTGCATCCCACATGGCCCTGGAGGGCGACACTACGGACTCAGAGTTCACCAGTGGGACGGGGGGCGAGGGGAGATCCACGGCGGGGACAGGAGCTGAGACCAGTGATACGGACTCGTCCTCTGATGGGAGCTCCCTTGTGGTGGTGGCAACATCTGTGCCCCCGCATCTACAGGTACAGCCGCCACTCCCCCTACCAGCACCGCCCTCCCAGCAGCCCCTCAGCCTTTGCCCCATGCTCGCTCACCCAGGAGGGTGGGCATCACCTTCGCCCCAGGCATCTCAGCCCCTGTCCCAGTCACCCCTGCTGCCCTCAGTGAGGAGGCCATTGACCTCCTCAGGTCCCTCACTGTTGGGCAGTCTACCATTTTGAATGCCATCCAGGGTGTAGAAAGGCAGTTGCAACAAACAAATGAATTCCTGGAGGGCATTCATTCTGGTCAGGCAGCCCTTCAGCGAGCTTTTCAGACTCTGGCCTCAGCACTGATGGCAGCCATTGTCCCTGTCTCTAGCCTCCCCCCTCCAACTTCCTCCACCCAGACCCAATCACCTCTACCTCAGCCTATCCCAAGCACACCTTCAGACCAGCATGCACACACGTCAACACACAAGGGAAGCTCTGGCAAACATAAGCACCACACATCCCACAGGCACTCACGCAAGCATCACACACATGCAGACACACCAACATTCACTGCCTCCACTGTTTCCCCCTCCTCCTCCTCCTCATCTCCCTCCTCCCTCCCAGTCTCGTCTACACTCACACCTGCATGCACTACATCTAGAGCCACTACTTCCATCACCAGCACACACACCACCACACCCCGCTCACGTGCAGTCACCACCCTCACTGCCATTCACACGTCCCCTGTGTCCTCTCCCAGTGTGTCTGTGACGCCACCTCCCAAGATACACAAACGCAGGCACACACCCACTCAACAGCCATCCACCTCACAACAGCCTACAGCGCATGCACCTTTACTCAAAGTCACCAAACGAACACCTCCTACAACCACAACCTCTTCCTCCACTCCCAAACCCCATCCAGCTACCCGTCCCAGTGTTCCCAAGAAACTTTTCCTGTCCCACCTTGACCTCTTTCCCTCACCTCCCCCACCCCGTCAGTCTCCTAGGGCCCGACTCTCCAGGTCCCAACCTAGCACCTCAGCCACAACATCTCCGGGACCAGTGGTGCCTGTAGTCACCGGAATCTGGAGTGCACCGGCCACCAGGGCAGCCAGTGTGGCACGGAGTCACAGCACAGACAGTCACCCACCTGTCAAGCATCAAAAGTTGGCCAGTGCCCGGCGGGAGAGGGGGATGACTCCAGCCACCAAAGCCGCTCCCAGGGGTGCAGGTGGGAGTGTGGAGTCAGCTGCGACACCTTCCAAGGTGGGGAAGGGCCACAAGAAAGTCAGCAAGTCTGGGAAGAGCAGCACGGCAGAGAAGACCGCCATCATCCCCGCTGCCCAGGAGGCCACCGCCAGCACCAGCCCAGCTGCCCATGTTGCCAGCACCAGCCCAGCTGCCCAGGAGGCCACCGCCAGCACCAGCCCAGCTGCCCAGGAGGCCACCGCCAGCACCAGCCCCGCTGCCCAGGAGGCCACCGCCATCACCAGCCCCACTGGGCCAGACAGGACCGCCAGCACCAGCCTGACTGGGCCAGACAGGACCACCAGCACCAGCCCCGCTGGGCCAGACAGGACTGCCAGCACCAGTCCTGCTGGGCCAGACAGGACCGCCAGCACCAGCCCCGCTGGGCCAGACAGGACTGCCAGCACCAGTCCTGCTGGGCCAGACAGGACCGCCAGCACCAGCCCCGCTGGGCCAGACAGGACCGCCAGCACCAGCCCCGCTGGGCCAGACAGGACCACCAGCAGCTGAGTCACTGCCAAGGACCCCCGCCGCCACAAGCACCACTGAACAGGACACCGCTGCCACAAGCACCGCTGCCAAGGACACCGCCGCAACAAGCACCGCTGAACAGGGTGCCGCCGCCACAAGCACCGCTGAACAGGACACCGCCGCAACAAGCACCGCTGAACAGGGCACCGCCGACACAAGCACTGCTGAACAGGACACCGCCGCCACAAGCACCGCTGGCAAGGACACCGCCGCAACAAGCACCGCTGAACAGGGCACCGCCGCCACAGGCACCGCTGAACAGGACACCTCCGCCACAAGCACAGCTGAACAGAACACTGACGCAACAAGCACCGCTGAACAGGGCATCGCTGCCACAAGCACCGCTGAACAGGACACCGCCGCCACAAGCACCACTGCCAAGGACACAGTCGCAACAAGCACCGCTGAACAGGGCACCGCCGCCACCGGCACCGCTGAACAGGACACCGCTGCCACAAGCACTGCTGAACAGGACACCGCCTCCACAAGCACCGCTGAACAGGTCACCACCGCCACAAGCACCCCTGAACAGGACACCGCTGCAACAAGCACCGCTGCCAAGGACACCGCCGCAACAAGCACCGCTGGCCCATGAGCGCCAAGGGCACTGACGCTACTGAGTCCGTCACGAGCAGGATGAAGCACTCTGGGCACAAGGCCCCCTCCAGAACCAGTGGACAGATACTTCCACTACCTGAGTCCTTGGCAGGATAAAGCACTCTGGGCACAAGGCCCCCTCCAGAACCAAAGGAGAGATACATCCACTACCTCTGTCCTTGGCAGGATGAAGTTCTCTGGGCACAAGGCCCCCTCCAGAGCCAGTGGAGAGATACATCCACTACCTGAGTCCTTGGCAGGATGAAGCACTCTGGGCACAAGGTCCCCTCCAGAACCAGTGGAGAAAGGCATCCACCTGAGAGACCGTGGCTTTGCACTCCCCAGGATGAAGCAGTTCACAATCCACCCACTGGAGAGACTTGAGAGACTGTGGCTTTGCACTCCCCAGGATGGAACAGTGGGCAACCCGCCCACTGTAGAGACTTGAGAGACTGTGGCTTTGCACTCCCCAGGATAATGCAGTGGGCAACCCACCCACTGGAGAGACTTGAGAGACTGTGGCTTTGCACTCCCCAGGATGGAACAGTGGGCAACCCACCCACTGTAGAGGCTTGAGAGACTGTGGCTTTGCACTCCCCAGGATAAAGAAGTGGGCAGCCCACCCACTGGAGAGACTTGAGAGACTGTGGCTTTGCACTCCCCAGGACAATGGAGTGGGCAACCCACCCACTGGAGAGACTTGAGAGACTGTGGCTTTGCACTCCCCAGAATGGAACAGTGGGCAACCCAACCACTTTAGAGACTTGAGAGACTGTGGCTTTGCACTTCCCAGGATGAAACAGTGGGCAACCCACCCACTGTAGAGACTTGAGAGACTGTGGCTTTGCACTCCCCAGGATTGAACAGTGGGCATGTGGCCCCCTTGTGGATTTGGTGTCGTACACTCAACCGGCTGAGGTGCCCCCCCTTTCCCTAGCCCCTGAGGTACCTGTTTTATTGCTATCTGATGCCCCTGTAGTGTTCTCTCCGTCATGTTCGGGATTGAGTGTGGGCCTCGCCCATGCTGTGTGGGCCCAGTGTTCCACAGACTTCAATGGAGCACTACCTGGACTACTATTCTTGGTGTATATATGTGTTTATAGTGTATATATATTTTTGCGTCCTGGATTTTAATAGATTACAATGGTTACACTCATTTGCTTTTGTCTTTACATTCTTCTGGGGGGTTTGGGTGGTGTAACTGTGATGTATCATGCTGTATTAGTGTGTGTGTTGTAGTGGGTGAGGGTGGGGGTGGGGGAGTTGCGTGTGTGTGTCCCTGTTTTTTCCCTCCCCTGTGTCGTAGGTGCAGTACTCACCGTTGTCTTCGCTGCCGGCGTTCGTGCTCCTGGTAGAGGAGCAAGAAGATGAGGGCTGGCAGGATCTGGAGCTCGGGTTCCATGGCGTCCGGATTCCTCGTGGGGTGTGTAGAGGTGAGCGTTTTCCATTCGAAGTCCTGTTTCCGCCGTGTTTTTGTCCGTGGTGAATCTGCCCCGGAAAAGGTGGCGGATTGGTAGGTTGTGATACTGTGGGCGGTACATTGTCCTCTGCCTGTCTGTTGGCGGTGACCGCCAAGCTGTTTGTTTGTACCACCGTGGCGGTCGGAGTGTTAAAGTGGCTGTCTTTGTTGGCAGTTTCCGCCACGGTCGTAATTGCAAATATTTTACCGCTGGCCTGTTGGCGGTCTTACCGCCGCTTTAACACCGACCGCCAGGGTTGTAATGACCACCATTGTCTTTGTTTATAACATTATCGCTGACTCTGAACTTCCTCCATGGGTGCAAACTAATGAGAAAGGGCAGAAAATGTTAACATCTGCAGCAAGCTGAAATCTTATGCAAATTGTTTAATCTATTTTAATCCACATGTCCATGTTTTCTCAGTATTCAACATATTTCTTTTCATGCAAAGACAGTGTCGTTTACAGCACGTACATTGCCTGAAAAAGGAGGAGGGCAGCAAGCCAGTGGTGGCGATCTGCTTCTCCTTCTCCTTCTCCTCCGCACTGGCAACTTTCTTGACAGTGCCTTTCTTTGAGGCCATTTTCAAGCTCTGTCAGTTGGTACTTAGCTGCACAAACCGAAGCAGAGGAGTGTTGTGGTTATGTCACTTTGTGTTGGCCTTCTGTCAAGCAGTACAGTGGGTGAAAAACATTTAGGGCCTCATTAGGAGTTTGGCAGTCCCACCACGGGCCGCCAAACTTGAGAGGAGGATGACACTGCCTTGGCGGTGGCATCCCCCCCACCCTATTACATTCCGATGGTGCTGGGCAGGGAGGACCTGCACTGCCCATCTCATGAGAATCGGTAGTGCAGGGACCCCCATCGCCCCCACCACTTGTTCTCTGCCAGCCTTTTCATGGCGGGCTCTGCAAGCCATGCTAAGGCTGGCGGAGAACAAAGTTGTAATCAGCCAGGTGGCGCTGAGTTCAGTGCCACCCTGGCTGACTACAACCAAGACTGCCATCAGCTGCAGCAGTCGGACTCCAACCGCAAGACTGGCAATCCTAGGACTGCCAGCCTCGTAATGAGGCCATTAATGAAAAGTGGCATTTTTGCAATACAGACAATATAATTTTGTGAGGTTATCCAAAAAATTTACAACAACTATCTTGTCCAATCCACACCAACATAATTTTTAATCAGGATAACAACATACAGATGTAACTGTTTGCTTTATGTCCATCCAAGGGGAGTCACCTGTGGCAGGCAAGGGGTAGCAGCGAAAATTGAATAATCCTTAGAAATTTAACACTGGTGAGCGCTTCAGGCAGGCAGGAGGTCCAGGGAAAATTGAATAATCCTTAAAAATGAATACTGGTGAGTGCCTATTGCAGGCAGGGAGTGCAGGGGAAATTGGAATAGTCCTTAAAAAACTAAATGCTGGTGTGCGCCTACTGTAGACGGAGTGTCAGGGAGACCGGATCCTCAAGGTTTGCGTCTGTTCCCAATATGTCCACCTCTTGGCAGCTACAAACTCTACTAGCTATTATAGCACAGAGTTAAAGAATGGCCAAGTGTGGGATGGGGTTTTAGGTTGGGAACAGCAGGGAAGGAGACCTGTGGAAGCAAAAATTAAGAACACAATAGCAAAATTATTCACGTTGACCTTCCTAAACTTTAATCCTGATATTTATAGACTGATAACATGAATGATCAAGAGCTTTCCTATAACATGGCCATATTTGCTCTGGGTACCTGGAAAATAAAGAAGAATTATGCAAACTTTCATATGAACGTTTTTAGAATAACATCTTATGCTCTGAACCTTGAACTCAACTTATTTCTTGGAATAGCAACTACATTATAACAATAATAAATGAACACATTAATTTTCAGGAATGAACTGCGATAGACTCATGAATGATACTGCAAGGTCATACTCTGTCTTGAATTTCAAGATTCAATTGTTTAGAAATTATACACTTTTATATCAAACTGTGTATCAAGATTTCAATGTCTAGAAAAGATAGCGCACTCTGCCAATCTGAAACACAAGGTTTAAATGTCAAGAAAGAATCACGCACTCTACTGCTGATTCAACCACCAGAATTTAAATGTCAAGATACGAAAGCGCACTCTCCCGATCTGAAACACAAGGGTTAAATGCCAAAAATGAATTGCGCACACTGCTGATAATTTCACCATTGATTTCACCATCAAGGTTTAAATGCCAAGATTTGATCGCGCACACTGCGGATCTGAGCTGAAGGGTTAATTGCCAAGAATGAATCGTGCACACTGATGACGATTCAACCATTAAGGTTTAAATGCCAAAATACGATCGCGCACACTGCCGATCCGAACTGCAAGAGTTAAGTGCCAGGAATGAATCGCGCACACCGCTGCCGATTCGAACATCAAAGTTTAAAAGACAAGATCACGATTGCGCGTTCTGCCGATCTGAACTGCAAGGGTTAAATGCCAGGAATGAATTGCGCACACTGCTGCAGATTCGAACATCAAAGTTTAAATGCCAAGATTACGATCGTGTGTTCTGCCGATCTGAACTGCAAGGGTTAAATGCCAGGAATGAATCGCGCACACTGCTGCCAACTCGAACATCAAAGTTTAAATGCCAAGATTACCATCGCGCGTTCTGCCAATCTGAACTGCAAGGGTTAAATGCCAGGAATGAATCACGCACACTGCTGCCTATTCGAACATCAAAGCCCAGATGCCAAGATTACAATCGCGCACGCGATCAACCCAAAAGACTCAAAACTCAAATGTGCCTGATAACGGATACGGGCACCTAACCCGACCTCCGTCTTACCGCCCTGCTGGAAGATCACCAGGATAATGAAGGCAAGGCCTGGAAAAGCCTAGGTAGGCCTTTGGCAAAGGAGCTCAGGAAAATGCTGCTGCTCTGCACCGGGACCTATGAATAGCGAGCACGTGAAGCTGCGATGGGTCCCTTAAATAGACCCAGGCCCCACCCACGTGCCACACCCAGCCAGACTGCAGGAAAGGATTCTAGAAAGCCTCAGAATAGGGACCACACCCTAACCATACCCTGTAATCCTGCAGCAAAGCCTTGAAAATGAGCAATACATTGCAAACAGTATAAATGACGTTTCAAGATGAATCTCTGCAATGCAAAAGGTTAACATACTGCATCAACACATAATGCATGAATTATTACATTACATAAGGATTGTTTTTTTGTATTACGGCGCCCTTAGAGCGCGCACTGTCCTGATGTTGACACGGAGAAGCAGGGGAAAATGGAATAATCCTTAAAAAAGGAATGTTGGTTTGCGTTTATGGCAGGCATGGGGTGTCGGGAAAATGGAATAATCCTTAAAAAGTGAATCCTGCTGTCTGCCTATGGCAGGCAGGGGGTGCAGGGGAAAATTGAATAATATTTAAAAAATGATTGCTTGTGTGTGCCTATGGCAAGCAGGGGGAGCAGGAGAAAATGGAATAATCTTTAAGTGAAAAAATGAACGCTGCTGTGAGCCTATGGCAGGCTAGGGGGTGGAGATACAGGGGAAAATGACATAATCTTTAAAAAATAAATGCTGGTGTGTGTCTATGGCAGGCCGGCGGTAGGGGAAAATGACATAATCCTTACAAAATGAATGCTGATATGAGTCTATGGCCTAAGAAAAGGTCTATGGCAGCCAGGGGGTGAAGAGAAAATGTTAAAAAAAGTAATTGTTGATGTATCAGTAGGGCCTTGGGATTCACTAGGGCCTTGGGATTCAAGGATGTAGAGGGAAAATTAAATAAATACAAATTAACACTGTTCATACATATACTACAGTGATCCTCAAGCACATTTAACTAATATCAGGGGAAAACATGAACAAAAAATGGCATAGCCTTCTTCTATCAAAGTCCAGAGAAAATGTCTTTATAAACTGGAAAAAAGGATTAATTTACACTAGATCAGTGGTTCCCAACATGTGGTCCGTGGACACCTCGTGGTCCATCAAGTCTCCTCAGAGGGTCTGTAATTGCTTGGAAAATTAAATAATATTAACAGATTAATTAAGTGTATATAAATAAAGTGGCTAAATGTACAAATGAACATTTTTGTAAATGTACTGTAAATGTCAAGGAAATTGAAATTGGAGTCTAAAAATGAAAGAGTATCTTTAGATTGATTTGTGGGAACAGTGCAGGTGCATCAAACAAAATGTAACCTTTTTCCCTTATAAAAAATAACGAAATAAATGCAAAAAATAACTAGACCCTTACTTCAACTCCATGCTACCCACACAACTACAATCAAATTTAAAAATGGAATAAGAGTACAAATAAAAAAACGGGTGCCTGCCCTTTATCAAACAACACCCATAGCGAAAGGTTTTTGAACTTACGTGTGATATCTTAAGAACAACATCCTTAAAATCCAATAGTATATATGCAGCAGGAATTGCAGACAAAGAGAGTGATCCTTTCACCCTGAAGCCCAAATGAAAAGTTACCAAGAGATAGACAAAGCACTGGGAGGAGCCTTCTGGAAAGGAAGAGGAAGTTGGAGTCTCTGGAGCACTTCCTTACCGTAGAAACAAAAAAATAAAATACAAAAATGCTTTTCACACTAATATCAACTTGAGTAGAATATCAACTCGAAAAGGTATTTTCAAGTTGGTTTAGCTGCTTCTCGAGTAGAAACTCTACTCGAGAATTAGCCATGGCTGCTCGCGATCACCAGCATCTCAAAATGGCACTGGATGGCTCAGTGCTGGCCAGAAATCGCTCTAATGGGCTGCAAATTTAGTTTATGCTCATGAGCATGTGCTTACTGAGTCTCCCATACACATTTGGGAATATAATTCTGGCATGCACCTGATGGTGGAATTTGAAAGAAACTACGCATTACACGTGTAATGCGGAGTTAACTGAATTCCATCAACACCGCAAGCAGCATTATATTTCTGTCTAGGCCTAATTATGTTGTGTTCTGTACTTACAAATAATTGCTAGTGCTTGAACATAATATACCCTTCTCTGAGGATTGCCTTCTGCTTCTTCGATAGCTACCAGGAACTTTGTAGAAGTTCTCTTGAAACTGTGGCCCAGTTGCTGCGCTGCGTGAGTGCCATATTCTTATCCTCGCTCCCTATCACCGGCACAGATTTGTGCTACAGAGCACCGCACACACATCTTAGGGCCATAGTGCTAAGGTGTGTGCGTGAGTCTAGCATAGGTTTTGTACAGGAAGAATATCCTTCCTGTACAAAATACTATGCCTAGACCAGTTTAAAAGCTGTTCCTACTTTGTAGTACTGTGTTCTGTACAGTGCTGCACACATACAAAGTCGGAAACACACTTAGAAATGAAAATGTTTTTCAGTTTAACACCTGCTTTTAAAAGGCATTATTTTTTGGAGCAAAACCCTGTCTACTAATGTTTGTAGATAGGGTTTTGCATAAAAAAAACATTGGTGGTTGCATGGGAACACCCATGTACCACCCCCTTGGCGCTAAGGAATGCAAAGCAGTGCTTAGCGATGCTTTCTGTTACTTTTTAGGGTATTTTCCACCACAAAACATGTTTCACACTGGAAAGTAAATTGGGAAAGAAAACATTTTGTTCTGGATAGCGTCTCTTTTGTGATGCTAACCCAGCGCAAAATGTTTGTGAATCTCCCCCTGTGTGTTCCTTCAGCCAGAGTAAGATTTTTCAATTTCCAGGGCTACTTCTTCCCAAGTTAAAAATTCCATTCCTGACAGCATCTGTTGTCAATACTTTACCTGATTTTTAATTCATAACTTTTGTGGTGAAGCAAAATGTATACCGCGAAGGTACCAGCTGTGTAGCTGAAAAATCACATTCACTTGGGTCATCTTGCACCTAGCTACAATAAGTCCCAAACGGTTTATGTAAGTATTAAGAAGAATAAAGAGCAAGATGGACTTATCCCTAGAAACTACAACAAAAGCATGTTGACAACCCTTGCATGAAGATGTTGCCATTATAAATCGTGGATCAAAGAAGACATTTAGCAAATCTCCCAAGGATAAAAAAACAGGAAATAATTGGGGCATATTTTATCGCATACCTTCATTGGTGCAGGACATTCTAGGTTAGATGTTTGGCCTCTGGGGATAGCGTTCTTACCTTCAGCTAATGAGTGAGCAGTCCTCATTGAACCCATGTGAAGTCAAGGTGTTTTCAATGTGGTGTCTTGAGATGGGTGACCACAAGGAAATGAATGAGACAAGTTAAACATTGACTTATCTGTACTCGTTGTTGACACAGTGAAAATCTAAAAGTGAATCTTTGGCAGAATGATGAATATAAAAATTAAAAAATGTCATCTTCATCATATTTTGTTAAGTCAAGGAAAATGTATTGTCATTGGACATTCTATGTACAAGCAAAATCATGAATGACTTTCTGAGCTCACAACAGAGCCTCTGCTGAACAGCTTTATGGATCAGGATCTTCAATCGTACCTTGAAAGCAAGCTGTATGAGCATATAAAGGAGAGATTCCTTCATTGCTAGACATCTTAACTTTAAGGATGTATTGAGGTAATCAGCATGTGTTCAGATTTCATAAACCACTGCTTAGGCCACTCGCTTTTGAGGATTCTGAGCTCTGTGATGTTTTTTAAGTGTGCACATTCATTTGTTACATGGACCCACCCCTTCTACATGTTAGTAAAGTCCATCCAGCCTTGTCTCCGAATCTTATATGGCTGAAAACCTCCATTACCGTATTTTGTTCAATATTTTCCCCACTGTTTAAATTAGCATCAAACGTTATTAGGGTATTCTTCTCCTGAATCCAAGTGTTAACCCTAGGTTAGGGTAGTTGGAGCATTGTTGCTCATGTTATGACTTGGTACTTTTTAAAGTAAATACATTCTGATATTTTAATTTTAGTTTGCTTTCTTTGGATATAATGTTCACTTTCTTTTGAGGTGATTTGAATTGTCTATGCTGTACCTTGTAAGTCACCACAGACTGGAGTGTTAAGCAGAACACCTGGCTAAATTGTAAATCAGTGAGCCAAGACCACCGTAGAGAATGAATGAAGCACCTCTGGGAATAGCACAGCATATATGATATTGAACTCAAACGAAAGAGACTTATAAACAAAACGTGCATGGTTGTTATATGCACATAACTGTAGATAGTGAATTGCCCATATACATTTATCAATGCAATTAGCAAAGTGATGTAACTCTTCAGATTTAAATGGATTGCTAAATAGATTTGTGGCAGAAATTAATCAATAAAAAGTGGGGGTAAAGTGGAGGTTGATAAGAAGAGGTTCATATTGTTGAAACCAAGCTAATTAGTCATTAATCAAGATGCTTAGTTACCTATCACATTTATGTTTTATAGGCTCATCTTTCAATTTCATTTAGAAATGAACTGAGATAGTGTTGCTGCTAGGTATAGCAATGTATTACTATCATGAAGAAATAGCTTCATAAATTAAATTGGTATGATGATCCACATTAGTTAATTCTTCTACATCTTATTCATGCTTAAGTAGGTCACTGGCCCATTAAACTATTTATAACTTTACTTTAACCACATTTTATGTCTGTAATTACACAGTAGAATATTCTAAAAAGGCATTTCAATCTGATCTATAGTGGTGGTCTGATACAGCTGCACCAAGTTTCTGCTAAATCAATGTATTTTGTTTTGGAATTAGGTACATTTCAACACCCATGTTTTATGTAACAGGACAGTGAGTCTTTGGCCCATGCCACTTTGTGTGTGGTCTGGCTACAGCATTTACTACCGAAAAAACCCAAATGTTCCTAAATAAATAGCCACACTTAGTGCAGAAGACAAAATCTAAGCCTTTGAGAAATGCCTCTAGCAGGGTGTTGGATCTTGTTATAGGAAGATTGTAAAAGTGATTCAGTGCTCTGATATATAATTTTTCAAATCCCACTAGGATATTTGTCTAACAAGGTAGACAATATGAAATTCTACAATGGAAACCACACATTTTTACTGTATCTCCAGGGGAGAGTGCACCACTCCAAATACACTTTCTATGCAGCAATAGGCATAGAGACATAGAATAGTCTGATTTAAGACTTACTTCACTCTTTTGGGATATACATACTAAGGGGCAGATTTAAGAGCCCCTAGTGCCTCCTTGCGCCACATTAGCGTCAGAACCTATGGTCTGCATCACGTACAGTGACTAAGGGCAAGATAGAAGGGCTGCTATGTGCTAGTGAGAACAGGGATTTGTGTGTTGAACAAACAAATTTGTGTTCTGGGATGGGACAGACTGGGAATGGGTGATTGTGAGCCAGTGTCATCTGAACTTGCTGCACACAAACTAACTTCACATAAATGTGGCTCCATGACAGGTTTAAACCAAACAGAGAAACCTAATACACATGTGATGGAATCATACTTAACAGTACAGCATCAGACAACTTCAGACTCTATACTTTTTTCCTTCAGTATCATCATTCCAACTTTGTATGTATGTTGTCAGGAATAATACTTGTACACTGTGCACTGACCACTGGTAGTCAGTGGCCTGCAGTTTGTGTGATGAAATAGGATTTGTGTGTTGCATGGACACACATTACAGTTTCTACTTTCAGGTCACTTAACCTTGCCATGCACAGACATTTCAGACAGTAGCAAAAAACAATCTGTCCCGGCTAAATCATTCTGTCAACTCCAATCACAACACTACCCCAATTATCAAGAAGGAACAAAATAGTATGTGTTTCAGAAAGGAAGAGGATACTTGGTCAGACATTCCTCAGTCAGATATGTACCTGTTCCTCTGGGGTCCCAAAGAGCTGGCTGTACAGGGACAGACCCTCCCTGGCAAAGAGCTCCAGCTCCTCTGTGCTGAAGGCAGGGGCCCTATCACCTGCTCTGCCTGGCATCCTGGCTCCCAGAGGTCAGTAACAACAGCACAAAATTGAGGAGATCTTGATGGCTCCAGTGTTAGGAGACGATTGAGTGCTTTTTCACAATGCAGCACCCAAGTTCTCGGCGGACACGATCCATGATTGAGAAGTTCACAGCCATTGGCTTTTGGGCAGAGCCAACACATATGTCAGCCTATGGCAGAGACTGTCGTGGAGGGTACCGCCTACTATGCAGTAAACTTCCTCCAACAGCCATTCGGTAGGCAATGTCCTGACAGCAAGGTCAGGTAGCCACCATTTTAGGGTGTGAAGCTGCGCATTTTTCAATTGTTAGTGTGTCACCAGCACTCAACATGGAGGCTAGTGTATTTCTAAATATCAGATATGAACAACAATTTTTTTGGGCAAGATATGACAGTAAAATGTGAACCGTGACTGTGTGACACCGATAGTGCTGCGGGGGAAGTACTACCTCTGTTGACAGTATTTTAGAAAAAAAAGTTTTAAAAAAATTGTGAGCAAGTAATAAAGTTCAATTGTATTATTTGAAAATAATGTTAAAAAAATAAAATTAAGATATATTAAGAAATGTTGATATCCGAATATTCAATGTTTATATGTGTACATGTATTACTGAATAACATTTCTACTGTTACCAAGATGTCAGATGAGTGTTGACATTAAAAGTATGGAGGTAACCATATCATCTGATCATTTATTTTGCATATATACAGATGTCTGAACCCGGCCATGAGTAGGAGGTGACAGCCTCAGGTGATCCGGCCCTTTCCAGACCTTGCCACCATGGAGGATAGGGACATTATCAAGCAATATTGTCTAAATAGGCAAACTATCCGGGATCTGTGTCAGCAGTTGGAGCCTGATCTCCTACTTCACAATATGAATCCAACAACCATAACACCAATAGTAAAGCTTATGGCAGTACTGCATTTTGTTGCCACAGGCACCTTTCAGTTCACTGTGGAAGTATCTGGGGCATGTCCTAGCCAACTTTCAGTGGTGTGCAATAGGAAGTCCTTGCTTCCTTGATGAAACACATGGACAACTACATCCAATTTCCACGTCCACAGGATTTTGCCACTGTGAAGGGAGAATTTTCTGCTTTGGGTGGAATATCACATGTAGTTGGAGCAATAGATGGCACGTATATTGCCTTGGTGCCACCACATTCAAGAGAACAGGTCTACCACAATCAGAAGAACTTCCATTTCATCAATGTGTGAGTTGTCTGCTTACCAGACTTATACATCTCAAGTGTGTGTTCCCGCTTCCCTTGGTCAACACATGATTCATTCGTGCTACAGAACAACAACATACCCAGGCAGATGTCACAACTTGGACCGGAGAGGGCCTGGCTTGTTGGTAAGTACATTATGACTTGATTAACTTTTGCCTGAATCCTAGTTTAGGAAAGGACAATGGCTTGATATGTGAGTAATCTGTTGATGTGTTGCTTCTGCGTAGGAGACTCAGCGTACCCTAACCCACAAAGGTTATTGGCACCATTGAGAAATCCAACAACGCCAGGGGAAGTCCTCAATGAGGCCTATGTAATAACACGGAGGCCAGTGGAGTGGGCTTTTGGTCTCCTGAAGGCCAGGTATAGGTGCCGGGTTGCCTGCTGCACTCTCCATAATATCGCCCTGTAGAGGAACATCCCTGTAACTGCAGAGAAGAGAGAGACCATGATAAGCCCCCAGGTGAGGATGTTGAAATGCCCAATGAAGATGAAAGTGGTGAAGAAGGAGTTGACTTATGTCGAGATGTGATTGACTACCTTTTCACCTGAGTGTAAGTTCACCTTCACACATTTTTGCCTCCAATGTCAGTTCAACTTCTGTCTGCTATGGTAATTTGTTAGGAATGGTCAGTGCAGGAAGGTTCAAGGCAAAAAAGTTTGTAGATCAGAGTTTCCCTACATTGAGTACTGTGGTCATTGACATAGATTACCTTTGTTTTTGTTAAGTATATGTGCCCTCCAATCTTGTCACTTGAGTCAAATTTAATATCATTTAAATCACTGATTTTCCCTTGTTATTCTGTTTTAGGGTCCATCCCCATGTCACCTTTATTTGGATATTTCAAAGTTGTGACATTTGCTGTGATATGTTGCTGTTTGAAAGTACAAAGTGAACAAGTGTTGATCCTGGGACAGACACCCACTTGAGATGGACACATCTTTTCCACAGACAACGAGCACTGTGATAGTATGGAAGTGAAGAAGATTGTATCAGACCTGTTTTCTGTGTGATGCTGCCATCAAGTCAATGTGTGCCACTTGAATTGCTCAAACCATGTGTATGTCAAGCCCTAGCATACTATTCATCCTTCACATAGGCTAAATCTTCAACTAGAGGACAGTGGAGGTAGCTGTTGGTGGGTTTCCTCATAGGCAAATGAACTTTTTGTTAGCACACCACTGATTGGTGAATGTGTCATTGCACCAGATACTGCCACAGTGCCCTGTACAGGTCATGTGGCCTCAAATATTGTTACTGCAATGTTGTAGACTATTGGTGTTCTTGATCCAGGATTCTTATTGTGAGGGCTGAATGTGTTGCTCCAACTGAGGACATACATCAGTGATAGTTTGACTATTTTATGTAATATCATCAAATATTCCCTTTCCTCCATGGTGTCAAGGTCACGGACCGTATCACCCAGAATGGCACAGACTATTGGGTTTAGGCCTGATTATTGAAACCCAGATTTCATTTCTACAAGGACTTGTTGCCAACATATGTATGTTTCAAATACATTCTGAGTTATGTTTTCTTTGAATAAATTGATTAACACTTTACATATTTGTCAGTTCAACATATTTTTAGCAAATTAATATTCAAAAGATTTGACAACATGATGGTGGATGACAGACATGACAAATTAAAGGCTGCAAATAATCCAACAAGAGTCTTGTAGTCTGTGTCAATAGCATTTATTAGCATGGCACAAAAAAAGATTAATGTGAATCAAAGTAAAATGGAATAACTAAAAAGTAGTCCATCATGGTAGATGAGAATATGGTAGTAGAGCCATAAACAATTTGGAGCCCAGTGTCTAAAATACAAATGTCCTCAGAAAAGGTAAATTTATCCCTGAAATAGTCCACATGGTGAATGTTAGAGGCACACATGAGGAAATTAGGTAAAGCATCTCTTGGAGGCGGTGGAGGTCTTGCCATCCTCTTCTGGCAGTCCGGATGACCGTCCCCTCCGAGGAGGAGGGGGATACAGGAGCAGGGACATGGGTGGTTCCTAATGTGACAAGCTCCTGATGTGACAAGGCCTCCCTGTCTGTGGCTGGCAGCAGTGGTCTTTGTTCAGATGTGGAGGGACCAAAGACAGGGGCAGAAGGAATGGGAAAAGTCATGCACATATGATGGTATATGTCAAACATCACCCCACTCAAGGCGCACCTTTTCGAATTTAGATTCTGCATCTCTAAATTGTGCTCCCTCTGCACCGGCTTAATGTGCCAGAGCTCTGTTAGGACCTGGCCCTCATGTCTTGGGACTGTTGTAATACTCCCAAGACTTGGTCACAGTTGGTCTGGCTGACAAAAACCCCAGTAGCCTCCCTTGGCTGGCCCACAGATTCCCTCCCATGACCCCTATCCCGACTGCACTGTGACCTTGGAGCAGTGTGCCCCATCCCGATGGTTCCTGGCAGAACTTGAGGCTGAGTAACTGGTGAAACAATATCTGCTAGGACTGAGGGGCCCAAAATAGGTGCTGGGTTCCTTGGTACACAGGAAGTGAAGGTGTCTTGCTGCTGTGTTGTTGTTTTCAGATGAGGTGGGAGGTGTGGGTGTGGGCTGAGTTTGACTCACTGGGGCTGTGTGCCCAGACAGCCCAGATGGACCAGCTAGCTCATGGTCATCCTGTCTTGCAGGAGTGGAGTCCTCACTGAAGGCTTGCTCTTGGGCTGGAGTGGAGGTGTCCTGGCTGCCAGATGGTGGTCTACTGGCCCGGGTGGTTCGACCTGTGAAGGTTACAGAGAATGTTATTAATATATAGTTTGAACATTTTATGTGTCTTTGTCTACAATGGGGCCAACCTAAAACCTAAAAAGAGAATGATTAGGCCTTTGTGTGATTTCCATTATTTTGCAAATGCAGCCTGATTTACACAGATGACAACTCCAGTGCTGACCTTCTAGAGATGTCCTGAAATGCAAAAATTGTAGGTTACATGTGACAGACATTCAACGAAACACAATGGCGAGTAGATTAAAGTACTGGACCATTTGAAGGCCTAGCAGGCTACAATACATTGGATTCAAAGTGGCTGATAATACACATAAAACTGTAATTGTTCATCATATGGACAGTTCAAAGTAACTTGTGTGTGGCTACTAACTCTATTCAGCATGCCGCAACACATTTTTGGATATCTTGGATTCAAAAGACAATGAACAATGTCAGTATTTTCATCAATTCAATGTCGCTATGAGCAGGTGTCAACATGGTTGAGATACACAAGAATCGACATTTTAATCCATAGCATGACATGGTGACAGACAAATATATGAGTTTTTTAAATGTGTGGACATATGGAAGCAAAGGACGGTGGAACAACATTAAATTGCACTATTGTTTTTCAGATCCAATAACAGAGTGTCATGGAAGTTGTAGTCATCTGTTCACACCATAGTGTTCACGCCAATACTTGTTTGAGACGTAAGTTACACATATCACTTTCAATTAACATATTGGACATGAACACACATTTGCAACTTGTACACACATATTGATATGATGTAACTAGGAGACTATACCATTTAGAAACACCATAATTTCCTGTGAAAGTAGATGCAGTTTTGGACTCGTTTTTGGAAGCACAACTTACATCGATAGAAACTAATGGTCAGAGCCAATGCAAGGGATGATCCATGGGGAACTGCACACATTCTGACTACACATATGGCATAATGTTAAAAGGATAGCTACAACCATGCAGGAGTAATTTGTATGACACAACATATTTTGTGTACTCAAAATTAGCTATATCTGTTTTCCTAAGGTTGTTGCAGCCTTCTAAACGTCAAACTTAAGTGCAGGACTCCAGTAGTGATTAGTAGGACATATGTGGGTGTAACTTACCAGTCTCCACTCCACCAGGGATTCTAGTCAAGTCTTCAGAATGGAGGATTTGTTAGAACTTCTCCTCCTATGGAGAGACTTGAAATGGAGGAGGGGAGAACCATCCCAAGTCCTCTGGGCCTCCAGGTGATGCTTAGAGGCCAGTGAATTAACTTTCCCCGTGGGTCATTCCACCTCTTCCTAATTTCCTCCTGTGTGCGCAGATTGTTGGCTACAGCATTCACTCTGTCATCTATTCCAGCACACATTTGCCTTTTATGGGAAATGGTAACATTTTGGACTTGTGCTCCAAACAATTGCGGCTCTACTCTGATGATTTCATCGACTATGGCAGACAACTCTCCCTTAGTGAAACAGGAATTTCTCCTCCCTGCCATTGTTAAAAAATTTTTTTTAAATAAAGTGCTCAAAAATGAAGGGTACTGAAATAAAAATTCAATTTAACAAAAAAGAGAGAGAGGAAAACAGAAAGAAACCTGTCTCCTCTGTTGTGTATTCTGGTGCCTGCCTGGTATGCTGCTGTGTGATGTCAAAGGATAATGGTCTGCAATGGAGTGTGTTTTATAGGGGGTGTTGCAGGTGTTCACAATTGCCCAATTTACTACAGGTATGGGCTGCTAGCATCCAACTAATGGCCACAGCCATGGTACTATATTGAAAGGGTCCCGCAACAGACTCCCACCATCATGGACTCGCTGCTGACACACCACCAGCACAACTGTGTGATATGAATAGTCTTGCTGGGATGCCGCTGTCAAGACGGCATCAGAGTGCTAATCATCGGCATTGGAGCCCGCTGCGTCAGCTGCGGGATGCAGCTGGCACAACAGAATACACTCTGTCATGGCGGTTGTTGGCTTAGCCGCAATGTATCTGAATACGGAGGGCGGGAGACCGCCAATGTGACAGTCTTTTCTGCCCTGACCCCAAGGTGGCTTGGCGGTAATACCGTCAACATCTAAATCGGGCCCTAACTCTTTAGGGCTGGAGGGTGCAAATCCATCTGAATCCAACTAACTCAGCAATGCACAATTAAACCATATACATCTTTACAGTGAAAAGCAACTCCCTACATTTCTCACGAGAGAGAACCAACCAGGACCCAACATAACCCTGATCCGGCTGCCTAGCTAGCACAAATGGAGTCTCTGCTGAATGATCTTCAATAGATATATTGTAGCGGAACGATACAATTCAATCGAAATGTTTTTCTCACAGTTGCCAAGTAAATTATTCAGATTTGTAAGGAACATACACAGATAAACAGCCACACAGGAACCAAAACAGTATGACATATTTAATTAACCTGGACTAGAGCAGTATGGCTCCTGAAATGTGAGAAAAGTGCACAGCAGACAGAATAGCATTTCAACTTAACGAGTCAATTTAAACTGAGCCCTACGTTAATTGTGGTCAACTTTTACTTGAAAATCACACTTTCGTGGTGTATATTAGTGTAAATGTTTGTGCAAAGTGTAAAACAGGAAAATGCGCTTTCAAGTGAAACACCACAGATCTTTGGAACACCCTGGCATCTCATAATTGTGATAACATTAGATACCAGCCTCATCGAAGTAAAAACTCTCACAATGAGACTCTTTGAGCCTCATTACGAAATGGCCATTAATTGGAGAGGAAAATGGTAGGACCGGATTTACCAATTCCAGACATTAGCTCTACCAAGGTACTGGCTATGGTGAACTTGTGGAAGCGGAATGGGGAATAACAGGTATGATCTGTTATTACCGGGTCCATTGCCATATGCGATTCTCCAATTCTCGTAGCCTAAAACATTTTCTTCCAGCTTCCAGGAGTCAAGGTCTCACTCCAGAAGGCGTGCTGCTGTTGTGCTTTCTTGACTAAGAAACTATAAATACCTACGTGTTATATGGGACAAAATGCCCCCAATTATACATTGGAAAGGATACTGCAAGCTACTTCAGATTATGGCTGTTCATTACCCCTTAAAATATTATTATTATTATTATTATTATTATTATTATTATTATTATTATTATTATTATTATTATTATTATTATTAATACTAGTATTGATTCCACTTGTGCTGTTCAGTCCTGAAGGGAGAGACAAATACACATAGTTTAATCCCATATTATGAAAGTATTTTACCCACAATTATTATAAATGCTGGCACTATGACGCAACAAAAAGGCTCTATTAACAGCTTTTGTACAGATGGTCATGGCCTGTGCTTGCACAATGCCCAGTCACTCTCCCCTTACTTTCCACCTCACCTTGAAAACCTGTTTGTTCACATCTGATAATGCAAAGACATACCTTCGGGCGATGTATTTGAAATATTTGCAAAAGGCCTGGTGCTGCTGAAGCATCGCCTCAGCCTTGTGCTAATTCCCTCCCAGTTTACCTTGAGTGTGCAGCCCTTATGAAATATGTATAATTTATTACAATGTAAACATGGTGCATATACTGCTGTTAATGCAACAACAGTTCCTGATAATAACTTTGATTATCAAACAATTAAGTATTTAAACTGTGGTTTCTAGCATGCATATCTAAGCACCATACAGAAATTGTATCATGTGATGTTTTTATCAGTATTTTGTGTCTCTTGCTTTTTTCCTCATCCTATTTTGTTTATGGCTAAAGATAGCACCAATGCAAATTGTACCTTTTAAAATGTGTCTTACTTTGATGATTTGGTTTAGTTGTTACTGGACTGTACTAGAATTTTTGGGAGTGCATATAGAGAACCTTTTCTAGGATGTAAACATTTGGGATGGTGAACATGATTATATTAGTGAGAAGGAAGGTGCACAAAACAGGATTATCTGTTAGCAAAAGGGTGATGGGAGTTAGAAAGCCTGTAATCAGCGATAGCTCTTCTGCTGTTTCTTAACTTGTGATTCTGATATGTGGAAGTTGTAAGAGTTAGGGACACCTGCTCTTGAAGGGTGCTTCCAAGTAGCTAAACTTTGCTTGCGATTTTAATTAGCAATGAGGTAGAAGTTCTGGCTGGGGCCTGATCTAGGTCTGTTTGTTTAATCGGCATGTCAGTGTTGGCGGCTGTTCTCCAGCACACGCGAGGAGATTTGTTGTGCACCCGGCGCCGAGGAAATGAGATGAGCGCTTTCCCGTCCCGAGGAGTAAGGCAAAAGAATAGACTTCTCTAAATCACGGCAGAAAAAGCGAACGAGTTCAATTGCAGATGACCTTTCATTGCCTCTGAAAACATAAGAAAACAAAGTACACTGTAGATAACAGACGTGGATTTTTGTATACACTCCACTTTCCATCAGAATTAGAGAGGCGGTGTTGCCTTCCTCGAGTCCTGATGAGGCCAATTTTGGACAGGCCGAAACGCGTCGACCCAATATATACGAGACTGAGGACCAATAAATTAATGTACTAAGAAAATGTTATATGCACCATATAATACCGTCTGTAACAAATAGACAGGTATTTTACAGCTGGGTGCAGTCTAAGTCCTCAGCCATTGTGTCTCAGTGGATCACAACTGTATTTTCTTAATAGTGACCACAGGATAAAGAATGTACGAGGGGCATAAACCCTTTTTGTCTGGTTGTATATTTGTTATAACTCAATGAGTTGCTTTTGTCAAAAAATGTCTGGAATGTGGAATCATTTTTATGTTTTGTTTTATGTCAATGTTGAATGTAGGTTTACCGAATAACCATTGCTTACCTTTATTCATAAAATGATTATAAATAAATAAGGGAAAGAAATAGTCCCCAGATATCAGGATTCATCACTGATTTCTTCAAAGTAATATTTGTATTTATCCCTTCCTGCCATTTTTGTATGTTTATTGTATGACCCTGGGTAGTGTAGGGTTAAAGGGTGCCCTCTTTCGTTGATATACTTTTCGTAGTTGAGGCACATGAGTTTGAATTGAACTCACTAAGCTTCTCATTATGAGTGGACTTTTTATTCTGATGAGGGCTATAATGGTGGATACTGGCCCCACTGGAAATAGAAGAGTCAAAAAAAAATACAGTGGATCTCCTTAGTTTACCCGGATATTTCCGCTGCTAGGGGCAACCAAAATGAATGGGTGAAACACCATGGGAAAATGAGGAATTACAGGGAGATGGGATGAGGAATTACCAATTACACTGATATTTCCTAATTTCTCAGGAGATCCTCAGTGTTCCTCCGATAGTCTCTGTGAACACCATCCATCCAGGATGACTGGTAATCCAGAATCCCAGTATCAGTATGGACACAGACTCAACGGGGCTGAATCCAATCCACTGACAATGATGGCACATGTGTTATATTGCTGTCAGTCAAGCATATAATGTTTGTGGTCGCAGCTTCTTTCTTCTGCTAATAGTTGTACAGTTATTTGGCTACCTGCAGACAATGGACACCTTATGCTGTAAGGGCCAAGGTCATGTCAAAGCATGTGCAATGACATCTTGAGGAATGACACTGAAGCTGAAAAGTACTTTGTACAATTGTTGAGTTCTGGGCCATATGATAAGCAAGAACCGAAGAGTGTTTCTGAACATATGAAAATGTACCTTACTTTATATGAGTGGAAATTCACTTTTCAGGCAACTAAGACACAACAAATTAGAGAAATATCAGTGTTCACATTTCACACATCAAGATTATAAATTTATATATATTATTATTATTAGTAGTAGTAGTAGTAGTATTAGTAGTATAGCGACTTGGATCGTGTGGATCCCCCTGGTATGAGGAGCCAGAGTGACGGGTTGATGTATCTCTCCCGTGCCTTTTTGGTGTTGACGTTTGCTTGGTGAGTAGTTTTGATTAATAACAGGATTTTTCCATGCCATTGAGGTTCTAGATATTCGAGGAAGCCTTAGATATAGAGGCGGAACTCTGTGGTTTGGTGGGTAATACATCCTGTGTTCTATTTGCACATGCAGGACTGATGCAGGGTTCTAATCGGGTCTATGATCATATTATGTTTTTAATTATGGAATTTTCTAATTCGTCTTCCAAAATTAACCTTGAGTAACTAGAGTGACCTTTGAATATTTATAATGGGGCAGATCATCCCATACAGATGACAGGCCGGTCCACCATTGGAATGGCCCTTGGTTGATTTTATCATGATGGAACTTATTGGCCCTATGAGGACCTCCTGAATAATAGTGTACTGTCACTATATTTTCCAGCATGTGAACAAATATAGCTGAGTGTTATTCAAATTGCTATGGGTGGATTCCTATTAGCAGGGTTAATATAAAATGTTTTAACTTCCAATGGTCCGTGGATTTCACTTTAAATGGTTTAACCATGTGACCACCATTGAGGACTCAAATAGGTGTCTTTTTGGTGTATTGGGTAATTTACTATGGTTTTTTACTGAGCGACCAGAAGGTTTACAAGGTGGTTCATCATGGTGATCTAGATTGGAATTGCTCTGAAAGTGGTGAGTCTGGACGGAAATAGTTCTCCTTTTCTTGGTTTCTTTGATTCATCCTTTATACTTGGTGGGGAAATATTTGTTAGTGTTTTAACAGTGAGCTGGGAGATTTCTCTTAAAAATCCAATGTTTGGAATGTGAATTAGCATATACTTACGAGGTGATTTTGAATGCTGCTTGGCTTAGATTACATGACTTTTCCTTTGTTTATTGATCTAACAATGTGGTTACTTTGTGCTTAAAAGTTACATTACTGATTTTGACATGAATTTGCATTAGGCAGCAAAAGGCATTTTATTATGTGTCATTTCCTAAAAATGAAATTGGTTTGAATTTGTTGGATTAAATGCCCTTTGGTTAACAAAGATTATGTGAAGTTACATGACATTTTGGCAATATATGTTACCATATTTGAGTCCTTTAGCAGCATAATAAATTGCGTTTTAGGATTGATTATTAAAATTAGGGAGTACTGTTATATTGCTTCAACTTTGAAATTTTTAATTAGTCACAAATAAACCTGTCTAACATGAAGGTACACTCTATGTGGAATTGGTTGCGTTTAGGCTTGCCAGCTTGTGCATTTCACGTTGAATGGCTCTTTGGGGATGACAAACGGGGGCCATATCTCATACAATGTTTTGTAATATTTTTAGGAGTCATTATACGTGTTATAAAGGCACATTGCAAGTGAATTCACTCAGCCAAATTTATGAAGCAGATATATGTGAAGATTGCAATGTTCCTTACTAATATAAATCATCAATGGTATGAAACAAGACTGGTTTCCTTGTGGTCACATTTAGAGGCAGTACATGTTTATTGAATTCACCTTAGGTTTGATTTGGGGGTAAGACTCTGCAAATGAAACAATGTTTAGCATGCTACAATAAAGAAAATGATGTTACATGCATCCCCTGGTGGTATTCCACGGGTGTTTATAATATGTCTAACAGCCCTTTCCATTTAAGGCTGTGTTTGTTATAATGATTTAAGACTGTGCCATAGTAGTAAGTGAATATTGTTAGTCTTTTTAGAGGGAATATATATATATATATATATATATATATATATATATAGATAACAAACAGCAAAATGAGAGTATATATCCGAACTAATGAATTTTGTAATATGGTACTCTGTGATATGGAATGATACAGCAAACCTTCGCACACCTAGGCTTTGGAGGAATCAAGGTTGTTGAAATAGAATCACGAAGTAGACCCATTGTTAAAAAAATAGTTCATCCTTTATTGCTATGAGTCTTATATAGACATCTGTTTTTAGTATGTAACAGCCACAGAGGTGATTTATGTTTTTGAATGTTTTTTAATGGGGTATTGAGGAGTTTTGGGTACTATTTTTTATTCCTTTCCTTGAACATTTCAATGTAGTGTCTAAGTTGTCTTATTATATGTTCAGACTATGATGTTGTGTTGTGTCATTAATGAGGAATATACATATTGTATTTGTGTCTGTTTTACAGCCCTGAGGAAGTTCACATGTGGTGAACGAAACGCGTTGACTGCTTTCCGTTGTAAGAAGAAAATAAAGGCTGTGTTGGAAGCAACATGCTTGGATGATTCAACTCTTTTGAAATAGTTGTTAGTGCCCCTCCAATTGTATCATATGGACTTTGGACCCCTGTTGGTTTCACCTTGGGAGCAGCAGGTGCTTTGGTTGGAAGCACGACAGTACAATACATTTAGAACAAGGGGGAGGTGTGGGTGGACTATTTAGCTTCCTGCTCTGTATTAATGATTTTAGTAGTAGTACTAGTAGTAGTAGTAGTGTTAATAATCAAAATAATAATAATTATTATTATTAGTAGTAGTTGTAGTAGTAGTCATAGTAGTAGTAGTAATAGAGGGAGGAGGAAGAAGAGGACTGATAGTGGGAGGAGAAGGAGGCAGAACAGCGGTAGTGCTCTATACAAGTGCTCAGTGCTTTCCACATGGTTGTACAATTGTTAAAAGGAGATCATGCTTTAAGATTTAGAGACATATGCTAAAAAAGACGCAATACTTTTATAATCTAAACCTCATTGTACCATGTTCTTGTGAAATACATACACAATAAAGTGTATGCCACATGTATGGAAACTGTAAGCAGAACCTTAATGTGAGCAACAGCATTTGTTGGATTCAGCAATCGTCACCCATATTTAGGATGGTGCAGGATGTGTACAACTACATTCTCAGAGTCCCTCTTGCAGGCACTCAATGAATACTGCTTCAATCAGCACACCATCATCAAATTCTCATTCTTGGAAGTGAGAATGACTAATGTCATCAACATAGTGCGAAGACTATCACTCTTTTGTAATGATCACTGTCAAACGCGATTTGGGGGTTTACAGGCACAGGGCAGATAGGGGGCTACTGGGCCCCAACCATGGTGGTTAAGTTTATTTGCCATTGGTGTCTAGGGGTCTCGCCTCATGTGGCTGTGCAAAAAGTGCTAAGTAGCCCTTTTCTGCATTTTCCTCTCAGGGTACCAAGGTCAAGCAGTCACAGACTTCTCAGGGGTAGTAATGTGGCATGGGTCTAGAACTCAAGAATCAATCAGCAGACACAATAACTTTGATGTCCTGCACAGGGTGGTCTTTTAAAAAATTAAAGTACTTTTTAATTACCTAGGAGTACATAATAGTACATAATTCACGCCAGCATACAAGGTGGATCCTCTTTATATGATTCTTTTGTAGGTGAAACACACCTCAACCCCTCCTCTCTGTGCTTTCTGCCACCTAAGTGACCCTAATTTGATCGGTCTCCCAGCAAAACTATGGTAGAAACATAAGTAAGGCTCAGGTACACTTTACATTTCCCTACAAGTCAAATCCGCAATCAGTCATTTAATTGGGTTATTACCCTTGATGTCATAATGGGTAGAACATTTTTAGTCCTTTGTGCTTCCTTCAGCATGGGCTCAGTGGCTAATTCCCGCTGCAGGCAGAGGCCCACAGTGATTGTGTGCAGCTTCAGCCACGGCCCCAAGGAAGTTGTGCTCAGCTCATGTCTTCTCTGAGGGCCACAGTATGGAGACGTCAGGCCTCACCCGGCTCAAGCTGGTGCCAATGTTCCTGCTCTTGGGCACACAAAAGCTACTTCTAGTCTGATACCTCTCATGGTAGCTGTAGTACCCACCCAAGTCAGTGCACACATTGAGCCAGTTTTACTCCAACCTGGGCAGGTATGCACACAGTAGGGCAGTTGCAGTCCGACCTTTCAGGTACCCACTGGACAGCAGATGCATCCCCGACCAGGCTGATACACAAGGGAAAGTGGATACGGCATTGGCCTGGTCCAATAACATTAAAAGCTAGATATGTGGTCTTTAGACTTTTGCAGTTCTTGCTGAAAATCATGGAGAAGGTGGGGAGATACTCTGCAGCATAGGTTTCTCCTGTCTTTGCTATATAAGGGATTCCAAATACTCTGGTCACTCCTCAGGACAGGAATATGCTGGGCTTTTCCCCTGCTTAATCTTATCTCCTGCATGGCAAAGAAGACTGCTTCCCTCTCTCAGCTGGCAGGCACATTTCCAGATGCTAGGCAGATCGTCAGCTCCTCCAGCAGAAAGTGCGGACTTCATATGATGTCCCTTCACCTGCAGCTCTGGTCATACAGCAGTACTTGGAGTACTCTGCAGAGCACGCCCTTCCTTGTTCACACTTTTTTAGACAGGGAATATGGAGCCATTATCTCAAACTTCAGCACTGATTTGGAGTGGTTCTCTTTCAAGTATCCATCTCTGACTGCTCTAGACATAGGCCCTCATTACAACCCTGGCAGTAAATCCCGCTTACCGCCGTGCTGAAGGCCGCCAACATACCGTGGCGGAAATCCGCTACAGGTATTACGACCCACATATCTGAATCCACCACAATACAGACACCCACACAAGTGCGCCACACCAAAGGTCAGTGATAAACTGGCAATACCAAAACCTACACTGTCACGCCAACAAGAATACACCCACACTATCACGACCCATGAATCAACGCAGCAGTCTTGCAACCGTGGTATTCCATTGGCGGTACACACCGCAGCGCTCCAAATATACATACACTTACAAAAACACAACCACATTCAACAATTCAAAATACAGACACCTGATACACATACACACACCACACCCACACACTCACACCACTATATAACACACACCCACATTACCCACAAACCCTTACAAAAACATTTATTTGAAAAAGCAGACAGAGAGAGAATAGCAAACTCAACATCAGCATCCGCAGGCACACCACAACATCACTCATACAACATCCACACACCTCAAACAACACACCCCAACACAACACACGGACAGCACAACAAACATCACCTCACACATCACCCACACCACACAATGGCACCTCCAAGACACCCTAGGTTTTCTGAGGAGAAGCTCAGGGTCATGGTGGAGGAAATCATCCAGGTAGAGCCGCAGCTATTCGGATCACAGATGCAGCAGACATCCATCGATAGGAAGATGGCGCTATGGCAGAGAATCGTCAACAGCGTCAAAGCAGTGGGACAGCATCCAAGAACACGGGATGACATCAGGAAGAGGTGGAACGACCTACAGGGAAAGGTGCATTCCGTGGTATCCAGACACCAGATTGCTGTACAGAGGACTGGCGGTGGAGCCCCACCTCCTCCCCCACAACTAACAACATGGGAGGAGCAAGTCTTGGCAATACTGCATCCTGAGGTCCTCGCAGGAGTAGCAGGAGAACTGGACTCTGGTAAGTCAAATCTTAACTACTTTATCCCCCACCTTACCTGCATTCCATCACATACCCCCTCCCTCCCCATCACCCCCATCACTCCAACACCTCACATATGCCCCACTAACACAACCCACACATCCCAATACCAAGCCCTGCATGCAACACCAAAGCATGGACACCCATTGGCAAAGCATGTCCAGTACAGATACCCACACAGACCCCAAAACACCAATCACACAGGGCAAACACAATAATGCAAGCACAGGAGTAGAGGGTAGCTCACCCAATGCACAAGATGGCACACACAGATACTAAAACTATGCATTTACACCCCAACAGGACCCATACCCAACGTCACCGGACAGGAGGTGCCAGACATATCCAGTCCTCCCACAGAAGAGGCCCACAGTGATGACAGCAGCTCTGCACGCCTGGATCAAGATGACCAGCCCAGCCCATCAAGGACCTCGGGACAGTCGGTTCCCCTACCAGTCACAAACAACCACAGACCCCCCCCCTCAGGAAACACCACCACAGCACCCACACAGCTGGCCCATGACACTGTCCCCAGGACACGTCAATCAGCAGTGTGTCCACCACTACAGGGACCCCAGGCAACCCCACAAACAAGGGACGATCAAGGACCTGGGCTCAGTGGCAGTGGGCACACAGTTCAGGGGATAGAGGCACAGGACAACAGGGAAGCTGGGAGGACTGCTGTGCTACAGGAAGAGGACAGGCCCAGGGAACCCACTCTCCACGAGGCACTCTCAAACATCATGGGAGCATACCACCATTCCCAGGAGACCATGGGCACGGTACTGGCCAAGTTTCAGGAGAACCAGCGACTGGAGGAGGAACACTACATAGGGATCAGGGAGGACTTGAAGTCCATTAGCACCACCCTGGTCACCATTGCAGGGGTGCTGGCAGACCTGGCCAACACCATGAGGGACACAGTGGCACACAAATGGGCCCCTGACACTAGCCTGGACGATGAACAGCCCTCCACCTCCGCCGGCACTACTGGACAGGAGGCACCACCACAGGAACAACAGGCCACAAGCAACCCACCCCCTGCAGAAGGAGAACCACCCCGCAAACGGTCCCTAAGATCCAGGAACAAGACAGAGAACATTGCCAAGACCCCGCCAGGAAGTAAGACCCTCCTGATTGTCACCCTTCTGTCCCACTTTGTCACCCCGTCCACCTTAAACTGCCATTGCTCCACTTCCTATGCCCCCATGGACAATGCACCTGTGAGACCATGAAACTGAACTCTACCCTGGACATTTCTCCACCATCACCCCAGCCCATTGCACACCCCGTCCACTTATTAGCACAGAAAAAAAACACCCTTGAATCACAAATCAATCTGGAGTCAGTCTGTACTTTCACAAATGTGTAATTGCAACCTCTCTGAAATATAGCAATGTTAATGTATAAGTTCACATACCAATGTTACACAGTTGTTGTGCAGCAGTAAACATAGCAGAGGGCACAAAGTGTGACCCAGATCTGTGGAATGGAAGGCAAAGTAACATGTCAAGGTCCATACACAGAGGTAAAAAGGCAGATTCATGCTATGTCCTACAGTAGTATGAGATGTGTAAAGCACTGCCATCCTCTTACCTGTGTCTCACTGGAAGTATTGCATGATGATCTTGTTTCAGTTGTCTATATCTTCTTCTTCTGCCTCCTCTTCTTCACTGTCCACAGCTGCCACAACACCAGCATCAGGCCCATCCTCCTGCAGAAAAGGCACCTGGCGTCGCAAAGCCAGGTTGTGCAACATACAGCATGCCACGATGATCTGGCACACCTTCTTCGGTGAGTAGTATAGGGAGCCACCTTTCAGATGGAAGCACTGGAATCTGGCCTTCAGGAGGTCGAAGGTGCACTCTATTATCCTCCTAGTTCGCCCATGTGCCTCATTGTAGCGTTCCTCTGCCCTTGTCCTGGGATTCCTCACTGGGGTCAGTAGACATGACAGGTTGGGGGTAACCAGAGTCACCTGCAAAGATCGAGGGACAACTGTTAGACATCCTCCAAACAGTATGGAATCTCCCATACCCAGACACCTGTGTGGGGACCTTGGGCTCACCTATTAGCCACACACGGTGCCTCTGAAGTTGCCCCATCACATCAGGGATGCTGCTATTCCTCAAAATGTAAGCATCATGCACTGATCCAGGGTACTTGGCATTCACATGGGAGATGTACTGGTCTGCCAAACACACCATCTGAACATTCATAGAATGGTAGCTTTTGCGGTTTCTGTACACCTGTTCATTCCTGTGGGGGGTTGGGGGACAAATGCCACATGTGTACCATCAATGGCACCAATGATGTTGGGGATATGTCCCAGGGCATAAAAGTCACCTTTCACTGTGGGCAGATCCTCCACCTGAGGGAAAATGATGTAGCTGCGCATGTGTTTCAGCAGGGCAAATAACACTCTGGACAACACGTTAGAGAACATTGGCTGTGATATCCCTGATGCCATGGCCACTGTTGTTTGAAAGGAGCCACTGGCCAGGAAATGGAGCACTGACAGGACCTACACTAGAGGGGGGACTCCTGTAGGATGGCGGATACCTGACATCAGGTCTGGCTCCAACTGGGCACACAGTTCATGGATTGTGGCACGATCAAGTCTGTAAGTGATAATTATCTGTCTTCCATTGTCGATAGGTCCCCCATGGGTCTGTACACCGGAGGATGCCGCCATCTCATCATCTGCCCCAGCGGACGTGCCCTATGGAGGAGAAGGGTGAGCAGAGGGTCAGACACCACATAGGTTTCACAAGGCTGTTTAGGACAATCGGGGAATTATCTCTGTGTGCCTTTGTCTGTCCGTATTCCTGGCTAAAATAGCTGTGACGCAGTTAGTTGGCCTGCCATGTGGCCACCAGAAATGGCGGCTGCCTGACCCGTAAGGAGGGACAAGGGGAAATGGGGTAAGTGCGCTGGCATTGTGCAGTGTCGCGGTATGCGGTCAAAGACCGCTGCCCAATTCAGCATTGGTTATCTTTGGGCCCTATGGGTTCCAGGAGCCAATGACGATGTACACCTGCGGTGACGGTACCCACCGCTGCGGACGTGACCGCCATTTTCTATCAGTTCCCTCACTTGATACCTGACCTTCAACAGGAGAGGACCTACACTGCAAGTGCTACTGTGACCTGCGTCTGGAAGCGACAATGACTACAGTGTCTGGGGAAAGGGCCCCTGCCTTCACTGCGGAGGAGTTGGAGAAACTGGTGGATGGGGTCCTCCCCCAGTACACGCTACTCTACGGTCATCCAGACAAACAGGTGAGTGAACCGTGTGCATGGTGGATGGGACATGATTGGATGGAAGAGACAGGGGGACAGGCCAGCATGTGAGGATGGTGAGTGTATGTTTCCCTGGGACAGGGTGGGAGGTTTGTGGGCAATGTGTGAGAAGAACTGTACTGAGGAGTAACATCCTTTTTACCTTCACTATTCCTCTAGGTCAGCGCCCACCAGAAGAAGGGTATTTGGCGTGCCATCGCCAAGGAAGTGCGGACCCTGGGGGTCTACTATAGACGGAGCACCCACTGCCGTAAAAGATGGGAGGACATTCGCCGTTGGAGCAAGAAGACGGCGGAGGCCCAGCTGGGGAAGGCCTCCCAACGTGGAAGGGGTGCCCGTCGCACCATGACCCCCCTGATGTACTGGATCCTGGCGTTGGCATATCCTGAATTGGATGGGCGCTTGAGGGCATCACAGCAGCCACAAGGGGGTGAGCACATTCTCATTCAGCTGACTCTGCGTGCTTGATGAGGTGTTCGGGGGGAGGTGGGCTGTGGGTTCTCCTAGGCCAGGGCAGACGCGCAAAGGTAGATCCATTGATTTATCAGGCTCAGTCCCACTCCAACCCCAAAGGTGGTATTTGCCCTCTACACCTAGTCAGGCTCCTGTGGGTTCCAGCTGTGCATGACATGGGTCTAGACACAGTTCCCCATGGGCATGTGCTTTTCCCCTGCACTGTTAGTCCATGGCTTAGTGCCTAGGGCTTCTCCCTGTGTGTTGTGTCCGCCAACGGTAGTGGTGTTGCACGCATTGACCATGTGTATCCTCTGTCTCCCCCCCCCTTTTTGTTTGTCACCCTGTCTTGTGTGCATTAGCATCATCTGGCAGAGGAGCATTGGCACCGGAGCAGGAGGGAGCTGAAACCCACATGGCCCAGGAGGGTGAAATTACAGAGTCTGAAGGCACCAGTGGGACGGAGGGCGAGGGGAGCTCGACGACGGGGACAGGAAGAGACACCAGCAACAGCGACTCCTCCTCTGATGGGAGCTCCCTTGTGGTGGCGGGCACCTCTGTGCCCACCACAACAACAGGTACAGCCGCCACACCCCCTACCAACACCACCCTCCCAGCAGCCCCTCATCGAGTTTCCCGTGCCCGCTCATCCAGGAGGGTGGGCATCTCCTTCGCCCCAGGCACCTGCTGCCCTCAGTGAGGAGGCTATTGACCTCCTGAGATCCCTCACTGTTGGGCAATCAACCATTTCGAATGCCATCCAGGGTGTTGAGATTTGCAGCAAACAAATGCATACCTGGAGGGCATTCATTCTGGGGTGGCGGCCCAACAGAGAGCATTTCAGGCGCTGGCCTCAGCACAGATGGCAGCCATTGTCCCCCCAGCCTCCCTCCTCCAACTTCCTCTACCCAGACCCAATCCCCTGTACCTCTGCCTATCCCAAGCACACCATCAGACCAGCATGCACACTCATCAATACACAAGAGTGGACATGGTAAACATAAGCACCACACATCCCACAGGCACTCACACAAGCACCATCCCCATGCAGACACACCAACATCCACTGCCTCCACTGTGTCCCCCTCCTCCACGTTTCTCCCTCCCTCCCTGTCTCGTCTCTACTCACACCTGCATGCACTACATCTTCATCCACTACCTCCATCACCAGCATGCCCATCTCCACACACCACTCACGTGCAATCACTGCCCGCACTACCATACACACATCCCCTGTGTCCTCTACCAGTGTGTCTGTGAACCCTCCTTCCAAACTACACAAATGCAGGCACACACCCACCCAACAGCCATCCACCTCACAACAGCCTCCGGCCCAAGCACCTTCACCCACATTCAGCAGATGTACACCTCCTACAACCACTACCTCTTCCTCCACTCCCAAACCCCTTTCATCTTCCCATCCCAGTGTGTCTAAGAAACTCTTCCTGGCTAACATTGACCTCTTCCCTACACCACCCCCCCCATCCTTCCCCTAGGGCCAGGATGTCCAGGTCCCAGCCCAGCACCTCAGCCACCAAATCGTCCAGCACTGTGGTCTCAGTAAGTCCGGTCACATTGCGGGCAGCAGCCATCAGGGATGCCAGTGTGCCACCTAGTGAGCCCAAGGATCACCCCTTCCCACCACCTCCTAAGGTGAAGAAGGTGCCCACATGCCGTAGGGAGAAGCCGCACCAACCACCCAGCAAGGGCTCCTCCAAGCCAAAAGGGGACAGTGCCAAGGGACCAGCAGCGACATCAAAGGTGGGGAAGGGACACAAGGTGAAGCACAAGTCAGGACAGGGCACGGAGCCTCCCGGCTGAGGGACCAGAGTCACCCCTTCTGGCAACCAGAAAAGCAACCTGTACGGCGGTGGACACCGCCACCTGCACCACCACCTGCACCACCACCTGCACGTCTGCTGCCTCAGCAACAGTCCCCAGGATCATCCCAGCAGCCATCCGAGGCTGCAGGAGACGTCCTGCTGTGTCCCTGCACAGGTGCTGACACATTCACCACCGCCAGCCTCTCCGCCACAGACACTGCCGCAACCACCGCCACCAGCCCCACGATGTGCTCAGACTGTGCCACCACAGCTGACATGGCTGTCATCCCCAGTGGGCAGCCGTCCGAGGCTGCAGGAGACATCCTGGGCCCTGCACAGCCTACATGAGGCACCACACCCAGCACTGTTTGTACCTGCAGGTGGCAGGAGAAGTTGAAGCAGGGTGGAGTGTGTCTCTGCCTCCATGGAGTATCATGCTACCTGTTCCCAGGCAATCATGTGGCACACACACCCAGGTGAGGGAATGGGACCTGCCACACTGCATGTGACGCACTCTGGGCACCAGGCCCCCTCCAGAACCAGTGGAGACTGACATCCACTACCCCAGTCCTTGGCAGGATGAAGCACTCTGGGCACAATGCCCCCTCCAGAACCAGTGGAGACTGACATCCACTACCCCAGTCCTTGGCAGGATAAAGAACTCTGGGCACAATGCCCCCTCCAGAACCAGTGGAGACTGACATCCACTACCCCAGTCCTTGGCAGGATAAAGAACTCTGGGCACAATGCCCCCTCCAGAACCAGTGGAGAAAAGCATCCACTACCCCAGTCCTTGGCAGGATGAAGCACTCTGGGCACCATGCCCCCTCCAGAACCAGTGGTGACTGACATCCACTACCCCAGTCCTTGCCAGGATGAAGCACTCTGGGCAAAATGCCCCCTCTAGAACCAGTGGAGACTGACATCCACTACCCCAGTCCTTGGCAGGATGAAGCACTCTGGGCACAATGCCCCCCCTCCAGAACCAGTTGAGACTGACATCCACTTGAGAGACTGTGGCTTTGCACTCCCCAGGATACAGCAGTGGGCAAACCACCCACTGGAGAGTCTTGAGAGACTGTGGCTTTGCACTCCCCAGGATACAGCAGTGGGCAAACCACCCACTGGAGAGACTTGAGAGACTGTGGCTTTGCACTCCCCAGGATACAGCAATGGGCAAACCACCCACTGGAGAGACTTGAGAGACTGTGGCTTTGCTCTCCCCAGGACCAAACAGTGAGCATGGAGCCCCCTCGTGGAGCAGTGGCGTCGTCCGTTAATCTGGCTGAGGTGCCCCCCTCCCCCTTCCCATGAGGTGCCTGTTTATTTTCGATCTGATGCCCCAGCCGTGTTCTCTCCGTTTAGAGGCAGGTATCATGTGTGGGCTTTGCCCATGCATTTTGGGACCACTGGTCCACGGACAATGATTTCATTACTATCCGTACTTGTATAGTTGGTGTACATATTTGTATATACTGATGATTTTAATTTGGACCTATCTGATTTTTCGATGATTACACTTGTTACAATCATTTCATTTTGTCTGTGCGTTATTCCAGGGGGTGATGGGGTGTAAATGTAATGTTGATGCATGTATTTGTGTGTATGGTATTGTTGGTGAGGGTGGGGGTTGGGGGGGTTGCATTTTGCGTGTGTGTGTGTGACTCTCTTTTCCCTCCTCCCCTCCCCTCCCCTGTGTGCTAGGTGCAGTACTCACCATGGCCGTCGCCGGCATCTTTGCTGCTCCTGATAGAAGAGGAGGTAAACCAGCATGGGCAGGACCTGTAACTCGGGCTCCATGGCGTCCTGGTTCTTCGTTGGGTGTTGAGAAGTGAGTGGTTTCCCTTCTGTGTACTGTTTCCGCCGTGCTTTTGATGGCATTGGTACCTCTCCGGAAAAGGTGGTGGATTGGTGCCTTGTAATAGGGTGGGCGGTACATTGTCTTCCGCCTGTCTGTTGGTGGTTATCGCCACGGTGGTCGTAGCTACTGTTGTGGCGGTCGGAGTGTTAAAGTGGCTGTCTATGTTGGCAGTTTCCACCATGGTCGTGATTCCATATTTTTTACCGCCGGCCTGTTGGCGGAATTACCGCCACTTTAACACCGACCGCCAGGGTTGTAATGAGAGCCATAGGGCCATATTTATACTTTTTGACGCAAAACTGCGCTAACGCAGTTTTGCGTCAAAAAAATTAGCGCCGGCTAACGCCATTTTGAAGCACCATTTATTCAATGACGTTAGCCGGCGTTAGCCGCCGGCGCTGCCTTGTGTGCGTGAAAAAAAAATGACGTACACCAGGCAGCGCCGGCGTAGGGGAATATGGAGCTTGGGCACCAAAAAATGGGGCAAGTCAGGCTGAGGCAAATTTTTCGCCTCAACCCGATTTGCGCCATTTTTTTCGACTCCCAACCCCCATTGAAATGACTCCTGTCTTAGCAAAGACAGGAGTCATGCCCCCTTGCCCAATGGCCATGCCCAGGGGACTTCTGTCCCCTGGGCATGGTCATTGGGCATAGTGGCATGTGGGGGGCACAAATCAGGCCCCCCTATGCCACAAAAAAATAAAAATACTTACCTGAACTTACCTTAAGTTCCCTGGGATGGGTCCCTCCATCCTTGGGTGTCCTCCTGGGGTGGGCAAGGGTGGCAGGGGTTGTCCCTGGGGGCATGGGAGGGCACCTCTGGGCTCCTTCCGAGCCCACAGGTCCCTTAACGCCTGCCTTGTCCAGGCGCAAAAAAACGGCGCAAAAGCGGCTGGACGTCATTTTTTTTGACCCGCCCACTCCCGGGCGTGAATTTTGCCCGGGAGTGTAAATACGGCGCACATGCCTCGGAGTCACTTTTTTAGACGGGAACGCCTACCTTGCATATCATTAACGCAAAGTAGGTGTCCACGCTAAAAAATGACGCAAACTCCATGGACTTTGGCGCTAGACGCGTCTAACGCCAAAGTATAAATATGGAGTTAGTTTTGCGTCGGAATTGCGTCAAAAAAAACGATGCAATTCCGGCGCAAACAGAGTATAAATATGCCCCATAGTCTTTATAAAACATGATGTTTCTAAAAATAAGTAGTACTGGGCTGTCTCTAAACTAGCGCAGCCATGCCATGGGCACAATGAAATGTGCTATCATCAGCCTTTCTGAACACTGATCAGGGAAAGCCAAAAAGACAGGCCTGACCTAGAAACCTCACCAACCTGAACAACAGAAACAGCAAATCTACCTTTCGCCACAACCATCTACCAAAAGGGAGTTGCTCAGGAAGTGCTAATCAGCAACCCTTTGGTAAGTCTTCATGGAATTTTTAAAGTTAGCCATGTCTCCTTCCTCCTCAATTTAGTGTTTGGATCTCCACCAACCAGCCACAGGAATGGAGGCAATATATTTCCATTCTCTGAGCAATCTGTCCTCATCCTCCATCTTGTGCCAAGGTAAACAAGGTATCCAAAATGGATTCCACTGGTTTCTGTACTCAGACTCATACACACAAAGTCCTACTCCTAAGCATGCACTACATGCATACTACACATGAATGTGCAATTCACATACACACAGGATGTCAGCACAAGATTCTGGGTGCCCATATAACAGGGAAATTTTACATGACAGGAGCTAGAAAGCCACACAGGTAAAAAGGTCTGCTCAGCCCTATGAGATCGCAAACACAGTATGCTCCCACTTCCTCCTTATGTGCTAAACCACAGACAGAGTGAAGTCCTCTGTTCACATTGAGGTTATGCTAGGTGTGCCCCTGCAGGTCAAAGCAAGTGTCCTGGACTCCGCGTTGTCAGGGCAAGTCTAGACATCTGTGATCATGCTAGATTAACATGACTCCAAGGTCAAAAATTAAGCGCATACCAGATACACATGGAGATGGCCACTAATAGGATGGGTACACACTCATACGCTACACAGGGAACATTAAATTCCCAATAAGCATCCTCGTGCAGAATTGGTAAATGGTTGTGCTATTGGTATAACCTGCGTTTTTTATTAGATTTGGCTTCGTGCAAAATCCTTTGGGATGTCTATGGAAAGTATGGGACTCTGGAATTCCACACTTTACTGAAGGGGAGGGGGCATGGAAGTATAACGCTTCAGAAATGTTATTCCAACTGATCACATTCTATTGCCCTTCTGCAGGCTATGCTGGTGGTGCTGGTGGAAAATAATGTATTGAGACAATAAAGCATTGTACCAGGCAAGATGTAACATAGATTATGTTCTTTTCAGTTTTATTATTAGCACTTGGTCTGCCTTCTGCCTAGTTCTCATCACAGGGGTTAAATTGATACATTTAACACAATCAGTATATATGGATGTTGATCCCTAAGGTGAAGAGTCAGTATTGGGTTTGAATAAGTTCACCATCATGTCAACTCATAAAACCTTTATTTTTTCCTTTGAATACAGCAGATTTCCAAACGAGCAGGAGCAAAAGTCCACACACGTTGTTCTGCAGCGGTGTTTTTGTCTTTAGTAAACCGAATGAATTTAGCCTTGAAAGCACTGAGCTAACTTCCAGACCTCAGTCTTCCAGAAAGAGGTAAGAAGAGTCAGATGTAGTGATTTCTGACCCACTAATGGTGAATGAGTTTTGTTTATTGACTGGGATTTCTACTTCAAGTCAGAAACTGGCCAAAGCAGGTGAATCAGTTACACACTAAAACAAATAGAGTAAAGTGCAGATCACCTTTGTACCTAAGATGCTTCTTTCTTAGGTACATCAGTGAAGAAGGCCTGGGGACCATTTGACATGGATTCATCAAGAAAGTTACAAACCAAAAGATTCCATGACCTGGGATCCCAGCATCCTTCTGGAAGTCCACAGTATTTATGGACACTGGAAGTCTAAAGGCTACAGTACGCAGACACTTAGTGAAACTACTGTCCAAAAGCACCAGTATACAGACACTTGCTGAAATAACAATGAAAAATGCACTAGTAGTGAAAAAAACTGTTATACATATACTTGCTGCGATAACAGTGCAGAAGCAAGATTATCCAGACGCTTGCTGAGGTCTCCCAAGAGTAAGAAGTGGCTCACAGTGCTGAAAACCACTGGAATGCCACTGGAGTTGCTAGGATAGAGTCTCACACTTGAACACTTTGACATCCTGGCAGCATGGGGTGCATGAATTGTTAATTCTTTGTATGTCGTTAAAGACTTTAGCTTACATTTTTCCAGGATTTTGCACAATCAAAAGAGGAAGGTCATTATCCAGTAGTGTCTGAGAATTGGGTACAGGGTAACTTCTTTCAAAGGAAGTGGACTAGCCCCTCCTTCTAAAGTTTCCTCCCTAGATTTAAAATGAGGGTAAGTGGGCGGCTCTGGTAGTTGAAAGGGGTATATCTCAGAATAGGGCAGCATTACTGAAGGGCTTTCAGGCTTATCAGCCACAAGAACGCCATGTTTTATCATGTACTTTAGTTCAAAAGAAGATGTCAAGAAGAACATACTTAGAAATGATGCAATCGTTCAGAGTGCGAAAATAAGATATTTTTTCTATTAATGGCTGATACTATGTGTCCATCTTGTTTACACTTGGCGCCATTAGTACTTGCGCTACTTCCTTCTGTAACATAAGGGATTTCATGCAGGAGGTCTCCAAATGAGAGCTACCATGAGATAGACTAGAGCAGGGTTCTGCAAACTCGGTCCTGGAGAGCCAGGCCCATGCCAGATTTTTAGCAAATCCACATTTAGAAAAATGTAGATTTCCGAAACATCTTTTTTCTAAATGTGGATATGCTAGAAACCTGGCATGGACCCAGCTCTCCAGGACCGACTTTGCAGATCCCTGGACTAGAGCGATGGAGCGTGCTCAAGGCTTCCCAACGGAGAAACGACAGGAAGCACTAGATGCTATTTAATGCAGGAGAGGACATTACGTTGGCTGATCTGTTCATTGATACTCCTCGGGGTCCATTTCCAACATGAATTAAAGATGAATGTGCCTCTTTTTTCTCTTTGAAAAAATATGACAACCAATAAAGAGAGATTCGTGCAAACATCATGTATTAGAGAAAATCGCATTTTTTAGCAGCGTGCTGAAGTGGCATGCCCCTCCAGCCCATGTTTTCGGGATGTCCAAAACGCCCTTTTCCATCGCCATGGGTGATAACGAAGTCATAACTTCGCCCATTTTCCCGCGGAGGGATGATCATTCGTATTGTCTTGTTAAAGACGTTTCTGGTTGTGTTTCCTTTTTGAGCAGCAAGTGCTGACTTGGAAGTTGGGACTGACGCCAGAAATTGTTGATTTTGGCATGCAATGAAAAATGTCTAGAGTTGAGAACAGAAAAGTGAACAGCAGGGATCTGCCTTGACCGCAGCTGAGTGCAGTGGCTGGTTGTTTCCATGATATGTGGCAGAAAGACTTCTATGCTAATTTGAGGTTAACAGTTACATGCTTAAAACATCTATGGGTAACTGAAATATAGCCTTTTATCACTTCAGATTATTTAGCTATGATTTATGAGTCAACAGTGAAAACGATATATATTTTAATTGATTTATAGAGTGTTTACTCTGATGCATGCCTTATTGCCTTGGTAATATGACCTGCAAAGGCAGCTTATGCACATGCACAGAAATTGTGAAATAAGGCACTAGAAAGGGCATGGTAGTACACAGTGAGGGGCATATTTATACTTCTTTTGCACCAAATTTGCATCATTTTTTTCTTACGCAAATTCAGTGCAAAACTAACTCCATATTTATACTTTGGCGCTAGACCCGTCTAGCGCCAAAGTTATGGAGTTAAAGTCATTTTTTGGACATGGAAACCTACTTTGCATCAATGATTCTATGGCCTTAACCTGATATTTATCCCCCGTGCTAAAATCACACACGGGGGAGAAGGGGTCAAATAATGGTGCAATGCTTGCTTTGCAACATTATTTAACGCCTGGGTCAGGGCAGGCGTTAGGGGACCTGTGGGCCTAAGCCCCCAGGTGCCCTCCCCATGCTCCAGGGACACTGCCACCCACACCAGAGGGACAGCGGAGGATGGGGGACCCCATCCCAGGTAAGGATAGGTAAGTACAGGTAAGTATTTTTTTTTAAGTGCCAATGGGGGCCCTCAAATGGGCCCCCTACATGGCACTGGGTGCAATGGCCATGCCCAGGGGACCCTGGTCCCCTGTGCTGGCCATTGGGGTAGTGGGCAGGACTCCTGTCTTTTCTAAGACAGGAGTCATGTGATATGGATGGTTTTGTGTCAGAAAATGAGGCTAGGCTGGTTAGAGTAATTTTTTTCACTCTAAGCTGCCTAACATCATTTTTTGGTGCAAAACCCCCTTTTTCTATACCGCCAGCCCCACACGGCTAACGTCAATTTTTTTTAACGCTAGTCTACCCTTTGCTCTGGCTTGCACCATTCCATCAATATGGTGCCCGGCTGATGCTCAGAAATGGTGCAAGCCGGTGTTAAACTTTTTGGTGCAAAACTGCATTAGTGCAGTTTCGCACCAAAAAGTATAAATCAGGGCCTGAATGCTTGCCATTTCTGTACCCCAAGTCCTGATTTTCTATTGTCTAGCAAGGGCTTTTCGTGTGATGCCAACAGGAGCTTTGCAAGGTAGAGCAAATGGCAGCCCCGTCACCTTTCTGGCAAAATATATTTTGCACTATAAAGTTAGTGTGAGCACTGCTCAAAATCACTGTTCAACGTGGGAGAACAACTGCCTCTTTACCTAAATAAAGGTGCCATAATACCTGAGGAAAGTGCAAACCCCAATAAGTTTTCACACATATCCAGATCTAGTAAAACAGTAGTACCAAGCTTTGTGTGGAAACTGTAATGCCAAAGTAAATCATAATATTTCTATGTTTAAAGTATGTAATTACCACAATTGTACCAGTGATGGTTCCTCTGCTATGGAGGAGGAGCAATGTCCCCCCAGCCAGCAGCACCAGTTGCAAACGGTTTACTACAAAACACTAATAAACTACGTTTGTTATCGTTTTGTTGTGAAAGGGGCGGGGCATTGGGGATGATGAGCACTGAGGGGAGTGCAGCGTGCATGTGTGTTTGGCCGGCCATCTCGGCTGGAGAGAGCAGGCACAGGCTCCCAGTCTGCCTGGGAGCTCCCTGGCTGGGTGCCTCCAGCCAATCCTAACCCTGCTCTGAGCAGCATCAGGTTTGGCTGCAAGGCATGCTGGGAGCCTGTGCCTCCAGCCTGCAGGAGAGGAGTGGTGTGGTGGTGGTGGTGGTGGCAGTGGCTACGGCAAGTGAAGGCAGGTGTATTTTTTTTAATTCCCCTCACCACATGCGCCTCTCCACCCCTTCAAAGCCCTGCAAGATGCTCCAGAATAGTACACATTTGTTGTGGCTTATCGTTGGACAGTTCTTCTTACTTTGAAACTTGCCATAGAAGGGGCATACTGCTACAGGCAACTCTGAGTGGTCTCTTACAGGTTCACACAGGGAAACTCCACAACTGGGGCTTCAGGACAGTGGCATAGCTTGGCCACTAGTGTATCCTCATGCACACACCACGGTAGGAGTAGACAATCATTTCCCCAGACAGCCTACAGCGTCCCCAACCACTATTATAGAGACTTTAACGTGAGATCCCTGTACTCATAAGGAGTTTTTGGCCAGAATCATTAATTCCAGCCTAAATGTCTCCCAGTGGAGGAAAGTAGGAACTTGTTAAGGGATTCTTACAGATATTGTTTAATATGAAGGGCAGAGAAAAACATTTCCAGGGTGGGAAAGAGGCTGGAGCTCCATCAGGGAAAAATAATATATGTATAGATATATTAGATATGTAGGCACATTGTGCATATGTTACAGTCAAATGATAGCTGGCCAGAATTTCAATTTTACGTCTGGCGTAAAGGCAGCTTTATGCAAGCCTGATGTTTCCAAATAGTGTCATACAAAATGACAAACATATATAGAGGCACTCAATAGTTCGCTGTTGTTCTGTTGAACTGTCATTCAAATAATGTTCAATTCTTCCACAACACAAAGGGGGTCATTCTGACCCTGGCGGTCGGTGACCGCCAGGGTCACCGACCACGGGAGCACCGCCAACAGGCTGGCGGTGCTCCCTCGAGCATTCTGACCGCGGCGGTTCAGCCGCGGTCAGAAACAGAAAGTCGGCGGTCTCCCGCCGACTTTCCGCTGCTCGGGAGAATCCTCCATGGCGGCGGAGCGCGCTCCGCCGACATGGGGATTCTGACACCCCCTACCGCCATCCTGTTCCTGGCGGGTCTCCCGCCAGGAACAGGATGGCGGTAGGGGGTGCCGCGGGGCCCCTTGGGGCCCCTGCAGTGCCCATGCCTATGGCATGGGCACTGCAGGGGCCCCCGTAAGAGGGCCCCACAAAGTATTTCAGTGTCTGCAAAGCAGACACTGAAATACGCGACGGGTGCAACAGCACCCGTCGCACCTTCCCACTACGCCGGCTCAATTCTGAGCCGGCGTCCTCGTGGGAAGGTAGATTTGCCCTGGGCTGGCGGGCGGCCTTTTGGCGGCCGCCCACCAGCCCAGGGCAAATCTCAAAATACCCTCAGCAGTCTTGCGACCGCGGAGCGGTATTTTGTCAGGGGAAGACTGGCGGGCGGCCTCCGCCGCCCGCCAGTCTCAGAATCACCCCCAAAGTATTGATCAATGGACAAGCCCACTTCAGCCACTGGATGCCTTCACTTTAAGTGACTGCATTTTTCCCTTGCACATCTAAACATACAACTAAAAAATAGTTATCCAACTAAGAAAAAGTGTTTTGGGGGAACCAATGAGATTGTGAAAGTCCTTAGTATTCTTCCCTGGCCATCATGTTTGATGGGAATGGGTCTTGGGTCAATCTTCAAAAAGCGAAAGGATGTGCCCTGACTGGAGTTGTAGGGGTGGTTTTTGATTTTGCTAAAAGGTCAGAGGCAAGACATGTGAAGACCTTGTTAAAGCTAAATGTGTCCCCATTACATGTTATGTCTGAGAGGTATGGGGATATAAGGACTGCAGGGCCCTACAAACTGTTGAAAAAAATATCTGTGTGTGGCTGTTATTGGTACCTCATTCTGTAACTGTTTACATAGTGCACGAGGAGCTGGGGATGGGTTATCTTTCTGATCAGGTGGCCATAAATCCTTTGGCACTTTGGATTAGGATCTGGACAAATCCTGCTCTTTAATTAAATCAGAAGATTGTTAAAGATTGTTTTTCCCTGGAGAAGGTGAACACTATTGGATGGTTTAAACATAAAAAGTCTGTCTCAGAAAATCGGATGCCCAGAGATGTTTAAGTCACAACTGAGCTTACCAAAAAAGATTTGAAATAGGCACAAAGGGTATTCACGCTAGTGGCATATATGGAGCATGAAGCCAGGGAGTAAGCCAAGCCCTCTGTGCGGTCTTAAATCATGCTTAAAACTGGTTCTAGATTTGAGCCTTACCTAGTTGAGACCAGTAAACCCTATCATAGATTTCTCCTGACTAGGTTCAGGTTAAATCTTTTGCATTGGCTGGTAGCCAGTCGTCAGGGAATTTGCAATTTGTGGAGGTGGTTCCATGCTTGTGCAACTAGTCAGTGCAAGATACCCTTCATTTTGTATTGTTGTGTAGGCACTATTGGGATCCACGCCAGTGGTTTATTATGCCACTCTTAAAGGAGAAGGGGTTTGTGCAGGCAAGACCAGCACTGATCTGCCTACAGTTGCTCAGCAGTGTACAGGACATTTTGCACATTGCTACTTTTCAGTGGCCATAATGAGATGTAGGAGAGGGCCAGGTTTTTGAGATTATCCTCAAGAGGGTTTATATGGGTACTATTATTTTAACCTGGCCATTTTTTTGCATGGTATAGACTGTTGTTGTATTTTCTGTAAGGATGATTTGATGCTGCAATTGTTTTATTTTTTTGGATATAATTTAAACTTTTTATTTTTGTATAGTGTATATTGTTTCTGCTTGTATGGTTTTACGTAAATCGAATAAAGCTGATGTGACTGACTGACTAGTTATCCAACAATAGAAATTTGCATACACTTTTACCCATTGACTTCTATTGCCTGTGTATAGTAGTGTGTCAGCAACTATACCCATAACACTCAAGACGTATAGTAATTTGCAATGTTGATTCATCTTTATCAACCAGCTTTGGTGTGTTTATTTATCCCTTAAGCAAAATATTTTTATCTTCACGTAACTATACTTATGTACTAATGTGTGAATTAATTTGATTATAAATTATGTTTACAAAAATTGTGATATACTTAGTGGCCTCCATCAAGTAAAGGGCCTGCATATGTTTTCTAATGCTAAGTTAACGCTGTGATGAAATATTCTGTCTCTTTAAAAGCGTGTTGTCTGCTAAAATAAATGCTGAAATAAAATGTGTATTTCGTGGTCTCTGCTGGGTCTGAAGCAAAAGCAAGGCCACTGTGCAATGTTATCTGTATAAAATGTTTCTAGTGTACTACGACATCTCCGTTGCCTACCAGACTTCATTCATTGAACTTGCATACTTGTCTGTAGTTATGTTTCTAATCCATGTGTTTTTTCCCTTGAGGAAATTGTGCGATGAGAAATGTTTCCATATTTTGTAATCACTATGTTGTAACAGCGTATTCCGAAGATGCCAAACAATGGGTCTACAGATGAAGCCGGAGAAGAGGATGTTCAAGACACAAATTGTATTAGTTGGAGTTTCGTCAGTAAAGCAACGACCAATAACAATTTCTAGAGCTCAGATTTTATATAATTTTGATATCTGTTGAATTTCTCATTGGGTATAATTTTCTCACCTTATGTTTTAGCCAATCACAAGAGTTTAAAATAATGTTCAGTCACCATTGATTTGGGGTCTCTTATTATTTGTCATTTTTCTCGGGATTCTCTTGTATCCTGGGTTCCAGAGATCTTATTTCATGTGATCTGTCACTTTGACATTTCATGCTTTGCCACACAGTTTACTGACATTCTTGTGTTTATTATTTTCTGAGTTTTACTGTCTGTTCGTTACTGAACAAATGTTCTGATGGTTTAGTAATCTTATAGTCCAAATTCTAAACCATCTCCCCTTACCTTTGTTCCTGTTCTGATGCTGATGTTGCTGTACCCCTGATGAAGTAGACATTGTTGCTGAATACCTTAGCGACTGGGTAAATGTATGAACTGTGTATTGTTTTTTGTCTTTTGTTTTTCAGGTACCAACTGCTAATATTTTAATACTGCTGCTATTTTTAATAGCACCTTAGCTAGATGTTTTCTAAATTCATGTTACTACATCTTTTACATGAAGTCCAACATGTTAATGCTAATTAGAGGTTAGTGAGGTGTTACTCTCATACTCATTAAATGGTCATTGTGTCCTCTTGTTTGTTATTTCAATATATTCAATTTCTCTTGCACGGATTCTATTGCTATGGTTTTGTGTATTATCCATTGAGGCATTGTTTCTAATTGTATTGATTAGACTTAGGTTCATTCGCCGACTAAATCAGCCTTTGTTGTTTCTTTATATGTCTCATTTGTGTTTGAGAATAATATTTGTGACTTTAGTATTGTTAATATAGGGAAATAAACATTTTAACTTCTTAATAAACTGGTGTGGTTATTGATGGTCGAATTGATCATGGTGTGTTTAATTTGATGTTTTATGACTCATTCCCTATGACGTTTGCTTCGGTTCATCGACCTAGAGTAGGAAATCCTCTATCTAGTCTGCTATGACTAAAATATAGCCGAGATTTCTGCTTAAACAGTTTTGGTAGCAGAATTTGATGGTTAGAATCTCTTTAAATGACGTCATTGGTTACGTCATAAGTTGTGTAAATTGATTTCATTTATTGTTATTATTGTTTTTAAAATTGTTGTATAACATGGATAAAATGAATCCTTAAATGCCCAAAGTGACTTTCCCTGGTCCCTGGAGTCTAACTATGTTGGTAGGGAATGTTCTCAGCGTTCTATGATAAGTTGAATAAAGTAGATTAAGCACTTGCACAGCTTTAGCTAGTTTGCAGATGATTGAGTTGTTTGTGAGAACTTAGGGGAGTTGGCGTACTCCAAATGTTGTTAATGAAAGAGTCGGCGTACTCTGAAGTGTGAGTAGGGAAGTTGGAGAACTTCACGTGTGTGGCGCTTGATGCAGAAAAAAATTGCCAACCTGGTTGTTGGGATTCGGACCTCACAGGGTAGGTCAAGACTCCGGAGTATCTTGAAAAGTGTAATGAAACACTTTTTTTGTTGTACTTTGTCTATTTAGTAGGCCAATCGGGCGTGGTTGGTGAGTCGAGTTTGTGAGTTAAGTTGAGTGGTTAGTCTTTTCGACTGACATTTGGCAAGTCCTATGTGTACCAGGACAGTATCCAATGATCGGTTAACAGTGAAATTTGCGGGTTGAATTTTGCTTGCAAATCTGGGGAACTGAGAAAGATGATTGGCTGCAAGAGCGAAAGCTGACAGTGAAAATCCATAAGGTTCCTGAAGTGGTTGTGATTCCACCTACCTGTAGTAAACAGACAGATTTTTTTTATTGAAGTTTTGATGAAGTGCTCTCAATTAATTTTGTATTAGTTTTGGGTGTTTTTGAGTTTAGGAGGACAAACCGCAAGACTTTGTCAGCCGCTGTGTGTAAGAGTGACATCATTTTTGTGAAGTGCTGGAATAGATTGGTTAGTGAGAAGGGTCGTTCACACATTGGTGGACAACCGTGAAGCACAATTGGTCGAGAAGAGAGACGAAGAGGATTGTGGGATTACAGTCACTTACTGATTATCGATTTTTTGACATAAATTTGTGAAAATTAAGTTTTTCAAAGCTTTAAAAGGTGCTCTTAGAGGAGATTAATATATTCCGCCCAGGCAAGGAGAAATGTGTCAACCAGAAGGTACTCCGGCATATATCGTAATTAAAGAGAAAGGTACCGGAGCATGTCTTTGGTTAAAACATTGGATTAAAATCCCACAGAAGGAAGGGTGTTTAGCATTTCCTGAAAATTGTACATTTAATTTGAACATTTTGGAGAATTTGAGACAGGTGTTGTATGGTGTAAGACCCCCACCAAGACCAGCTCAGTTTGAAGCATTAATGATCTGGGAATTAGTACCCAGACAGCAACAAGCATTGAAAGTTGAGAGGAAAATGAGAAGAGAAGTCACTAGCAGAAGCGAGGTGGGACAGTGAGCATAGACAGTGGAAACTCGATACCTTACCTTAGGTTATTTCCTGCAATGTCTGAAGACAGTGAGAAAGATGCAAAGAAAACTTCAAAGAAATCAAAAAAGAGTTCCTCTTCAGCTATTGAAGATCAGACATCAAAAGAACCTGAAAGGTCTTTGATTAATGATGAGAAATCGGATTATGATGAGTTTATTACACAGATTTTGAGAAATCGTCTGCTACCTTATGTGGCTCAAGAAGGTTCAAGTATCACTAGTACAAACCCTACTGCACCAATACCAGTTGCAGTGACACAGAGTCCAGTACAGAGTAACCATTACATGGCTGAGGATTTCAAACAGGTTAATCCTAACATGACTCAGAGCTCAGTACAGACTAGTAATTCAGTGCAAATACCGATGCAGAGCAGCTTCAATCAGTCAACAGACAATAGACAGCTGCCACAAATTAATGTTCCTAGGATTTATCCAGATGTACCGATTGTGAACACAACTCCTGATCTAGTAGTATCCTCAGGTCAGACTTTACAGGAGCCGAGATTGGTTCAGACAGAGCCCACTCCGATGTTACTGCCTCGAATGCAGAATGCAGGAGTAGTACAATCTCAGAATGTAGAAACCAGTAGCCCAGATGCACTATGAGTGCCAATTACATTTGGTCCACTTGTGCCTTTATATGCCCAAGGCAAAAAGAGTGCAGAAAATCAAGGAGTTCAAAATCAGAATGACAACACAAGGTTAATGTCACCTATAAGACAGACTCAAAATAGATCAAGGTCGTTATTAGATGTAACACCTAATCGAAATTCTGAAATGATTGGATCAGGTAATAGTCCTGAGTTAAAAATATTGACACCTTAGTGTGTGAGCCCAATGCAGCAAGAGTTACCGAGTGTGCAACCTGGAAATATTTCATTACAGGGTTTGACTGCACAGCAGTTAACAAGGTGGTTGGAAGAATAATGGCCCTCATTATGACATAGGTGATGACTGTAAAAGTGGTGTTAATACCGCCAACAGCCTGGTGGTAATCACTGCCAAATTATAACCATGGTAATGATACCTCCCATAGATAGGCAATGTACCACACCAACCGCCAGGGGGTGAACACCACTGACCACGGCAGTAGCCATCAAAAGCCAGGTGGAAGCCAAGGTACCGCCCACCATATTATGACATACCAAACCGCCAGGATTTCCGGGGCGGTACCAACGCCATCAAAAGCCTGGCAGAAACACTGCACACAAGAATAAAGACTCACCTTCAGGACACAGAGGAGACCACCGCCACGCTGGAACCGGAACTTCAAGTCTTCCCGATGCTCTTCTATGTCATGGCCCTCCTGGAACACCAACACCGACGAAGACGACGACGGTGAGTACAGCCGCCTAGCACACAAGGAATGGAGGGAGGAAAAGGAGAGTGACTCACACATGCACAACACTCACCATTAACTCAAACACCATACACAGAACCAGCTGCAGAGTAAAACCAATGTCACAGGACCCACGTCTAATTAAAACAAGGACCACATTGAGATTTAACAAACACTGTAATTTGATGCCAACAGCCACCATATTGTCCATTCGAAACCAAATGCAGACGTCAATGTCCGGAAAGTGCCAATGGCCAGTCCAAAGTACAAAAGGCCCACATGGCCATGGGGCACAGTCCAAGGCCCAACTTGACTCCTGACACAATCCGGAATCCACTGTGCAGGGGCATCATGTTGGAAATGGACAGGCACCTAGGGGTGTGGGAGGGCACCTCACCTGAAGTGGGGAACATGCCCCCTGGTTCTGGAGGGGACTCTTTGCCCAATTGTCACTGGTGGGGAGTGCAAGGCCACAGTCTCTGAAGTGGGTAACATGCCCACAGGATCTGGAGGGGGCACCTTGCCCAATTGTTTCTGGTGGGGAGTGCAAGGCCACAGTCTCTGAAGTGGGGAACATGCCCACTGGTTCTGGAGGGGGTTCTTTGCATAACAGTCCCTAGAGGTTAGCCTACATGCCCTCTGCTGGAGGTGAGGGCTGCTGTGCCTCTGCTGAAGGTGAGGGCTGCTGTGCTTCTGCTGGAGGTGAGGGCTGCTGTGCCTCTGCTCAAGGTGAGGGCTCCTTGCCCACTGCTGGTGGAGGTACAACCCTGGTTGCCTCTGCTGGAGGTGAGGGTTCCTTGCCCACTGCTGGTAGAGGTGTAACCCTGGCTGCCTCTGCTGGAGGTTAGGGCTCCTTGCCGACTACTGGTGGAGGTGTAACCCTGGCTGCCTCTGCTAGAGGTGAGGGCTCCTTGCCCACTGCTGGTGGAGGTGTAACCCTGGCTGCCTCTGCTGGAGGTGGGGGCTCCTTGCCCTCTGCTGGTGGAGGGGGCCTCTTGCCTCTCTTTGGTGGTGGAGTGGGAATCTTCCCTTTCTTTGGTGGAGGAGGGGGATCCATGTGTCACCTCTTGTGACGGGTTCCATTGGCCTTTGACATATCACTTGTGTCCATGCCTCTAGGACTAGGAGGTGCCTCCACTGTCCCTGTCTCATGTCCCTTGGTTTTCACCACCCTAGTCCTCCCTTTCTGAGGGGCAGGTGTGCTCACAGTAGGAGTGGCAGCTGTCACACTCTGGGGCCCCTTTGTGCCAGCAGCTGATGATTTGATGGGAGCAGTAGCAGACTGTTTGGTTGAGGTGCTGTGCTGGGTGTTTGGGACCCTGCACTTACGGGCAGGATGGGGTGGAGAGGGAGGGAAGAGGTCAAGATGTGCAATGAAAAGCTTCTTAGGGAAGTTGGGACGGGGTGTGGGAGGAGGGATGGGAGTGGAGGTTGAGGAAGTGGTTGTCGGAGGTGTACATCTGCTGGACTTGGGTTCACGGGCAGTGTGTGTGTGTGAGGTAGATGGCTGTTGGGAGTCTGAGTGTGTGCGTTTGTGTCTCTTGGGGGGCAGACAGGGCGGGAGAGGACAAAGGGGACGCGTGGATGAATGTTGTGGAGGTGTCTGCAAGTGAGGTGTTTGTGCTGCTTGATGTGGTGATGGTGGTGGTGGCTGTTGATGCAGTGCATGCAGATGTGAGTGTGGATGTGACTGTGAGGGAGGAGGAGGAGAAAGAGGGGGAGACAACGGAGGCAGTGGATGTTGTTGTGTGTAACTGTCTGTTGTTTGTGTGAGTGCTTGTTGCCTGAAGTGTGCTGCCTGCGTTTGACTGTGCTACTCTTGTGTGATGTTTAGTGTGCATGCTTGTCTGTATGTGTGCAAGGGATGGGTTGGGGTTGAGGAGACTGGGACTGGGAAGTGGTAGTTGGAGGGGGGACGTAGGAACTGGGACTCCGGCTGCCAGCAGAGAGGAGGCCAGAGCCTGAAATGATCTCTGTAGGGCCGCCAACCCACCGTGGATGCCTTCCAAGTATGCATTGGATTGCTGCATCTGGGATGCCAGGCCCTAGATGGCATTCACTATGGTTGACTGACCTACAAAGATGGATCTGAGGAGGTCAATAGCCTCCTCATTGAGGGCAGCAAGGCTCAATGGGGCAGGGCCTAAGGTGCCTGGGGCAAAGGAGATGCCCACTCTCCTGGGTGAGTGGGCACGGGCAACTCGGTGGGGTGCTACTGGGAGGGCGGTGCTGGTAGGGGGTGGCAGCTGTCCCTGTAGCTGGGGTGGTTCCAGAGGTGTCCACCACCACCAGGGAGCTCCCATCGGAGGAGGAATCAGAGTCAGCATTGTCACCTCCTGTCTCCGCCATGGTGCTCCCCTCACCCTCCGTCCCACTGGTGCCCTCGGCGTGGGTGGACTCTGCCTCCTGGGTCCTGTGGATTGCAGCTCCCTCAGTCGCCTGTGCCCCTGCTCCTCCGCCAGATGGTGCTAATGCACACATGAGCAAGATGACAGAAGAAAATGGGGGGGAGAAAGTGAGCACTGGGTCAATTACAGCATCAACACCACAGATGGCATACACATTACCATCACACACAGGGATCAGGATTGAGCACAAAGCATGACAGTGGCATTCCATTAGCTAGGTACCGCAGCAAGATGTGAGCCAAACACCTACAACTACACCCCTCCTGGAACCCACTAAGCCCTGTCTGGCATGGAATGCCACCTAGCTAGGTTACAAGATTTTGCTATACACCCACTTACCTTGAGCTGAACCACGCAGCAATGTCTGAGCTGGCATTAAGGGGCACCCACTAACTGAAACCCACCACCAGGATCCCATGCCAGGCAACAAAAATGGTTGTCATGCTCACTGTACTCACCCCCTTGTGGTTGCTGTGCTGCCCTCAAGTGCCCATCCAGCTCTGGGTAGGCCACTGCCAGTATGCAGGCCATCAGGGGGGTCAGGTTCCGACAAGCACCCTGCCCTCGTTGGGAGGCCATCCGCAGCTGGGCCTCTGCGGTCTTCCGGGCCTAGCTTCTCAGGTCCTCCCACCTTTTCCTGCAGAGGGTGCTCTGCCTGCTGTAGACTCCCAGGGTCCGCACCTCCTTGGCAATGGCACACCACAATCCCTTCTTCTGATGGGCGCTGACCTGCAAAGGTAATGCAGACAGAAGGACACCTTTAACCATACAATCCAGCCTGTCACACATATGGCCCACAAATTACATTTCCATCTCCATTGGCACACACATCACCCGGAGCCCTGCATGTGCACTACCACCAGACATACCCCAAATTTTTTTGCATGCATCGTCCCCGTGGTGTACTCACCTGTTGGTCTGGAGGCCCCATACAGGGGTAGGACCCCATCCACAAGGTGCTCTAACTCCTCCGAAGTGAAGGCAGAGGCCCTTCCTCTGTCACACGGGCCAAGGCAGGATCCAGACACAGGTCACAGCAGCACAAGCAGTGTAGTGGTGTCATGTGGAAAGTCAGGAATTAAGTGAGGTTATAGATAGAAAATGGACGTCACGTCCGCGGCGGTGTATACCGTCACCACTGCTGGTGATCCCCATTGGACACTGTACTCCATAGAGACCCATTTTAGCCAATGAGGAGTAGCACTGCGGTGCAAGACCGCCTTCCGTCATGACGCCCGATGCCGGCGGAGTTGAATCACTTCCACCTGTCCATACATACAGGACAGGGAGTCGCCATTTTATGGTGGTGGACAATCAGAAATTGGAAACTGTGTCATTGCTGTGAATTGTACATACAATGCCATTCACATTGTCCGATTACATACATGCTCAGTTAGACTGGGGTGGTGGTTCCATTGTTCAGTTTGTGACACCCTTCTCTCTTTTGTGTCCCTCAGATACCTACCACTGCAGAGGAATAGGAGGAGGAGGCAAGACTCCGTGTACAGTCCCCTTGTGGACTTGGCTACACTGGAGGTCAGGCATATAATACTGACCTATAGACTGGACAGGGCCACAATCACAGAGCTGTGTACTCAATTGGATCCTGATCTGATTTCAGCTATCCGTCATCCCGCTTGGATCCCCCCTCTTGTGCAAGTTCTATCAGTGCTCCATTTCCAGCAACTGGTTCTTTCCAAGTGACAGTGGGCTTGGCAGCAGGAATGTCACAACCAATGTTCTCAATAGTGCTGGCAGGGGTATTTTCTGTCTTGCTCAAACACTTGTGCAGCTACATAGCTTTCCCCCATGTGGAAGATTTGGCCACTATGAAGGCTGGATTCTATGCAATGGAACATATTCCTAATATTATTGGGGTGCTTGATGGAACACATATTGCATTTGCCCTTCCGCCACAATGAACAATTGGAAGAGTTTCCACTCAATGTGCGTGCCTGGCGGACCAGTACATCTCCCATGTCACTGCCAAGTATTGTGGGTCGGTGCATGATGCCTTCATCCTGAGGAATAGCAGCATCCCAAATGTGATGGCACAATTACAAAGCAACAGGGTGTGGCTAATAGGTGAGTCTGAGTCCCCACCCAGTATATGTCAGTGTATACCTTCTGGAGTCATTCCCCATACCATTGTGTAAGGCTAATGTTTGTCCCTCAATTCTTGCGGGTGACTCTGGCTACCCAAACCTGCTGTGGCTCCTGACCCCTGTGAGGAATGCCAGGACAGGGGCTGAGAATCGGTATAATGATGCACATGGGCAAACCAGGCAGATCATAAAACGTACCTTTGGCCTCCTGACGGACAGGTTCAGATGCCTCCATCTGGCAGGTAGATCCCTGTGCTATTCCCCTGAGAAGGTTTGCAAGATAGCTGTAGGATGCTGCATGTTGCACAACCTGGCCCTCAGATGACATATGCCTTCTCTGCAGGAGGAGGATATTGGAAATGCCCCTGTGGCAGCAGTGGACCCTGAGGACAGTGAGGATGAGGAGGCAGAGGATGAGGATGTGGACAACAGAACATCAGTAATACAACAGTACTTCCAATGACACACAGGTAAGACAGTGGAACTGACCATTACTGTAATTATTTACGTTTTCAGTGTGGCTGTAGCAGGATGCCAGTCACTTCTTTTGCATTTCAACTGATTGTCACCTATGCCTTCTCAATTTGAAGATGTTGGTGTTATTACAACTGTGTACTGATGTGATGACTACAGACAGCTACAGCTCATTATTTGTATACTATACCAAAACTCATGTCAATTGCACCAGATGTAACTGTTAACATAATTGCACATTTTCATCACATGAAGCACTGCCACTCAAGTTGTGTACAAGGGTGTTTATTGTAGTGCAATTTATAGAAGGAATAGTGCAATTGAATGGGTTGATGGTAGAGGTAAGTCCAGGTTAAGGTCCAGTCTGTTTGTAGCACAGGTCCAGTGTCCAAGGGGCCATAGGAAGGGGAGCAATGGCAGTTCAAAGTGGACAAGGTGAGACAGTGGAACACAAGGGGGACATTCAGGAGGATCTCATTTCTGGCGGTGGTCTTGGTCTTGGCAAGTGTCTCTGGCATTTGTCTGGGTCACAGGGAATGTTTGCGGGGTGGTTCACCTTCTGCAGGGGGAGGGGTGCTGGTGGCCTGTGGGTCCTGTGCCAGGGCCTCCTGTTCACTAGCTGCAGCAGATGTGGTGGGCTGTTCAGTTGACTGGTTAGTGGAAGGGGCATGCTGGTATGCTGTATATTCCCTCATGATGCTGGCCATATTAGCCAGCACCCTGCTATGGAGACCATGGCAGTGTTGAGGGCCTGCAAATCATTCCTGATGCCCTGATGGTGTACCTCCTGCAGCCGCTGGTTCTCCTGCATGTTGTTAAGAATCTGGCTCATCTTGTCCTGGGATTGTTGGTAAGACCCCAGGACATTAGTGAGTGCCTCCTGGACAGTCCGTTCCCTGGGCCTGTCCTCTGTCTGGAGCACAGCTGTTCCCCACGTGTCCCTTTCCCCCTGTGCCTCTGTCCCCTGAACAGTGTGCCCACTGCCACTGACCCCAGAACCCTGATTGTCTTGGCTGTGAGGTGTGGACTGGGGTCCCTGTACAAGTGGGCACATTGCTGATTGACGTGTCCTGGGGACAGATGTGTGGGGATGTTTGGTGGGTGCTGTGGTGTTGGATACTGAAGGGGGAGGCTCTGTAGTATACTGGGAGTGGGCTGGGGTGGCCGACTGACCAGTGGTCTCTGATGGGCCAGGTAGTTTATCCAGATCCAGAAGTCCAGAGTTACTGTCATCACTGGGGTGCATCTTCTGTTGGGGGACTGGATAGTCGTGGCACCTCCTCACCTCTGGGATTGGCTGAGGCACCTGTGGGGATGTAAGTGATGTATTAAGCTTCATGTCTGTGACATATTGTACATCCCTAGCTTCCCCTATATCGTTGCTGTTGCCATGCTACCTTTGTTCATGTATGGTGATATTGTGGGATTGTTAGTTCTCCATGCTGTGCATGCATTAGTGGTGGGTGCACAGGCAGGGCTGGGAGGGCTGTACATGCATTGGTATGGCATGCAGGGCTTGGCATTGGGGTTAGTCCAATGCGTAGGTGCACTGTGTGGGATGGAATGGAGTGATGGGAGTCAGGGTGAGGGGGTGAGATGGCATGCAGGTATGGGGGGGTGGTAGGTAGTAAATATTGACTCACCAGTGTCCAGTCCTCCAGCTACTCCTGTGAGTCCCTCAGGATGCAGCATTGCCAAGACTTGCCCCCTCCCATGCTGTCAGCTGTGGGTGAGGAGGTGGGAGTCCACCACCAGTCCTCTGGATGGCGAGCTGGCGCCTTGCTGCCATGGAATGTACCTTCCCCGTAGGTCCTTTCACCTCTTCCTGATGTCGTCCCTTGTTCTTGGATGCTGACCCATAGCGTTCACCCTGTCCACAATTCTCTGCCATAGCTCCATCTTCCTGGCAATCGAGATTTGCTGTACCTGTGCTTCAAACATCTATGGCTCTACCCTATTTCCTCCACCATGACCCGCAATTATTCATCTGTGAAACGGGGGTGAATTTGTGGGGACATAGGTGTTGTGTGGTGTGTGCTATATTGTGCAGTGGGTGTTGAAAAATGTGGTGGGGTGTGGGGTGCATGACGGATGGATGGGTGTTTGTGGTGTGTGTAGTTGTTGCTGTAATTTGCATGGCTATCTCTTGGCTATTTTTCGTGTTCGTAAAGGGTTGTGGGTAATGTGGGTGTGTGTTTTATAGTGCTGTGGATTGGTGGGTGTGGTGTGTGTATCACTGTCAGGTGTGTGATTTACGTTTTGGCCAATGTTGTGTTGTTTTGTATTTGGGTGGCCATTCTGACCGTGCCGGTGTGTACCGCCAATGGTTTATGGCTGTTGAATATCCGCTGTGGTGATTCGTGGGACATAATGTGGTGGGCATTGTTTTGTTGGCGTAACGGTATGGGTGTTCGTGGCAACACTTTAACACTAACCTTTAGTCTGGTGGATATGTGTTTGTGGCAGTATTCTGTCAATTTTGTGTGTGTTTGTCATAATATGGCGAACGGATGTTCGCCTCCATAACGGTATGTTGGCGGCCATCACCGTGGCAGTAAGCAGGATTTACCGCCAATGTCGTAATGGGGGCCAAAGTGTTCCAAATGCTACTGAAAATCAGTTCAAAAGTGTTCCAGAGAGTCAGTATAAAGAAAAGGAATTTATAAACAAAATGAGATTGTTAATGGAAGCAGGTGAGCTTCTTGAGGGGACAATGGGAGTAAACCGACTTGAGTCTTACAATGAAGCTGAGTTAAGATACCTGTGTCCAATAATTACAGAAGGAGAGACTGAAGTGCATCAGCAACTACAAGAATTAGCAGATAAATGTGAAATAGATCTTACAAAAAATAAAAAGCCTGAAAATAAGTTTTGGATTAAATTTTGAAGCAGAAGTTTTTGAACACATGAGGTATGCAGGCATGAAAACACATCTTAGAGAGTTACTTGAGAAAGTACAGATTTGGAGAGCTTTAGAAAAATAGGAAGGCAAATGGGTCAAGAAAAGAGAAAGGCCAAGGAAAGGTTCAGATACTCCTCCTATAGCTGTATCACAAATTAAACAACCAGTAAGAGTCTTACCAATGAAAGAGATTCTAGGAGGGAATTTTGTACATGTCCCTTGGAGCAGAAGTGACATTTTGCCATTTACATTTGACTACCTCAGGTTGAGGGAGAAACCAGTGGAATGGTACAAGCAAACAGATAGGTTTCTGAAACTTATAGTTGTTACAGCAGATTTGTGGATCAAGTGCAAGAGGAGTGTAGATTGGCCAACACGTGAGCCACCAAGAGATCCATCAACAGGTGCACCATCACCTGAAGTAATGAAGTATTACTATAAGGGAATTGAATTCCTGAAAACGAGAATTTCACCAAAAAACATTGATTGTCAACGCATAGATAGAACAGCTCAGGAAGCAAAAGAATCGATTCATGCATAATATGAGAGGTTGTTAAAAGCATTTAAACATTACAGTGGTACAGAAACAATCGAGCCGAAAAACAAGATTAATTTTGTGTTTAGGTTTGTTGAAGAACTCAGACCAGAAATTAGCCACATGATTAGGAGTCATTTGGTTTGCTGGCAAGCAAAACCGATTGATGAGGTGTTACAGTATGAAATATATTGTAGTGATGAGATTGAATTGAAACAGAGAAAGTTGAAGGAAAGTCAATGGTGATGCAGATCAAAGCTGCACAAACAGGGACTCAGGGAAGTTTTCAGCCTCAACAGCAGCAGGGAAATGGCATGTTTCAGAATTAAGGCACGTTTCAGAATGGTGGCAGAGGTAGAAGTTGTGGTGGAATGGGAAGCGTTAATCGTGGTCTTGATTTGAATACAGCAATGATGCAAGGAGAGCCGTAAGGGAAGAGAATGTTTCCTTGCCACATTTGTGGAGGCGTCGGACATTGGAAACGGCAGTGCCCAGTGTTAAATCAGGGAAGTGTTGTTCAACAGAGGAATGGTGTCAATGCTTTTTCAGAATATGAGAGGACCAAGAATGAGAGGTCAAATTCAAAATTTCCAGACTAATGCAAATCTGATGCCTGGTTTGCAACCCATGCAGCCTGTGCAAAATGTGCAACCGCAGGTACAACAAGTACAGTTTCCCCAATTACAACAGATGCAGCCACAGGTGCAGATGGTGCCTGCACAACAAATTCAAATGCCTAGACAATTGTAAGTACCACAGAGCCCTATGGATCAGCAACAGGTGATGCTTTCTCAGGAGGTCACAGGTCAGAGACTAAATCAAAATAACAATGCAGTACACCAATTTCCATTACACAGTGAGAATGGAATAAATGATGTATGGCTGTTGGATAGTTCAGATGAGGAAGAATGTATGAAGGCTGGAGCTACACGCTCAACAGTGAGATCTACAGAGGTACCAGATCGGCCTTTGTCAGGGAAGACAGTTCAGATTGTGGGAGTTGCAAATCAATATTTGACAAATCCAAACATGGAACCAAATTTGGTTAAAACTGGCAATTTTAAAGGTTTGTAGAAGTTTGTGGTTTGTGATGTAAGTCCAGTGTCACTACTGGGAAGGGATTTATTGTGCAAGACAAGATGTTCAATTACCTGTTCAGATGAGGGAGTTGAAATTCAGACAAAAGGTGATGATGAGAAAAACCCAGCACTTACTGTCAGCAATGAGTCGGTGTCTGAAGAATTTTCTTTGAATAGTTTTGATAAGCCAGTGATTGAGGAAGCTCCTTTGATTAGTTTCTTTCCAGTTTTTGAAGTAAAAGATCTTCCTGTTGATTTACAAAAGGCTGTCAAGTCTAAAGATTGGGATTTTTCAGGAAGGGACATCAGGTTGATTAAAGGAGTAGAACCAGTTAGAGTTGCAGTGAGGCCCAGTATGGTTTTTCCTCAGACTCCACAAGATACAATGACAATTGAAGCAATCGAAGGTGTGAAACCCTCAATAAAGCAGTTCGTAGAGAAAGGAATTTTGAAAGAAGTGCTAAGTAGCCCATGTAATTCACCAATAATGGGTTTACGAAAACCATGTGAGAACATTTGTCTTGTGCAGGATCTGAGACAAATAAATGACATACCGATTAAGTGTTGTCCAGTTGTGCCAAATCCAGCTGTGATTATGTTTCAGATCCATTGGGATGCTCAATGGTTCACTGTGTTAGACCTATGGCAAGCGTTCTTTTCCGTGCCTCTTCATGAGGACAGCAGATATCTTTTTTGTTTTAAATTTCTAAACAAGATCTACTGTTGGTGTAAAATTCCACAAGAGTTCTCAGAGTCACCATCCATTTTCAACCAGATCTTAAAAATGAATTTGGAGTCATTAGTGATGCCATACCAGTCAACACTAGTGCAATACATTTATCACTTGTTGATTGCGTCCAAGACAAAAGAAGGGTGTAAATATGATACAATTGCATTGTTGAATTTCATGGGAGACAATGGGCATAAAGTGTCCCCTGCTAAATTGCAGTATTGTCAGAAACAAGTGAAATATTTGGGTCATTTGATTGAGAGGGGAACTAGGAAAGTTTCCAGAGAGAGAGTTGCAACAATTTTGCAAATGAAAATATCAAGTACACAAAAAGATGTGAGGATGTTTTGAGGAATGGTTGGTGCTGCCGTCAGTGGATCCCAAATCTTTCAGTTCTTTCAAAGTCCCTACAGAAGTTGACTCATGAAGATGTTTTCGATCCTATACTATTGGATGCAGCTTGTATGAAGGAATTTACTGATTTGAAAGAAAGTTTGTGTCAAGTTCCAGCTTTAGGTATGCCTGACTACACAAAAATGTTCCTAATGTTTTGTCATGAACGTGATGCATGTTCTTTGTCCATTTTGAATCAGACTCATGGTGGTGTAAACCGCCCAGTAGCATATTTTTCAGCTACTTTGCATCTGGTCGCAGCAGCCTTACCGGGATGTTTGCAGTCCATTGCAGCAGTTGACCAGAGCTTCGCTCAGTGCCAGAGCATAGTAATGGGTTATCCCCTTACTACTATGGTACCTCATTCTATTGAGATTTTGCTTACTCATTCCAAAACGCAGTATCTGACGAGTTCTAGACTGACCAGATTTGAGACCACAATCTTGAGATCGCCAAACGTAACAATTAGAAGATATACAGTGCTTAACCCAGCAACATTACTCCCGATTTAGAATGATTTTCCTGACAAATTGGATGATACAGAACATGATTGTCTGGAAATTACAGAGTTGTGCACAAAACCCAGAGCAGATATTAGAGGTACCTGTCTGGAAGGAAGTGACAAAATTATCTTTTTTGATGGTTTCTGCCTGAGAGATAATGTAGGTATATTAAGAGCAGGATGTGCAGTGTGTACTATCACTGGCATACTGGAAGCATCATGGCTTCGAGGAGTGTTTTCAGCGCAGGTGGCGGAATTAGTAGCTTTTAGTAGAGCCTGCCACATGTCAAATCAAATGAAAGTGACAATTTGTACAGACAGTCAATATGGGTTCGGCATTGTGCATGACTTTGGACAAATTTGGTTACAGAGAGGTTTCCTAACTTCTTTTGATTCACCAATAAGAAATGGTGAAAGAATTCATGAGTTGTTGCAAGCCATTCAAAAGCCCGAAAAAATTGCTGGGGTGAAATGCACTGCACATCAGAGATCACAAGGTTACGTGTCATTGGGAAATGCATATTCAGATCAAGTCACAAAGTTTTGCGCCTTGAATGGCATATCCTTCAAGGGAAACTGGGAATTGTTGCCTGAAAATGATGAGGTCTATGCAAATTTAACCATGCAAATTATTGACACTTTGGAAGAGCTAAAGGCTCTACAAGATAATGTTCCTAAAGAGGAACGCAGAGAGTTGCAAAAGCTCAAATGTGTCCAGAGGGATGATGATATCTGGATGACAGGAGAAGGGAAGGTAGTTCTGCCAAATAGTCTACTGACTCAAATGGCTAGATACTATCATGGACAAGCTCACATAGGGAAAGATGCTATGGTCTGCAGTTTCAAATAGCATTGGTTCAATCCAATGTTTAGACAGGTTGCCGAAGCAATTTGCCATGGATGCATTGTTTGTCAACAGATGAATGCTGGCAAAGGGACAGTGGTCAATATGGGACATATTGGCATGGTTGGAGGACCATTTAGCAGAATGCAAATGGATTTCATTGAGATGCCTGTGTGTGCTGGTTTGAAATACATGTTGGTGATTGTGTGTGTTTTTAGTCATTGGATCGAGGCTTATCCTACAAGGAGAAATGACAGTCTTACAGTAGCATAGTTACTACTTAAAGAGTTAATTCCACGTGCCGGTTTTCCAGTCTCTGTGGAATCAGAAAGGGGAAGCCACTTCAGCAACGAAGTGAATAAGTTGCTACGGTCAGCTTTAAACATTGAGCAGAGACTCCATTGTAGTTATCGCTCAGAACCTTCAGGACTCGTAGAGCAAATGAATGGCACTCTGAAATCGAGATTGGCAAAAATGTGTGCATCTATGAATCTGAAATGGCCAGATGCTTTGCCGTTGGTTCTAATGTCAATGAGAAGCACTCCTGATAAGAAAACAGGACTGTCGCCCCATGAAATCCCCATGGGAAGAGCCATGAGATTGCCTGCTGTACCTACAAATGCTCTTGTGAACATTACAGATGATATGGTATTAGACTACTGCAAGGGTCTAGCTGATTTGGTACGATCTTTCCCTCATTAGGTGGAAGCTACCACGCTTCAACCGTCTCAAGGCCAAGAACACATCCTGAAGAATGGTGATTGGGATGTGATTCGTAAGCACATGACACAACTACTTGGTAATAACCACTACAGCTGTGAAGTGTGCAGGACTTCCAAACTGGATTCACGTGAGCCATACTCAGAAAGTAAATAATCCAACAGAGCAAGAAAAAGAACTGTTGAGATTATCTGCACCTAAGCATATTCCAGCACAAGAAAGAGAAAGAGAAGACCTGGAGGCTACACCTGGAATCGCTCCAGCCGAATTATCCACACCTGTGTCAAACAAAGTGGAGGGTATCCTGGAAGATGAGGGTGAATCATCCTCAAATGAAACAGTAAAAGAACCGGTTCGAGGAGAAGAAGAGAGAATACCGGTCCAGGGAAGACCTGCTCAGAGGCGGGTGTCCTCTGAAGCAGATGGTCTAACAAACTAGACTCAACAATTGACTTCCACCAATGGAAAGAGAGTTGAGACAGACCCAAGCCAAGAGGGTTTGACTCCTCCTGAACCAGTTGCGGGAATGTCAAAGGAGAAGAATTCAAGTCCAATTCTGAAAAGAGCATTAATGAGAAAACCACTAAAAGGTGATAACTGGACAGAGAAAATCTCAGAAGCAGGGAAGATTAACGTGATGCTACCAGTTCAGGAAGGAAACGAGTTGAACAGAGAAGAACATCTGAGTGAAGGAAAAGCAAGTGGTGGTCGAAGATTGAAAAGAAAAAGAGTTGCCAATAAGAGATATTCTGGTCCTGAATGTGCATATCCAACTACTGATGAATGGTAAGAAGAGTTTTAGAATTTTTGTTTTGACAGAGACATTTCCGATCTATATTTTGGCATGTGAAGAAAGCTGATAAAGATTTGTTGGGAAAATTGAATTTTGAAAACGAAGGTGAAAAGACTTTGTTGAAATAGTACCTGAGAAGTCTTTGATAACCTAACTTGACAAGCTGATAAACAGTTTTTGACAATTTCTACCGATCTTTGACAAATTGTCTTGATAGTGTTGGAGTGTAACTTATATAATCAATATTAACATGAAATGCTTGCAAAATAATGTATAATGAAGCTGCATATAAAATGTATTAGAATAATATTAATGCACACGTTTGAAATGTGCCCATGGGGAGTGGCCATCAATATATACTGTGATTAATGAAACTGACTAATGATGAATTACATTTGTACTAATGCGTGACTTTATATTAGCATTATGAGTTATGTATTAAGGTTTTGCTAAATTAATCACTAGGCCTTAGTTAGCAAGGGTCTAGGCCTAGCTGCCTGGTCTCATATTAAACGTGTTTTTCTAACGTGCAATGTGCTGTTTTCCCTGAAGGACGTGAAGCTGTACTTTTCTAGAAGCTAGAGATATGTGTGTACTTGTAGGAAATTCTTTCTCATGAGACCCAACTTGCTCAAGGAGACAGTCTTGCTGAATGCAACAGTGTAATTCGCAACAGGTGCAAGGTCGCCTAGACTAGGAGAAGACAATGGAACTACTGACTGGAGCGACAAGTGTAACTTTTCTTACCTGACATTCTACCTGCTGAAGACGTCAATCACAGGAGCCAATAAACTACGTGAGAACTGTCTTAGGTGAAAATTCTAGTAAGGTGTGTGATGGATGATTGGACAGAGATAACGATGCACCAAATATTGCCCAATGGGAAATTAGAGGCTTGTTCGACAAGTTTAATATAACGGCGTGACACAGAGGGAAATCAGCCACTCTTAGCCATTCTTCTGAAGGCATTCTTTGCCATTACCGAGCCATTCCTTGCTTCTCTGAGAGAGACTTTGTCTTTAGCGGTTTGATATCCTAAACCATCCTCACCTTCCTGCCTTGCCCGATACTTACTTCTCCTCCTTAAGAGGGAAGAGTCCTATTCTTAGCTATGCCCTGCTGAGACTTTGCTGTTCTATCCTGGCTGCTAAATTGTTTTGCATGAAGCCCAACATTCTGATGCTAATTTGAGGTTAGTTAAGGAGTTCATTAATATTTGGATGCAAATAGACAAACGAATGAAATCTTGCTTTGTTAAATAACGTGTTAATGATACTCTGCTAAAATTGATTCATGTTAACGTCGTGCTTTGTTCTAATGTTCATGATCTATGCATTGATAAAGGCTTATTCGAGTTGCCATATTGTAGTGGTTTTGATGTGCTTAATGATATTGAGACTAATAAATATGGTATTAGATTGTAACTAATAGGGAATAAATATCCTAACTCTTACTAGATTTGTGTGGTTATTCATGGCTGAAAGGTCGTGATGTGTTTGATTCTTAATAAATGTTATGGATTATTTTGGTTGATTAGTTATTGTGAATATTGATGAGACTACTGATCTATTAATTGAGATGTTAAATAGATATCCCGTCCTAAGGAGTCTCCAATCAGGGTCAAAAGGTTCATTGGCCTAAAACGAGTCTCCGTGTAAGTTAAATTATCAAAATTGGGACGCCTTAACAATAGTGTGAATTCACTTTTGAAAAAAAAAATGGAGGGATTGAAGATCGAAGATTGAAAGATGGAGATTTTAAAATGTTTGTCTTTTGTTTTTTTTGTTTTGATTTTTGCTGCATGGCCACATATTTTGTTTTTGCTTTTACTTTTTGATTCTTGACCATGGGAAACTAGTAATCAACACACTTAGGGGCATATTTATACTCTGTTTGCGCTGAATTAGCGTAATTTGTTACGCTAATTCAGCGCAAACTCAACGCCATATTTATATTTTGATGCTAGACCCGTCTAGCGTCAAAATATTGGTGTTAAAGTCATTTTTTGGGTGTGTGAAACCTCCTTGCGTCAATGAGATGCAAGGTAGGAACCAAAAAATGACTCTAACCCCCTAGCGCCATATTTATCCACCCGGGCAAAAAAGAAGCACGGGTGTGGGGCGGACCCAAAAAATGACCTTAACTCCGATTTGCGTCAAATTTTTATGCCTGGGTCAGGGCAGGCGTTAAAATGAGGCAAACGCATCACTACTTAAGGAAAACACAAAGAAGCAAAACTACCACCCAACAGGAGAAGATGGAGGTGCTACTGATCCAGCATGCAAGACAACGCAGAGGACAGCAACAACTACAGCAATCACCACCACCACAATGCGGCCCACAAAAGCAACGCAGAAGGCAGAAGAGGGTCTTCAGAACCAGGACAACCCTCCTTGGCCTCAGTGACCAGGATATCATAAGGAGCTACAGACTGACCTGGCAAGCCATACTACACCTGCAGCACCACATTGAGCCACAAATCACAGCCAGCCTGCAGACCCCACACAACATACCACTTGTGACAAAGCTGTTAGCTGTCCTGCACATGCTGGCAAGTGGCTCATTCCAAACAATGGGTGCCCTGGTTGCTGGTGTCTTACAGCCGTCATTCTCAGTGTTCTTGCCAAAGGTGTTGGACGCTATAATCTCCCTGACACCACGCCACATCAGCTTCCCCAACACTCAGCAAACACAGCAGGAGACAAAAGAGGGGTTCTACCAAATCCATGGCTTCCCGCATGTGCTCGGTGCAATCGACTGCACCCATGTGCGGCTCGTACCACCTGTAGCAACAGAGCACTTATACCAGAAACGCAAGCACACGCATTCCATTAATGTGCAGGGCATTGCGGACCACTGGGGACTATTCAAAAACATTTTGGCCAAGTATCCTGGTAGTGTCCATGTCGCCTTCATATTCTGGCACAGCAGGATCAATGAACAATTCCAGGATGGACAATATGGAAATGGCCTACTTGTGGGTAAGTCAACAAACCTAGCAATATACTCACAACACACCAACCCTGTAGGACACACAAGACATACACCGCTACATTAACACATGGCCAGGGTATCACAGATGTGCAGGTAACAACACATATGCATCACGCTGAAGTACAGCACAATCAGTGCACACTACAAACACATACACCCACATGTACGTTAGACACCGACAACTTGACAGGCACACCGCATGAAGGACAGGTGCACATATGTACTCTTTGCAAAGAGAAGAACTACACAGACCACTACAAGTGCCCACAGGTTGCCTACTACGTACACTTCAGACACAGTACACCAAAGAAAGAATAGCACAGCCATGTCAATGGCATACACTGTGCTCATGTTACATAAGTCTCATAGAGGCACAGATCCCTCAAATCATGCTGTGCAAGTCACTGCCAGAGCAAACATCAAATGCCAGACAACTGCTGCCAATACCAACTACATCTCATCAACACATTGTGGCTTACCTGTAGTATGCATAGACATCTGCCTGATGCATTGGCTCACACACATAGGAATACAAAATCAATGCCTATCACATACCATATGCCAGATTTGTGAGAAGTGGCACCACACCTACTGTAGTGCCAACTCACATGCACCACTTACTGACCCACAACACCATCATGTCTGTATCATAAACAATAAATGGCCCACCATGGGGCAGAGTCACTGTCAGCCGGTGCAGATCATGGATGCCATAGTGGGACCCTGCAGGACAATACAGGACATCACTGACCTCACATGCACTGCGCCAAGGGACACATTTAGTACAAGTAGCTGAGCTCAATCCCATAGCCTGCATTGTTGCATGTGTTGACAGTATAAATGCTGAATCATACGTTGGAAGAGACACTGGTAGTTAGGTTGATCACCCTAAAACAATGGGATACACACCCTTGGACACCTGATGGCTGCCACAAACATTAGCTGCCACTCAGGATCACCAAAGGACCTATGTAAAAGCCCACAGTGTCATGGCCTGCACTGAATGTACAACTTGGCAGATGACCATTTTTTAATGAATTGAAGCCACATTGTAAATCCCATGCATTATGTAGCGTGGAAGGAGTGTACAATTTGTGTTGCTGCAGGTCATTCACCACAAGGTACATAGTATGATGATGCTGACTCTGATGTAGGTGTCACCCAAAACCTGAGGCAATCCCAACATCAAACACCACCCTAGGGGTACCGTTTGCAGGTTGCAATAAGGAAGTAGACTGTGCTTTGAACTCATATGAATGTGCCACCAATGCATTCTGCATACTGCTGCACACACAGAAAGAGCCAATTGTCCATCAAAAAAGCATATGTATAGGGCGGTGTCCCTTCCTGCACAGATACATCCACCTCCACAGGGCAGCTAGCCAAGTACCCCGGTGCAAGGTTTGTAGTGTAGGTACACGGCTGCAAATGAGCTACCGGCACAGGGGACATCAAAGGGTTGCCTAGTAACATGTCACACATGGGGCATTCTCACATAGTCAAAATGTTGCAGGACAGTGTTGCCAATGTTAGAAACATGTTGCGCACTGTCACTTACTCATTTCAATGGGCCTAAGTTTTGTACATCATCTGTAATTACACATGTCAAAATGGATGGGATGTCCAGACTCTGTAGTGCTACCATGTTGCCAACACATCTGACCCCATTGTGTTGTGAGGATGTGTCATGTTCCCTCTAGTGATAGCACACTGATACAAAGGTGCACAACACACGGTACATACATACTGACCAGCATTTAGGAATCCAAATTATATGTCCCAGGTCCTTGAGCCAAACTCAGGATTGTCATGTCCAACAACCCAGTGCTGAGAAGATCCTAGACAAGGCCAGGAACTCACACCATACCACAAACACATATGAGTCACAACCAACTCAAAATATCAATGGCATGCTACATGACAAGCCTTAACAACAACTTACTCCTTTAATCTTTTGCAGCGGATCAGGGTTATGGCATACAGCCATAGATTATGACCCCATTTGCCAACCCAAGCACAGCAGCAGAGCGTGCATGTAATGAGGGACATCGGAAGACACAGAATATTATGAAGAGGACATTTGGCATCCTGAAGTCAAGATTCAGCTGCCTGGGCTTCACAGGAGGCAGCCTTCTATATGCCCCACACATTGTCTGCAAGATCATAATGACATGTGCTATCCTGCACAACATATGTATGCGGATGAGCGGCCCCTTGTATGAGCAGGTGGATGACCTACCTGAGGAGGAGGATGGTGGTGAAGAAAATGAGGATGAACAGCACAACACAGCTGCTGGGATACGCCGCAGACAGCACATAGTTAATAACTTCTTCACTTAAAAATCACTTAACTCACCTTGTACATTTTGTAAATAAACACCTCCCTTATTCAAACAATCCTGCTTTGGTCTCTTCAGTCTCCACAACATATCCCTTAGGATTGTTAGTCTAACCTCAGGAAGCATGTTACAAATACTAATCTGAAAAGTACTGTTGCAACATCACATGTGATGTGTAAGATTGTACTGCTACCATCACACACATCACAAATAGCCTCATCACGTGAATGTGACAACTGAAGGACACAATCTATGGACCACAACATATGAATTACATCCATGTTGCCAACTTGTTCAACAATAGCTCATCACACACAACTACAACATGTCCAAATAGGAGGTAAACAAGGGGCCCGCACATGAGGCAGTGGATGTCAAAAATTAGAAAGACAGTAATGTTGGAACAGAACACTGTGACAACTCAGTATGAGAATTGCATTGGCTGCATGGAGCATGTGTGACAAGGGGGGGACATCATTGATAACAATGGTCATCATGATTAGCCCAGGTATGACAAGCAATGGAAGAATTTGGGCCTGCGCAGTATATCCATGTCAACACCAGAGCAGTACGCACTCTATTGGGGACAAAAATGCAAAAACCCAGCACTCTCAAAACAAAGTAATTTATGCATTGTGCTGATATGTTGTGGTCTAATCTTTTGCATTGCAGAGTTCAATCCTGAAAAATTATTTTTAATATGCTTACAAATACTGTTCCTTTGCAATGTATTGCTGCAGATTTTCAGAGTGTGTTAGGGTGTGGCCCCTTTCCAGGACCTTCCAGAGACTTTCCCTGCAACATGCCTGGGCATGGTTCTGAGCTGGGCCAAGACTCTTAAAAGAGAGCCCGCCCAACTCCCAGTGCTCACTATTCAGAGGTCACGGTGCAGAGCAGCAGCTTCTTCCTGAGCTCCTGTCATGGCGGCCTATTTGGATCTTCCAGTCTTCTGCCCTAATCCTTCATTGGTGATCATTGTTCTAGGCGGTAAGACGGTGGTTGGACTGTCCCAACACCGTTATTTAGAATTTTCATATTCTTAGTTTAAATTCTTAAATGAGTAACAGATTACTTGCGCGCTACCATTTCTTGACATTTATATGGTAGTTTACAAATAGTCAAGATGCGCAATTTATTTCATAAAGGTTTGACTTTGTTATTCATTGCGCGCTACCATTTCTTGACATTTATATGGTAGTTTACAAATAGGCAATACGCGCAATTTATTTCATAAAGGTTTGACTTTGTTATTCATTGCGAGCTACCATTTCTTGACATTTACATGGTGGCGTAAGAATCGGCAAGAAGCGCGATTCGTTTTATGGTGTTTAAACATTGTTGTCCATTGCGCGCTATTATTTCTTGACATTTACATGATGTTTTACGAATTGGCAATATGCACAACTCGTTTCATGAGCATTTAACTTTGTTGTTCATTGCGCGCTACCATTTCATGACATTTTAAATGGTGGCTTAAGAATCGGCAAAAGAAGCGCGATTCGTTTAATTGTACTTTGATCTTGTTATTTATTGTGAGCTGTTATTCCTTGACATTTACATCGTGTTTTATGAATCGGCAAGACGCTCGATTCGATTAATGATGATTTGACTTTGATATTCATTGCGTGCTACCATTTCTTGGTATTTTACATGGTAACACTCGAATTGGCAAGACGCACAATTCTCTCCTCAAGTTTAATTCATGTTGTTTATTGTATGCTACTATTCGAAGATATTTATTATGTAATTTTCGAGTTGACAAGTTATGTGATTTGTTTCCTGAATCCATATTGTGTTATTCATGGTGCACAATCCTTTTATGGTGTTTACTATATATATATATATATATATATATCTGCAATATGCGCAATTTGTGTTGAAACATTTTAAGAGTACACAGAAGGCCTGAGTTTCTAGATGCAATATTGTATAGACCTAGTATACATTCTCAAAACAGGATTTATATGACTGGTTTAAAATTTAATCAACGTGTTTTTTCAGATTCTCATGTAAAGAAAAGTACTTGAATAAGAAAGTTTTCATTTAATTCATCTTGATTCCCCTGCAGGTATCCGGCCATCTTGAAACTTAGTCATTTTAAACTTAACTCTTAGATTGTTCATGTTTTCAGAGTGATTAGGCTTAGAATCATAGTCTAGTATTGATTTCAGGAGATATAATTTTCATATTGTGTGTTCTAACCTTTTTCTTACTACAGGTCTCCTTCCCAGCTGTTCCCTTCCTAATCCCCTCTTCCCCTCTTGAACTCTCTCAGTCTCTGTGATTTATCTATCAGAGTCTTGGAGCTGTTCAGTGGTGGACGTGTTGGAAACGTGCACAGACCCCGAGGATCTGGTGACTCTGACAATCCATGGTAATCAGTCCTGCCACTGCCATGGGGCCGGTACACATGACCTCTCACTTTCCACGGACACGTCTGTGGAATGCACATCTGTATGGATGAGAACATATGCAGCTAGGGCTGCAGGTCTACCACATAACAACAACAACCATTGCTAAATGTAATGAGTTTATTCAAACATTTGTGGTCAAAACATAATCTGGGTGGAATGTAGGCATAGTGTGTCATACACAGTATGTACCAATGATGTACACATGTCAGATATATGTGTAGGCCACACACAAGTCACCATAAACTCCAAATCTACATACAAAGACAGTTGTCAGGTAACATTTCCTAGGTAGCACTGCTCAGCCATCATCAACAATGCCTGAGCTGGGTTATGTCATCTTAAAAGTTATGCTCTGTAAGACAACTTCACACATCACAAAAGTAAACACAATTCACAATCACAAACCAGAACTATTGCATTGTACTGACTTCCATACATATGTAGATACACTGTTGTCACACATGCATACATATTCACGACGTGCAACTATTTGTATGCTGTTGACTCTGTAACACACACATCAGTGTAACAGACCAATCACACCCTCATCACATGGTTGCATGGACTACCACATGTGGTGATACACAATATGCCACACTGCAGCACAGCCCATGTCATTTGCATGTTGATACAGGGTGCATCCATAGACAATGGAACAAAATCACGCAATCAGGAATTGAGTCAAAAAAATTGACGCAAATGTGTCTAAAACATCGGCAAATGCAAAGTATATGACACATGGGCCCTTAGCGTGAATTGCATGTTCGCACTCTTCTCAATGCTGACTTTCAGTTAATTTTTAGCATAAAGGTAATGCGTCAATAAAAACGACGCACACATGATCCCTGCCATCATGTTAGCAAAGGAGCTTACCCACCTTAGGGGGCAATGTAAATGGGGCATTTGATACCATCAGACAACTTTGGCACATCAGTCATGGATTACTCAACGCACAATCATTGCAGACTAATAATTGAGCCACATGTCCATCACAAAGTGCTTCTGGGTGCCTTGCAGGACAATCTTGAATAACTGAGTCAATTGTCTTGCAAAGCTCCAGGGTAGTGTTATGTATTTGTTACACAACTCCCCCTCATACCATGGAGTTCCATCTTCTATAGATTTGCCACATATGGTTATTGCAGGGTGTAACGCTACATGAGTCTCAGGTCCAGTGTAAGTGTGCAGATGTGTGGCTCTCACTCACCTGAGTGTCAATGTCATCGAGAGTTTGTAGTGGTGTGTCTGTTGCACTGTTTTACACCAGGATAACTAGCTCACTCCTCTGAAATAGTACACACTGTAATTTGTTGGCCACTAGTAGTGACAGTGATATGACACTAGCATGGTTTTCCATCCATATCTACAGGTGGACCTGCCCCCTACACCATCGGCGAAGTGGCAAGATTTGAGGACCCAAATGTATCCAGTAAGTGTGATAATGTGTGTCCTGTTAAGTAATCCAGGGTTTGGTATGAGTGAGTCATATGTGTTGCACACAATGCTAGATGTGATAAGCTGTCAAATGATCAGTTATCAAAGTAGGCTGGATGGTGACATTGTGTCCCATTTAAAGGTTCCCCATGCACAAACAGAGAGTCATATCTTGTGAGGCTTGTGGTGCTCAATGGGCAGCATTGTGTGAACAAGGTTATGACAAACCACATGTAGGGCCATATGTGACTAAGAAGTGCAACATTGCGAGAATATTGGCAGTGGGGGAATCCATCATTCTCACAACACAGTGATGCACCATTTTGAACCCAATTTGGTGCATCCCTGTATTGTAATATATATGGAGTACTGGGCTGGTAATTGTCCCCCAGCATGACGCTCCATATTTTGCACTCCATGTACGTAACACTTATGTGGAATGTAATAGGCATGCATACAGGTCAAGGCCAGACGTGTGCGGCATGGATATGGGTGTGTAAGGAACAGTATTGACAGATCAGGTATTGATAGGTGTCTATACCTGGAAATTTGAATGTAGATGTGATAGACCTATGGATACCAGCTTCCTAGTTGGAAGCCCTCCTAACATATGGTCCACTTCCTGACTCCATGTATGAGTGGGCATGCCTTGGTGGATGACCAGGACCGTTGAGATGATGGATTGCATGGCCATCCACCCTTAGGCACAGGGGGAGAGTAACACCAAATTTGTAGGTAGATGAGATGCTCACAATGTAAGTGACAGTTATATTGATCAAGCTTACATGTGTACCTATCAGCACTGACCCCTTATGGTTACCAACTGCATACCATACTCCCAATAACATATTCAAGTTCCTGGCTATGTGTGGTTGAAAATTGACACAGATGATGAGGAAGTTTGGGTCTGATCTATGTGAAGTTTACGCTGCCTTTGCATTATTACATTCAGCACAAAATCAATGCACACCTAATTTGGTTTGGTTCCTAATCTTGCTTTGGTGTCAATGAAATGATGCTAAGGCAGCGTTGTCATTGCATTTATCAGGGCCATTTTCTTTTCCAGAATGTGAATTGGAGTGCATGTGCAATTAGATGTAGAGTGTAAGCCAATAATCTGTACTTACTCCACACTATTGCTGACACTGATGGTTGCCTGTCTCAGTATAACAGCTGCCAACATGAGCAATGAGAAACTGCGGGCATTCCAGAAGAGGGCAGTCCACTATGGACTTAACCTGGCAGTGGAATATGGGTTCCGGAGGATGGCATGCCGCTATCGCACAGAGAGAACAACCGGGGCATGGCGGGCATTCACCCACGGGGGCCCCAAATTGGCAGTGGCCACACAGAGGAGGCCAAGCTCCACAGCTATGCAGGGGGGCACAGCTGCCACCACAACTACAGCCCCAGCTGCAAGACCATCCACATCTGTTCCACAGCCCACACCACCTGCTGCCATGGACCAGAAAATGATCCAAGATCTTGAGAGGGATGTGACACTGGTTCTGAAAAGGTTGGACAGTTTGGAGAAGGAGGTTGCAGCAAATTCAAAAAGACTGAAGTTCATCAAAATAACCCTCAAGAGGGCCAAGCTGTGATTGGCTTAGGAGCTCTCACCCCCAGTTCTGTCCCCTCCCTCCTCGCTTGTTTTAATGTTTTATAGTGGGTTTTAGGAGGTTAGTGTTAGGTTAGAGTAGGTTAGTAGTTTAGTTAGGATAAGTGGGTTTGGGGGATGGGTTTCTACTTTTTACATGTTACTTTGTGGGTAGGAGGTAATGTTGGGGAATATATGTGTTGGAAAAAATCAAATAAAAATAAAAATACCAAAAAATATATATATTTGTTTAGGTATAGTTAGTTTATGTGTAGTTTAGTATATGTTGTCCTGCATGTGTCTCGTAACATAAGGAGGGGGGGCAATGTTTAGAATGTGTTGTTAAATGTGTTAGGTAAGTTTAGCATGGGGTAGTTATGGTCAGTTGTTGGTTACGTATAGTTAGGATAGGTTAGGTTAGGATTGGTTTTCTTGATTCTTATTATTTTAGTTTCATTGTTATTAAAAATCTTTGGGTATTCCCTTACTTCACGTGTCATATGGTTGTGTCTCAGGGTCTTCCCATGAGTGAACAGTGAAAATTGTGTGTTGACCTAGGGATTCCGTCCTGCCTCCAAAACTCTTTCTTCACATGTTCATCACCTCTTTACAACTGAGCTGTTACATTGGCAGCTACAACACATCTACTTGTCTATGCATCTGCCATCCAGTGTACCCACCACTCAAGGTGACTATTTTAACTTTGTATTGGACAGGTAGGTGTGGTAATTCAGCTGTCATTGTTTGGGTCCTGTGTAGGAATGTTGGGCACTGTGGCACATCTGACAAAAGACTTCATTTTATAGCTATCATGCTAAACTGACCAGTGGCAATTACAGATGACGTTAAGTACCTCTGTTTCACACCAATGTGTTCTACTGGTACTCCAGCTGACAATATTGCCCAAGAACTGTTTCACAGACATTCCTGCAGTATATAGTGGGTGAAGCATACATGTGTTCCAGATTTTTGACATACTCAGTGAATTGCTTTTAGGGGATCAGACCAGGGCGTAGATATGTGCCCCCACATTCCTGCACTCTTGTACTGACACTCTGTGTCTAAAGACATGTTACACACATCACAATTCCTAAGTGTTGTAGATGTGTCACAATACACAAAGACATGCTGGTTGTGTAGGTGGTGTTTATTTACAAGTGTTGTAGTGCAATATTTACAATGTCCAGGTCTGTGACCCCATTAGTGAAATCCATACAATTGTGACACAGCACAAGTCCAGGGTTGAGGGACATGCCATGGGACATGCTTGGGTGAAGTGTCGTTCAGTGCAGGGGAACATGAATTGCCAATTGAAAAGTGAGAGACAATTGCAGTCTAAAGCAGAAAGGTCAACATTGTGTCGGTGAAGAGTGCATATCTCCAACTGTGCTAACATTGGCATGATGTCAAGCACAGGACAAAGGAAAACACTGCCCATATGGCATGGGCTGGTGCTACCGGGAACTCCTACAGGTGAAGATAATCTGTTCCACATCTTCATCCTCCGATGTGTGTGGTGTCTCCTCTGCCCTTGATGGTGGTGGTGGGGAGGTAGAAGGGGCCACACACACTTCAGTGGTTAGAGATGTGGACTCCCTGTTCCCAGCAGCTGCCATCTATGGAACTACATATGGCATCACTGCAGCAAGGAGCAGCTGCTGATTTTTGAGGATAGCAGCAACATCCCTGTGGTAGGCAGCCATATCTGCCCTGAGGGAGGCCACTTCCCAGTGCACTGAGTCCAGCTTGTCCTCAATCCCGCTGCTACCAATTTGGGAGAGCAGTTGTTGTGGCCTCTCCCTCATGGCAGCAGCTATATCCTCAGACACTGCTGGACTCCATGCATTGGGGAGTGTGTGCCTCGTTTGGCTGCAGTCTGTTCAGTGGCCATAACAATGCATGTGCGCATACCCTCTAGGCTTGCTGCCAAAGTTTGCATCCACACTTGCACCTCCTTGGCCAGCTTCAACTGGACTCCTACCACTGTCCTCTCAAAGCTGGTCCTCGGAGTCCTCAGCTGTGTCGGTGCTGGCAGGTTGTACTATTGGGGTGTTGGGTGAGGCCTCTGGGATGGAGGGTACATTAATAGTCCTCCTTGCGACTCAAGGTGGTGTCTGGAGGGATACGAGGACTTCTTTGAGGGTCTCTTGGCTGATGGTTGTCACCTGGTCATCCAGGTCATCCAGGTCATCGGGGTACTCCAGAACAGACAGATCCGCAGGAGAGCAATCATCCTATGCAATGAGATGGTGTAAAATCAGTCTGTCTGTGTTGTGGCAATTAATATGTCACATCACATACACCCAAGCGGTGCTGAGACCTTGCACCTCCCCAGGGATGGCATTGCCAGGACACTATGCTCTTAGTACCATTGATAGCTCCTCATATTGATGTATGTATATATGTGCTACATTGCACAGCACTCATGGACCTAGCAGAGTTCAATTTCATCTTCTGTCTGTGCAGGTGGGTTTGCCTTCCTACACACATATGTCCTCCCCCTCAATGCAGCCCTCCTTGCACTATGATAAATGAGATGCAGCATGGTGGCAGTGCAACTAATTTGACACAGGGGTAGACCTGGGTCCCGTGCTTCCCATGCCACTGGAATCAAGCTAGCCTGGCTGATGAGGGGTGAAACCCCGAAACCGGTCCCAGGATGCTTGTTTCCAGTCCAGGGAAGACCTGGCCTAGCAGTTCGGGCTGGACTGTTCCCATGGGGAACAGGGTCAAGACTGATTTGCATATGGCTGGGTTCAAACTGGAATGGCATGGGCAGCAAAAAAACGATGGATTTAGGCCCAGATCACTGTACTGGGGGTGAATGTTTGACAATGTTCAGCATTCCGTCCATCACTTGTTGTTTTTGCTTTGTCACCCTAAGTGGGAAGGGTATGCCCAGACGTGGGTCCCGTGCTCCCCATGCCACTGGATTCAAGCTAGCCTGGCTGATGAGGGGTGAAACCCCGAAACCGGTCCCAGGATGCTTGTTTCCAGTCCAGGGAAGACCTGGCCTAGCAGTTCGGGCTGGACTGTTCCCATGGGGAACAGGGTCAAGACTGATTTGCATATGGCTGGGTCCAAACTGGAATGGCATGGGCAGCAAAAAAGCAATGGATTTAGGCCCAGATCACTGTACTGGGGGTGAATGGTTGACAATGTTCAGCATTCCGTCCATCACTTGTTGTTTTTGCTTTGTCGCCCTAAGTGGGAAGGGTATGCCCAGACGTGGGTCCCGTGCTTCCCATGCCACTGGATTCAAGCTAGCCTGGCTGATGAGGGGTGAAACCCCGAAACCGGTCCCAGGATGCTTGTTTCCAGTCCAGGGAAGACCTGGCCTAGCAGTTCGGGCTGGACTGTTCCCATGGGGAACAGGGTCAAGACTGATTTGCATATGGCTGGGTCCAAACTGGAATGGCATGGGCAGCAAAAAAACGATGGAGTTTAGGCCCAGATCACTGTACTGGGGGTGAATGTTTGACAATGTTCAGCATTCCGTCCATCACTTGTTGTTTTTGCTTTGTCGCCCTAAGTGGGAAGGGTATGCCCAGACGTGGGTCCCGTGCTTCCCATGCCACTGGATTCAAGCTAGCCTGGCTGATGAGGGGTGAAACCCCGAAACCGGTCCCAGGATGCTTGTTTCCAGTCCAGGGAAGACCTGGCCTAGCAGTTCGGGCTGGACTGTTCCCATGGGGAACAGGGTCAAGACTGATTTGCATATGGCTGGGTCCAAACTGGAATGGCATGGGCAGCAAAAAACGATGGATTTAGGCCCAGATCACTGTACTGGGGTTGAATGTTTGACAATGTTCAGCATTCCGTCCATCACTTGTTGTTTTTGCGTAGACCCGGAGATGGCCAGCATCGGTATTACATTTCTGCTGTGTAGATCATTATGTATGTGACAGTGCCTGATGGCAAATTAGTCTATAGACATAGCCAGTTAACAGAACTTGAACTTAGGTCAGGGCCTGAAGCTAGTTTGATGGTGATTCTGCAGGTGGTCATACTGGTCCCTCATTTCAAGTGCGTCAGTCCTATCTGCACCTGACTGCCATTGTCTATTTGACCACCCCCTAAAGCACAGGTGGTAGTGGCAACTGTTGCCAATGGGAAATGCCCCATGGGCCATTGGCCTGGCACTGGCAGTTTCCAGCAGCTTACAGACTAGCAATGCCAGCTGTCTCGTGACACCGGACCATTACGTTCAATGCTACCCTCCAGGTCTGTTTCGGCATTTCCACCAGATTTTGCATGGCGGTGAAACCCCCATGCAAAGGTTGGTGGTGATGTGGTGTGCCCCGGGATGCTCCTGCACAGCAGTGCAGGGGGTCCCATGCCCTGGCCCTTTGCCCTTTCCACTGCCTGATTTGCAGGGCTAAGTGCAGCGTGTCCTATCACACCCAATTCACCCCAAAACCGGCACTGACTCTATTTGATCCATCAACAATGTTGTGCTAAGTGCCCCACAAAGCCACAATGAGCAGGCAGATTTCCACCCACCATCCCAACGTGTGACTCATCCTGCCAAGCGCAAAGTGTACACTGCACTGGCAGTCTTAGCAACACTGGACTTGCCCATGCACCATCCCCCAGCCGTCAATGTGGATTTATACGCCATTATTTTAACAGTCATACCCCATGTGTTGTATGTGTGTGTTTATTTCCCCCATTCATATGTGTCCCACATGGTTGTGTCAGAGTAGTTGTGGGCTCAGCCTGTGACTGTTGTGACCTACTGTTTGCTAGCTGTGGTACATATTTTCTGTAGTGGCACATTTCTGTTCAGCATCAAGATGTGTGGTTCAACACTACACCAGTTTAGTTGGTCTGGGTAGTGGCATATTACCAATGATATAGGACCAGCCTGCTATTCCCCCAGCGCCTGTTCAGATCATGGATCCCTGCACCCAGGGGGCACCCTGACTGCATGATGGAGTGGTGGCTGCCTTATGTGGATGTGTTGTCAATGTGCGGGTTGGTGGTGCTACCGGCACATGCCTGGGTACTGTTGGGACAGTTGCAATGACTTGTGTGCTGTAAGATGCAGCACACATGTGTTTAAGCAATGAGGCAAGGCAGTTGCAAGGTGTTACTGCAAGGGACACCACCAAGACGTTACCACAGGAATGGTATTAACTGACTACCTAGCCTCTGAAGTCTTGGTCGTGCTGGTAGTGTTGAGATGACTATATACAAGGGGTGTTGTGATGACACAGCCAGAGGCACAGTGATTATACATGCCATCCATTCCATGTGCTACATATGTACATGTAGGTATTTAGGCCTGGTGATCGACATATGTCCAGGTTGTGTATGTGTTATGGTGCATGGCACTACCAAGGCGTAAATACATGTGTAGCTTACGTCAGCATGGTGCAACTTGATTAATGTGCAATGTGTGGCTCTGTGCTCCTTTGGCATGCATTGTGTGAGTTCTATGTGCCTCCCCCTTCTTGCACTTGACATTTTAGCATTAATTTCCCCCATGCAACTTACCCTGCATTTGTGGTGTTTCCTGGCAGTCTGCACTGTCCTGTCCTGCGATTCCTGTGACGAGTTCCTCTAGGATGACCGCTGCAACCATCTCCTCCATCTCGTCCAAGTCCTCTTGTGGTGCTGGACTCCCACCTCCAGTTTGCAGTGCTGCCTTCCTGTTCCTTGCCATTTTTTCCTTTGTCCTTCATTTGCAGTCATGCCAGCATTTCTTGCACTCTGTTACGGTTCTCCTGACCGCTGCCACACTGTTAATCTTGTCTACTATCTTCTGCCAAATTGCCTCTCTCCTTCCATTTGGCAATTTTGAGGTGAGGAAGAGTTGATGTTGATGCTCCGTCACCTCTCTCACCAGTATTTCATGCTCCTCCGCACTGAAATGACAATTTCTCTTTTTATTCTCCCTCCCCTATGTCTTGTCTGTGTCCTCCTGGCTGGTTCCTGGTTGATTGGGGGTCACCCTGGGGCCTCTCCTGGCTTTCTGGGTCCATTTTGCCTTTCCTTTACACTGTCTTCTCCATTAGCGTTTGTAATTGACGCTACTGCAAGCAAAAATGGTGCATTTCCATTTTGCAACATGTTTACTTGTCGTAAAATGGGTTAGAGTAATTTTTCCGGAGTTGACGTCATTTTGCCTTACGACAAGGTGCAATGGTTAACGTCGAGAAAAATAACTCTAAACTATTTTTAGCGCCACCCAGCGTCATTGTATAAATATGACGCCCTGGTGGCATTAAATAATGGCACTAGTCAGAGCTAAACTTTTTGACACAAAACTGCTTTATCGCAGTTTTTCATCAAAAACTATAAATTAGGGCCTAAGAAGAGTTGTTGCAAATTTATAGGTATTGGTTTGGCAATTGTTTGTGTAATAGTATGTTTTTTACAGATTGTGAGTATGATTGTCTTTGATTCGAATGGAGCCAACCATACCATAACTATACCTACAACTGTTACTTCTTTAAAATAAATTTCTACTCTTTCAGCAATAGATAGGTTTAAAATAGATGAGAGATACTTACACGAAGAGAAATAGCTTTCTTCAAATGTTTTCTATCACTTATTGCATGAATATATTGATGTAATGGATGAGAAAGATTGTTATGTTTGTATGCAGATTCCAGCCTCTTTTGAGGAGGGAATTGCTTATCATAGTCTGCTGTTTACTTATGCCATAACTTGTAGTCTTTTACTAACACGATTCTATAATCAAGAGTATATTCAATATTTCCATTCAAATGTAGATATTGTATTTTCTTTTGTGCCTATCATTAAGGATCTCAATAAGATAGCTAGGGATTACAACAGAGAGATAGTAAAGGGTTTCTTTGAACCTACATTAACGTTTGGGACAGCATTCGCCCATCAGAATAACCTTACCTGTTTACTTACATCTGTAGAAAAGAGTTTTCTACATAACACAAAGGATAGTAGAAGAGCAATTAAAGCTAAGATAGATAAGGGATTAGTTTTACGAAGTCCTGGAATGGATCATGCATACACTGATATTACTAAACAAGGGAAACTAACTTTAGATGCACTACATGTAGGCAAGCTTTGTATATACAAGCCGCAGTCTAGTGTAGATAGAATATATGTGGGAACAAGTGAATATAGACATGTGGTTTTGTTTGGGAATAAATGGACCTTTGTGCTGAATGGTCAAGATCCTCCAGTGCCTGGAGTCTACTACATCCGTGGGAAAAATGCTTATTACCATCTTCATAGAGGATGGTATGGCACATGTTATTTGGTAACAGTCTTTCCGAAAATGTACCAACTTGATGACTTGAGTAAGTTTCCTAAGTTTACTGAAATTCAACCTAGACACAAGCGGGAATCCGTTTCTAGCATTGTGGGTGACATATTTGGAACAATAATTCCTTCAAAGTGAGTTGTGCTGAATTCAATAAAATTGCAATAGTTGTCTACAGTTGTGGATAACATGTTAACGGATTGTTCAGGAGCTATTCTCCTCTCAGATACTGAAATGGCTGCGACAAGAGCTATGACTCTTCAAAACCCCCTTGCGTTAGACATTCTCTTAGCAAAAGAGGGCGGAGTTTGTAAATTACTTGGTCTGCGTCACTGTTGTTCATACATACCGAACAATAGTAAATTATTTAAAGGCTTGATTAACAATGCAACAAAAGATAAAACAGAATTAAAAGAACTAACTGAAACTACTATTTGGGGAAAGGCTGGCATTGTCACGTACTGCGCTGGACTTCTCACCTCTGGATTTCGGATTGGCGAATACACCAAGTCTTCCACAGGTCCTGGATACTCCCAGATAAGGGCGACCCCTTCTAGTAGCCACGGTGCCGCTTGACAGGCTACGCCAAAGCAGACCGTACCCTCCAGAAGGAGTCCCAGAGGGAAAAAAAACCAACACTGGGGAAAAAACCTCTAACAGGAACTCCTGAAGGAAAACAAGAAAAAACAGGACTTGACAACAGGAAACAAAAATAGGCAATATCCAGGGTAAAAGGCAGGAAAAAAGGAACAGGCAAAAATATCCTAAGGCAAAAGCAGGAACAAAGAACAGGCAAAAATCTCCCAAGGCAAAAGCAGGAACAAAGAACAGGCAAAAAATCTCCCAAGGCAAAAAGCAGGAACAAAGAACAGGAGCGAACAGCACAACCAGAAGGAAGTGTTTGCAACGCAAGGAGGAACAAGACTGACTGACTTATATACTGAGAAAAGGGAAGTGACATCACAGGAAAGGGAAGTAACACCATCTTGGATTGGGAAAAGCCCATAGACCAGTATAGAAAAAAGGAAGTAGTATAAATGAAAAACAGAGCATGCTGGGACAAAAACACGAAGAAGACAAGATGGACACAACATGGACAGAGACAGGCAAAAGGACCAACAAAAAACCCACCACCAACAACAAAAGAAGAAAAAAGGCTACAAGTAAGTGTAGCGCGACCGGGAGCGAAATATATGCTTCCCAGAAAGCATAGTCAAAAAACGCAGGGAACGGCGCTCCGAATATCGGTAGCGCGTTCCACCCGCGAGGACAGAAAGAGACGCCGCGTCAGAGCGCGGCGTTACAGGCATGGGAATTGCTTCCGTAGGAAATTGGATTAGCAACCTAGGAGAAGGTATTGTGTTAAAATTAGTGAAATGGATCTCAATTATTGTGTTTTGTCTAATTGGAATTTGGGGAATATATGAATTATTTCAAATGATCAAAAGAAGAAGATTTGAAAAGAATCAGAGGAGCGTAGATGTTCAAATGGAAAAACTTTATGGGGAAATTTCAAGAAGAAAGACATTTTATAAAAATGTGAATGAATCTAAATTCTGAATAATACATTTATTTGGGGTTTTTGTGTGATGACATATATAGTAATCAGAGGAGGGATTGTGAGAGCTGAGATTTTGTTGTAAATATTTTTATCTTCACGTAACTATACTTATGTACTAATGTGTGAATTAATTTGATTATAAATTATGTTTGCAAAAATTGTGATCTACTTAGTGGCCGCCATTGATTAAATGGCTTGCATATGTTTTCTAATGCTAAGTTAACACTGTGATGAAATATTCTGTCTCTTTAAGAGCGTGCTCTCTGCTAAAATAAATGGTGAAATAAAATGTGTATTTCATGGTCTCTGCTGGGTCTGAAGCAAAAGCAAGGCCACTGAGCAATGTTATCTGTATAAAATGTTTCTAGTGTACTACCACATCTCCTTTGCCTAACAGACTTCATTAATTGAACTTGCATACTTGCCTGTAATTATGTTTCTAATCCATGTGTTTTTTCCCTCGAGGAAATGGTGCGATGAGAAATGTTTCCATATTTTGTAATCACTATCCTGTAACAGCGTATTCCGAAGGTGCCAAACAATGAGTCTAGATATGCAGCCGGAGAAGAGGATGTTCAAGACACAAGGAGGCATATTTATACTCTGTTTGCACCAGATTTGCACCATTTTATGCAAATCAGGCGCAAACTTAACTCCATATTTTTATTTTGGCGTCAGCCATGTCTAGCGCCAAAATATTGGAGTAAAAGTCATTTTTTGTCTGCGGAAAACTACCTTGCGTCAATGAGATGCAAGGTAGGGGTTCCTGGGCTAAAAATGACTCAAAGGCCCTAGCACCTTATTTATCCTCCCATGCACAAATGGCGCACAGGAGGTAGGCGGGCCTAAATAATGGTGCTAAGCTTGCTAAGCACCATTATTTAACGCCTGGGTCAGGGCAGGCATTAGGGTACCTGTGGGCCCATTTCCATGGTGGAACACCATGGAATAAGCCCACAGGTGTCCTCCCCAGGGACATCCCACCCACACCAAAGGTACAGCAGAGGATGAGGGACTCCATTCTCAGGTAAGTACAGGTAAGTAAAGGTAAGTACCTTTTTTCCTTAAAGTGCCATAGGGGGCAGAAATGGTCCCTCATACATGGCACTGGGTGCAATGGCCATGCCCAGGGGACCCTTGTCCCCTGTGCTGGCCATTGGGGTGGTGGGCATGACTCCTGTCTTTTATAAGACAGGAGTCATGTGGAATGGTAGGTTTAGCGTCAATTAATGACGCTAGGCTAGGTAGAGCCAGCTTGTTTTACTCTAACCAGCCTAACGTCATTTTTTAACACTAAACCCACTACTCCCAAACTGCCACCGCCACCCGGCTAACGTAATTCTCCATGATGTTAGCCCACCCTTTGCACCGGATTGTGCCATTCCATAACTAAGACGCCCAGCAGGAGTCTTGGAATGGTGCTAGCCAGCGGTATACTTTTTTACGCTAAACTGCATTAGTCCATTTTAGTGTCAAAAAGTATAAATCAGGGCCAAATTGTATTAGTTTGAGTTTCGTCCGTAAAGCAACCACCAATAACAATTTCTAGAGCTAAGATTTTATATAATTTTGATATCTGTTGCCTTTCTCATTGGGTATGATTTTCTCACCTTATGTTTTAGCCAATCACAAGAGTTTAACAAGTTTAATTTAATGTTCAGTCACCATTGATTTGGGGTCTCTTATTATTCATCATTTTTCTTGGGATTTACTTGTATCCTGGGTTCCAGAGATCTTATTTCATGTGATCTGTCACTTTGACATTTCATGCTTTGCCAGACAGTTTACTGTCGTTCTGGTGTTTATTATTTTCTGAGTTTTACTATGTCTGTTCGTTACTGAACAAGTGCTCTGATGGTTTAGTAATCTTGTAGTCCAAATTCTAAACCATCTTCCCTTACCTTGTTCCTGTTCTGATGCTGATGTTGCTGTCCACCTGACGAAGCAGACATTGTTGCTGATTACCTTAGAGTTTAGGAAAATGTATGAACTGTTTACTGCTATTTGTCTTTTGTTTTTCAGGTACCAACTGCTAATATTTTAATACTGCTGCTATTTTTGATAGCGCGTTATCTAGATGTTTTCTAAATTCGTGTTACTAAATCTTCTACTTTAAGTCCAACATGTTAATGCTAATTAGTGGTTAGTGAGGTGTTACTCTCATACTCATTGAATGGTCATTGATTCCTTTTGTTTGTTATTTCAATGTATTCAATGTCTCTTGCACAGATTCTATTGCTTTGGTTTTGTGTATTATCCATTGAGGCATTGTTTCTAATTGCATTGATTAGACTTAGCTTCATTCGCCGACTAAATCAGCCTTTGTTGTTTCTTTTTCTGTATCATTTGTGTTTGAGAATAATATTCGTGACTTTAGCATTATTAATATAGGGAAATAAACAGTTTAACTTCTTAATTAACTGGTGGGTTATTGATAGTCAAATTGATCATGGTGTGTTTAATCTGATGTTTTATGACGTATTTCCTATGACGTTTTCTTTAAAGCAGATTTGCTTCAGTTCATCGACCTAGAGTATGAAATCCGCTATCTAGTCTGCTATGACTAAATTATAGCCGAGATTTCTGCTTTAGCACCCACTACATCATACATTTTGGGCAGAAGGACAGCCCACTTCAGCCATTGGATAACTTTATTGTGAGTGACAGCATTCTACTCTTTCACAAAGAGTACATCAGCACACAAAGTCGTTTCCTTCAATGCCAGTGTCTACTAAGGCAACGTATGCTTTTTAAGACCAAAGTATACCATTGTTTATTGGCAAGGGCCTGACAGCCTCCCCTCTCACCCCAACAATAAGATGGCCAAAACAAGTATTAAAATGGCTGGGAGACAATGCTAGACCTGTTGGCTTTGACAAATTTGTTGTTCAATATGTGTTGGAAATGGCACTCTCTGCAGGGTCACCACCAAACGTTTTTCTTTTTCCCCTCCACTTCCTGCTGAATTCATTTTTATTGAGTTTAGGACTATGTGTGCCCTACCACTGCTGACCAATGCTAAAGGGCTTGTACTCTCTCCTTAAAACATGGTAACATTGGTTTATCCCCAATTGGCATATTTAATGTACTTATAAGTCCCTATTAAAGTGCAATTCATGTCCCCAGGGCCTGTAAATTAAATGCTACTAGTGGGTCTCCAACACTGATTGTGGCACCCACTTTAGTAACCCTCTAACCATTGCTCAGGCCTGCCATTGCAAAGCCTTCATGAGCATTTGTAAACCTTTTGCCTGGCCTACACCTTCCCTTTTCATACATGTAAGTCATCCCTAGGGTAGGCCTGGACAGCCCAGAGGGCAGGGTGCAACATATGCAAAAGACAGACCATGCACTTTTAAGTTTTACATGTCCTGGTAGTGAAAAACTCCCAAAGGCATTTTTCACTACTGTAAGGCCTACCTCTTTCATAGGATAATACTGAGATGACCTTATTATGTCTTATAAGTGTAATTCACAATCTGGACTAGGTACACTTTTTGAGTTTAGTGTCTCTGAATTCATAATTTAAACTCACAATTTATGGTGAAGCCGGATTTTGAATTGCAATTCTGAAAATGTCACTTTTAGAACGTTGTCATTTTCTTAAATTAGCCATTTGGTGCCTGCTGTCTGTCTCTGATCACTTGTCTGGGGTGGGTGGCAGCAGGGCTTTATGAATTCCCCCAAGACAGCCACGCACAAAGGGAGCTTAGGTGTGACCTGGTGGGCCATCTGTGTCTAAATAGGCCACTCTGGGCAGGATGGGAGGGAGGAGCTGGGCACAGTCTCACACTTACACCTGAATAGGCAGTGTCTGCCCCTACACAAAGGGTTGTATAAACTCCTATAGTGAGTCTGGAGCCAGGGCAGGAAGGGCAGGACCTCAATGCACTTCAAAGATCTGTCTTTGAAATCTCACCCACTTCAAAGGCACCATTGGCTACAAAACCTGGACCACAGACTCTACCAACTCAGTACATTTCTGAACTTGTGGATACTCTGCCAGGAAGAAGGACTGCTGTGCTGCTACAAGGACCGACACTATGCTGGACCGCTACTCGTCTGCACTCCTACTTTTCTGTGCTGACCTGCTGCCCTCCTTGCCTGGGTGGGAAGGAATGGACCCACATTACTTGAACCAAACACTGTGAGTGACTCCAAGGGCCAGCTGACTGATCTCCTATATTCTGAAGTCTCAGGGACACAAAAGACTTCCAACGTTCTTACTACAGCGTTGTCTATGAGTCCAGCCCTGCCAGAGTGTACCAATCCAGTCCTAGGCCCTTGGAAGAGAGTATAAAGTGTGCTTCAACCACAAACCCCGCATTGAAGCCATTGTGCCGCTCTGAACTGTTGCATCTCCACCGATGACAACGCATCGCCACTGCTGTAAGGATCAAATGGAATGCACTGTTGACTGTGCAGAGCATCACCTCCATATCCAACCCATTTTGAACTTTGCGCAGCTCACAGCGGATGCATTTCCTCCAACCCAAGGATCGATGATGACGCATCACCTCTCCCGCTCCTTGCATATTCCTCGACTTTGGAGCGAACAAGGTACTTTTTCAGCAGGCCAAGGCTGGTCCCTGTATCCAATGCACACTCCTTTGAGAGCGGCCCGAACCTTCAGATTTGACCCAATCTAGCGAGACCAGATAGCCCCAGTTGACTCATTATGCTTTTAAGCACTAAATTTCAGTATATTGGTTTAAAAATCATAACTCCAGTTCTACCTATTGGATTTTTGTTATCTTGCTCTTGTTTTGTTCATTAAATTCAGTTCTATTTTTCTAGGAGGGTGTGGTGTCTTTTTGTGTGTGTTTTCACTGTTTTACTGTTTGAAGTGTTCCACAAATACATAACACATTGCCTCTTAACTTAAGCCTGACTGCTCTGTGCCAAGCCACAAGTTGTGAGCACTGGTTAATATAGGTTGTGCTTTTGACTTATCCTGACTAGGATTGTGGTTCCTGTTTGGATAGGGTGCATACCTCTGCCAACCAGAAACCCAATTTCAAACAATATGGTATAAGGGTGCAGTGTCATATAGTCATATAAAACAGTAAGTGTAAATAAACAATTGTTTAGTTTTGTGGTCTGTACATTACGTCCACCTTGTATATTTTATACCGATTGATAGCTGCCACCTTCATGAAATTACAAATATAGTAATTTAATTGAAAGAGACATTGTTAGATCATCATAACTTATGTGCCACTTTGAATTTGTCTGACTCACAAAATAATTTCCATTACAGAATAATGGCAACTCACATCCCAGAGGAAAACTTCAGAGTAGGTAAGTTATGTATATATAATGTACACACTGTCCATTGACTTTACTCAACTACATCCGTTCTTGAACTTGCATCAATATGTTGTAGCTTATAAGTCATTCAGAGGTTACTTCTTTTTACTAACGTAAGTTAAACAGAAGTCTGAAACTCTGTTTTGTAGGTCAGGCCTGTATTATCGCCAATCTTGAGCATCACCAGGGATAGGCCTCATTTTACTATTAATGACATGTACCCATAGTGGAAACGGTTACCTCTGTGGACATGAGGGCAGGCATCAGTATACGTGCCTCAGACCTCAAGAAATGCAAAAATCATGACGCAAAGATGACAAAACATTTAAGGGTCCTCACGACAACAAATTGATTCTTTACAGCTGATGAATGTAAGAAGATGTTTGATCAAGTGTTTTAACCGGTACTCTATTGGATAATTTCTAGCCTAGTTTCCGACTTGGCAGGGGCACTAAAAAGTCATCCATGGAGACATCGTGATTGTTGTATGCGAGGAGATAAGGTCCTTCAAATGCTAAACTGACTGACGTGTGTCCTTTAGCATCCTGGCTGAAATACGACTTGACAAGAAGATCTTAGAGAGCTGCCACAGAGAGCAAGGCAGGTGGGATTTTTACCGACAGTACAGTTATTATCCCCCAATGAATGACCCCCAAGACTAATAATTGTTTTTCATTTTTGCGTGTACTACTGAATCTCTCTGGTTTGCTCATAAAGATAGGTAGGAGTAGCAGTGCATGAGCCAAAGGCCTTAAGATGCTCATGGCAAGTTTGGAGAGAATCTGGTAGGATATCCTGCACTCTGTAATTACTGATACCTCCGGGAGTGGTAACTACCGGGTGTAGAAGTCCCTCAAGATTACAAGTGGCAGTCTTGTAATGAAGGATACGTGCACCAATCGGTATTTACACAGATGTCCAGACATTGACCCCTCTTTGTGGACACTCTTTCAGATGCATTCTACTAGTTTATGCCGGAAAAAAAACTTTCGGGGGGACCAAATATGTGGAAATGTCCACACAACTTGTAATTCTTATTTGACTGGCAACTACTGTAACCGGCCGATTCTCCAAACCTGTGGTGAATGTCAAATAGGGGGTTGCAGTATGCACTGCTGAGCATGCCTGAATGCATAAGGCATACATTGCCACTGGTGTGTTCTTTAACTTTTGCTTCAGGCAGCAGCAAATGGTCAGGTAATGACCACATGTGGAAAATAATCTGGCAACAGAACAGGAAAATGTGTCTTTTGAGAGTAACGTCAGTACTTAAACTTTGGAAACACTTTAAAAAGCAAGCTATGCGGTATCAAGTATACCAACCCGACGTGTTCCTTTTCGAGGCAGGTATAATAGAGGCAGGTCGGCGATTGAAATGGTGGAGGAGGGCTGGGCCAATTTGCATGCAAATATAACAGATCCGCAGCAAGTAACACTGAAATGCACCCACGTTTCGCGTCTGAGCAGAAAGAACTAAAGTGCAATTTTCATCCTGCTTTAATCACTATGTACCAAAAAAGTTTCCTTAATGATTCCCAGCTGCATTCCTTTTATGTCATAGTTTTGGCAGAGCATGCAGACAAAACTTGGATTGCTTTAGCATTCTCCCTTCAACCGTCGCCTAACAGAAAACAGATTTCATTCTGGTTTAGAAGTATGTGATGAGCTGGAGAAATAAAATGTCGGTGGCAGGATTTCTTCTGTTTCCACAAGAAGCCTCGGTTCCATGTCTCGGAAGAGGGCTTACACCCACCTAACGCATGAGTCAGATATCTGGAACTTGCAATCAACAAATGCAGGGAATACGTTTTACTTTTTCATTTACATTTAATTTACATTTTATTAAACTCAAGGTACTCTGGAATGCTGGAAGACCTCAAGTGAAAATATTCCTGTTGTTTGTGAACAAGAAACAACAAATCACAGACAGTTTAAGGCACACTACACTCAAATCTGCGTGCATTTTACAAGAGAGATGAGTCTGTGGACTCTTTAATCAAAAACTCAAAAAGTCACGGATTCTAATCCTAGAAAGACTCACTTAGACTACAGCACGTTCGCAGTCAGTGTTTAATTTGAGCCTGTAAGGGGGGTGAGGAGCACTGGCACTTATTTTTGAAGTCTTGCACATATATTTCGCATCGGATAATTTGTGTGATCTCAGAAAGTGGCCACCTACACAAAGGAAGTCAAAGGATGGCTAAAGTTCAACTGGCTTGGTGATGGTGGTGAGGTACTAGTTGTGCGGCAAAGCTCTCTTCCTGAGCCCTCTCATCTGATGTAGCCAAGGCAAAAAGAGACGTTTGCAGAGGTCCATGCGTGATGTGCTGCTCCAGTTCAGGTTTTTTCTTTGATTTGTGAGACTTGTAGACCTGCTTTATAATGCAATAAACAAGACTACAAGTCCCAGAATTTAAAGAAAAAAACCTGGTCTAGAGCAGTGCATCATGCATGTACCTGGGAAACTTGACAGGGCTGCAAACGCCGCAGGACTGACCGGACTGTCAGGGCTTCATCCTGCCCCTAACTGGTTACTCGTCTTCCGCCATTATCTTCCTCCTATGGGCGATGCACTGGAGTCACCGGCAATGGCGGATGGCAGCTGGGGACGGCTCAGAGGACGGGGAAGCCTTTGTTCTTGCCTCGGTGTTGTAAACTAATTAGGGTGCAACTATATTATATCCATCAGCAATTAGTTGGTTTACAGGAAACCCAACTTTCTCATACCAACATTCTTGTGAACAACTTGGAGTATCAGGTATTGATCAGAGCTTGCTTCACTTCTGCCCAGAGTGGGATTGCTCTTTTGGCTCGAGATAAGAGCTGGACTCTTGCAAGGCATAGTGTAGATTCTGGCGTCTGATGGATTATCCCGGTGATTACAAAGGACCAATCCTGGTTTACATTATGTGTACGCTACAACTTTAAAACTGATGATCTTGTAGTCTTTAATGGTGTTTACTCTGAGCTGCACCAGGAACCGGAACCCCTGATACTATGTGGTGATTTTAATGTCACCATCAGCCCACAAATTGATACATCTAATCCTAGGATTAAGGCTGCCTCATCCGATGGTATTATTTTTTGCGGGAAGAAACGTTCTAGGGCTGCTCTGTGGCAAGTCATGGACTCTTATGCCCTGGCTGATGTATGGTGGTATTCTCGGCTGGGGGAGTCTGGCTTTACTTATCATTCAGCTTCCTATAAATCATTCTCCCGGATTAATATGTTTATTGCTAGTCACTCCCTTTCTTCATATCTAAGTATTTCTCTGAACTCCAGGGTGACTGCTGATCACAACTCACTCTCTCTTTTTGTCTGTATATCAGGCTCTTTATTAACTCCTAAGCTTCGCTCTTGGACCTTTGATAGGGAGCTTCTTTTGGAGGAAGTTTTCATTCATTCTATGTAGTTAGAGTTTTTTTTTAATCTAGGTTCAACTTCTATTCTTTCAGTGTGGGATGCAATCAAAGCTTTCTGTAGAGGCCATACTCTTCAATATAATCCAGTCTTTTCTTGCTTGGCTGGATCTTCTTTTGGCACAAACTGAAGTCGGACAAAACTGGCTGTTCTTTGCTTCTGTAATAGATCAATTCGCAGTCGCTCAGGCTTCCCTTCAGGAACGGATGCTTTATAATGCTAACTATAAAGTCCAGGCAAAACAATTAACTACTTTTGAAAATTGCAAGGAAATGGGCTGAACTCTTTTAGGTTCAGGTACAGGGTTAACGCTTCTATCATTCAAGTGATTATGAACACTAAAGGCAAGAAGGTGATGGATCAAGTTCTTATTCGGGAGGAATTTTGTAGTTTATATCCAAAGTTCTATAGCGAGGACCTCATTCCTTCTACTGAGCATACAAATCAGTTTCTTCAGACTTATCATCATTGGAAGCTGTCCAGCACAGCGGCTTAGGTTAAAGGTCCCAATTCTTCCCTCTGAAGTAGAGGAGGTGGGGATCATTCAGCTAGCACAGGGCAAGGCCTGTCTATGACAGACTGTCATATATTTTGGAGCCTGTCTTATGTGAACTGTTCGAATTGTTCTAACATCTTGGCCATGTTCCCAGGTCATGGGCTGAGACTAACATTGTCATCTTCCCCAAGAAAAGGAAGGACCCTCTTCTCTGTGGTTCATACTGCCCTACGTCATTGATCAATGGTGATTCTAAGGTATACACTCAGGTTCTGGCTAATAGACTTTCCACTGTGATATTGAACTTAGTCAACAAGCATCAGCACAAGTTTGTTCCCAGGTGGGACACCACTCCACATGTCAATACAGTCATCACTGCTCTTGAGGTTAGTTGTGTTCAGAGAAACATGGTTGGAATGATAATGTTAGATGGAGAAAAGACTTTCGACCAGATTTCATGGCCTTTTTTTGGGCTACTATGAAAGCATCAGGACTCGGCCCATGGTACATCACTCAGGTCCAGCAGTTATACCAGAATCTTACAGCCAGAGTCTTTTGCCTAGGCAGCCTGACCAACTGAATTTCAATCAATTGAGGGATTTGTCAGGTGTGCCCATTGTCACCTCAGCTCTTTGCGTTCTACATTGAACCCTATACCCAAGCTCTCAAAAGCTCTGTCGATATTCATTCTTTTGGATACACCAACTTAAACTGAAGGTGTTAGCTTATTCTGATGACCTTATGGTTATGAGTTCTGCCACAAGGTTTCTTTACCAGCTGCTGAATGGATAGAAAGGGAATTTAAGTCTATCCCCTGGTACAAATGTATCTGGGGATATAAAAAGCCTAGATCCAGTATACAATTGCTTCAGAGACCTCAGGAGGAGGGAGGAATTTTGTTACCAGTTTTACGTATTTATTATCTAGCTGTGTTTATGGCTCATCTCACAGACGTCTTGGGTGGTGAACAATGGGCATTGGGCCGATTATTTCCAGAATATCTTCCCTGAGGGGCAGACATCATCCCAAATTGTGGAACTATCGGCATGGTATATTTTAAGAGGACCCTGTTTAAGACCTTGTGGTTTTCTATTCCATATGGGCTTATTTTCAAGATGCGATCATTGGGTATTACCTCCTATAATACTTACTCTTTTCTTAGCTATAACCCTAACTTTCCTCATCAAGTTCATGAGAGTTTTATAGATTGTTGACAGGCATGCCGTCTTCCGGGTTGGGACATTTCTATGAAGAAGATGGTCTTCTTTCCTTTGAGACCTTAACTCAAAGATTTTCCCTCTTGTGTTCTGGATTTTTTCATTATCTTTAGCTCCAGCTTTTCCTCACAAGTCTGAAGATGGACTACCTTGATTGTTCTTAGAATGCCTTTCTTGGATATCTGTGGTGTGGCCTGTCAAAGAAAGGCATTAGTCTGGCTTACAAAATGATTCTTGTGGCTGAAGTTTGCCGAAGGCCCAATCTTTTTCAACATCTTGCCACTAAGTAGAGCTGCCATCTTAGGGCTGAAGTTACCGCTGACGACATAAGATGCAAAAATGTTTTTTCACATGCATTTCTGAATGTTTCCTGTGTTAAAACCTCCCAGCCTTAATTCATTAGCGATGTTTTATTATACTCTATATTGTTTGTATATTAAGAATCTTTGGCACGTTTCTAAGTGTTTTTGCTGCGATGGAGATGAGGATGACTCTGTTCATATTTTTGCCAATTACGTTTTTTTTCAATTATTGACAGTCAGTTTGCATGAGGCTTAGTCAGTTTTGCCCAACTACTTTGAGTTGGAATCCCAAATTAATTGTCTTGGGACACTCACCTCATATCCCTGGTTATCTGGGCAGGATTTATGTTTTTTGCCATCATACTGGCTCGACTAATCTTGGCTCATCACTGGTTACTAGCTCAGACTCCCAATCCTATGCTTTGGTAGAACAAATTTATTAACACTGGCCTTCTTGAGAGCCTGATTATTGACAATGATGAATGACAAGCAGGACTCAGGAAGACTTGGGGTCCTCTGAGGGGACTACTGTTAGGCTTCCAGTCTGGTCATGACTATTCACCATTATAGAGGACTTCCTTTTACATTTCTTTTTGTAGTTTGTGCACCCTCTGGTTCTCGCATCCAGTCATATCCATTGGGTTTACTGTTTATGAACGCTGTTGCTTCCATTTTTTCTTTAGTTAATGATTATTGATCATGTTAAAAAAACAGATAATTTCCAATAACAAGAGAGGAAAAAAAACTCAAAGTGGAAATATGCAAACACCTTGACAAACTAAGAAAGTAGAAACCTGTAAGAGCGGCATAAAGAGGTTGGAAGTGTCTTGCAGTAGATTAAATAGTCCTGAGGGACATTGACCACTACACAGCTTCAGTATTTGGCACACTGATAGTTAACTGCACCCGCCAAAGGATTCTGAGCAGAGATTTGGGCACTGGCACTCATACATTTACAAATTAACCACAGGTTACAGTTTTGTTGGTTGTTTTAGCCAAGTTTAGCCCGCTGCCATACTTGCTGTGGAAAATTACCGACAGTTTGAGTTTGCTACCATAGCACAAGACAATTGTACCTTAAAGTGGTTGTGACCTCACTCTCCGAAGAAAGCTTTGGTGGAAATTGCATCCATTGACTTTGAAGGACAGTACAATAAGTACAATATCTGGCAACTTATAAAATAACTGAAACCATACCACCACAGGGAGCACATCTATTAATTGACCACAAAGTTTGTACACTAAATATTAGTGTTTACCAGCATGTCAGTTACACTGTGCTCAGTTATTTGACCAGCCACCACCCCTTCCAAAGAGGTACTCTACAATGCTAAAACCAACAAATTTAGTGGTGAAATTGCTACTGCATACAAAATTCACCAATGTTGTCTTAGCTATCATTCACCTTCGCAGACTGAATGCCGGAGTCTGTGGTGTCCCCAGGGCTGTCCAGCCTTGTGCAGACCACTAAAACAGGTGCCCATACTGCCAGGAGAATGAGTGGCACATTTTTTTAGATATTGAGTTCTCATGTAAATCAGGCTTTTATCTTACGTGGCAGATACTTCAATTATTTTTATTGTCTGGATGATAAAATCTTTATTGGAGTAGGCAATTTCTATTTGAGGCATGAGTTGTATAAATTGTCATTAACATGATATGTGCACTGGGTTTCCATTCAGACAGCTTGTGTGCCACTGTCGTTATGTGAATACATTTTAAATTGCTTATTTCATATGTATTTCCTTGATCTGTTGTTGAAAGTTTGTGTGGAATATTACGTGAAATTCAGTTTGAGGGATTCATGGATTAATAGTGAGGCCTGGTGAGTCTTGTAGTAAAAATTATTTGTGCACTCTTTGGGGTCTGTGCACTTTAGGTCTCTCATACAGACACCTTTGAGCTGCCTGATGCTAAATATTTAGAGGGCTTTCAGTCAGCCCTGTGTTTACCATTAGTTGACTTGCATGTCAGTCTGGTTTCCTTGCATCGTATTGTCTCCCTCTTCTTTTGTTCATCCCTTGCCTGGTGCATAGGTTCTTTACCATCCTTTTTACTGGATGATTGCATCCTTCCAGGGCTCCATACCAGGACCTGTTTTTTACTTTTGTTTTCAGTGCTCCATTGTTGTGTAAGTGTTTTATTTCTACGTTTTCCGTGTGTAGCTTTCCTCTAACATAAATGCTTAATTTGTAAGAAAAATAAGTGCCAGGACCCAAAATATTCAGGAGGCTACTGCGGCTTGCACAACCTGATGCCCCTGCTAGCGACTGCTTAACACCAGTGCCACTGTTGCCTATTACAACAAATGTGGCAATCTGGATAATTCCATGCAACACAAGCTTGTAAGAATGGTTTGGATGAGAATATTTTATTATAATTTAAAACAAAAAAAAATACTAGGCAGATGTGCTCTGCTAAAAAAAAATGGCAGAGTGCTGGTGTTGTTAAATACATACCGGCACAAATTAAGCACTTTTAACATCCCTGATGCCCCTTTGCTCTTCGTGTTGTTCACCTATTACTGCAAGCTTGCCCACTGCCTTCCCCACCTAGTATTTTTTGTACCCCCTACCACGCTCCTATGTTGCTTCCCTGCCGTCCTGCTCCATGTTTCTCCTGCTGCAAAGTTGGCTTGCACCTGACACCTACTTTTCTGTGGCCCACGCCCCACCCTCTTGGCTTCCGGCTGCCTCTTTATCATTGCTGAGTCTACTCACATACTTACGACTCCAATATCGGTATCCACCGTCTTGGAATAGTAAATGAAAAGTAAAAAAAAAAAAAAAAAAAAAAAAAGCCCGCCACGTCTCACGTGCACATGCATGCTCATACATACACCATTACGGTGCTGTAGCTTTTTTAATTTTTGCCAATGCGGTTCCTCATTGGCAAACAAACACGTTTTTTTCTTATTTGCTGACGTGGAACAGCATTGACAAAAAAAACATTTAGCAAAGCGAGAAGGTCAGGAAGCGCCTTTGAAATGCGAGACCTAGTTGGCTTTGCCAATGCTTTTTTATTGTGCTGATGCAATGAATGATGCAGAAAAGGAAAAAAAATGTGAAAACTGACATTCAAATTTTCAAAACCTGCCATGCGTGACTTAGCCTTTCATCAAATGAAATGGATAAAATGTGTACCAACGGAAGCTGCGGTGTGATACACATTTGGCAAAAGTGGACAGCTGTCTTGCAAAATGCAAATATCAGTTTAAGACCATCATTAGAGCTAGTTGTGTACGTAGTGGCGCGTAGTGAAACCCTCTTTACGCTGCTTGACACTTCCCGGGATTTTCAAGGTGGAAAGTGCTCAGCTCATTCTCCGCCTTGTTAGGAATCCCGGGCTGCTGCTAGAGCTGTCACTGACAAACACTGGAATGTATTCCAGAACTCAGTGCTGCGGGGCACAGTTTCCTCGCCAGTATTTGTCCTCATTGTCTCACAGCTCGAGCTGACTTTAGTTGTGTTCCAGGTACGGCGAACACTGTTATTTTGCTGGGACCTTTTTCAAAGGTTCTGTTTTCTATTGTTGTGACGTGCAGTTGGCTTCCACCTGGTAAAGATCCGCATGGACAGTAACAAATACAGATCGTTTCCAACGTAGCAAACACACCGAGTACAAAAAGAATCAAGCATTGGGTTAATGAAAGCTCCATGCAGGGGCTTGTCCACTGGAGTGCATCGAGCAACCCCGAGCACAGATGCGTGTTAATCACTAGACAATCTATGACAAGCATTGAGTTACAGATGGAATACCCTCCGGGCTGAACTATACCCTGCACCTGGATGAAAACACATAAATCACAAGCCTTCTGCGAGGAGATTCGTGAAGTGGGTCCGTGTCACAAAGTGCATTACTACTTTATATACATTGCAGGGTGTCCATTCGGTATGCATGGCTATTCCAATGACTGCTACTGTGCAGTTTGGAAGTATTGTTGGTGTGTACATTCCAGAGTGTTTTCTCTGAATAAGGGTGCCATTCCGGTGTCTGTAGTATTTTTGGGCTTTAATACTACACAGGAAATTAACGATGCTGCGGACCCAGGATTTTCACCAGTGCTACTATAGCTAGTTCTGCAGCTCAGACTGGGACTAGGTCCTGAGTACGAGGTGGCCAGATTTAGATGCAGAGATACTGGAGTCCGAAATTCAAATTACCAGTCCTTATTTCTGCAGCATCCGCGCCATAGTCTGGCCATTTAAAATTTTCCCCCACGAAATGGGGAATAACTGCTCCGACCTGGAGTTGCAGGGTGATTTACTGAGCAATTTGTCACAATTTTTTCAACAACAAAAAAAAGAAAAATGCTGACAGCGAGCAGGCAGAAAGTGACAGCTGGAGCGCTGGTGTGGGCGGAGGGCTGTTTTTGAAAGAGGAAGGGACCAAGGACATGTGCCTAGGAATGTTACGGGCAGTGCTGCTGGCCGCATCCTCTGCCTTACAGTGTCAGACACAGGCCTGGTTACACGGGGCCCGAAATTATCAGCTCTGGAGTGAGGGGCTGAATGCAGTCATCTCGCTTTTCCCCTGTTCAGACTTTTAAATCCATCGAGTTTACATTATTTACCTAAACAAAATCTTTCAGTTACAAACTTGGGACATTTGTGGATGGAAAAATTCTGAAAAGTGCCCACACTTTACAATACAAATTCGGGAGCAATATCTCGGAGAACTCAAATCGGTATGACAGGGACACTCAGAATAAGCGATTACTAATTTTACAAACATTTCTCAGTACCTTGTGCTGCATATAAAATAAATAATTTAAACTTGTACTTAAATATTTCAATAAATATTTTTCAACTCCTATAAACTGAGAATGGTTGATCACTTGCTTAGGGCATTACCTTTTTACATAAACGCGCTGCACGTTTCATTTGCGCTCAATGCAGTGAATAGCGAGGTAAAAGTGTCTTGTACAAATGGAACACTTTCTTTCAACTAAGTGATGGCATCGCGATTATCATTTTCATAAATATAACACTCATTTCATATGCAGACTTTATTAAAGTTGAACTTCGTTCAACCTTTAGCCCCTCTCACCTCACTCCAGCGCCTACAAAGTACTGCAAGTGAGGGCTGGGGAAGGGTTGAATACTCTGTCAAGCTATTGTGTGGGAGGGAGGTAGCTTCCCACCTCGCTATAGCCGACTAATGGCTACCTTTCTAGAGGCAAGAAGTGGATTACCTCCCTCGTTTCAGGGAAAATGTGTCAAGTGGGCTGTGCCCTTGAAAGCAAGCACAACTTAAGTCTGAGGGTGCTAACTTAACACATTCTTAATCACAGTGTCATGATATAAAACAGTGGGGCCCACCTGCACAATGTGAACAAGAGGCCCCTGATAGCTGGCCAGACCTTAATAAGTAAATTTACAAGGGGAGGCAAATAGGTCAATGAACCTTTTGACCAATGCTTGAGATATTTCCACCACAAAGACCCAATACTAACGGTGATCAATAACCAATTTGCCAATTTTAACAATAATCAACATTAGTAATCATTAAGAGTCAGTGCATCAACAACCACGTGGGCAATTTTTGAGCACAAAGTGCCACACACATGTGAAGTTTGACAAATTCCCTACTCTCACACTGCGGAGTATGCACACTCCTTCTACAAATTCATTTGGAGTATGCAAATTCCCTAAACTCTCACAAACATCACAATTCACCTGCGATTTGCATAAGCTGTACAAGCGCAATCCCTACTTCATTCACACTATCACTAGACTTTGAGAACATCCTCAAACATCATCAAACAACCATGGACAGGCTCCAAGATTCTAGGAAAGTCATTTCTGGACTTAGGGGAACCTTTTACCTCCAAATAACATAATTGAAAAATAAAATCCAAATCTCAGTAATAATGAACTCTCAAAAGGCCAAATCATCAAGCTACTACCATCTCTGGGAACACCTATGATGGGCTCTGAGGGAGATGAACCATCAAGCTGTTACTATCTCTGTGAATACCTGTTATTCTATACCAGACGTCTATGATGTGCTCCAAGGGGACAAACCATCCATCTCTGCTACCATCTCTCATATCTCGTCAGACCTTAACAAGTAAATTGCATTGAGTGAGGACAGGTGCAGCCCTTTTAGGTGTTAATTTCAGCTCCTCCCTCCCCACTCTATCCCAATCATCGTGATCACACTTTCAAATGAGTGCATTATTTTTCCTACGTTATTTCATTTTGTAGGCAAATCCATTACTCAAAGTACATGAATATTCATTAATATTGTTATTAGTACACCTGCTTTAGCATTCCCTCCTCTGATGACTAAATGTGTCATCACACTAAATCTTCCCTCACAAATTTTTGCATCAGCTAAAATTCTGTCATTTCAAACCCTTCATATCTTTGTTCCCTTTTCAAATTTTCGTGAAACAATTTTTCCCTTTTCTCCTTTTTCCCTCCTCTTATTATTCTTTGCTTAATTCAATTAATTTTTTTTGCACAATTTACATATTCCCCAAATTCCAATGAAGCAAACCACAATAATCAATATTCCCTGTATTATTTTTAAAAACATCCCATTCCAAATGTTGCTGAGCCAATTTCCCACTGAAGCAAAACGTTCACCAACTTTCTCCCAAACTCCTTGTTCTTTCAAATCTTTTAAGTCACTACTTTCATTAGTCAGACTAGTGAGTAAGCTCCTAATTTCGTTACTATTATCAGGAATGAATGAACAACAATGCCTAGAATTAAGCATTCTACAAACTCCGCCATCCTTTGCTGAAAGAATGTCTAAAGCAAGACGATTCTGAAGAGTCATAGCTCTTTCAGCAGCTAATTCAGTATCTATCAGGAGTATGGCTCCTGAAAAATTTGTCAGCATGTTATCCACAATAGTAGACAACTTTCGAATCTTTATTGAATTTAGAATAACTCCCACTGAAGGAATTATTGCTCCAAATATATCTCACGATACCAGAAGGAGACTCCCTCCTCTGTCTAATATGATGAAATTCAGTCAGCTTTGGAAACCTCTTCAAGTCATCCATTTGAAAAATCTTTGGGAAAACTATTCCCAAATAACATGTCCCATACCTTCCTCTTGGAAGACGGTAATAAGCATTAGGACCACAGATGTAATATATCCCAGGAATTGCTGGATCCTGCCCATTCAACATAAATGTCCATTTACTCTGGAACAAAAACACATGTCTGCATTCACTCGTTCCCACAAATAAAGTGTCAGTGCGTGGTTTAGGCCTATATTCACAGTTTCCCTATGTGTTGCGCATCTTAAGCTAACTTCCCCTGTGTTTCTATTGCACTATTAGCATAATCATTCTTGTAATTCCTTTTCTCTAAACCTTTTTTCTATCCTCTCCTTCAATGCCTTTCTTCTGTCATCTGTGTGATCTAAGAAGCTTTTCTTTAAAGGTATAAGCAAGTATGTCAGGTTATTGCAGTGGGCTAAAGCTGTGCCAAATGTTAATGTAGGCTCAAAGAATCCTCTAACGAATACTATGTCATTATCTTTAGCTACTCTACTCAAATACCTAATTATAGGGATAAATGAAAACACCATGTCATAATTGGAGTAAAAGTACTGGATGTACTCTTGGTTATAGAATCTTGTTAGTAACAGACTACAACTAATCCCATACGCTAGGGGCAAACTGATAAGTAACTCCTTCTTGAACTGATGAAGGGATATGCGTACACACAAAGCAATTCTTTGCATCCATCATCTCAAAAATACTCAATAAGCGGTGGAAGATATTAGAAGAAAGTTCCCCATTTGCATTAGAACCTTCATGCAGATACTTCTCATCTAACCTAAATTTCTCTATTGGTGTTAGTGCAGTAGTTATTCCAAAAGCAGAAGCATGATTGGCTTCCCTTTTGTCAAGAACGGTCATTTCCACAATCAATACCACAAACAATATCCCACATACAATCGCCAAACTAATACTCAGAGCACCTATTTTTCCTACCCTGCTGGCTAATGTTACTCATGATCTGTAAAGAATCAGAAAGCAGAAGAAAGTTTTTAGAAAACTACAGCAAATCAAAAAAAAATCTATTTTCAGCAGTTATTTAGAGTTCCCAGTCCCTCTTCCAGCATCCTTTGTCAAAATCGGTTTAACAGCTTATCAAAATCAGGTTTCAAAAGTCAAATCAGGTTATCAAAGTCTTTTCTGGTTACTTTCAGTAGTCTCTCTCTCATAAAAATTTTCTCAACAGTTCAGTTCATTAGCTTCCTTCAAGTGCCAAAATATTGACCAGGAATGTCTTGATCAAAACAAAAAGATAAAAACACTCTTTGACATTCGCTTGTAGTTGCATACGCCCATTCAGGACCTGCGTATCTTCGACTTGCTATTCTCTTTCTTTTCAACTTTAGATCTCCTAGCAACTCTCCTTCACTCAGATCTTCTCTCCTTGTTGTGTCTACTTCTTCCTCTATTGTTGTTTCAACAACTGCTTCCTTTCTTTTTTCTTGTGACTCCGGCCACTTATCTCCTTTCAGTGGACCCTTTGTCAGTGCACTCTTCAATGTTATACTTGTGACTTCTTCTTGCTTTGTGGTGTTTTGTCTTGACGGACCTGCAACTGATTCAGGAAGAGTTAGATCATACTGGCTTTGATCTACCTCAACTCCTTCCCCCTCAGGGTCTGGCAATTGCTCTGTTTGTCTCCCAAGATCATATAGATCATCTACTTTTTGAGATAGGCTCACTGTCACCACCTTGGATGTTTTCTCTTTTGTCTCTCATACGAATGACTGAACCATCCTCAATGGGCTCAGTTCCGGTCTAAGTTCTTCTTTCTTTTCCTTCCGGCTCTGAGGCTTGTTCTGTCTTTGTTGGTACTTTCAACAACTCTTCTTCATGGTCCAGTGGACATGTCACTTTCTTTGTGTGGCTGGTGTAGATCCAATTCGGAACTCCAGTGCACTGCACAGCTGTGGTAGTCATCATAACAATCTGGAAAGGACCTTTCCAACGAGGCTCCAAACATGTTTTCCTCACATGCTTCCGGAACATGAGTCAGTCCCCAGCTCTCAGATTGTGCCCTGGGTCATGGATTGGTGGCAGTGTGGTGGCTTCCACCTGCTGAGAGAAAGAGCAAACCACATCAGCCAGACCTTTGCAGTAGTCCAACACCATATCATCTGTAATGTTGACAAGTGCATTTGCAGGCACCACCGGCAACCTCATGGCTCAACTAATAAGAATCTAATGCAGCAACAATCCTGTCTTCCTGTCAGGTGTGTTTTTCATTGTCAACAGAACTAATGGCAATGCATCAGGCCATTTCAAATTTGTGGACGCTCACATCTTTGCAACTCTTGACTTCAAGGTACCATTAATCTGTTCCACCAGTCCTGATGCTTTAGGGTGGTAACCACACTGCAACTTCTGCTCAATGTTCAATGCTGCACACAGTAATTTAATTGCTTCATTGTTGAAGTGACTTCCCCTAAACCCAAAATGTGGTATCAGTTCCCTAAGCAGTAGTTTCACTACTGTGGGACTGTCATTTCTCAGTGTAGGGTACGCTTCAATCCAGTGACTATAGATGCAAACAATCGCCAACACACATCTCAAAACTCCACACAAAGGCATTTCAATAAAATCCAATTACATTCTGCTGAATGGAACTCCTCCTCTTCCAATGTGGCTCAAATTAACCACTGTCACTTTTCCAGCGTTCATTTGACGGCATATGACACAACAATGGCAAACCTCAGATTGAACCATTCATGTTGGAACAGACGAATCATGACATCCCTCCCAATATGTGCTTGACCATGATAATACCTAGCCATTTGAGACAACAGACTATTAGGCAAAACCATTTTAACCTCTTCTGAAACCCACAATCCATCTTGCCTTTGTACACATTGCATTTTGCTCCATGAACGTTTTTCCTCCCTGCCAAAATTACTCTATAACATTTTCAACTCTTCCATTGTATCAATTATTTTTAATGCATAATTTGAACATGTTTCATATTTTTCAGGCAACAGTTCCCATTTATCTTTGAACGATATACAGTTCAATGCACAAAACCTTGTGACTTGATCCGCATATCCATTACCTATTGACACAAAGTCCTGTGACTTCAGATGTGCACTGCATTTCACTGCAGCAATTTCTTCAGGCATTTGGATACCATGCAACAATTTTTAAATTCTCTCTCCGTTTCTCAGTGGCGAAGCAGAAGAGGTCATGAAACCTCTCTGTGACCACAACTGGTGCAAATCATGGACTATTCCAAATCCATATTGGCTCTTTGTATAGATTGTAACTCTCAGCCGAGCAGATATATGGCATGCTTTAGTAAGGGCTACCAGTTCCGATACTTGGGCAGAATACACTCCTTGAAGCCAGTGCACTTCCAGGATACCAGAAATTGTGCATACGGCATATCCTGCTCTCAGTGTCCCTGTATTGTCTCTCAGATAAGAACCATCAACGAAGATCATTTGGTCATTCACTTCCAATCGAGTATCTCTAATATCAGGTCTTGGTTTTGTGCACAAGTTGGTTACTTCAAGACAATCATGCTCAGTGTCTAACTTCTCAATTTCAACATTTTCATTTGGAAGTAAGGTTGCCTGGTTCAGCACTATACTTCTTTTCAATGACACATTTGGTGAACCTAAAATACTAGTTTCATAATGGGTCAATCTTGCACTGGTTAAATATTGAGAACTTCAACTGAGTGAGGGGCCATAACTGTTAAAGGATGTCCCATCACAATACCTTCACACTGTGTGAGGCTCTGTCCAACTGCTGCAACTGCATGCAAACCACCTGCTAAGACTGCTGCTAGTGGGTCCAAAGTAGCTGAAAAATATGCTACTGGGCGGTTTACACCTCCATGGACCTGTGTCAAGACAGACAAAGTAAATGCATCACATTCATGACAAAACAATGTGAAAGGTTTCGTGTAATCAGGCATACCCAAAGCCGGAGCTTTGCTCATACTCTCTCTCAACTCAGAGAATTCCTTCATACCAGCCTCGTCTAACACTATGGGATCTGTGACTTCTTTGTGGGTCAGCTTCTGCAATGGCCTCGAAATGACTGAAAAATTGGGGATTCATTGGCGACAATAGCCTACCATCCCTAAGAACATCCGGACATCTCTCTGGGTAGTTGGTGGATTCATTTGCAATATTGTTGTGAACCTTTCTTTGGATAATTACCTTAATCCTTTCTCAGCCTGATGACCCAAGTATTTCACTTCTTTCTGACAGTACTGCAATTTAAGTGGTGACACTTTATGACCATTCTTTCCCAAATAGTTCAACAGGGCAATCGTGTCATATTTGCACTCGTCCCATGTTTTAGAGGCAATCAACAAGTCATCAATGTACTGTACCATGGTCAATTGGAAAGGCAATTCCAATGACTCCAAATTCTTTTTCAAGATCTGATTGAATATGGAAGGTTATTATGAAAACCCTTGAGGAATTCAACACCAACAATAAACTCGATCCAGAAATTTGAAACAAAAGAGAAATTGGCTGTCCTCAGGAAGAGGCACAGAAAAGAAAGCTTGTGACAGGTCAATAACAGTGAACCACTCAGCATTCCATTGAATCTGGAACATTATCACAGCTGGATTGGGTAGAACGGGGCAACATTTGATCACAGTATCGTTTATTTTTCTCAGATTCTGGACAATTCAGACTTCCCCACAGGGCTTTTTGAATCCCATTATCAGTGAAATACATGGGCTGCTCAGCACTTCTTTCAAAACCCATTGCTTCACAAATTCTGCAATTATTTGGGTGACATTTATAAGAACATCTTGTGGCATGTGGGAGTGGGGAATCTGAGGAAAAACTGCATTCAGCTTCACGGAAACGCTAACTGGCTCAACTACATTTATCAGACCTATCTCTTTCTCTTTCAGATCCCACACGTTCTCCTTAACCTTTCCCTGTAAATCAGGGTGAATCTCCTTCACTGTGAACACTGGAAAGAAATTAATCAGAGGATATTCCTCATCTACTGACTCACATTCTGTCTCTCTGGCTTGGTCCTCTTCCTCATTGCTATTTGTCTGAATTTCAATTCCATCATTTGAACAGGTAATCGAGCACCTTGTTTTACACAGAAAGTTTCTTCCCAGTAGGGATACCGCCCTTGAATCACAGACTACGAATTTGTGCATTCCTTGAAAGTTGTCAGTCTCAACCTGAACTGGTTCTGTAATTGTGTTGGTCAAAAACGTATTTGCTACTCCTACAACCTTGACTGTCTCTCCTGAAAGTGGCACATTTGGAATTTCTGCACTTCTCACTGTTGAGCATGTAGCCCCTGTGTCAACTAAGAATGAAACTCTGTGACCCATGACTTCTCCCTTCACATAGGGACCTCTCTGATCTACTTATAAGGAAGCGGCAAGCATACATTCTTCTTCTTCCGAACTCTCACTCATCCAATCGTTTTTCCCAATCTCACTGTGTAATGGGAATTGGTGTACTGCGTTATTACTTTGGTTAAGCCTCTGACCCGTGACCTGTTGAGGAAGCATCACCTGCTGCTGTTCCATTGGGGCTTGACGTATTTGGATTTGCTGTCTAGGTACCATGGGAACCTGCTGTTGCATCGGCTGCATCTGTGTCATTTGTACACGTGGCATTTGCATCTGCTGCACAGGTTGAAAAAACTTGTATTTGGTTTACATTTTTCAGGAAACTCAGGTTATGAGCTCTCATTCTCGGTCATCTCATGTTCTGAAATTAATTGATATCATTACTTTGCTGAACACCTTTCTGCACCATCAGACACTCCCGCTTCCAACATCCGCAAGCATGACAAGGCAACAATTTCTTCATTACTTGCACATCATTCTGAACCACTGCAGTATTTATGTCTGGATCACGGTTTACATGACCACTGCAACCTCTACCTCTCGTCTCATTTTTCCCGGCTACTACTGTGGTAGCTGCTGAGGAAAATTTCCCTGCATCCCTGTTTATGCAGCATTAATCTGCATCACCATCGCCCTCTCTTTCAACTTTCTATGCTTCAATTTGATCTCATCACTATAGCATTTTGCGTACTGCAACACTTCATCAATCGGCTTTGCTTGCCAGCAAATCAAATGACTCTTAATCACTTGACTAATTTCAGGTCTCAATCCTTCCACAAACCTGAACACAAAATGAATCATGTCTTTCAGCTCTATTGTTTCTGTACCAGTGTAATGCTTGAACGCCTGTAACAATATTTCATAGCATGCATGTATCGACTCTTTAGCTTTCTGAGCTGTCCTATCAATTCTCTGCCAATCAAAGTTTTGGGGCGAAATTCTCATCTTCAGGAATTCGATCACCTTGTAATATTATTTCATTACCTCAGGAGTTGGAACATCTGTAAATTTGTCTCTCTCTCTCTGGTTCTCTTGTTGGACAATCTATACTCCTTTTACACTCCGTCCACAGATCAGTTGGAAGTACTATTTCTAATAGTGTTCAAGGTCTCCCAAAGACACTTTGCAAGTTTCACCAACTTGTCGGTCTGCCGGTACCAATCCACTGGCTTCTCTCTCAATTTGGGATAATCATTTGTAAATGACAGAATGTCACTCCTCCATGGGACATGAACAAAATTCCCTCCCGGAATCTCTCTCATTGTTTACATTTTTATGGGGTCCCTAGCCTGCTGCACATTTGCAGTCAACTCCACAGAATCTCCTTTTCTCTTATCTCTTTTCTTTACCCCTCTGCCTTTCCATTTGTCTAATGCTCCCCAAAGCTGGGCACTTTGAAGCAATTCCCTAAGGTGTGCTTTCATTCCGGCAGATCTCATGTGTTCAAATTTTTTAGTCTCAAAATCTAACCTGTAACTCCTTTTTAGATGCTTCTTTTTATCTATGTCTATGCCGTATTTCTCTGCCAGGTCTGCTAGTTTCTGATGCACATTGCTCACTTCCCTTATAATTTTTGGGCACAGATATCTCAATTCTGCTTCTGTGTAGGATTCTAACCTGTTCACACCCCTAGTTCCCTCTATGAGCTCACCCATTTCCATGCTTAGTCTAGTGTAATTCAAGTACCCCTCTCCCTTTGGGGCACTCTGCGGGGTATTCAGTTTGTCTAACCATTCAGTCAATTGCTGGGCTGTTAAGCCTTGCAATGAAATGTTATTAGCCTGTGGCACCTACCGCACAACTGTATTTGGGGTCCTTGGTGTCAATAAGTTCAAGCTCTAACTAACATTTGACTCTATCACGGCGTCCTAAGGAACTCCGAATGGGCTAAGGTCTAGCAGCGATCTTGAACCATCAAAAGTCTGTCTCACTGGAGAGATTATTCGAGTGTTCTCATTATGCCCTCCCCCTATTGCATTCTGTGTCATTACACCCTGTTCACATTCACTGGGTTTCTGTTGTGCATACAAGGGTACGGCCGGACCACAATTAATAGGCAAAGATATAGCATCTGGGGTTGGTGTGGTACTTAAATTCTGTGGGAGAGTAACTCCCATGTTCTGATTCATCATTGGAGACATATCTGATTGTGTCCCTGTCACTGGAGTGTATTTCGGCATTACCTGTGGCTGCACTTGAGGCAGTAAGAGTGGAGTTGGCTCCGTCTGAACCAACATCAGTCTTGGATAAACCTGTTCCGTAGGCACCATTACGTTTGTGGCAGTTTTCACAATGGGCATATCAGGGTCAATTCTCCAGACCTTTGGCTATGGCACCTGACTCTGTACTACTTGAGTAATAGGTGTATTAATACTACTCTGCATCGGAGTCTCTGACCCATTAATCTGTGCCGGAGCTGAAGGATCAGCAATGGTACTTGAACCACTCTCATGGGCTGCATATGGTGGTGGACGATTTCTCTATAACTGTGTAAAAAACTCATCATCATCTGACTCTTCCTCCATTGTCGAAGATTTTGTAGCCTCTCCATTCTCTGAAGGGCTTCTGTTTGTTTTCCTAGTAGCTTTCCTTCCTTCCTTCCTTGTCATTTTCGTGGGTGATTGCTGGAAATAGCTTAATCCATTGTAATGTCTGAGTTCTCCAAAATTTCTGTTCATGATCCCATCTAGCCTTCGCTAGCATCTTTTCTGCCTTTCTCATTCTCCTCTTGAATTTCTGTTGCTGCTGCTGTTTGGCTACTAGCTCCCAGATCACTAATGCCTCAAACTGTGATGGTCTCAGAGGGGATTTCAGTTCATACAGCACCCTCCTCAGATTCTCTAATCTCCTCCAATTAAATGTCCCATTTGTAGGAAACGCGAAACTCCCATCTTTCTCTGTCGCTTTGCACCATTGCTTTAGCCAAAGACATGGTGTGACACCCTTTTCTTCCATTACAATGTAAGCAGGTGTACCTTCTGGGGGTGTAATCTCCCCTATACTCATTGTAATGTACGTATCTGCCCTTAAAGCACTCTTTAAAGCTTTGAAAAATTTCATATTTTCGACCTTTTTGTTATTCACAATCAAATCAGGAAGTGACTTTTAATCCCAGAATTCTCTTCACTCGCTTTCTCAACCGATTGCACTTCACGGACAGCTGCCAATCAGTGCACAATCCTTCTCACTAACCAACCTATCCCAGGGCGGCTCCAATGACATCACACTCACACGTACTGCGGCTAAAAGTCTTGCGGCTTGCCCTCCTACTCTCAGATTCACATGAAACTAATGCAATAGATTGTGAGCACTAATCAAAAACAAAAAACAAATTTGCTGGTTTACTACAGGTAAGGTAACACAATTGCTTCAGAAGCCTTACGCATTTTTCACTCACAGTTTTTCCCGGTCTTACTGCTACTTTCTCTTTCTCAGCTTCCCTAAATCGCAAGCACAATTCGACCCGCAAATTTTACTCTCAACTGACCAGTGGGTCTGTCCTGATGCACATAGGACTCGCCAAATCTCAGTCGAAAAATTATTTCACTCACTTTGACTCACACTCTGACTTGTCGGCCATGCCCGGTCGGCCTACTAAACCAGACAAATTACAACAGAAAACAAGCGTCTCATACACTTTTCAATATACTCCGGAGTCTTAGACCATGCAGGGTCTGTACATCAACAACCACATGGACAATTTTTTAGCACAAAGCGCCACACACATGTGAAGTATGCACACTCCTTCCACAAATTCATTTGGAGCACGCAAACTCCCTAAACCCTCACAAACATCACAATTCACTTGCGATTTGCATAAGCTATGAAAGTGCAATCCCTACTTCATTCACACTATCACTAGACCGTGAGAACATCCTCAAACATCATCAAACAACCATGGACAGGCTCCAAGATTCTAGGACAGTCATTTCTGGACGTAGGGGACATTTTACCTCCAAATAACATCATTGAAAAATAAATCCAAATCTCAGTAATAATGAACTCTCAAAAGACCAAATCATCAAGCTACTACCATCTCTGGGAACACCTATGATGGGCTCTTAGGGAGATGAACCATCAAGCTGTTACTATCTCTGTGAATATCTGTTATTCTATACCGGACATCTATGATATGCTCCCAAGGGGACAAACCATCAATCTCTGCTACCATCTCTGATAGTGCGTCAGACCTTAACAAGTACATTTAGAAGGGGACATGAATAGGTTGATGAACCTTTTGATCAACGCTTGAGATGTTCCCACCACAAAGACCCAATACCAACACTGATCAATAAACAGTTTGTCAATTTCAACAATAATTAATAACATTAGTAATCATTAAAAGTCAGTAATTGACATACCATGACCTTGCGGTCATGAATAGCCACACTTTTATGTAAAAGTTAGAATGTTTATTTCCCTATATTAACAATGCTAATGTCATGTAGGTCAATCTCAGAATCAAATGATAAACATACAGGAACAATAACGGCTGTCCAAATCTGTGAAAGAAATGCAATCTAATCAAGGCTTGAGCTACTATACATTCTAATATCACAGTGCAAATTAATAGCAAGAATAATTGCGGAAACGTTATCACATACATTTAGTTTCAGACCAGAAAGACATCAGTTGTTATTCCCTATATCGAATTTCATTAGTGAGAACCTTAACTAACACCTGATTCAAATAAGTATGTTGAGCTTCATGCAAAACAATTTAGTCAACACAAATTTGGAAACCGGCTAACTATGGTTCTATCAAAATATTGTGGTGGGTACCTAGAAAGGAAAGCAAGTAGACAATAATAATCAACATTCTATTTCATAATACCTATCCTCAGTATGGATCAGCAAGCAGTGTCGGTCTTCGGCCTCAGGACATCAGTCTGGTCAGTGCAAAGTCTTTAAGCAGTTCGAAAGTCTAGAGGGAAACCCTCAAGAAGAATGGGGAGAATGGCACGTCTCCTCTCAGTGCAGTCCAGCTAAGTTAGAATCCCTAAAACTACTTCCCAAGTCCCTATTGGTCAAGGGATCGCTTGTTCACACTTTGTCTAATAAAACTAAAATATCAAATCTATAACTTCTACTAGTGCACAGTTCACATGTCGCTGATTTGCTGCTCTTGTAATGTCGTCATCATCCGGATCGTCAGGTAACAATATTGTTGCAGCTTATACTCCAGTCAGTGTCTCCATTGTTCTTAGTCTTTCACACATTACACACATGTTGTTACAATTAGTAAGAACAGCATCTTCTAGCAAGCGGTTCTCATGAGAGAGACTCTTAGCTATGAGAACATTTGGTCAGCACAGTGGAAAATCACAGTTTGATTCTCTAAGAAACGTGCAAGAAATGCAACTTGACACGAAGCTGTGCAACTAGACCAAGACCTCAGCTAAGTTAAGGTTTTCAATCAATAAAGCAATTACATAATGCATAACCCTTAATATGACGTACTACTACATTAATCAAAAATATGCCCAACATTTCATATTAATAAGCCATTAATAAGTACACTTTGGGAACATTGGTGGCCACTCATTATGATCACACTTACAAATGTGTGCACTATTTTTCCTACGTTATTTCATTTTCTAGGCAAATCCATTACTCAAAGTACATGAATATTCATTAATATTTTTATTAGAACACCTGCTTTAGCATCCCTGAGCCATCCATATCTCACAGATATTCATTGGCCTTGAGTTGAATGGGGGCCTTCTGATTAGTTTGGGGGTCCTAGAGTGCTAGGGGCCCTCTGCCTGCACCTCAGGAGCTGCAGGGGACTGTATTACACCCTGCTTAGCTATTGTCATGGAAAAGAAAAGAAGGGTCAATCGGCACATCATTCACAAGACTGCATTAGATAGACTTGCACAAGTAACAGGATGCAAGTCACAAAATCAACATTAAATAAGCAAGAGTTTTTCTCTGACTCCTGGATGGTCTTCCATATGTCATTGCAATGAGTGTGGTTATATTAGGTTATTTGAAGCAATGTTATGTTATGCAATGCTTTATAATTCCATGTGTTGTCATGTTGTGACGTCATGGCATGCCATGTCATTTGATATAATTTGTTATGTTATATGATATCATGTTATGCCATTTCATAAGTTACACTATGTGATGTGATGTCATGGTAAGTAAAATTGCTTGGTATTTGGAAGCACAGCACACACTCATAGGGTTCACAGCATTTATGAGACTGACACCCAATTAGAGAAGGTATTAAATATAACCTGTATAAATTATGAAAATGTAACCAGAGGACTGAACCAACCATGCCAGGGATGGGACATTTTAGGTCTGGAGATGACCAAGAACTTTGGCTTTACAAAAAAGTATATGTGTAATATCTGTATTTAAAGGGGCTTTCAGCCAGCTCTCTTTCAGACATTGGTCTGTTGTTGTGTCATTCACATTTTGCTTACGTCTGTTACAGCATTTAGCAGTGGGCCAGCCTACTTCATCCACTGATCAATTTCACTTTGTGGGACTGCATTTTGCTCTTTTACAAAGAACATAGCCACGAGAAAGGTAGTTCCCTTCAGTATCAGTTATTTTATTTGTACTCAATTTTTACTTCAGTGCTGTCTTTGTGCTTAGAACCTGATGTGATAGCAGGGCACTTTCTATCAGCTCTTCACAGCAAAGGACATCTTTATCAGTTCCCGTCTCTGTTAATAACGTTGTCAGTTCTTTACGGAGCTGCCTTTGTTTTTCTGAGTGCTGCTATAACAGAGTATTCCAGATGGTGTCCATTTGAAACTATTCTTTATAAATGCATCCTCTTGTTAGAAAGAACACAATGAAATGCATTTATGAAATGCATTTATAACTACACTCATTCTATTTGTGCAAATCTATCTATCTATCTATCTATCTATCTATCTATCTATCTATCTATCTATCTATCTATCTATCTATCTATCTTTGCAAACCTATCTATCTTTTTACCTATTTACCTGTCTGTGCCTCTATTTCCCTGTCTCTGTACATGTCCACCTGTGTTTCTATCTATATCTCTTTCTGTCTGTACATCTATCTATCTATCTATCTATCTATCTATCTATCTATCTATCTATCTATCTATCTATCTATCTATCTATCTATCTATCTATCTATTATTATTTGTACAAACACACATAGTAACACAGTGAAAACACCACAAAGGCACTCAACACCAGTTTAGAATAATAGCCTATATTGGTCTGGGTAAAACAAGACCAGAACGACAAAAATCCAACATACACAAGCAAAGATACACATTTTTAAAGATTAAACTCCCAAGTAGCACTTAGAAATACGACAGCTCAAACTGGGGCTACAACTGCATTGTTGACAGAGTAATTCCCAACAAGTCAATGCCACTTGCGAGGATGGTGGTACCAGTCACGAAGTCGCACAGATCCCCAGGTACAGTAGCTTTGTTAACAAGGAAAACAAGCCAGGGCATGGAGTCAGGGAGGTGAGGTGTTGCTGGATCCGGTGCAGCGTCAGTTCCTTACTGCAGAGCAGGGAGGGTGATGCAGCATCGGTGTGAGGCATCATTTCCTGACGATCCGGCAGGGTCGATGAATCTGGTGGGTCAAGATGCATTGGACAACTTCATGGGGTCACGGTCACGGCACTGGGATACAGGTGCAGCAGCGGAGTCGGCTGTCACGGACATCGGTGACACAGCACTCAGGACTCACAAAGTTATGGGACATCAGCGGGGCTGCAGCGGCATCTGGCCTGCGATGTGAGCCAGGGTCATTGCACTCCAGTGGGAACAACAGCTTTGTGTTGCAGGCAGCAGCCCAGAGTCATGCAGGGGTGCTGGTTCTGGAGTTGTGTCGAGTCGGTGTGCCTGGATCTTCTTCTTTCTCAACAGAACTCACTTCCAAGGGCCCAGGAACTGGATTGGCACCACTTGGCAAGTCAGGGTCTTCAGCACTAGTACCCAGGTGCTGGCAGGTGAAGTCTTTGATGTCCCTGAGACTTCTTAACAGAAGGCAAGCTCAGCCCAAGCCCTTGGAAAAACTTCACAAGCAGGATTTCAGAAAGCAAAGTCCAGACCTTTCCCTGTTAAGCTGAGAAGCAGCAGCAGCAGGCCAGCACAGCACAGCAACAGGCAGAGTGGCAGGTCCCCCTCGAGCATCAAGCTCTTCTCCTTGGCAGAGGTTTCTCTTGATACAGAAATAATTTAAACATCTGAGGTTTTGGGTCTACTACTTATAATCATTTCTGCCTTTGAAGTAGGCAAACTCTGCCTGTCTCTGTTGTTCACCAGATCCTGCTGTGCCCAGCCCTGGCCCCAGACACACACCAGGGGGTTGGAGATTGCATTGTGTGAGGACAGGTACAGCCCTTTTAGGTGTAAGTGTCAGCTCCTCCCTCCCCACTCTATCCCAAGAGACTCATCAGGATATGCAGGACACTTCTCAGCTCCCTTTGTGTCACTGTCTAGAGGGAATTCACAAACAGCCCAACTGTCATTCTAACCCAGACATGGATTCCACAGGCAGGCAGAGGCACAGGATGTTTAGGGAAGAAAATGCCCACTTTATAAAGGTGGTGTTTTCAAACAGACAATCTAAAAACCAACTCTACCAAAATATTTATTTTTAAATTGTGAGTTCAGAGACTCCAAACTGGCACAATAAGTAGCATTAGTGCAGTGACACTATCAGATGACAACTGTAGGTCATCCTGAGCCACTACTACAAACATCTCAATCCCATTATATTGAGTCAGAAACTAACGTATAGGTGGTTGGTGCACTTGATTGTTTGATTAAACGGACATCATTGTATAGAATTTATCATCTGCTGGATGCAAACCCAAACTAAAGATGACAATATGACATCCAGTATTTTAACTTGGCAAACCTTTTACAAGAATCTTTAGATTTCTTGTGCGCCCCCACCGCCACTTAAGGACAAGGTGGCGCCAGGGCTCGACAAGTGACTTCAAGGATATTGCATAAAGGGGACTGAAAAAGTTGAGGAGTAGGAATGAAAATTCACAATGTGGGAGCTCAGTGTGTGATAAAAGGGAGTACCAATGACTAACAGTCACTCATACTCAAGTGTAGCTGTTCCATTTTTTACAAGAAAAATCTGCAAGTGATGGTGATATAAAGGAACAATAACAGTCTAAATATTTGTTGGAGCTCATAGTAAGTATACCAGTTAAATTGGCATTTGCAATTTAAATCCCACATCTAGATTCATAGAATCAAGATATATTGAATTTTAGGTAGTGTTGTGCGAAGTAGTAACTTTGCTTAATAATTTTTCAACCGGCTAGCTATGATAGACTGAAACTTCTTAAGTTTAAAGAACTATTTAGCACTGTTATAGTAACAGAAAACCTTTCCTGCTACCACAAATGGTTGAAAGTGATTGTGGGTGTTCTGCCGTCACTTGACGATATTTAAAATTCCTTGCTCAGACCTATCCTCACCACCAGTATTATTTAACTTTTGGTGCATAAAGGGAAAATGGCCATGCATAATTGTCTGCCTCATGCCTTCCATTTTGAATAATAGTCGTAACAATAAAAACACTTCTAATGTTACGCCCCCCAAAAAAAAGCCTTGGCAACAGCGGCAGCTATTCCACTAAGCTGGAGGAGCTTCACCCCACTGCTTAATGCAGTGGACGAATGAGAAAAATAAAATGATAATAACATAATGTTATTATCATTTTCGTTTTTTCTCTGGAGCAGGGTGAAGGCGGGCGGGGCTGAAATGGGCTGGGCTGGAGAAGGGCTATGTGCACATAAGTGTGCATGACGCTTTGGCAAACAGTCATGCACACTTTGCATTTCTCCACCCAGCTGTATTGAACAGCAGAGAAGAGAAAGTGACAGGGCCCTACTTTCTGTCTGAGCGTTGAATCAGGGCACTCAGATCAATCACAACGCTGTTGTCATGCTGTTAACAGCAGCAGCATGATTAGAGGGGAGTCTGGAAGCCTTTTGCTTCCGGGAGTCAGAGGAGGAAGGAGAGGGAACCGTCAATACCAACATTAAGGTATGTTATGTATATATATACATATATATATATACATATATATATATATATATATATATATATATATATATATATATATATATATATATATATATATATATGTATATATATATTTTTTTTTAATACCCCCCACCCCGCCACCCCATTGACATGTGCCCGCCACTGCTTGGCACAGCCAATGAGTCATCCCTTTGGGACATACTGGCTTGGCCAATACGTTTTAGCCCTACTGTATGGCATCCCAAGGCTGTACAACATATCTAATTAAGAAGAAAAAGCCTACTGTGTCAGAGAGTGCTCATACTGAGTAGTTCGCTGGAGGAACTAGAAGCACTGCTTTCTCAGTTTCTCGGTTTATCAGGAAGCACTGATTTAATGTATAGACTCAAACAGCCTGTAAAATAATTTCTTCCATATTCCCCTTCTTCTGCAGCAGGAAGACAGTTGCATTTCCTTTACAGTCTTCATCAAGCAGGAACGATCCTGGTGGAGTTGACAGTGTGATACCTCTTTATTTTTAGGTTTCCATCCAGTGTCAAAGAACATCCTCAGTATCCATCAGTATATTTCACGTCATTGCCATTCTCCTATCAGAAGGGAATCAGGTTTGACCCACCAGATTGCTGCTAGCCTCTTAGGCCAAGCACCCAGTGTCCTGTTCGCAGAAATTGGTCATCTATGCTGATGCAGTGGCTTTTGTTGCTGGTGTTCATCATTCCATTCCTTCCAATCTCCAAATTAATGTCTTAAAAAGGCATTCATTAAGATTCCACTGAATAGTGCTCCATTGGAGTCTCCAGTATAATTATATTAGGTACCTACTTTAAGAAGGAGTCAGGACCATAATGTGCTGAGTTTAGGTTTGATCTTCCGTATTAGTAAAAGGGGAAAGACAAAGAGGGTCTTTGATGTAATGACTAAGGGCCAGATGTACGACCCAGAGTTTTGTGACTCCCAATTTGCGACTCATATGTACAACAGTGTAATTAAATACAATCCAAGGCACTTGTGTAAAGTTAATTGAAAGTCAATATCAATATCCTGTGTGTTCTCCAATTTAACTTGTTTTTATTTTATGCTTTTGAAATCTTCTTCTGACACAAGATCGTGAATCTTCACAAGTTTTATCAACATTTTCTGTTAACACTCCAGCCAGCCAACACGTGTTTTGTCTTGCAAAAAAATATCGCTAGGACTTCATCAAGGCCATCGTCGACGATTTCAAAGCATACACACCTGCACTGGAATGGCGACGTTAACAAGAGAGAATGATGATCCTGGAACTAAGAAGACTATAAACGGGTTTTCTGATGAATTTGGATTATTAATTCTTGGAGATTGCTGAAATGGCCTTGATGAAGTCCTAGCGATTTTTTTTCGCAAGACGAAACACGTGTTGGCTGGCTGGAGTGTTAACAGAAAATTGGCTGAAGTGTTAACAGACATCTTGAGAAAACTGAAATGTTGATAAAAGTTGTGAAGGTTCATGATTTCGTGTCAGAAGAATACTTTAAAAGCATGAAATAAAAACAAGTTGAATCGGAGAACACACAGGATATTGATATTGACTTTTAATTGACTTTAGACAATGCCTTGGACTGTATTTAATTAGTCATTACCCGTTGGGGGAATTTTGGGGGAGTTGGGTGGTTCTTCCCTTCCAGGAGCACCGTATATACTTATGTGCATTTGAGATTTTGGTGAGAAATTGTGAGCGCCATTACCTACAAAACACCCTTCCATATTTTTTGTTGTACAACAGTGTACTTCACACTGTTTGCGATACCCAATGTGGTCGCAAATGACCTACCTCATTAATATTCATGAGGTAGGTCGCAATTTGTGACCCCATTAGGAATGGCTGTGCTCACATGGATGGTGGCCTGCTGGGGACAGCGGACCACTATGTCTAAGACTGCTTTTTAAATAAAGCAGTTTTTTTTTTTTTTTATAAATGCAGCCCATTTTTCTTAAAGGAAAAAGGGATGCATTTCAAAAACAAAAATGAAATGTTTTCTTTTAATTTTTTCAGAGGAGGCAGCTGCTCTGCAAAAATATTTTCACTACCATTCACAAAGAGGAAGGGGTCCCAATGGGATCCCTTCCCGTTTACGAATGGGTTAGCATCAGTTTAAAATTGCTGCTAACTGTGATTGATTTGTGACCGCATTCACGGTCACAAAACAATCATACATCGCACTGCGATCCGCAATTAGGAAGGAAATGCCCCTTCCTAATTGTGACTCGGAAACCTATTTTGTGATTCGGTAAATAGAATCGGGCTGTTTGAGACAAGGAAAAAGCTACGTACATGTGGCCCTAGATTGCTTACCAATAAACTCTATTACTTCCAATCCTACTCGTTATCACCCCACCGCTCATGCCCTACCTTCTCGTTAATGTGAATTCCCAGTGGGTAAAACAGCCATTTTCTGAGCTCTAGGGTGAATCAAGCAAAGGTGCAGAGATCTCTTCTCAGTTTTTTCACAGTGAATTTTTAGAAAATATGTGCGTTGGCACATGTGTGACTGACTTGTATGTTTTGGCAGTCATTGCCTCTGCAGATTTTCTACTTTTCTCCTCTGAGTTAGAACCGCCATCAGATTCGACAGGCTAACTACAATTACAGTCAGACTCATGGAAAAAATGGAAAAGAAACTGAAAAATACAGGATGGAAAATTATAACAAATATCCTGTTTAATATGTAGAACTGCTAGATTTTTCCTAGTGAAAAGGGCATAACAGTAATGCAGCGTAGAAATTCTTAAATCTGTAAAATCATACAATTACAAAAGTAATATAATCTAAAATACTATTAGGTTATCTTTAAAAAAATATATATATATATATATATATATATATATATATATATATTTATATATATATATATATATATATTATCTGAAAGATTGTTAAAGGAATTTGCTCAGGGGATATATGCACAGTATTAAGGCGAAACTGGCAAAAGGACATGGTGACTGATAATCATTTCGCCAATATTAACTTTAGCCTCTTTCTAAAAAACCTGGTGACCATCAAATTAGTAAAAAAGTTGTGCACTTTTATAAGGTGGACAGAGAAGTAGGGGGCCTGTCTGTGCTTCCTAGCAGTAGGTCATAGTTACCACTGCTTGCACGAAGCCCACTTTAACTGTTCTCCTTCATTACATCAAAGGGCCTGAGTACGAGTATAGCTGCTATTTATTGCAGCTGATAAATACCGATACCGCAGGTGCAATAAATAGAGCTTGTTATGAGTTTGTGGGGAATAACATGCAGATTTTGGTGTTAAACACACTAAAATGCGCATAATATGGTAAACACTATGGGGGTTATTACAACTTTGGAGGAGGTGTTAATCCGTCCCAAAAGTGACGGTAAAGTGACGGATATACCACCATCCGTATTACGAGTCCATTATATCCTATGGAACTCGTAATACGGCTGGTGGAATATCCGTCACACTTGGGACGGATTAACACCTCCTCCAAAGTTGTAATAACCCCCTATATGCTGTTTCTTCATTCATTTTTGTCAGGTTTGAACTGCCGAAATGTATTGAAGCTTGAATTATGTAGCGCATCTGAGAATTATCAGATGTGTTAAATACTTTCTGTAGGAAACTGGGCTACTGATTGAGGGGGGTGAAACCCTGCTCAACCAGCAACCACAATACTTGTCAAAGTCAAACACAAGCAACACAAAATTACCCTGTGCTAAACCCTCAAGTAGCTTGGCACAAGAGCTGTCAGGCTTAAATTAGAGGCAATGTGTGAAGTATGTATGCAGTGCACAAACAGTCATAAAGTGAAAAAAAACACAAGAAAAATCCCACACAAGAAAATAGTACAATTTAAGGAAATATTTCAAACCAGAATGACAAAAATCCAATCTGTAGAACCAGAGATCTGTAAATTTTAAAGGGTTAGGTAAAACAAATGCTTAATAGCACAAAGCGCTGGACAGGGATAAAGTTAATCCTATTGAAAAAAAATCTACCTTAAATCATGCTTGAGAAGCATTGCGTTGCGGAGTGTTGTGCCATGCAGCGGTGGTCCAGAGGAGTGGTGTGACGTCTATGTTAAGGATGAGTTACACAGCTGTGGCTCAAAGAGGAACTGCAAGGTCTTTGTTGAGGATGCATCATACCTCAGCCTTGCACAGCAGCTGTTCTGATGAGCTGCGAGGGGCACGATGCAGGCTTGTATCATGGCTGTGTTGTGTTGCATTGGTTCTAATGAAGCTCTGCGGAAAGATGTGGTGGGTTTGTGTCACGCTGCATTGGTCCTGGTAGAGATCACAGCTGGACTAGCAGAGCACCTTTAGCCCCACCTCCAAGGGTACAGAAATGGAGAGGCATTACTTGGGGAGTTAGGACTCACAGCAGGGTAGAGTCTATGTGCAGGGGTCAAGATGGTCAGAGCCTTTTCTGTACCTGAAGCTCTGATCAGGAGGTCAGCCAAAGAGCCCTTGAAGTCACTGGGTTCAAGATGCAGTTCCAGTCCTTCTAAATCTGGCAGCAGGGCAGCAGAGTAGCAGAGGAGCAGGGCAGGCCTTCTTACAGCAGAGCAGCAAAGCAGTCCTTCTCAGAGTCTTCCACAGTTCCAGAAGCGTACTGAAGATTTGGGTCTGAGGGTCCCCTTTTCATACCTGGTGCCCACTTTGAAGTAGGAGAAGCTTCTGGAGTTTCCTCCTACAAAAATGTTTGGAATTACCTGCCTCCATGCCCTGGTCAAAGTCTGCTTGGGGGCCCAATAGGCTAGTGTAAAGCCCTTTTTCTGTGTGTGCTTTATCTAACCACAACAAGACCAAACCGACAAAAATCCAGCATACACCAGTCAATGTATGAATTTAAAAAGCAAAAAGAGTCTTAAATCCTTTAGAAAACAGTGAGAATGTTGTTAGCATTCAAAAGTACCTGGGTAGTGTCAAATTAAAGCCGCATAGGCAAGTGTGCATCGAGAAAGGCCAGCGATGCGTCGATTTCTCACTCACAGACGAGACCGTGTGTCATTCCTCCTCTAGTTCAATTGGCGTGAGTCATTTCTTTTCTCCTGCAAGAGAGCAATGCATTGATCTGGACAGGCAGCTTGGGTCCAGGCAGACGTTGCGTTGTTTTTCCACACCCAGCGATGTTGCGTTGAAAATCGGGTCGCCAGGTATCACAAAACCGCAGTGCGTGGGGTTTGCATTGTTATCAGCCTCCATTAGTGGGTGTTGCGCATCGTTTCTCCAGCCGCATTGCGTCAATCTTCCAGCTGCGATGCCGGTGGAGTGTTGATTTTAGCTGCGACGCCGGCTGCGTGTCGTTTATCAGCACATCATGGAAGGTGCGTCAAAATTTTCCCCGCACGGCTGTCTGTGCATCGATTTTCAGTCTTTGTCTGCCAGCTTCACCTTTGAAGGGCTCAGGAACTGGATAGGGCACCACTTGGCAGGACAGGTGTATCAGCAGAGAGTCCAGGTACTGGCAGGGAAAGTCTTTAATAGCCCTGAGACTTAACAACAGAAGACAAACTCAGTTCAAGCCGTTGGAGATTCTTCACAAGCAGGAATGCACAACAAAGTCCATTCTTTGTCCCCTTTCACAGGCAGAAGCAGCAACTGCAGGATATCTCCACAAAGCACAGTCACAGGCAGGGTAGCACTTCTCCTCAGCTCTTCAGCTCTTCTCCTTGGCAGAGGTTCCACTTGATTCCAGAAGTGATCTAATTTTCAGGGGCGTGGGTGCTCTTCTTACACTCCTCTCTGCCTTTGAAGTAGGCCTACTTCAAAGCTAAGTCTCTCTTGTTTGGAAGATCCTGCCTTGCCCGGGCCAAGCCCCAGAGACACACCAGGGGGTTGGAGACTGCATTGTGTGAGGGCAGGCACAGCCCTTTCAGATGTGAGTGACCACCCCCCACCTCCCTCCTAGCACATATGGCCCATCAGGATATGCAGGCTACACCCCAGCTCCCTTTGTGTCACTGTCTAGAGAGAGGTGCAAACAGCCCAACTGTCAAACTAACCCATACAAGGAATCCACAAACAGGCAGAGTCACAGAATGGTTTAAGCAAGAATATTCCTACTTTCTAACAGTGACATTTTCAAACACACCATCTCAAAACCAACTTCACTAAAAGATGTATTTTTAAATTGTGAGTTCCGAGACCCTGAACTCCACATGTCCATCTACTCCCAAAGGAAATCTGCGCTTTAATATTATTTAAGGGCAGCCCCCATGATAACCTATGAGAGAAATAGGCCTTGCAACAGTGAAAACCGAAGTTGGCAGTATTTCACTGTCAGGACATAAAAAACACATTAGTATATGTCCCACTTTAAACATACATTGCACCTTGCCCTTGGGGCTACCTAGGGCCTACCTTAGGGGTGTCTTACATGTAAGAAAAGGGAAGGTTTAGGCCTGGCAATTGGGTACACTTGCCAAGACGGATTGGAAGTTTGAAACTGCACACACAGACACTGCAGTGGCAGGTCTGAGACAGGTTTACAGGACTTCTAATGTGGGTGGCACAACCAGTGCTGCAGGCCCACTAATAGCATTTGATTTACAGGTCCTGGACTCATGTAGTGCACTGTACTAGGGACTTACCAGTAAATCAAATATGCCAATCATGGCAATCCAATTACACATACATGTTACATAGGAGCACTTGCACTTTAGCACTGGATAGCAGTGGTAAAGTGCCCAGAGTGACAAAAACTGTAAAAACAGAGTCCAGCACACATCAACAACCTGGGAAACAGAGGCAAAAAGTTAGGGGAAACCACGCCAAGGATGTCAATTCTTACACCTACCTGCTCTTAATCAAACGTTTTCATTTATTAAATGTTATAGTGTAATCTAATGTGTGAGGTAGGCCTTGCAATAGTGAAAAAATTATTTGAGAGTGTTTGACTGCCAGGACATGTAATAATTAAAAGTACATATCCAACTTTTTAAAAACAATGCACCGTGCCTAATGGGCTGTTTAGGGCCTACTCTGGGGGGTCGAAAAGGTGTTAAAAAGGAACGTTTGGGCCTGGCAAAAGGCATATTAAAATTGCACATGAAGGCTCCAATAGCAGGTCTGATGCATGCTTAAAGGGCTTTTAAGTGGGTGGTATAATTAGAGTTGCAGGCCCACTAGTAGAATTTAATTTATATGCCTGGTGTACATTAGTACCATGTTACTAGGGTCTTACAGGTGAAGAAATTGTGCCAATTGGTTGTAAGCCCATTTTACCACGCTTAAAGGATAGAATACAAGCACTTTAGGGCAGTTATGCAGTGGTAAAAATCACAGAGTCTTAAAAACCAACAATCATGGGCTCAGAAAAATGGGAGGGTGAAGTATAAATCTTGGATATGACTCTGCAGAGAGGGCCAGGTCCAACACCTTCAAACTTGAAATTCCAACCATACATAAACAAGGTTTCACACACAGGAAGGAAGTATTCTTCCCACTTGTAATTAGGCTGTTGGTCTCTCCATAAAGGCATGTATGCCCAGGCTCTAACTATGGTCATATACTGCAAAGCAAGGCAAAGTGTAGATTACAGGAGTGCAGATAAGAGACATGTTCCTAACAATGGAATATTGTTTTAAAGTAGTTTGCAAATATTTGAAAAAAAATGGAAACGTAGGAGTTAATTGAAGATACTTTTAACAAGAATAGAATATGATACAATTTGAAATTCAATTCAATATTTTATGTGACTTTCCGGGTAGTGGGGATAAAGATACTAAAGGATTACCCTGCTATGCTTGATTTTATAAAAGCAAAAAGAACAGATGATGGATGAAATGCTGGACAGTGCAAACATTCACCCCAGTCATAAAGATCTGGATTTTATCCATCGTATTTTTAGTCCATCACAGCACCCCACACCAGCTATGGGAACAGCTGGGAACAGTACAGCCCATACTGCCAAGCCAGGTTCTCCCTGGACCAGAAACAAGCATCCTGCGACTGGATTCAGGGCATCATCCTCATCTACCAGGCTAGCATGAATCCAGTGCAGTGAGCACGGTACCCACATCTGGGCATACTATTCCCACCTAGGGCCACAAAACCAAAAAGAACAGATGATGGACGGAATACTGAACAATACAAACAATACAAACATTCACCATCAGCTATAAATATATGTGTTTCATCCATTGTTTTTTGTCCAACACACCACCCCAGCTTGGGCTCAGCCATATGTAAATCAGTCTTGACCCTGCTCCCGTGGGGAACAGTCCTGCCTGAACTGCCAAGCCAGGTCCTCCCTGGACCTGAAACATGCATCCTGGGCCGGTTTTAAGGTACCATCCCTCATCAGCCAAGCTAGCTTGAACCCATTGGTGCAGTGAGCAAAGGGATCCACGTCCCTCCCACTTGTCAGTCCCAAACCTTCCCTTTTATGTCAAGTAAGTCACCCCCATGGGCAGGGGCAGTGTATTTAAAAGGTAGGACACATCTTCCTGAGCTAGAGCATGGGAGGAGCTGACACTTGCACCTGAATAGGGCTGTGCCTGCCCTCACACAAAGCAATCTCCAAACCCCTGGATCTCCTGTCTTGCAGTTAAAGAAATCAGCATAATAACTGTCTTGCAATGGAAGAATCGATGCAGCGTTGGCAGAATCGGAGCAGCTCCTGTTCCACCATGGCTCTATCATCACAGCACGTCAGGATTTCACATGCATTGTCCCTGGGGGTCACTTTTTCATGGTACCGGTATTGCAGTAAGGAACCAAGGCTGCTTGAACAGAAACCAATACATTGCCTATCCTGGGAAGAGAAAATCAATGCATCACATGCCCTGCCAGTAAGGAACCACCACATCACCTCACCTGCTAGGACAGAATCAATGGATCGCCTCCCCTGCACAGTAAGGAACCAACGCATCGCTTTGCTTTTTTCTGTGTCTCACCTCCTCCGCAGCCCACATCATTTTTGTTTTTGACGCATCCCAGGTGCTGTGTGTTAAAAAGACACAACAATTGCTTCCTACGGATTCAGACTCATTTAAACCTTTAAAAAATGATTTTTGTTGTTTTGGTGTTGTTTTACTCCGATAAATATTGGCTATTTTTCTAAACTGCCGTCTAGTACTTTTGTGGTGTCTTCACTGTATTACTGTGTGTGTGTGTGTTTGTGTGTGTGTGCGTGTGTGTACTAATATTTTACACATTGCCTCTGACTGCTTGAGCCAAGCTACCAAGGGGGTGCAGCAGAGGTTATCTTGGTTGTGTGACTACCTTACCCTGACTAGAGTGAGGGTCCCTACTTGGACAGGATGAAAACCACTCCGAACTAGAGACCCCATTTTTAACAAAGAAGCAAAGTATCCTACGGAAGGTAAAATGGCAAATGTCACTTTTGGGCCCCCAATCCTTTCTTTAGCCCCAGACTGATGCTTAGGCACAATGCTCACCATGTACAATCCAAAGTGGATGAAATCCTTTTATTTTTGGAAGGTTTCATTCAGATTAGTCAAATGACACCAACGTTAAATGCAATTATAATGCATGGGAATCTGCACGTCCTGTATAAAAGCTTCTCTATTATTTCTTTACAATAGGTGACTTGTGACACACTCTGTGGTCTATTATAAAGAAATGGTGAAGCCGTTCAACTTTTCCGAGGGGAAAGGCAGGTCAGATCAAAGAGCTTAATTACAGAACGAAACAGAACTTTTCTTCTCTTTCCTCTGCTCTGTTTTCTAACTGTACAGTGACAAGCAAAAAGATGATATTTGTGGGAAAATGTTCATTTTCTGCACTCCTTAAGTAAAGGTAATTATAGAAAGGTTTTTTACATGTACTGAGCTACTCCGTTTTTTGTTCTAAAAAACTGACTTTTATTAAACTGATTCTAACATACTTTTGCAAGAAACATCTAACAGATTTTTCAATGTGCTTAATATTGTACTAGAGATTCTACTTTTATTCTTCATGTTTGCAAGCACTCCTTCTCTTTCAAATGAAAGATCTATGTGCCAAGGGGCATAGGCCTAGCACCACTGGGGTGTCACTTTTTGTGATGCTCTAGTGGAGCTGTGCACTGTTCTGTATTTACAAGGCAGTGTTAAGCCACTTTTCAAGGCTTGACGCCACCTTGTAAATATGGCCCCTTCACATGCAGCACATTGCGTGGAAGGGGCATGTAATGGGTGTTGCTGTAGGTGTTCCACAGCAACACCCATTGCATTGTGACACTGCCCCAGATTTACAAGAAATCGTACATCTTTGGAAACGTCAAAATCTAACGCCACCCAGGGCTGGCATTAGCATGGTGCAACCAAGAGAAATGCTTTAATTTCGACTTGTTTTTTGCTCTTTCTATGTGTGCTGCATTCTGCAGCACACAAAGAGGGAGCAAATCGCCATTGAAGATTTTTTTGGTGCAGGTATCCCTTCCAGCACAAAACCAATCTCCCCGCAACTCAGCCATCCTTGTACCATGACGGAAGGGTGGCTGCATTGGCGCTAGGCAGCTACTTCAGCATAGAACATGAGCATAGATTTCCATCATCTAACATTTGTTGCAGATCAGAACATTATTGAAGGTCCATTCTGTAAGGATACAAACATTGTGGCTAATGGTAAAGACAAATCACATCACAAAGCAGAACAAAAAAAAGCAGTGTAGCCCAGATTCATGGCAATAGGCATGACAGTAAAAAATACAAGTTTCTGACTTTTCAACTGTTTTGGTACTCCTAAATTCTATACATATTTTCTTACATTAACCCTGTCTGCTCTGTCTGTTTAAATTACTGAAACCTATAATTAACCTAACAAGAATACCAACAACCCTGACTTAATCCACTTTCTCACAATATACATACATATGATAGAGAAAAAGAGGCTATATAATAGTTCAATATTTCATAATGCCATGTAGGAGATCTGGTGACATCAGAAGCCATGAAGCTGATCTTCCATCCACGATAATTTGTGTGAGTGAGTATAATTGAACCAACAAATGATGTAAACGTATTAGTCCTGGTCCTGTTTAGAACACTTTGTGTAATTGGGAACATCTTTGACCTTTAAGGAGAAGTGTGTTCAACATCATATTGGCAGGTTCAAGAGTCACATGAAGAGCTGTTTTCAAAGGCAGTGTGAAGAGGAAAATTGGAAGAATAATCCCAAAAGTTCTGGAACAGAAAGTGGCAATTAGTGGTTTTGTAATAGTGGACTGGACATTGGGTTTGAAGGACTACAAAGAAGCAATGTCTTCTGAAGCAGAATCTTAAGCAGTGGCATCGAGAGAAGGAAAGGAGATCTGCAGGAGCAGCAAAGTGGAAGAGTGGCAGAACCAGGAGAGGCAGAGTAGGTGAGACTCAGAGGAGCAGCAGAGTGGAAGAGGAAGCAGACCAGTGGAGGTGAAAGGGCAGAAAGAATACCCCTCTTTAAACCCAGAAGCAGCCAGAAGAGAGAGAAACCGAGGGCCAGATTTAAGAAAAGTGGGGGTACATTATATTTAGCACCGCTTTTCTTGCGGCCCCTTGCGCCCTCCTACCGCCACCATGTGTGCGCCGTATTTAAAATATGGTGCACCATGGAGCAGGGTAGGGGGAAATTCTGATGCTATTGATGTACTGTTCAGAGCTAGCACCAAAACTTTGGCTCTAACACTGAACAGTACATAGGGCCCATTGTAAACCACTGTGTGCCCCCTATTAATGCCTGCTCTGAGCAGGCGTTAAAAGTGCCTAAGAAAATGATGCAAAGATTTCTTTGCGTAATTTTTTTGTCCGCCCTAATGAGAGAATGCCCCCCTTACATACATTATGACTGGCATAGGCATAATGTAGCGCAAAGGGATACAAAGTGGTGCAATGCATGCCTTGCACCACTTTGTAAATATGGCGTGGGGAAAAAGGACACTTTAGCACCGCCTTAGCGTAAACCAAATGATGTTAAGACGGCACAAAAGTGGCACTAGGCCCTCCTAAATTAGGGCCAGAGTGTTTATCCTGAGGTTGTGCCTTCAGGCAAACATTGAAGGCTTTGCAAGTAGATTTAATGAGAAGGTGGTTAAGGGGTAAACACAACTAAAAAAGCTGTGAACAAAGTGCCTAGCAAAATAATGTACTGTAAGGAGGATGAGAGAAAGGAGATTCACAGTGCACCAGAGAAAGTTCACTACAAAAGAGAAAGGATTGAAATAATAATCAGCACTGCTCACTCACCCCCTACTCTTTGGCTAAGGTTTCTTTATAACTTTGGGGACTTGTCTTTGCCCAACTTGGATAGTTGCGTTTTTCTATACCAAGTAAGGATCAAGATTCTAAGATGGACACTGGGTTTACCTACACTTGATACCCACCTGCCAAATGAGAAAATTGTTGTTCGGATTTCAATGTACAATCCTTATCCCGAGTGCAAAAATACTGCACTTTTGCCTAATAACCTTATGAGATCTCACAATTATTACAATAGTACCTTCTGTGACCCCATGAAAGAGTTTTTTGTAATTATCACTGTTTCATTTTAAGTAAACTCACGCAACATACTTCACATTTTGAGAGAACTTAAATGAAGAAAATATAGAAGATTACATGCTACCTTGTACGAGGTCTACGTGACCGAAACAAGAGATTTCCCATGCCATTCAAGGTTCCATGCTTAGAACATTTTGTGGGACACATACAACAAGATCTTAGCAAATAGAGCATCCCTGTAACCTACATTGGTTGTACAAACTTCCCTGGAGTTAATTGGGTCTTTGCAAGAAAAGCTCTTCTAAAAATTGGCAACACAATTCAACGATTATACAAGCTGTGTGGGGTCAACTGGTATATTTAGAGACAAGGCCAAGATGTCTAGTTACTAAGACCCCAAACTCATTCTGGGGCAGGGAAGTCTAGATAGATAAAACCAACACATGATTTCAACAAACTGGTAGTTTTGTCCTCATTTCCAGGTGGGAGAGTTATCACTAGTGGAATGTGTTCTAGAATGTCATTCTTCTCTAACCTCCCTTCTTTAGAAGCTGAAGACAAGAAATCTCTGATATTTGCAAAAGGAGGAAATGCTTTTCAATTCAGTGGAAACAAGTTGAATCTGGCTGCTTCACTAATGTGATTAATGCGAAGTAATTGCACATCTGTTTTCTGCCGTGCTGGAAGCGCCATCTCACTTACCACAGGTATCCCAGTCGTTATGCGCTGTAAAACTGGTGCAAGAGGGGGAATGGTTTGTCAATCAATGTCGGTGGCCTCCCTGAGCCCAATCAGAGATGGCTAGAATAGAAATCCGATCTCAGTGGTGCACACTAGAGTAACAAAAATTGCAAGGTGTTTTGGGCAATATAAATCACAACAATTAGACAAATTAAATTGGTCCCTGTGTCGAATCAAAATGCCTGAAACACCCTAGAATTCTTTTGGAGAACTGGTTTTGAGATTGAGGTAAACTGTTGCTCCTGAACGCCCTACTGAGCTGTGCCCTGCGGTGATGTAAATCTTTGTGTAACTTGAGTTTTAAATAGTGTGAACAACAGTGTTCCACTAATGTAATTATTTAGTACAGCATATAGTCAAATATATGATCCAAGATGGCATAGTATGTATTTCTCATTTAAAAAGAGAAACAGATTCCGGTGAACAACACACAGGCAAGCATTTATTTAAGCAAATCGACGAAATATTTGAGATATGGAATAATGCATTATGAAGAAAAACGTGCTCAGTGAAAAACGTATGGACACACAGTAAATAGTAATCATATGTTTAAGGTGTTCTGTAGTCAAAAGAATATGCAGCCCTGACAGTTGAAGATCAAAGCTTGTTCATAATTTTGAAGGCTTGAGTTAGCAATGACGTTTTGATCCATATACAACTCTAGGGCCGTCATCAGGACAAGCACAGGTTTAGCAAGAACGCTGATTACTGGAAGAGATAAAAGCAAAGAAAACAAAAATTAAACTGGAAGTGAAAAAAAGACATTGCAGATTGATGAAGCATGATGATTACTGCAGTGTGACTCTGCACTTCTAGTTGTGGATTCCCACCCAAAGCAAAACCATGGAAGGTGGAAATGGTGTTCGTTCTTGTATTTCGCTCTGCAGAGCAGGTCACACATTTTGTGCACTCTACAGTGAAAGAAAACACGATGCAAAGGTCTTTAGTGTGCAACTCCTAATGTCTAGAATAATTATCACCTCTAAAGGATAAAACCAACACCACTTCAGAAAAAAAATGGAAACCGAATTTATTAAATTGGCCTTTAATTTAGCACACTCAAATGAGAAACTGAGAATACGGAGGCATCACATCCTGCTACTGCAATACAATGGTAGACTCGAGCTACCTTTTATATTACTAATTTTTCTGATCACTGTTGATTTCTGCTAATTAATTAACTTTATTGTTCAGCACTCCAAACTGATCATAGATTGACACTGTAGCGGTTTAAGAAACACTACAAATAGATTAGATAACCCCTCTTCAATGCTTTGGCACACAGTGGGTCAAAATCTTCTGGAAGGAATTGTCTTGTGAAGGGTCTGAAAGGAGCGGATTCGCTTCACTCGGGCTCTCCCAGTTTCGTATGGTGAGTGTTTCTTGCCAGCATTTATTTTGGAACCAGCAGGTACACTTCTAAGCACAAACTAGCTCTCTGGATGGTGCACAACAATATTATTTTCACAGGAGTCTCGATTTATAAGAGACTGTATAACTCTATTTATATTTTATATGCAACATGCAGCACTCACTGATAGCTGCCATCTATTTCCCAAATGTACTCCTGTTAATGTGTAGCTTGGTACATTTCTAGACTTTTGACATAGTTCTCATTCCATTTTGTTGCTGATAAACATTATGGCCCTCATTTCAACTTTGGTGGTCGGACGTGGCCAAAAAACCCACTGGCCGCATTCGGACATCCCCGCTGGGCTGGTGGGTGGAAACAGAGTTTCCGCCCGCCGGCCCAGCGGGGATGTCGGCCGTAACATTGCAGCAGGCTCCTAATGGAGCCGGCGGCAATGTGGCGGTGTGGCGGGTGCAGCAGCACTCATCGTGCTTTTCACCGTCTGCCAGGCAGACAGGGAAAATCGCGACGGGGCTGTGCCTGGGGGCCCCTGCACTGACCATGCCAAGTGCATGGGCAGTGCAGGAGCCGCCAGGGGCCCCGTGACTCCCCTTACCACCAGCCTTTCCATGGCAATGTCTACCACCATGGACAGGCTGGCGGTAAGTGGAGTCAAAATCCCCAGGGCAGCGCTGGATTCTGACCGCCGGAACATCCATGGCGGTAAACCACCGGTCCCGGCGGTGTGACCGCGGCGCTACCGCCACGGTCATAATATGGCGATTTGTACCGCCAGCCTGTTGGCGGTACAAACGCCACTTTTACCCTGGCGGTCGGTGACCGCCAGGGTTGTAATGAGGCCCTATATGCTATCACTTTAGAAATGGGCACAGCGTTTTGGGGCTGCAGTTTGCAGCGCCAATGTTTGGCTGAGATGAAAAAGTAAGGTCACAGAGAATCAAAAATCTAGACATGCAGTAAGAAGGAAACAGCCACTGCAGCATGCAGCATGGGGGGATGGCCAGCACACCTCAGCTATTCGCGAACTGCGCTCTGAGTGACAGCTTTCTACTCTTTCCTAAGGAGCACACCTGCAAACAAAATAGGTCAGTTCTGTGCAAAGGTACTACTGAGGCAATTTGGAACCGAAAACATACTTTTGGTCTTAGCCAATGTTTTCCTTTTATATTGGTGAGGAAGCCTCTTCTCCACCAACAATCAAGTTTTTATGAAAACCATGTCAAAACAAAACAAGCATTGGCAAAGTCTGACAGCTGGCAGCCAACGCCAATACCTTTGCTGGTCTCCACCTAGAAAAACGTTCAGAAAATGGTGCAATAGGAAAATAGATGCAACTTTTACACAGGCAGTTGTATCAATGAGTTTGGGTTAGATGCTTGGCTGTGAGATGTCAGTGCTAGGTTTGCACAATGTGATACCATGGACAGCAAGATGCTAATTACATCAGTGTCTATGATGGTGGCTTTCACAGAATTTGGAGTGAATTGATTTGTGTGGGTGTGTTAGAATCTGACGTATGTCCTTACACACATCACTAACGTGTCTAAAGATGATATAGCATTCTCAAAATATTGCACTTTCAAAATCCAGATTCCAGAAGACCTAGGAAAAGGTTTAACATTTTGAAGAGAAAGATGCTAAATATGCAGTGCAGGATTAGTATTTGCATTCAAGACGGAAAACCTAGGGATGATGTATAGGTATTCAGAAGTTAAATAGCATAAGAAGAGAAAGAGAACAACCATTTGCCATGCAGTGGGTCTCTCTTTGGCTCGAGTTAGAGCTATTAGTGTTATAAATTACTAACTGAACTTTTCTTGCCACACAAACTGAAAGTAAAAATTAAACAGTTTCACATAGGCAAACTGATTAAATACACCGCGGCGAGCGTGACGGAGACACACAAAAGGAAAAAGAAGTTCACTCCCAGTCAAAGTTATAAGCAAATGTGCAATTATTCCTGTAACAGGGTCGGTCCCCAAAGCAGTAAGAAAACCACACCCAGGAGGGACAAACGTAAAGCAGTACCCAACGAAAAGAAAGGATTTTTGAAAGGCAAGCCCATGAACGAGTGATAGTGATGGGCGTACGGCGGGCGTGGTTGAAAGCCCAGCTACTTCCGAACACATCTGAAAAGCAGCGCACAGTGGGCGTGATTGAAAGCCCAGCTACTTCCGAACACTTCTGAAAAGCAGCACTTGCGTGCTGCTAAGCTCATCCTAAAAAGGAGAAAATTTAATGTATGTATTTTTTTTGCTGAAAAAATGAAAGACCAAAAAATATTCATTCAACAAATCCACGAGTGTGTGAACGAAGGAATTTGCATGGCATAGTTAGTTCTATGAATTAAATTGTCCCTTGGTGCTTCCTGTTAGGACTGCTAAATGTACTTAACATTATGCAAAAAATGATTTTTTATATGGCGTGTTGTTTAGCTTCAGTGCTGAAAGCTATAGAGTGTTGTAACGAATCAAGGAATGATAAGTAAGGGTAAGGTATAAGAAGGCTTTTTGCGGTTGCAGTGGGTCCGATTTACAAAATCAGACCTTTTGCAAACCCACAAGTGCATTTTACTATGTAGCAACCACAAATTGTGGTTCAGTAACACATTACCGAATCGCAATTTGGGTTTGCGACTATATACCAAATCAGTATTTGGGAGGGCATGTTTAGGGCATCCCTTCCAAACAACGATTCAGAATGGAATGTATTAATGTGTTGCAATTGAAATCCAGTTGCAAAACATTCATATTTTACCAGCTACACAAAGTAGTGGTTACTCATTCACCCCTTAGCAACCACTTACAGTTTGAGAAATTTGACAAAAACATTTTTTAAGAGTAGGCAGTGGTTCCATGTACCACTGCCTCATCTTGAAAAATATTTGCAAAACTCTTCATTTTATTTTAAGCGCTTCCTGTTTTCCTTTAAGAAGAACGGGATGCATTAAAAAAAAAAAATTCTTGCTTTCTATGAAGCCATGGTGGTCTGCTGACACCAAAAGGCCATCATCCCTGTGATGATACCAAATCATAGTAGGTCGTAATTTGAGACCTCCCTCATTAATATTCATGAGATAGATGAAATTGCAATCCACTAAGATTCAATATTTTGTGAGCCTACTTATCAGTACCTAGGTTGGTTTGCAAAATACCACACTGGTAGTGAAAATACTGGTCGCTAATTGCAGAATGCTTTTCCGTTGAATTCCAGTGCAATTGTCAGAGAGCGCATCTTTGTAGAGTTGCAGATTTACTTTATTGGTGCAAAGAAAAGCAGCAACCAAAGTGGGACACTGAGCTGCATCAAAGAGTAAGAGAACAGTGCCATATCTATGAAGATATGACAATGTCTTTGTATCCCCCTGCGCTGGCGCACTTTAGGCTATCATACGCCTATGCATATACACTTGCTCCAAAGTGCAAGGGTGGGTGTTCCCTGTCAAGCATAGGATTTGTCCTTGAAATGGGCACATCCAGTACAAAATCTATGCTTTAATACATTTCTCACATTTTAAGTGCTGTAGAATGCACCACAGAAGCACAACGGGAAAAATGCAGACAACTAAAATTTGCTCCAATGTTACGCCTACCACAAGGAAGGGCAATTTATTGGTGCAAACCCTGTCCACAAATGTTAGCAGATGGGGATTTAAATCTAAGTCTGTGGGTAGTTGCATGGGAATGCTCACGTACCACCCATGGTATGACCCCTGGATGCAATGTAGGTGGGCTCCGCTCTGCTCCGCCAGAGGGGTGGAGCTCACCTCATGTGCACTGCAGCCTAGTTATGGGCCACACAGCGCAAGCGCAGACAGTCTGCACTTGTGCTGTGCAGCCCATAACTGGGCCACAGTGTACACTCACCCAACATCCGCGATGAAGCTGCTCACCAGTGGTCCAACTCAGGAGCTCCGTATCCTGGGCCAGGCCTCCCTCTGCCAGCACCACGGGCTGGGATGAGGAGGAGGCAGAGAGCGTGGCCGCTGACAACGAGGACCCCCTGGGAACGAGGCGCACTTTAGGCTAAATTTGCTTCCATTTTGTGACACAAACCAAAAACAAAGTATTAGTAAATCAGGGCCAGAGTATCTCTGCTGTGTAATACTCCTCTGCTGCATCTATGTGGGGTGACTATCATCGGCACCCCTCTGCTGCACTTATTCTCAGAGCCTCTGCTGCCTCCCAGTGTAATGTTCCTCCCCTGCATCTAGTCAGAGTGCGCCTGCGGCATCCCTATGGAGCTTTCGTCTTCTGCAGCCATAGTGCCTGTTCAGCTGTAAATGGCTTTGCGAATGAACAGGGCTATTCTGCTGCATCCTCGAGCTGCCTAACTGCAATGTGCTGTTCTCTACACACCGACAGTGCTCCCCACTTCCGCATCCCCTTACAGTATTCCTCTGCTGCACTCCTGCCTCAAAGTACACTGCAGCTGTGCCACTGTGATTTGCCACAAGAACAGTGCAAACAGGGTGTAGCTTCTATTGGGGATGCAGGTGCAGTGGCACCGGTGCGCAGGGGCCCACCGAACCCCGAGTATTACTGGATTTCACATTTCAAACAGCAGCGAGGGAGCCCATCTCCTTCCGTGCACTATGACCAGTGTCATACTAGCTACGCCTCTGACTGCGAATGTGGCAATCACCAACAGCTGATGTGATACTGTCAGCTCACGTCATTTGGCACTGGATTCTGGTACATTGTGAAGTTGTTTTGAGATGTGAGGGATGCTTCACCGGAGCAAACATTTGTCTCTTCTCACCAAGTTCATCAGAAACACATACACTGTTGAAAGTGTCTCCCTCCATCCTCCCTCTAAACCAAGGATCCAGCTACCGCATTTATCTGGAAACTTTACAATACTTGTACATTTATCGTACCCATGAGGTGTTCTAGAGTAACAACCAGGGGCGTAACAAAGGCCCCCGAGCTCCTAGGGCCCCCTCAGCACAGCACCTGGCCTGAGTGAGTCGGGAGAGGGTCCCTCCATGTTCTGGGGGCCCATCCACGTTCTGTGCGGCGAGGGGGGTGGGGTGTCTTCCAGTTTGGTTACGCCACTTGTAACAACTCTAGACTCATATAATGCTAGAAAACAGCTTGGTATAAGTGTCCGAGCTACATGTTAGTGCACCATCATGCAGAGTGCACTGTAGCTTTAAGGGAATGCACCCACATGAAGTATGTCTCTTGGACCGCGCTGGAGATTGCGGATCGGAATCTTGACACGTCAGTGAGTGGGACTTTGCCTTTTCTTGGCTATGGACTCCCCTCACGCAGGCCGTTTCATCCTGGGCTGAGCTGTATTTTCAAGTCTCCGTCGCTTCTGCTAAACTTGCATGTGTTTCCCAGATGAAATTGTAGCTGTGGCTCGAGGTAGAGGAACTAGAAGGCGCTGTGAGTGAAAAGCCCGCTGCTTCCAAACAACAATGGGAGATGAACGACTACACCGTCAACCCGCCCAGTCTCCTTCCCTTGCTTCCAACACTGCTTGCACAATGCAACGAAACGCATCCCCGAAGAAGGTTAAAAAACACCGCAAATGAAATAAAACTATTGATGGTTAGTTTTTAGTTCTCGACAAATGACGTATACCCGACGTACAACCCTTTTAAAGACGGACGAGATATAAACAGTGTATGGTAAAAAAGATACATTATTTCACAAATGCTTTAAATCTGAGAAAAATTTATTGTATGTTGCTCTTTTCCACTTGAATTATTATTTGTGACATCGAATGTGCCAGAAAGTTTTGCAAGACTTTTATATAGACCTCTGAAACTGAACTTGAAATCCTATATAAACACGCACTGGGCGGAGTTTGCGACAGGTGGGCTTCATATGGTCGGACCCGGAGCTGGATGAATACCGACCGGGAGACTGACTGTGGTCCTTCACTATGGTCCGTAACATCATCGATAGATTGGCTATCCCTCCCTAGGACACTACATGAGCACGGCGACGCTCCATGACTCCAGTCCATGTGAGTCTGCCGCAGAAAGGCAGGGGTATTACGTTCATTACTAGTCATGCTATGTCTCGGCAACCGGACTCCCTTCACTGCATCGCTGTAGATCCATTGCCCCAACGCCCCTCCCCCCTTCCCCTGTTCCCTTCTTATTTCTTGTTCACCTTGGCAGTTACGTTTCTGCCCCGACTGGAGTTCTCGCCACGATGTCTTGGACACACGGCCTTGTAAAACCGGCCTTGGATATACATTCCTTTGTTAAACCGCGGTATTGATAAATCCACCTATAACGTGTTAAGGACCGATAACCAGTGGCGTAGCGTGGGTTGTCAGCACCCGGGACAAGGCAAGTAATTTGCGCCCCCTAACCCGTGGATTTTAGCACTCGAGTCTCTTCCAAGATGTTGCGCCCGGTGCGGCCGGCCCCCCCTGCACCCCCCACGCTACGCCACTGCCGATAACTTGTACTTATTCTGCCCCTCTGACTTTAAACAGCCCGGTTCTTGTACGAATGAAGAGCATCCAACTAGTGGAAACGAGTTTGTGGCGATGCTTAGGCGCAGCAAAGTGGGTGCTTTCTCCTACCCACTGTGTATTGTTCTAAGTTTAAAGTGGCCCGAGCAGCAGCACAGACCACAATTTCTATTTCTGCTCATATCCCTTGGGCGCCCACTATCGAGATGTGTTTTTGTGGTCTCCTCAATGCCCTGTGTGTTTGTATTTGATCATCCTGACGCCCATGACACGTGTAACGTCTGTCAGTTGACGTGTTCATGACTTGCAGAGTGAGAATGTTGCCTTAATTAATATAAAATCAATAAAAATATTATAAACTTAAAAAAAGAAAACCTATAAGGGGTAGCCTGTCGAAACAAAGTGAACTGAGCGCTGCCAACTAAAAAGGGGCGCCAAAATCAACGTAAAAAGCACAATTTAAAAATATTAAAATAAAAGTCTAGAGCCTCGCTTACTTGTAAACAAAAAAGTGGGCAAATTATTACAACATGTATTATACGTCTGCATCCTTTGCTGCACAGATAAGGTTAGAAATACCTGCCCAAATGTTTCTTTTTTAAATTTGAAACCCTTTAGTACAATCAGTTGGGAAGTTTTTTACTTTTGTTCGTACAAAATCAAGTTTGAACGTTCAACTGTTTAGTAAATGCAACCTGTAAAATCTTTTTTTAATGTTAAGATTGTCCCGTTCCTTACTGCACTGCAGTGGAAGGGCGCGAGACAAAGCGGTAACACTAATCATAGCGCTGCAATGAAATAAAGAGCTGCATGGTGACGTGGAGCCAACATTTATAAGACTGTGGGCGGACAACTGTCTGGAGTTCTGGGAGCCAACACTTAAAATTAAAAGTCCCAACAATGAGTAACCCTTCATGGGGCCTGAAAAACTAAGTTCCATTTCTCCTCCGCTGCAAAGTTTTCTTAAAGTTCCTGGGCACAGTAATGAACTGACAGCAGCAACATCAAGCAGATGCCATGCTGGCAAGTATGGCAGAAATAACAAATGCTATAGCATTCTGGCCGCGTTGGACAAAAAAGTGTGTGAGTTGGAATTACTGCATCAGAACCTGATGAATCATTCAAGGAAAGCATGTGTAAGTGATGGAAATGCAAGTCCCACGACTTCGAGAGTTTTTCACTTATTAATACCTGGCAGGGTTGACCTACTGAACTTTAACTGGGGACGTTACCCCTAATTAGTGAGTGATAAACATCAAATTTTAAGTAAATGTGCTAACCCTCATGGGATAATAATGAAGGCTCCCAGTTTTCCTTTTTTTACTGATTTTTTACAAGTAAATAAGGACAGAAAACTGTATGTTTCCTATCTGTATCGATTTTTAAAAGTGGAAAAATACTGAATATTGTACTTTTTGTAAAAGACTCTCCATGCTGTCTTTAGTGAATTCCAGGCAAAAGTTGAGCAGCTAGACAGGTGGGGAGTTACGAAACAGGATCAGATTTCCTTAAATACATGCATATGTAGCATATATTTGTGTTATAAAGCTAATACGCGCCCACCTACGTGCTATCTTTTAGGCAGAGTGGCACCCATACCTTCTCATACTGTATGCTAGTTGCTGTGACTCTTTATTATCTTTATTATCTGAGCCAGGTTTCTATGCTAGGTGGTTTTTAATGTTTTTGTCTTTCAATGGAGTGAGTTACATTGCATTTTTGCCTGCAGTGAGAAAGATGCTCCGCTGATGCCATTCTTCTGATTGGATGATCCGCCAAGGTGCCAATCAAGAGTAAAATATTTTGTTTTTTAACTATCTTTTTAATTTTACTTGGATGAAGGATGGGACCTGGCCATGGTTGGTCCTACTGGCAATGCATAGTGACTGGAAGGTGGAGTATCTAGCTTTGAGAAGTCTGTAAAACATGCAGATGATGTGATGGTGTATCATATGCAAAGGATCTGGAGTTGCCTTAGTGCTGCATTTTGGATTCTTTACACTCTCCACAGACACAAAGAGGGCTCAGGTCGAGCCTCTATCCATAGTCCAGAGCTTCCATGAGAAACGTATCACAGAGAAAATGCTGCAAAGAGTTTGTATAGTGTAGAAAGTGCTTCTGGTCACTGAATTCAATTTGAAAAATTCTGGAGTCCATGATCACTTCCATATTTGTACTCCAGTTAATACTGTTAATGGTAGGCCTAGTTCCTGGTACCAGATAGTTGAAGTCTGGTAGTTCTTCTATATTCCAAAATGAGTCAATCTTTTGGAACTGTTTAGTTTAAGGTGATTACTCTGCATCCCGTCTTTGCATCTCCATTAAAAGACTGCTGAAAATACACTTTTCCTCTCATAATCAAAATAGTTAATGGTTCTCTTGAGGAAGGTGTTTTGCCTTCAGCTCTGAAATGGGCCAAAATCACCACACTTATCAAGAGGCCAAATGTAGATCTCAACAGTGTTCAAAATCTCAAAGCAGTTTTGAAATTCCCTTCCACTATCAAAATCATTGATAAAACATTCTCCACACAACTTCTAAATCACATTTCCATGAATAACAAACTACGGTTTTGGCAATCTAGATGCCACTCCAAATACAGCAAAGAAGTCACTCCAATCCAGAAAATATATGATGCCTTGAAAATAATGGAGGAAGGAGAAGCCAGCCTCTTGGTCCCTTTCAAACTTTCTACAGGATTTAATATCTCTAAACATCGTACACTTCGTCATATTGTTGGCACTAGAATTGGAGCAAAAGCAATTGATCTAAAGTGATTTAAATCTTTATTCAACTCAAAATCTCAGTTTGTAAAACTAAAATCTTTTAAATAAGAAACGCATCTAATACAACCCAAAGTACCACAAAGCTCCAGTCGTCCCACTACCTATTCTTCTCTTACCTCTATACTTCAACATAGATCCTCCACCAACACCAGTGCATCGATAGTACTCATCTGTACCTTTGTGTCTTAGACCCCACTAGTATAACAAACGTGACACTCTATTTTCTTAGAGAAAGTAACTAAATAGATTTATTCATGATCTCTAAAAATTGATCTGGCCAACATTGAATTAACTGTCTTCTTCTCAAGAAAGACTCTCCGCCTCTTTTACAAAAATGGCTCAACTAATTAAACCCATTTTCGTTTTTTGGTCCTTATTGTAAAGTCTCTTGGCATCATCCAACTCAATCTAAAGCTGAATGACTACATTGCCAAACTACTTGTATCTGTCCACAACAACTACATATACTGAGGCAACAAAAGCCTTTAATCCCACACTCAGATTTCAAAAGTATTTTATTTCTTGTTTTTATTCACCTAGACAAAAGAAGTGCATCCCTAGGAAGTCTCTCCAGATCATCTATTTCTCCTCTTAGAGCCATTCTCCATGCTGCTGCCACATTTATTGCAGGCACCAAAAAATCAGTCTACATCATGCCCACCCTATCACATCTCCATTGACTTCTTCTTGAAGCAATGATCGTCCTCAAGATTGCACACATAACTCACAAAACAATCCACAATGGTCTACCTTCCTACTTAATAAATTACCTGCATTTCATGGTTAAAAACACAATATATTGTCCTGTTGCTAGGTCTGTGTCATATAAATATCACAAATAAATAAAATAAGAAATAAATGTTCAATGGCTTGGGGCAGTGGTCTAATTCTTATGTGCTGTGATCCCTCTCAATTTCCAGTTTAAAGCTAATCCTATATGATTATAATACACGGGATTCTGCAATCCCTGTATAAAAACTCATCTATAATTTCTTTATGATAGGCTACTTATGACACACCCAGTGACCTATGATAAAGAAAATGATACAGCCGCTCAACTGTAATAATTTATTACAATTGAGTTCTGACGTCACAATACCTGCTGCCAGAGTCAGCAGCAGAGTGGAAGGCAGGGTAGGTCATGGAGCAGATTTAAAGCAGCTGCTTAAAGAATGAAAACGAAACATAGCTTTTCCTCTTCTCTGTTTTCTAGCTGTACAGTGCAAGCAAAAAGGAGATATTTATGTCAAAATGTTTATTTTTTGCACCACTTTGATGATTATAGAAAGTTATAATATTTCTGCATGTTTCTGCACAGTTCGGCCTGCTGCACTTTTTTAAAAACAAAACTGACTTATATTAAATTGATTTTAATATCTTTTGTAACAAATATCTAACAGATGTTTTGATCTGTTTAATTTTGCACCAAACATTCAGTTTTCATTCTTCATGTTTGCAAATGTGCTCTCACTTTCAAATGAAAGTGCTATGCACACCATGGATTTAAGAGGTTTGTGCGAAAAGTGATGGTGTGACCACATATTATGAGGATTAAAGTACCTCCTACCATATATGATAAGGATATTGCAAGTCACCTCAGAGTTCCATAATATTATAAAGCAACTTGGTCTTTGGCCTCATTCCTCTACTTGGTCATGGAACACCTTGGAGAGTACCAGTATTCTTAGAATGTGCAGTAGGGGATACTTTATCCCACATACAATAGTGTGAAAGGTTAGGTTCAAAAACCTCATGAAGCAAGACATGAAATTGACTAAGGATGAAGTTTAAGAGGATTGGTAAGTTTATTGAGCCTAGATATTCACGATTACAGCTTCTAAAAGCTGGTGGTGTAAAAGGGTGGCAGTGAAATGATGCAAGATCTGTCCACCATCATCTTTAGACCATCCCAGATGGCAAATCAGGGCAGTTTCTGTGTCTCTCCGGGTGGGGGGGGGAAGGAGAACTGACAAGGAATCTTGTTTGATGTTCTGAAAGTCAGTTCTTTTTACACAAAGTTGCAGATCCATTTCAAAGAAGATCTTTTAATCATTTTCCTTAGAATGGGCAATAGAGGCTGATCAGTAGCTGTTGCTGTGGGGTGGATCAAGACTCTTATTAGTAATAAATGATCTGATGTAGGTGACCTTTGTATGAATACGTGCTTGATGTCAGTGAAGTGTTGAGTGGAAGTCTAGTTAGGGTAGCAACAAGTGTTGACAACATGATATCCTTGAACACATGAACATAGCAAGAATCTGACAGTGAGCCTTGTGGGCCACTTGCATTGACAAGATCTTTCAAGACGATGATGTCTGCTAGAATACATAATCATCTTGACATTTGCATGACCTGGCTTTCATCTATATTGTTGTTGAGGTCTTGTGCCACCATCTTTCATATATAAACAAGATGGTGTCCAATTACTTTACACAATGCTTGAGAAAGTTGGTCTTTATGATCGTACCTCATGTCTTGAAATGTGGTTTGCGGACATAGAGGAGCAGTGGACTCTTTAGCCCTTCTTGATGGAAAAGTTGTTGATATTGTAGAATCATTGGACATGTTTTTTGTCATATTGGTTGCTAAAATTTTTCCATTAAGCTTTGAAACACAGTGTTTGTTTTGCTTCTTCTTTATTTTTTCATTGGGCTAAAGAGTCAGAGGTCCTTTGTCTGCAAGGGCATGTGAGTATTTTTAAAGGAATTATTTGGTCCAAGCCTTCAAAAACCTGTTGAAGAGCTCTTTCACTTATCCTATTAGGATGGAGGATGTTATAGCTGAGAGATGAGCATCAATGGTGTAACAATAGCCCCCACAGCCCCTCTGGTGCAGGGGCCCCCTCTGGCACTGTGCACAGGCGGCAGGCCCCTGGATGAATGCTCCTGACTGGGTCCGGAGTTTGGGGGACCCTCCATACATTTTGCAGGAGGGGCCCCTCAAGCTTCAAATTGCATTAAGATGTGCTTGTTCCATTGTCTATAGCTGATCTTCTTAGTCACCAGTGCTCTAGTAGTTGCTCATAGGTGGAGACTGACAGCACCATATTAAATTGGCACTTCCATATAGGTTAGTTTATCGTAGGACAGTGTACATGTATTGCACAATTAAATAATAGTGGCTTGGGGCAGTTAATAAACATGAATGTGTCCTTGTCCTGCAAATATCACATCATGACTGTAGCTGAGATTCGACTTCAGTTTAGATACTGGGTTAGTTGGGGATTGTAGGAGGCTGGACTGGCTTGTAGTGAGTACCAAGGGGTACTTGCACCTTGCACCAGGCCCAGTTATCCCTTATTAGTGTATAGGGTGTCTAGCAGCTTAGGCTGATAGATAATGGTAGCTTAGCAAAGCAGCTCAGGCTGAACTAGGAGACGTGTGAAGCTACTACAGTACCACTTAGTGTCATATGCACAATATCATAAGAAAACACAATACACAGTTATACTAAAAATAAAGGTACTTTATTTTTATGACAATATGCCAAAGTATCTTAGAGTGTACCCTCAGTGAGAGGATAGGAAATATACACAAGATATATATACACAATAGCAAAAATATGCAGTATAGTCTTAGAAAACAGTGCAAACAATGTATAGTTACAATAGGATGCAATGGGGAAACATAGGGATAGGGGCAACACAAACCATATACTCCAGAAGTGGAATGCGAACCACGAATGGACCCCAAACCTATGTGACCTTGTAGAGGGTCGCTGGGACTATTAGAAAATAGTGAGAGTTAGAAAAATAACCCTCCCCAAGACCCTGAAAAGTGAGTGCAAAGTGCACCAAAGTTCCCCTAAGGACAAAATAGTCGTGTTAGAGGGAGAATGCAAGGAAAACACAAATCAGCAATGCAACAACGATGGATTCCTGTCTGAAGGTACCTGTGGAACAAGGGGACCAAGTCCAAAAGTCACAAGCAGCTCGGAGATGGGCAGATGCCCAAGAAATGCCAGCGGTTGGTGCAAAGAAGCTCTTACTAGGCTGAAGAACTGTGAATACTGCAGGAACGACAAGGACTAGAGACTTCCCCTTTGGAGGATGGATCCCCCACGCCTTGGAGAGTCGTGCAGAAGTGTTTTCCCGCCGGATGGACGCCAACAAGCCTTGCTACACGCAAATCGTGCGTTTGGCGTTTTTGGGACGCTGCTGGGGCCCAGGAGGGACCAGAAGGTCGCAAATTGGACCTGCAGAGAGAGGGGACGTCGAGCCAGACAAAGAGCCCTCACTGAAGCAGGTAGCACCCGGAGAAGTGCCAGAAACAGGCACTACGAGGATGCGTGAAACGGTGCTCGCCGAAGTTGCACAAAGGAGTCCCACGTCGCCGGAGACCAACTTAGAAAGTCGTGCAATGCAGGTTAGAGTGCCGTGGACCCAGGCTTGGCTGTGCACACAGGATTTCCGCCGGAAGTGCACAGGGGCCGGAGAAGCTTGCAAAGTCGCGGTTCCCAGCAATGCAGCCCAGCGAGGTGAGGCAAGGACTTACCTCCACCAAACTTGGGCTGAAGAGTCACTGGACTGTGGGGGTCACTTGGACGGTGTCGCTGGATTCGAGGGACCTCGCTCGTCGTGCTGAGAGGAGACCCAAGGGACCGGAGATGCAGCTTTTTGGTGCCTGCGGTTGCAGGGGGAAGATTCCGTCGACCCACGGGAGATTTCTTCGGAGCTTCTGGTGCAGAGAGGAGGCAGACTACCCCCACAGCATGCACAAGCAGGAAAACAGTCGAGAAGGCGGCAGGATCAGCGTTACAGAGTTGCAGTAGTCGTCTTTGCTACTATGTTGCAGGTTTGCAGGCTTCCAGCGCGGTCAGCGGTCGATTCCTTATCAGAAGGTGAAGAGGGAGATGCAGAGGAACTCGGCTGAGCTCATGCATTCGTTATCTAAAGTTTCCCCAGAGACAGAGACCCTAAATAGCCAGAAAAGAGGGTTTGGCTACCTAGGAGAGAGGAAAGGCTACTAACACCTGAAGGAGCCTATCAGCAGGAGTCTCTGACGTCACCTGGTGGCACTGGCCACTCAGAGCAGTCCAGTGTGCCAGCAGCACCTCTGTTTCCAAGATGGCAGAGGTCTGGAGCACACTGGAGGAGCTCTGGACACCTCCCAGGGGAGGTGCAGGTCAGGGGAGTGGTCACTCCCCTTTCCTTTGTCCAGTTTCGCGCCAGAGCAGGGGCTAAGGGGTCCCTGAACCGGTGTAGACTGGCTTATGCAGAATTGGGCACATCTGTGCCCAACAAAGCATTTCCAGAGGCTGGGGGAGGCTACTCCTCCCCTGCCTTCACACCATTTTCCAAAGGGAGAGGGTGTCACACCCTCTCTCAGAGGAAGTTCTTTGTTCTGCCATCCTGGGCCAGGCCTGGCTGGACCCCAGGAGGGCAGCTGCCTGTCTGAGGGGTTGGCAGCAGCAGCAGCTGCAGAGAAACCCCAGGAAGGGCAGTCTGGCAGTACCAGGGTCTGTGCTACAGACCACTGGGATCATGGAATTGTACCAATAATGCCAGGATGGCATAGAGGGGGCAATTCCATGATCATAGACATGTTACATGGCCATATTCGGAGTTACCATGGTGAAGCTACATATAGGTAGTGACCTATATGTAGTGCACGCGTGTAATGGTGTCCCCGCACTCACAAAGTTCAGTGAATTGGCTCTGAACAATGTGGGGGCACCTTGGCTAGTGCCAGGGTGCCCTCACACTAAGTAACTTTGCACCTAACCTTTACCAGGTAAAGGTTAGACATATAGGTGACTTATAAGTTACTTAAGTGCAGTGTAAAATGGCTGTGAAATAACGTGGACGTTATTTCACTCAGGCTGCAGTGGCAGGCCTGTGTAAGAATTGTCAGAGCTCCCTATGGGTGGCAAAAGAAATGCTGCAGCCCATAGGGATCTCCTGGAACCCCAATACCCTGGGTACCTCAGTACCATATACTAGGGAATTATAAGGGTGTTCCAGTAAGCCAATGTAAATTGGTAAAAATGGTCACTAGCCTGTCAGTGACAATTTGGAAAGAAATGAGAGAGCATAACCACTGAGGTTCTGATTAGCAGAGCCTCAGTGAGACAGTTAGTCACTACACAGGTAACACATTCAGGCACACTTATGAGCACTGGGGCCCTGGGTTACCAGGGTCCCAGTGACACATACAACTAAAACAACATATATACAGTGAAAAATGGGGGTAACATGCCAGGCAAGATGGTACTTTCCTACACAACCCCCCCCCAAACGAAGGACAATAAGACTAGCCATTACCTGATGAGTCTTCATTGTCTAAGTGGAAATATCTGGAGAGTCCATCTGCATTGGAGTGGCTACTCCCAGGTCTATGTTCCACTGTATAGTCCATTCCCTGTAGGGATATGGACCACCTCAACAATTTAGGATTTTCACCTTTCATTTGTTTTAGCCAAAGTAGAGGTTTGTGGTCTGTCTGAACAATGAAGTGAGTGCCAAACAGGTATGGCCTCAACTTCTTCAGAGCCCAGACCACAGCAAAGGCCTCCCTCTCAATGGCAGACCAACGCTTTTCTCTAGGGGTCAACCTTCTACTAATAAAAGCAACAGGTTGATCCTGGCCCTCAGAATTAAGTTGTGATAGGACTGCCCCTACTCCTAATTCAGATGCATCAGTTTGGACATAGAATTTTTTAGAGTAACAAGGGCTTTTTAGGACAGGTGCAGAGCACATGGCCTGCTTCAGCTCCTCAAAAGCTTTCTGACAGTTTGCTGTCCATAATACCTTTTTAGGCATTTTCTTGGATGTGAGGTCATTAAGAGGGGCTGCAATGGAGCCATAGTTCTTAATGAACCTCCTGTAATACCCAGTGAGGCCTAGGAAGGCTCTCACCTGAGTCTGAGTGGTAGGGGGAATCCAATCAATAATAGTTTGGATTTTCCCCTGAAGTGGTGCAATCTGTTCCCCACCAACAAGGTGTCCCAGATAAACCACCTTACCCTGCCCTATCTGGCACTTTGAAGCCTTGATAGTGAGGCCTGCCTTTTGCAGGGCCTCCAAAACTTTCCAAAGGTGGACCAGGTGATCATCCCAGCTGGAGCTAAAGACAGCTATATCATCCAAATATGCTGCACTGAAAGCTTCCAGCCCTTGCAGGACTGTGTTCACCAACCTCTGAAAAGTGGCAGGTGCATTTTTCAAACCAAAAGGCATTACAGTAAACTGGTAATGTCCTCCCATGGTAGAAAATGCAGTCTTAGGTTTAGCATCTTCTGACATTTTGATCTGCCAATACCCTGCAGTCAAATCAAAAGTGCTTAGATACTTTGCAGATGCCAGTGTATCTATTAGCTCATCTGCCCTGGGTATAGGGTGAGCATCTGTTTTGGTTACCAAGTTGAGACCTCTATAGTCTACACAAAACCTCATTTCCTTCTTTCCATCTTTAGAATTGGGTTTTGGTACCAGTACCACAGGAGAAGCCCATGGACTGTCAGAGTGCTCAACCACTCCTAGTTCCAACATCTTCTGAACTTCTTGCTTTATGCAGTCCCTGACATGGTCAGGCTGCCTATAGATCTTACTTTTGACAGGTAAACTGTCTCCAGTATCTATAGTGTGCTCACACCAAGAAGTGGTGCCTGGCACAATGGAGAAGAGTTCTGAAAATTGTCCTAGGAGATTTATGCAATTATCTTTCTGCTCAGCAGTAAGACAATCAGCCAAAACTACACCTTCCACAAGAGCATCTTGTTCTGTGGAAGAGAAGAGATCAGGTAGAGGATCACTGTCTTCTTCCTGTCCCTCATCTGTTGCCATGAGCAGGGTGAGATCAGCCCTGTCATAGTAGGGTTTTAGGCGGTTGACATGGAGCACCCTAAGGGGACTCCTGGCAGTGCCTAAGTCAACCAAGTAGGTGACTTCACCCTTCTTTTCAACAATTGTGTGGGGTCCACTCCATTTATCTTGGAGTGCTCTTGGGGCCACAGGCTCCAAGACCCACACTTTCTGCCCTGGTTGGTACTGAACCAAAACAGCCTTCTGATCATGCCATTGCTTCTGGAGCTCTTGGCTGGCCTGAAGGTTTTTACTGGCCTTTTTCATGTACTCAGCCATCCTTGATCTGAGGCCAAGTACATAATCCACAATATCCTGCTTAGGAGCTTTTAAAGGTTGTTCCCAACCCTCCTTTACAAGTGTGAGTGGACCCCTAACAGGGTGTCCAAAAAGAAGTTCAAAGGGGCTGAAGCCCACTCCTTTCTGGGGTACCTCCCTGTAGGCAAAAAGGAGGCATGGTAGAAGGATATCCCATCTCCTGCGGAGTTTTTCAGGGAGTCCCATAATCATGCCTTTGAGAGTTTTATTAAATCTCTCCACCAGTCCATTTGTTTGTGGATGATAGGGTGTTGTGAACTTGTAAGTTACACCACACTCCTTCCACATGGCCTTTAAGTATGCAGACATGAAATTGCTTCCTCTGTCTGATACTACTTCCTTTGGGAAGCCCACCCTGGAAAATATTCCCAGGAGGGCCTTTGCCACTGCAGGAGCTGTAGTGGTCCTTAAAGGAATAGCTTCAGGATATCTTGTGGCATGGTCCACTACCACCAAGATAAACCTATTGCCTGAAGCAGTAGGAGGGTCAAGGGGGCCAACTATGTCAACCCCTACCCTTTCAAAGGGAACCCCAACCACAGGCAGTGGGATAAGGGGTGCCTTTGGAGTGCCACCTGTCTTGCCACTGGCTTGACAGGTTTCACAGGACTTACAAAATTCTTTTGTGTCCTCAGACATCCTAGGCCAATGAAACAATGGTACCAATCTGTCCCAAGTTTTCATTTGACCCAGGTGCCCAGCTAAGGGAATGTCATGTGCCAGTGTTAGGAGGAACTTTCTGTACTCCTGAGGAATCACTAATCTCCTGGCAGCTCCAGGTTTAGGATCCCTTTGCTCAGTGTACAAGAGGTTGTCCTCCCAGTAAACTCTGTGTGAGTCACTGACATCCCCATTAGCCTGTTTGACAGCTTGCTGTCTGAGACCCTCTAATGTGGGACAGGTTTGCTGTGCCACACTCAGCTCCTCTCTGGCAGGCCCCCCTTCACCCAAAAGCTCAGCAGTGTCTGCTTCCAGCTCCTCTGGTGTAGGTTCTGCACAGGGAGGGAATTCTTCTTCCTCAGAAGTAGAATCCACTGTAGAGGGAGGGATAGTAGGAAGTGGTTTGCTTCTACTAGCCCTAGCTTTAGGGAGCACTTGGTCCATTGTTCCAGGATCCAAGCTTCCCTGTCCTTTTTGCTTTTTGGCCTGAGCCCTTGTCAAAGCAAAAATATGCCCTGGGATGCCCAGCATTGCTGCTTGGGCCTCCAACTCCACATCTGACCAAGCTGATGTCTCCAAATCGTTCCCTAATAGACAGTCTACAGGTAAATCTGAAGCTACCACAACTTTCTTTGGACCAGATACCCCCCCCCAGTTGAGATTTACAACAGCCATGGGGTGGCTTTGTGTTATGTTGTGAGCATCGGTTACTTGGTACTGGTGTCCAAGTATGTGTTGTTCAGGGTGCACCAGTTTCTCAATCACCATTGTGACACTGGCACCTGTGTCCCTGTAGGCCTGGACCTCAACACCATTTATTAGGGTTAGTTGCTTGTACTTCTCCAAGTTATGGGGGCAAGCAACCAAAGTGGCTAAGTCAATAGCCCCTTCAGAGACTAAAGTAGCCTCTGTGGTCTCCCTAATCAGACCAACCCCAACTAAATTACCAAAAGTGAGCCCAGCTACTCCCTTGGATTGGCTATTAGTAGGTTTGCTCCCACCACCACTGCTATTAGTAGGGACACTAGGTGTAGCAGTAGGGGTTGTAGTGGTAGGAGCTGTGGTGCCTTTCTTTGGACAACTGGGATCTGTTGTCCAATGGCCTTTTATCTTACATAAATAGCACCATGGTTTCTTTTCCTTGTTCTGATTAGAGGAGGGTTTGGGCCCAGCACCCCCACCAGAGTGTTTTTGTGGGCCTGATGAAGACTCATTTTTAGATTTGTCCCCACCCTTGTCAGAAGACTTACCATCCTTCTTTTTGTTGCCATCTTTGTCACCCCCTGTATGAACTTTTCTGTTCACTCTTGTTCTGACCCATTTGTCTGCCTTCTTTCCCAATTCTTGGGGAGAGGTCAGATCAGAGTCCACCAAGTACTGGTGCAACAAATCAGACACACAATTATTAAGAATATGCTCTCTCAGGATTAAGTTATACAGGCTGTCATAATCAGTAACTTTACTGCCATGTAACCACCCCTCCAAGGCCTTCACTGCCTGGTCAATGAAATCAACCCAGTCTTGTGAAGACTCCTTTTTGGTATCTCTGAACTTGATCCTGTACTGTTCAGTGGTTAAGCCATAACCATCCAGGAGTGCATTCTTAAGAACTTGGAAATTGTTAGCATCATTTTCTTTTACAGTAAGGAGCCTATCCCTACCTTTTCCAGTAAATGATAGCCATAGGATAGCAGCCCACTGCCTTTGAGGGACATCCTGTACAGCACAGGCCCTCTCAAGTGCAGCAAACCACTTGTTAATGTCATCCCCCTCCTTGTAAGGGGGAACTATCTTATGCAGATTCCTGGAATCATGCTCTTTTGCAGGATGACTATGGGGAATACTGCTGCTGCCACCATGGGTATCTAAACCCATTTTCTGTCTTTCCCTCTCTATTTCTAAAGACTGTCTATCCAAATCCAGCTGTTGCTTCTTGAGCTTCAGTCTGGTTTGCTCCACTCTCAATCTATTGAGCTCCCTTTCCAACAATCTGTCATCAGGGTGGGTGGGAGGGACATTTCTAGATACAGAGGTATGATGGGAATGAACAGAAGGAGACCTGTCCCTTACAGAGGGCACCCTAACAGCTTGGCTACCAGTATAATGTGAGAGCACATCATCAGTATGATGTGATTCAACCTCTGTACCAACTATGCTAGACTGTCTAGTAATGGGCAGGCTGAGAAGTTTCTTTCCTGAACCTTTTCCTGGGGGAGTCCCTGGATCAGATTGAGAACCATTAGCTACTTTTTCTACAGATTGGGCACTTATGGCCTTATCCTGTACTCTAAGCATATTAATTAACAGTTCTAAAGAAGGATTCTTCCCTACACTCAAACCTCTCTCTATGCAGAGACTCCTTGCTCCTTTCCAGCTAAGGTGATCATATGCAAGTTTGGACAGTTCAACTTTTTGGCCTGTGCCAGACATTTTTAGAGAGAGTTAAAGTGATAGATAAAAGAGAAAAAAAAGTTTTCAGAACTTTTTGGAAAGACAGAAAAAACTTTTTAAACTTTTAAGAACTTTTTGAAAGTTTAGAAGTACTTTTCAGCACTTAGAAAAGAGTGAAAAGAGGAAATGCAAAACTTTTTGGCTATGTGTATATACACTGACCTTGTTTTGTATATTTTTCTCTTATGAAAAGTACAATGACAAGAGTGGTAAGTAGTCTCAAAGCACTTATCCCACCACTGCACAACCAATGTAGGAGGCTGGACTGGCTTGTAGTGAGTACCAAGGGGTACTTGCACCTTGCACCAGGCCCAGTTATCCCTTATTAGTGTATAGGGTGTCTAGCAGCTTAGGCTGATAGATAATGGTAGCTTAGCAAAGCAGCTCAGGCTGAACTAGGAGACGTGTGAAGCTACTACAGTACCACTTAGTGTCATATGCACAATATCATAAGAAAACACAATACACAGTTATACTAAAAATAAAGGTACTTTATTTTTATGACAATATGCCAAAGTATCTTAGAGTGTACCCTCAGTGAGAGGATAGGAAATATACACAAGATATATATACACAATAGCAAAAATATGCAGTATAGTCTTAGAAAACAGTGCAAACAATGTATAGTTACAATAGGATGCAATGGGGAAACATAGGGATAGGGGCAACACAAACCATATACTCCAGAAGTGGAATGCGAACCACGAATGGACCCCAAACCTATGTGACCTTGTAGAGGGTCGCTGGGACTATTAGAAAATAGTGAGAGTTAGAAAAATAACCCTCCCCAAGACCCTGAAAAGTGAGTGCAAAGTGCACCAAAGTTCCCCTAAGGACAAAATAGTCGTGTTAGAGGGAGAATGCAAGGAAAACACAAATCAGCAATGCAACAACGATGGATTCCTGTCTGAAGGTACCTGTGGAACAAGGGGACCAAGTCCAAAAGTCACAAGCAGCTCGGAGATGGGCAGATGCCCAAGAAATGCCAGCGGTTGGTGCAAAGAAGCTCTTACTAGGCTGAAGAACTGTGAATACTGCAGGAACGACAAGGACTAGAGACTTCCCCTTTGGAGGATGGATCCCCCACGCCTTGGAGAGTCGTGCAGAAGTGTTTTCCCGCCGGATGGACGCCAACAAGCCTTGCTACACGCAAATCGTGCGTTTGGCGTTTTTGGGACGCTGCTGGGGCCCAGGAGGGACCAGAAGGTCGCAAATTGGACCTGCAGAGAGAGGGGACGTCGAGCCAGACAAAGAGCCCTCACTGAAGCAGGTAGCACCCGGAGAAGTGCCAGAAACAGGCACTACGAGGATGCGTGAAACGGTGCTCGCCGAAGTTGCACAAAGGAGTCCCACGTCGCCGGAGACCAACTTAGAAAGTCGTGCAATGCAGGTTAGAGTGCCGTGGACCCAGGCTTGGCTGTGCACACAGGATTTCCGCCGGAAGTGCACAGGGGCCGGAGAAGCTTGCAAAGTCGCGGTTCCCAGCAATGCAGCCCAGCGAGGTGAGGCAAGGACTTACCTCCACCAAACTTGGGCTGAAGAGTCACTGGACTGTGGGGGTCACTTGGACGGTGTCGCTGGATTCGAGGGACCTCGCTCGTCGTGCTGAGAGGAGACCCAAGGGACCGGAGATGCAGCTTTTTGGTGCCTGCGGTTGCAGGGGGAAGATTCCGTCGACCCACGGGAGATTTCTTCGGAGCTTCTGGTGCAGAGAGGAGGCAGACTACCCCCACAGCATGCACAAGCAGGAAAACAGTCGAGAAGGCGGCAGGATCAGCGTTACAGAGTTGCAGTAGTCGTCTTTGCTACTATGTTGCAGGTTTGCAGGCTTCCAGCGCGGTCAGCGGTCGATTCCTTATCAGAAGGTGAAGAGGGAGATGCAGAGGAACTCGGCTGAGCTCATGCATTCGTTATCTAAAATTTCCCCAGAGACAGAGACCCTAAATAGCCAGAAAAGAGGGTTTGGCTACCTAGGAGAGAGGAAAGGCTACTAACACCTGAAGGAGCCTATCAGCAGGAGTCTCTGACGTCACCTGGTGGCACTGGCCACTCAGAGCAGTCCAGTGTGCCAGCAGCACCTCTGTTTCCAAGATGGCAGAGGTCTGGAGCACACTGGAGGAGCTCTGGACACCTCCCAGGGGAGGTGCAGGTCAGGGGAGTGGTCACTCCCCTTTCCTTTGTCCAGTTTCGCGCCAGAGCAGGGGCTAAGGGGTCCCTGAACCGGTGTAGACTGGCTTATGCAGAATTGGGCACATCTGTGCCCAACAAAGCATTTCCAGAGGCTGGGGGAGGCTACTCCTCCCCTGCCTTCACACCATTTTCCAAAGGGAGAGGGTGTCACACCCTCTCTCAGAGGAAGTTCTTTGTTCTGCCATCCTGGGCCAGGCCTGGCTGGACCCCAGGAGGGCAGCTGCCTGTCTGAGGGGTTGGCAGCAGCAGCAGCTGCAGAGAAACCCCAGGAAGGGCAGTCTGGCAGTACCAGGGTCTGTGCTACAGACCACTGGGATCATGGAATTGTACCAATAATGCCAGGATGGCATAGAGGGGGCAATTCCATGATCATAGACATGTTACATGGCCATATTCGGAGTTACCATGGTGAAGCTACATATAGGTAGTGACCTATATGTAGTGCACGCGTGTAATGGTGTCCCCGCACTCACAAAGTTCAGTGAATTGGCTCTGAACAATGTGGGGGCACCTTGGCTAGTGCCAGGGTGCCCTCACACTAAGTAACTTTGCACCTAACCTTTACCAGGTAAAGGTTAGACATATAGGTGACTTATAAGTTACTTAAGTGCAGTGTAAAATGGCTGTGAAATAACGTGGACGTTATTTCACTCAGGCTGCAGTGGCAGGCCTGTGTAAGAATTGTCAGAGCTCCCTATGGGTGGCAAAAGAAATGCTGCAGCCCATAGGGATCTCCTGGAACCCCAATACCCTGGGTACCTCAGTACCATATACTAGGGAATTATAAGGGTGTTCCAGTAAGCCAATGTAAATTGGTAAAAATGGTCACTAGCCTGTCAGTGACAATTTGGAAAGAAATGAGAGAGCATAACCACTGAGGTTCTGATTAGCAGAGCCTCAGTGAGACAGTTAGTCACTACACAGGTAACACATTCAGGCACACTTATGAGCACTGGGGCCCTGGGTTACCAGGGTCCCAGTGACACATACAACTAAAACAACATATATACAGTGAAAAATGGGGGTAACATGCCAGGCAAGATGGTACTTTCCTACAGGGATACTGAACTACTTAGTTTCAAAACATTTAAAAATTCATATAACATTAATATGTGACAGAGGTTCGACTTCAGTTGAAAGGACTATTCCAAAATGTTTACTACTTTACCTGATATGTGCCCAGTAGAACATCATTGCACCTTTTGCTTTGTCTATAATGGGTTTGCTCATTTAAGATTGCAATTCAAATTATCACTCCTCCAATTAATTCTCTAGTTCCTCTTCTGGTAAGATTTAGATTAGCAGTGTCAAGTCCAAACTAGCCCAATTTGAAGATAGCTACAACTTGTGTTCTTCCTCTTAGAAATGTCAATATCATTACAGAGACGGCCTTTAATGGAAATATCATTCCAGTGATTCCCACATAGGAATCACCCTACAGGGAATTGTTAAATTAGAATGACATGCTATAACGACCCCGGTACTGTGTTGTTCTCGTCAATGACAATGGATACTCACCCAAACAAACTACCACCCAAAATTTTAACTCAACTATAACTCTTATCCAAAACCATTCACTCAGTCTAGCAGCAAGGATTTCACCCAACAGCAATGACTTCCAGTACCAGAGAACTTCGCAAGGGCATGATTCATGATCGGGATAGAAGGGGGAGTACTACCCTGTCCTCCTCCTTCCTGAAGAATAACTCCAAGTCTGTTAGGAGTGTAAAGCGGGCGACCAAAATGCTTTACAACTAAAAAGAAAGGCGTGTGGTTGTATGCTCCAATGCCTTATCTGTCATTAAAATTACTGTTGTTAAGTGTCCCAGGTTTAGCAACTACACAGACATGGTTCTTTCTTTGACCTCTCTTGCTGGGGTGAACCTTTCTAAGTTCTAATAACCTAATATGTCAGGAAACATTTGTTTTATTTGGGACATTGTTGGGTTGCGAACTAATGAGTGATTGAGTGAATTACTTTTCTTTGAAGGGAACTTAATCACCGACTAGAGCTCAGGAAATGCTGGAAAATCATTGGTCCAAAATTGAAGACTTCACACCAAGCCATTTTAGCTCAGGGTTGTATTGTCTAACAAGGTAACAATAGCCTGCTTGAGAGAAAAATTCCCCTGTGATAAATAACAATAATTGTGGCTTTCGGGCCAAGCTCCATTGGTCTTAGAAGGAATTCGCCCCTTCATTACCAGTACTGCATCGTTCGGGAAAAAGAAATGTGGAATTTCTTCAATATTCAATGTTTTGCATTCTGCAACAGAAATTATTGTTTGATCACTGACGTTTTTCTTCCTTTGGCCTTTCACACCACATACCTTTCACCACTACTCCTACTGAAATCACCCCAAGGGAGAAACTGTAGTTGCAATTTTCTTACACAACTTAAAAATCTGATTCGTACCGTAATTTTGGTTTCCTTCTGAGTTGGCATTTCAACAAAACGTGAGTTAAGGGTCTATCCATTGTACGTTGTCTGAAATGGCTCCTTCTCCCATTCTTAACATGGTTCCACTGTACTGTAAACTATTAGTAAAACTTGCTGGCCCAATTGTAAAACTTGCTAGCCCAGTTTTACCGAAGCTTTAATCTGGCACTAGGTTGAAGCACAGCAACACAAAGTGACACAAATCAGCAGCTGCAAAACGTATCTGCACTGGAAAATTGCACTTTTCTCAGCATGAAAAAGTGTGTGCCACGTTTTACCAAGTGGGCATTCCTAGGACTGGATCATCCCAAACACCAATATCTTTTGATGAAAAGGTCGGTCTACTATGGTAACTAAACAAGACTTTACTTCGAACACTAATTCCCACTAAAAGCAGGTTAAATAATGGAGAATACATTGACTTCTCCCAGAAACAGACTAACTGTATGTGTGCTGCAGTTTCACATAAGAGAGCCTGTTTGTGCACCAGTACAGTGGAGATATGGCGCTGTTTTGTATTTTTTTCTTTCATGCAACACAGCATAACAAATTTTTGCTTTGCTCTAAATGTTTGAAATCTTAGTAAATGTGGGCCTATCTTGCTCCCTAGATAGATTTATGCTGTGTAAATGTAAAGAAAACCATGCATACCACTTGTTTCAGTACCCCAAGACTTTCAAACAGGGGCTTGTGAATACTTAAAATCGCCGTTTTGACAAATCATTATGCCTTGCGATTGCAAGCATGCAAGCAAACTGTTCACTCCTAAAATGTGTAGAAATACACCATCATTGCTGTTCATTAAATAGCACCAAGCATGCATTTGGAAATCAAAGCATTGTGCAGTTTCAGGCGGAGTTATATTTATCCTGGGTCAGATTCACGGAGCATTGAATAATAAGAATACCTTATGTTTCTCTAAAATAAATCATGTGATTGGAATGCACTGTGCCACATCAGCAGAACTGTACTCCACAAGTGCAGAGAGCTTTCAGAAGGAAAATGCAAAAGTATGAACTGTTTGCCTGGAAACAAAATAACGCCTTTTAAGTGCATCCAGTGATTCTCAATGTACAGGTCACTCTAGCAGGGAACTTTTCTTCTCAATCCCCAAACAATACACTGGTGTAGAGAAACATAAATGTACAGAACAAAATCGAAATATTTTGCCAATGCAGTGTAGTCCATCTATTGAGTTCACATATCTACGCAGATACACCATAACGAAAGAGAAAAAAAAAATCTTTGTGCTTTTCCTCTAAATATTAAATTAACACAATATCTGACCGATGAAATCTGATCATCCTAATGCAACTTTATTGAGACACCAGTGATATTAATCCAGAGTTACTTAGCCTACTATGGACAATGTAGACGTTTACCATAAACTATGTACACATTGCAACCTCCCTTTTAACGTTTCTGGACCCATTTCCACAATGTTCTAAACTTGTCAGTACCCAGCAGAAAAAAATGCTTTTCGGTTTCATTACTACAAACGTACAAAAGTAGTTAATATCTACATAATCTACCTTAGGCAATTACTAAAGGTCCCCTGAGTTAGACACAAGTGCTTTTGTAGCAAACTGCAGTACGTTAGGTGCCCCCAAGCCCTTAATGGACATCCCAACCGCATAACCTACACCTTTTTCACAAAACTACCACCTCATGACAAGCATAAGATATACAGGGTGCATAGATGGAGGTAGAGTAGCTATGGTAGGAACATTAGGGCATACATTTATAAACACTTTGCATTGGGTTTGAGTTACTTTTTTAACACAAACTTAATACAAAGTGCAGTTCAATGAAAAATGTAACCAAACGTTATGCCAAGCTTCACTGCCTTGCATGTTCCATGGGTGGTGCTAGGACGTTCTCATGCAACCACCAATGGGTTTTGATGCAAATCTCTATCTACAAAGAACTGTAGACAGTGATTTGTTTCAGTATCCTGCACCTCATTGAGGCAGGCGTAACAAAGAGAAATGTTTGCATTTCTCCCCGTTTTTTTGTCTTTGGATGTGTGTTGCATTGTATAGTTCAAAATCGCTAAAGTAGATCTCATAAGGAACAAAGTTATAAAACCACAAATCCCCACCAGTTGAGACAATCCATCTTTTATTGTGAACAGCATGAAAAAAACTGTCCATCTTCAAATTGCCAGTGCAGAGCAATACACCAACCCATTCAAGCACATAATAACAGGGATGGCACGATAAACGTGCCTTAGACATCATTATTAAATATACTCCTATTAGGTTTTTTTAAATTAAAAAAATGATAAAACCTGTTTTCATCTTACACAACCAATCCGCACTCTGGAAGCCTATTTTCAAGTTAGGGCCCACAGTTGGACATCCAATGGATTAGCATATTTTAAATTCAGATTCTAATTCTATGTCCCTCAAGAACAGGACTAATGCCACCCAAGGATTCCTTCTTATGTGATCCAGTAATGAAAAAATGCAAACTACTTTTCCAAGACTGAAACACTGTATAGGAACACAATTATCACACCTCATAAACCTCAGTCATCCAACAAGTATTTGGGTAACCGCATATCTGCATTGGTTAATGATGCACCTGTCAAAGCACCTCTAGTGGATCTAAACCATGACCTTCTTTTTCTGACAGGAACTCTGGTTCTCATGCTCTTCACATTCTCTAATGGACATCTTACAACCTACTGGCTATAGCTTCATTAGCTAAGGACATACAAACCTACTAATATTCTACATATATCATCATAGTCTATAGCATCATTAGATAAGGACAAACAAACCTACTAATATTCTACCCCTTCCAAAGTGAACAAACCAACATCCTTTCCTCTCCTTCTGATAACCTAGCAGCTAACCTGATCTGGTAAAAACCTTGCATTTGTTGAAGACCTCACTGAGAATATGTGACAGAACAACTAGGTCCTAAACAACTTTAGCCTAAACCACTACTGCTAAACAACTAAAAAGTCTCTACAACTAAGTACTGAACAACTACTGTCTAAACAACAATTGTGCCTGAATAACAATTGCCTGAACAACTAATATATATATATTATATTCTAAACAACTAATAAACCATAAAAACCAAAAAGAAAACCTTACCTTAAAATTAGTTTTTCAGGCAATTGTTATTCAGCACAATTGTTGTTTAGACAGTAGTTGTTCAGTACTTAGTTGTAGAGACGTTTTAGTTGTTTAGCAGTAGTGGTTCAGGCAAGTAGTGGTTTAGACCTAGTTGTTCAGGATGTTTCCCCCTCACTGACCTTAACATACCTTAATAGCAAAATAATGTATTTCCCTGAGTAATCTTATCCTGCACAATGGCAAACCAGAACAACTGTTCAAAATGATCATGGACTTCTCTCAGTTAATTAAGCTATATCAATAAATCAATTAGCAAAAAAACAGTGCAAACATGAAAAGCATTAGTGGAGATGCAATATATGTCACCATGCTGTGCCAGGAGGTATTACTTCTGCTGACTTCATCACTTCCATTCCACCATGCCCAACACTCTAGATCAGTGTCAGGAATAAGAGAGCTATGCGGACTTGGGGATTTGCCTTTAGGGGTGGTAGTCATAGAATATGGTTGAGAAAGCCCAGAAGGTTGTGGAAGACCGGCATTTGGCTTCTGGGGCATCAGGATGATCACTGGTGAAGGACAAGCAGAGGGACTTCTAGGTCATGAGTGGTAACAGGACTTATGAACAGTCCACACTTCCCCTGGGAAGTTATGCAGAAACTTTAGTTCTCTGTGTTGGCTCCATCGCATGTTGTTTTATTTAGGCCCAAGCAGAATTTTGATTATGCCGGAGTAACCAGAGAAACTTCGGTTATTCTGGATTACTCCTGCTCGAATAACCTTTAATTTTGGGGGACATCCTATAGCAAAAGCACATGTAGCGAGCGTGGGCAGCTGCTCCCTCTCTTGATTCATGTTCTGTTGCATTTAACCATTCTGGATGCGACGGGGCATCTTTGGGCTCATAAACAGCACTAAATGCAGAATTACTCTAATCGCATAATTATGTATTATCTTGCAAAATTCTTAGGTATTTCCTCATGATTACACTACACTGAATTACGTAAGTAATGCCCACCCCTAGTTTTATTCCCTTCTTAGTTACATTGGTTCTCCCGACATTCTGAACTGCTCTCTGGATTACAGTTTGGTACTGTTTGCTGACCAGTTGCCTGAACTCAGACTTTTCTCTCGGATTATGATTTGGTTTTATTTGCTGATCGATTGCCTATAATCTGTCTGGCCTGTGGATTACACATTGGAATTGGTTGCTCTGCTTGTGCTGGCTCTTGCTCCCTGAATTTCAGGTTTGCCTTGGACCTGGGAGACCACCATTTCTATAATTGACATCCTTTGTTTGTGGCTTAGGTTCCCCGTGACCCGCCACTATGAAGCCAGTAAGAATATTCACCAATCTTTCTCTCTTAATTAGAGTGTTTCAATGTTTCTACAGCACAGTAAAACTTTGTTTTATTTGCTATAGCTTATGTTTGTCATTCACCTTTAAAAATGTTATAGGGAATCTCTTTAAGTATTAGAGACGTGTGGTTTGACGAGACAGCACAATTTCAAATGTCTTTTTTCTCTCTCACTCCCATTCCCATTCCCCTCCAGGATGTAGTTTTGCTGCATAGGCTTGCTCACACATTGGTGGAGCAATGTTTAGTGAGTGGGGAAGATTGATTTCAGCCTGCAAATCTTGATGACTCCCCATCCCTCACCCACTTTGACGCACAGAACAGTTGACAATAACAATTGAGTTCTTCTCATGAGCATAATGTGTAAAGACAAACAATGGTGTTTCAACATTAGGAAGAGCACTAGGCTGGATGAAGAAAAAAAAAATAGCATTAGCCTTTCATTAAAATGATAGGAAAAGATGGGAAAACATCAGGGAAATTGGGGACATCAAGTAGGTAGAAAAGGGGATCAACTGGAAGGAGACCAATGGTGCAAAGCCTTCTGGGAGGTGTGAGCTGCTAAAATGAAAGGAGGAAAATCAGGGTAATTTAGGGAATAATTAACATAACAAGTGTGATTCCTCTAGTATTTTTCACATAGGAAACATAGGACCAGATTTACAAGGCCCTAGCACCACCAACGAGTCTTTTTGTGACCACTAACCACTTTCTCCATATTTACAAGGAGGTGTAACACCACTTTATGTGGCTTTACGCTTCCTCGTAAATATGGGTCCCTCCGATGCTGTTTTCTGCATCAGAGGGGCATGCAATGGGTGTTGCAGTGGGCGTTCCACTGCAACATCCATTGCTTTTGATGCTGCCCCAGATGTGCAAGAATGCATAAATATGTGGCAGCACCAAAAATTAACGCCACCCAAGTTGTGGTTAGTATAGCAAAACGAGGAGGAATACTTTTATTCCACCTCGCTTTTTGCTTTTTTCCATGTGTGCTGCAAAATGCCATGGAAGATTGTTTATGTCAAAGGGCTCACACACAGTACACCCACTGACATCACAGTACCTACACCAAATCACTCACACCTACCTGCACATAAACAATCACATCCCTCAATGCAGACACCCTTGCACTATGGTGCGAGGATGCCTGCGTGGGCGCAGGCTGCTTAATTTAGCGCCAGTTCATTGGGAAACGCAGGGGTGCACTGTATTCTTGTAAATAAGGCGCATCCCTGCATTTCAAAACTGATGCAGCATGGTGCTGCTGATTTTGGTGCAGTCTGTTGTGAATCAGGCCCATAGATCACCATGGAAGCAGAAATTGTCCAGTTAGAGTGCAAAGAGGTTTCACTGGAAATGTTAACGCTATGTAGAATGAAACGTGACAGGAAGATGTGACTTTTTAAGTTCAAGAAAGAGGTACTTTCTGAATAATGCCACATAACTGACTGTTTCTCATTCCCCTTTGTGCTTTGGAGTTCAAATTTCAGGTTAGCATTGTTATGCATTCTATGTTTCCTTGACGTGGAAAATGTTCTTGACATTTTGATGACACCTTTTTTCATTACTTGCTGTGGCACTCAAGATGTGTTCATATTTTAGGCAGCCACACTGTGCCATAAATGCTTTACAAGAATTGCAAGTGAAAATTGCAGCACAAGTCGGCTGGAGGTAGCTCTGCTGTCCTTCTCTGTTAATCCAAAACTTTTTCCACAGTGAACCTGCCATCAATGTCATCTGAGGCGCTTACCAAACTACGGATATACCCGACTGTGACCGCACCTGTCTTGTCTGATGTGGAGTGCTGCAGAGTCGGAACACAGAGGAAGTGTGGTGGCCTAGCAGGGCCTGGCACTGCCGAGATCGTCAATGCACATGGGAGGACAGACTCACTTGGGCTGTCCCCTTGCCGATCTGGACTTGCGCCTGGGGCTCTTCCTTGAGTCCCATGGCCCTGCTGTGAGCCCGAGGCTGCAGACTGCCGGGATACCAGCCTGACTACTCTTATGGATGGCTCAGGTTGTGTACTCCCTACACTCCAGGACAGGCCGCTGCAGGGTCGGGAGCACCAGGATGGTGTGGTGATCTGGTGAGGCCCTCTGGGGCTGAAAACGGTGCCAAACCCTTACTGGGGCAGAACTGCAGTGGCATAACAACCTTACCTCAGTTCAGATCTGCTGCCGGGAACACTGCCCCTGGACTCATCTTGCAGAGATCCTGGAGACCGGGCCTCGCTGATGTCCCTGTGTCCCATCTCAGAAGCTCTCCTTCTGCGACGATCCTGGTAGGTGGAGCACATCGGTGGGTGACTATTGATCTTGGGGGCCTTTAGGTGACACATTAAGCATGCCTTCATTGCCCCCCCTCCTCATTTGGCCTGTGTGAGAGACACCGATTGGGTGTGAGGACACAGCAGCTTGGAAAAGTGGCGCTCGTGGCCCCCAACACTAAAAACTAGATCCTTGGCGAGGGCCAGAGGAACTAAACTCTTGGGAGGAACTGAACTCAGTAAATCACGCATACCCCCAATTTACATTTGGAAATGACTGGAAATCATGGGGCACTTTAAACAGTGGTCCCTGGGGCTGACTATTTGCATTCTATGGTCACTTAATTTAAGCAGCAGCACCATTAATCAATGTTGGCACCCATATTACAAATGGTGCGGCCTGGAGACATTCAGGGACAAATCTCACACCACACACTCTGATCACGGAGAGACCCATGCATGCATGCCACCAGTGGCGGCCAGCAGTTTTAGGAGGGGGGGCAGGAAGCACACTCACACTCATTCTTTCACACACACACACGCACACACATCCATTAACAACACTCATCAACATTCAAACATGCACGCATGCACCAATTATTCATTTAAAAAGATCAGACACACACTTAACTTTAGCCTCGGAGGTCCCAGGAGGGATGGGAAGGCAGCAGTCACAACTTCGTCACAGAGTGGGATGGGGTCAGTGAGACTGCTGACCCCACCCCACTCTGTGAACAGGTGTCACTGATTGACACTCACCCTGGGCGCTTCAGGCCATAAACCTGAAGCGCCCAGGTCGAAGTTAAAGGATGACGCTCCCCTCATCCCCCGGGGGAGGGCCTTGAGGCACCTTTGCTGAGCCGAGGAGATCATGTCCACAGGAGCTGTGACCTGTTCAGCCCAGCAAAGTTCAGCTCAGGCAGCCAGGAGTCTGCGCAAATTACGCATGTCTACTCCTGGCTGCCTGACAAGAACATGAAGAGTGTCTGTCAGGCTGACCTTTGTTCAGCCTAACTGGCACTCTTCATGAGGGGCAAAATGTGGGGGGGCGTTGCCCCTCCACCCTACACGATGAGCAGCGCCTGCATGCCACCATGATGGCGCACTACCGTCCTGATGCCGCTGTTCAACCAATATACTATACTGTCACACAAGTGACACCATTCTAAGCAACGTCCTGTACTCTGTGGAATGCCACAGCTAATTGCAGCTTTTTGATGCCCCAACTATGTGCCTAATATTGACACTATATGCCCATTCCTAATGGACTGTATTGTGGACAACTATTGGTGGAAAACTGGCTCCTCCAGCCCTTAACTGACACCTCCCAAAGTGTTCCACCACCTCATCTTCCATTCTGTGTTTTATATACCATCACACTCCACCTCCTTCTACCTGCTTTTGGACTCACTGGGCTGCTTCTGCTGCACACTGCAAGAGCTTGAGGATGTTGACAAGTGGACCCATTGCAGTTTCACAATTTATTTCTATTCACAGCTATAATAATATGAGGCAGGAATTGATGGGTCATGTTAGAAATGGGGTCTTTGGTTGGCAGTCAGGTTACCCCCTTTCAAAGCAAGGACCCTCACTCTAGCCAGGGTAAAAGAGAATCACTCTCAGCTAACCCCTGCTTACCCCCTTGGTAGCTTGGTGCAAGCAGTAGGCTTAACTGCAGAGTGCTAGGTGTAAAGTATTTGTACCAACACACACAGTAACTTAATGAAAACACTACAAAATGACACAACACAAGTTTAGAAAAATCGAAAATATTTATCTAAACAAAACAAGACCAAAAAGACAAAAATCCACAATACACAAGTCAAGTTATCAATTAAAATGCAAAAAGAGTTGTCATGTAGTTTTAAACACACACTAACACTGTTAGCTTGAAAATGTACCTTGGGTGCATAAAAAATAACCCTGCATGGGAGAATGTGCGTCAAAAAGGGCTTGCGATGCATCGATTTCACTCAAGAGCGAGACCTCACGTTGTTTCTTCTTTCATCAGGTCGGGTCGGGGTGCGTAGTTTCTTCTCCCCGGGTAGAGTGATGCGTTGATCCGGTCAGCACTCTCGGTTCCGGGGAGTCCTTGCGTTGTTTTTACACACCACGCAGCACGAGTTGCGATCTCACCAGCCTCCGCCAGCGATGCTGCGCGTCATTTCTCCAGCTCCGTGCATCGATTCCTCAGTCGCGATGCAGGTGGGCGTCGATTTGCTGCAAAGCCGGTAGCGCATCGATTTTTTAGCTGTAGATTGGAGTCCCGTCGATCTTTTCCCCTCACGGCGTTCTGTGCGTGGACTTCTTCCTCTTAGGCTGCCTGCTTCTCCTTTCAGGGTCCCAGGAACTGGATGGGCACCACAGGGCAGAGTAGGAGTCTCTCCAGAGACTCCAGGTGATGGCAGAGAGAAGTCTTTGCTGTCCCTGAGACTTCAAACAACAGGAGGCAAGCTCTTAATCAAGCCCTTGGAGATCTTCACAAGGCACACAAAGTCCAGACTTTGCCCTCTTACTCTGACAGAAGCAGCAACTACAGGATAGCTCCTCGAGGCACAGTCACAGGCAGGGCAGCTCTTCTTCCTCAGCTCTTCAGCTCTTCTCCAGGTAGAGGTTCCTGGTTGGGTGCCCTTCTTATACCCAATTTCTCCTTTGAAGTAGGCCTACTTCGAAGCAAAGTCTCTCTTGAATGTGAAATCCTAACTTGCCCAGGCCAGATCCCAGACACTCACCAGGGGGGTGGAGACTGCATTGTGTGAGGGCAGGCACAGCCCATTCAGGTGTGAGTGGCCACTCCTCCCCTCGCTCCTAGCACAGATGGCTCATCAGAAAATGCAGACTACATCCCAGCTCCCTTTGTGTCCCTGTCTAGTGTGAGGTGCAACCAGCCCAACTGTCAAACTGACCCAGACAGGGAATCCACAAACAGGGAGAGTCACAGAAATGGTATAAGCAAAAAATGCTCACTTTCTAAAAGTGGCAGTTTCAAACACACAATCTTAAAATCAACTTTACTAAAAGATGTATTTTTAAATTGTGAGCTCAGAGACCCCAAACTCCACATGTCCACCCGCTCCCAAAAGGAATCTACACTTTAATCAGATTTAAAGGTAGCCCCCATGTTAACCTATGAGAGGGACAGGCCTTGCAACAGTGAAAAACGAATTTAGCAGTATTTCACTGTCAGGACATATAAAACACACTACTATATGACCTACCTTAACCATACAGTGCATCCTTCCCTTGGGGCTACATAGGGCCTACCTTAGGGGTGCCTTACATGTAAGAGAAGGGAAGGTTTAGGCCTGGCAAGTGGGCACACTTGCCAAGTCAAATTTACAGTTAAAACTGCACACACAGACCCTGCAGTGGAGGGTCTGAGACATGATTACAGAGCTACTTAGGTGAGTGGCACAACTAGTAGCATTTGGTTTACAGGCCCTGGGCACCTCTAGTGCACTTTACAAGGGACTTACTAGTAAATCAAACATGCCAATCATGGATCAACCAATTACATAAACATTTTGTATAGGAGCACGTGCACTTTAGCACCGGTTAGCAGAGGTAAAGTGCCCAGAGTAACATAAACAGCAAAAACAGAGTCCAGCACACATCAACAACCTGGGAAACAGAGGCAAAAAGTTAAGGGAGACCACGCCAAGGATGAAAAGTCTAAGAGGCCGCATATGCACAACTGTTCAGGGTGTGCCATCACGTTCCTCAGCGATCTCTGACTGGCAGTTTTGAACCCCCAGTGCATCGGAGCACTATGACCCTTCTACGTCCATTGGCAACAAACTAGATTCAGTTCTTGAGTCTGTGGAAAGACTTGGCACCTCTCTGGTAAGCGTGTGCCTTTTGATGAAAAAACAAGATAGACAAATAACAGCGGACCTCACACTGTTGCATGCAGATCACCGCTAATTAGTAGACAAAGTTCTTAATGTTGAGCACATTTTTACTGAAATTTGTCCGCAAACACAAGAACTGATCTCCTCAATAAAGGCCTTGATGACACGTGTCCATGTGCTGCAGCACCGCACTGAGGATGATGAACGCCATTACATAAGACATAATGTCAGGGCGGTTGCCTAACTGATGGGCTTGAACGATTGGATCCAATGGCATTTGTTGAGTGATAGATACATGACTTGCTACCCTTAGTGTTACTTTCCCAGTCCTTTTCAGTGGAAAACGCTCACTGTGTCCCTCCATGGAAACCGCTCCCTGATGCTGAACTCAGCCACTCATGTTTTGACTGCTCCACTATTGTGACAGAGATACTATAATATGTGAAACAGGAAAATGCAAGGACTTTACCATTGAGAACCCCGAATCATGTTTTTCCCAGACTATTCTGCCACAGTCCAGAAACAGAGGAACCCCTTCATGGGAATTAAATGGCGCTTCTGTGAGCTAGACATTTGTTATTCACTCTTTTTCCCACCATGGCTGCGGGCAAACTCAGAAGGAAAAATGCACTTCTTTGACTCCCCAGAAATAGCCTCAGATGTGTTGGGATCCCATGGGATGACTTCGTCAAACCAGTCTATGTCCAGAGTAAGGGCATCCCATGACCGTGTGGAGTCTTGCTGCCATGGGAGCCGACCACATTCAAGTCACCCCTCGCAACCAAAAACATCCCCAAACTAGAGCAAGTTATCCAGGAAAGATGCCAAGCACTACAAATAGCTGCAATAATATGTGAAGTGATGCAAGGCTCTGACCTTGAAGAAGACGTGGCCAAATCTATGAGCGATGAAGGCTCCTCCACCACTTGGCCATCTGGAGAGGACTCATTAGCTCCTCCTGATATAACACCACAGACATCAGATATTATTTGAACCTGCCTCCTTCCTTACACAGTTACACAGATATAACACGTGACCACTATTTTCCCTGTATGCCATGTAAAGGCTCCAACACTGGCAATTGACTTACATCTGTTTTTTTTGTAACCCAGGTGTGATAAGGTACTCCTTCTTTTCCTCGCCACACCACTTACATGTTCACATAGATAGAATACTTGGCATATCTACTTTGCCCCCATTATTCTTGATACAGACAATTTAGGTCACACCCACTCTGATCACAACCCCCAGAACCTAAAACTCACATGGAACACATTTTCCTCTCCAATTCCTACCTGGCGTCTACAGCCAGCAATCTTCCGGGCTTCATTGAGCAAATCGGTCACTGATTATTTTGATAATAATGATGACACAGCGTCTACTAAACTTATAGATTGGGACGCATTAAAAGTCGCAATATGGGGCAATGCTTGGGGACCCACTGGACCATGCACCAAGTACTCCACAGGGATATCCAAAATTGAACGTAAACTCCTGAGTTATGAAAAACAAGCCTTGCAGAACCCCGTAGCCACCCACAGCTTGATGGACGAACGATGGGAACATGTCTCCTTACTGGAGAAACTACGATGTTTAAATTATGCTGCCCATTTGGCTCGCACACATGCAGCAGCAGACAGATCTGGCCGGCTCCTGGCTTGGCTTACTCACCAAGACCAACATAGGCACTCAATCCCACTTTAAACTCAACATGAAATATACAAGGAAATAACCAATCACTTCATGCTCCTATATTTGACTATCACTCTGCCAGACCCTTCAGATTTTGACCTCTTCTTCTCCATGTTACAGTTACCTTGCATCATACCTGATTAACGGGCAGAGCTAGACAAGCCCAGTACATCATTTGAAATACAGGAAGCAATACGATCACTCACCTCTAATCAATCTCCAGGCCCCAAAAGACTACCTGCAGAACTTTATAAGACTTATGCACCCCTTCTAGCCCCCCCATCTGCTGTCACTGTACGAGGCAGCCCTCCAGCCAACTGCCTCCTTACTTCCCAATGTGAAGCCCTGCTTGTATCCCTCCCCAACCTGGTCACGGATCCCTCTTTACTGGGGTCCTACAGATCACCTGCCCAGCTAGCTCAACACAGATTATAAATTCCTGGCCAAAATCCATGCTGACCGCCTGGCGCCCCTGGTGCCCTCCTTGGTGCATCCAGATCAAATAGGTTTTTGCTAGCCTGTTGCACATCTTTGAACCTGAGATTCGTTTTTAAGGGTCATGGCCTACTCACACCAGAGATAGCCTAACGCTGATTGTATGGTTTTAGACATCGCAGAAGGCCTTTGACTCATTGAAATTACCCTTCTTGTTTAATTGATTACCACAGTGCGGTATTGGACCCTGCTTCATTAAACAACTGCTATACACCCACCGACAATCAGGGTGAAGACAGACTCCCTGATTTCTGATACTATTCAAATAAACAGAGGAACTAGACAGGGTTGTCCCCTGACTCCTCTTCTTTTCTCATTGGCAATCAAACTTTTTGCCATAGAGCTTCGACAACAGAGCGTGCTATGGAGCATACCATTGATGGACGGAACCCATACTGTTTCCCTCCATGCTGATGACCTATTGCTCTACCTTAGGAACACGCATGCCATTCCTCCTACAATAGCTCTGACACTTGAACAGTTTGCATCCCTCTCTGGCTTGAAGTTAAAGTGGGTGAAATCTTGCTTTTTTCCCTTCACACCGACTCACCTGACCCGCAATACACCCTCAACAAAACGCAAATGACCTGGCAATCACACACATTCCGCTACTTGGGCTCGCAGATCTACCACTCCTCTACAGCCCTATTTGATGGTAATATTACAAGAACAGCTACCTCTCTACGATCTCAAATGACATTTTGTCGTTCACTGCTGATAACACTGTCTGGACAAGTTGTCCTCCAGAAAATGGTGGTTTTACCCCGTGTCTATATTACTTCACTAACCTGCTTCTCTACAACCTATTCGAGAATTTGTTTGTCAAAATTCCTATTGAAGGTTTGCATTAGCGAAACTCTATTCCCCTTTAAGTCAGGGCGACCTTGCAGTTTCACACCTAGAACAATACTACCTCATCTCCCAAATCCAACGGATAGCTAGATGGTTAGTCAGCCTGCAGCTGACAGGCACAGCCACAACCCTCCCTGCCTGTACTCTATCCACTATTTCACTTTTATTTCAACCATACACCTGGGTTCGCACACCTGATTCCTTGCTGCTCAATGTGGCTTACTGCTGTTATTGTAGATGTCTCCAATTCATGCATTTCCAAGTCCCTTATGCACTTGCTCTAACACTTCTGGGCACACCTAGGGATAAGACCAACAACCAGACATCAGAACTAACCACATGGCATGCCGCTGGCCTCCATACATTAGGCGACCTATACTATAATGATGCCCTCCCCTCTTATGAAGCATTGATAACCGATGAGAGCCTACCCCCTCGACAGTTTCCATTATATAACTCCATACCCTCATCACTGGGAGATAAATGGAGTGACATATCACAAGAACTTCCAATGCATCTTACAATCCAGCATCTACATGTTATGGGCACAGGCCGACATCAAGTACACTGGTTTGCCGGCTCACTACGCATTCACACTGCTCCATCACTTGCAGCACTCTGACGACACTTGGAGACTGACCTGGCCCACCCTTGCACAGACAAAGAATGTTCAGCCTTGTTGGAAATCCCGGCACTCATCCCACGCAATGCCCGATTCAAACGTATTCAATTTTACATCATTCATAGAGCATACCTCACTCCTACCAAAATTCACTGCTATTTCCACTGAATGGACCCTGACTTCCCTCGCTGTCATCAAATTGATGCAGATCCACTTCACATGTTCACATTCACATGCTTGTCCAAATTTGCAGGTCTACTGGAAAGGTGTCACATCTATCAGGGCCCACTGTACCGATCACCCAGACCTGTATACATGGGAAATATGCCTTTTGGACCTTTACTGCAGACACAAAAAGGGCAAGGCTACCACTCATTTCCTAGACTTAGGTTTCCTAACAGCTAAATACCTCATCACCAGGAAATGGAAATCCCCTTACTCTCAGGTCCTGGAAGCATGGATTGACTCTTTCCTTACATGTGCACAGACAGAAAGTGTTGCACTGCACAGAGTGGACAATCTAGGACTCCATCAATACCTGATAGCTTCCTGGGGGGATACTATCCTATCTGAATTTAAGACCAACATATCCTTGAAGTCTGCTAAACTAACACCAAGCCGAGTTGTTACGCGTTCATACTACTGGCAGCAGCACAGCACCTGACACATATGGTTCCCCTCCAAAAGCAGTCTCATTCAGGTATTTGAACATAGCTGACACACCAGTAACATGGGCAACTCTACAGCGACTGGGGGAGCCAGAGTAAATAGAGGGACTCCTCTACAAGAGTTTTAATGCAACTGTTTACTCCCCCTGTTTTGTTGTTGTTCATATTGGCAAAGTGTAAAATGAAACTGTTTAACCATATATCTAGCCCTCTCCTCTTTTTCTTCATTTTTCAATATTGTATAGATAAATTCCACTGCATTACTATTTCTTTATCCCTAAACCACCTCCATTGCACGACTCTATTGGACATCATGTGGCAACTGGTTCTTGATTTCATACTTCTGTCCCCTTTTTTCCAGCTGTTGCTGATTCCATCTCAACTGATGTAACTTGAACCAGGAACACAAATGGTATGCTCCTTCAGTTTCATTCTAATTCTGTATAAATAAAACTCAATAAACAAATTTAAAACAAATGGAATGCCATAATGGATTTCGAAATTAGAGATTTTGTTCTGGAGATTCTTAACCAAGGGCATTATATGAGCAGTTTCAACATTGGCTGTTAGCTCCACACCAACGTCCACAATAGGCTGGCCCATCAAATTGCCATCAGCTAGTGCCCGCTTCAGAGACACCGGGCCACTACATGGTTGGAGATTTGATTGGGCTGAGTATCTGTTTGTACATAATATCACCAGTCCTAAAGGCACAGGAGCACATTTTGTTAGTGTGGGGGTTTCAGAGTTGGCTGTGATGTCTTCTGTAGTCGCGATGGGCTGAAGAAGATCCAGCCCAGCTGGCCAGTTTGATGGCTTTGTTTTTTGTTTTGTTACCAAATATAGGAGACATCCTAGTCACCGCTTTTCTCTTGTTTTGACTTCTGGCTTTATCATCCCTGAGAAGACATTTAACATCCTCAATCAAAATGTCAATGTCATCAAGTTGTGTTACCTTGGATAGTCTCAGCTGGGTCTGCACTGTAAAGACTATATTTAAGTTGGCAGAAGCCTAAAACAGTAAAAAAGGGACTCACCCCTTTTATAGTTTGTAAATTGTCCTTAAAAGACGATGTTAGGGGGATGGTCCAGCCTCTTGTGGGCGCCGATGGGTGCAGGAGGGGCCTGACCATAGTTCAGGCATTGCTCAGCAAGGCCTGCACAGATCCTGTGCAGCAGGCAGCCAGTGGCATTAAATAGCACTAAATGGACTCCTGCCTCATCACAGCTGGATGCGTCTCCTGGCGCTGTGATTTCTGGGCTGTGTAGTATCACCCAAGGCTGCAAGCAACAAACAACAAAGACTAGGGCAGTGGGAAGTCACTGGTTCTAACTAGCACTAAAGGGGGCTCCTCCCCATATAACAGCTGGTAGCACCTCCTGCCATGGGGGTTTCTGGGGTTTGTAGTCTCCCCCGTGGCTGCTGCCAACAAACTTCAAGGAGCCTTGCAGAGGGAAGGTGGTGGCGCTAAATAGCGTGAAAAGGGGTCCTCCCTTATCACAGCTGGGAATGCCTGCTGGTGTGGTGGTTTCTGGAGCGTGTAGCCTCCCCCGAGGCTGCCGCAACAAACAACAATTGCAGTGTCAGGGTAGCATTTACATTGACTATGCTGTCATTCCTGCTTGATTGCCTTTGTGTGCTACAACTATTTGGAGATATCAGAAGCTTTGGGAACTAGAATGGCAGGGCACTTATTCTTTAAAATATACTGTTGCCCAGAATGAGGGAAAAATATGACAGTCATGGGAGCTGGATAGTTTGCACCCAGCAATGCAATGCTTTCAATTGTTTATCGTGAGTCTCATATACCATGAACCAAAACAATAAATATCTAATGATGTATTGGGACAGGAATGACTTATGCATGGTGAAACAGGCATGCACCCAAATCCTGAGCTACTTCGCAGCATAGATTCTGGTATTCTGACTTTGTTTTGGCACTGCACACATAATAATTCTGCCTGCACATTAAGAGGTAGACATTTTGCACCATTTCTGAGACTCAGAGCTGAGTTCTGTGGCCAGGAGGAGCACACAAAGTGTGCCCCTCAGTTGACACAAGAACACAGTCTGTGTCCTGAGTCGCATCCAATGAGAGATAGAAGTAGCATACTATTTTTGTAATTCATGCAGCTGAACATGTTTCCAGTTAGCGGGTGTGGTGTCTTCTAGCCCACTCGAGAAAAGCTCTGATAAACTGTAGTGCCCAAAACCTGCATTGACAATCTATATGACTGAGTGTGGTGTGTGTTCAGACCAGCACTCTATGGTGTAGATACGACTCTGACTGCAGAGAAAAGCAGAATCCGTTTTGAATTCCAGCTGGCAACAAATGGATGTTGAGATCACCCTCCCCAGACAGGTAGTGGATTGCTAAGATTCCTGAGGGTGCAGCCCAGACAGAAATTGGAGTTGGGGGCTGTAGATTATCACACTCATGAACTCTGTCATTTTGTAAGATGGTAGTAGAAACGAGCAGTGGTCCCTAAACTCATTTAGAACAATGACTGCAATCAAATGGCTTGTTTACATTTAGAACAAATTGTGAAAAGAAAATGTCTTGTAAATTCAATATTGGCTCCCCTGGTGGCACTGGTGTCCATTTATTGTAACAGTCACAAGTTTCTTTCACAACTCTGAGTTATAATGAAAAAGAAACCACTTTTCATGTAGGTTGATTGTGATGCAATAAGTGTGTTGGAATGCACACATCAAAAGTGGATATTATCATGGATGTACATTGTAACACTTGGCATCTACCGGTCCACTAATTGACATGAATAATATAACTGTTTTTCTTTTCTGAAAAGATGTCTAATTTATTTAAAACATTTGATGATTTTCTTTCCGTTTTTGTCTCTTTGAATATTTGCTTTTTGTATGTTGTCGAATTATGTGCCTATTGTTTAATTTTAACATTATACAAATTATGTTAGAAATAATGAATAAGAATGTAACATTGTGCATTATATGTGATGTTTTTTTTATGTTAAGAATTATATCATATCAGCCTTGAAAAAGCCCTGGTGCCTGCCATAAGAGACTAAACACTTGTTGACTGCAAATTATATGTAACACTGTGCATCAACCTTGATGATTATAATAAAATATCATATCTAACAGGATGATCCAGGTAGGTCAATGTCTAATTTCCATTTTGGAATCTCGAACGTTATTAAATAAGGGTAAGATGTAGCTGAAATCTTAGTTTGTCCCTCATGTCACAATGATCATCTATACGTGACAGGTTTTGAATTATATTAATCAAAGTTCTGGAAGTTTGTCTGGAAAGTGATGCTCTGAGTATTCGTGCCAGTGTGCACTCACTCTAGACTACACAATAAAACCTAGGTGGTACCAGAATAAAATTACATGCTTGAAGAATTAATCTGTCATTATGGAATATTTTAGAGTCTAAACAAATACTCAGTATTGAATCGATATTGAATTTCTAATAATTAGTGTTTTAAATTCATATGCAAAAATAGAGAAATTCATTTCTGCGCCACACCAATGGAAATGTATTGACAAAGCTATTTTGTTTTAAAGTTACTGTAACATGAATGCTAATGAAGATTTATTAATGCTGAAGTTATATTTTGTGTATTAAAACATTTATTGTTTGAATGATTAATGTGCTGCTTTCATTCACTCACATTAGCCTAAATTAGGCCTGCTAGGCCCTGTATTCTTGATAGTGCAGAAAATATCAAGTCATCCTGCTAACGTGAACTTTTCTTCCAGATTTCATTCTCATAAGAAGACTAATTTGGTGATAGATGTCTATAGTCTTACACATAGATAGTTTGTAAATTCGACCTTGAATAGGGGACATTTAGGACTGTGGACTGTATATACAATTGGTGCAATCCTGCATGGAAGAACACTGATGGACACCATTTTTATGGCAGACTTGGGAAAACACAAAGATGTTTTAAGTTGAATTTGCATGATTGATTTATATTGGATGTTGCCTCTTCAATGTCAGGTGGACTGACAATTCAACAAATCCGATTGCCCTCTGACCTTTAATATACCATTCCCCAGTTGGACTTTGGTCAGAGATTCCCTAAGAGCAGAAGCAGAATCTACATTCTCCCTTGCTGAACCCCTTGGACTCCAACAGGTATTGCCCTTGCTTCTCTGAAATGCCTTGATGGGACTGAGAGATTTTTTCCATGTCCCCAATAAGAAGACTCTTAACCAAGCTTCTAAATGCTGACTTTACTTACCTTTTGCCCGCTTCAGGTAATGGCCTAATGCCCAAGATTTTTGTTACATTTTCTGCTTTTTGTGTTTTGCCTGCATGTGTTCTGCCCAGCACATACTAATCCCTGATTGGCTTATTTGTAGGGTGTAGTCTTACCCAGAGACCTGTATTCACATAATCTACGTTGCCTTGATGCTAGTTAAATTGAGCAATGCTTGTTTTCTATCCAGCAGATGATTTTATTGATGTTCTGTGTTATCTTTATTGAATGTCCTTCATGTTAGTTTGCCTTAACTTGTTTCATTGCCTTGGACAACCCTTGATGAAACTAAATCTTTATAACTTTGTCTTGAGAATTGTCTACATGACTTTCAGCTTAAGATTGTAATAAAACTTTGTTGACTGGAGCTTTTCTTGTATGCCCACATAAGTCGTACTGCGTATATTATTTGATATATTTTAAAATTTGTTGTTTGGTTCTAACACACTCTGTTGGTGGTTTCAAAGATTCCGTTGACCTCATCAAGCAATGATTCCTGCAAAGGATGAAAATGCTCCAGTAGGTACAACCAATTTTCAACTACATTATCATTATCACATTGTGGATTTCAGGGGTTAATCCACTCAATAGGTTGACCACTGGAAACACATAAATTGAGCCTTGTTAAAGTTGGCATAAACACCTCAATCCATACCCCTAGTTTACAAGAGCCCCAGTTAAGCCAGCTGAACCAAAGTACCTTAAATCCTGGTTGCAGAGTGTATCGTGGATCCCAAACAAAGATGTGTTGTGCAGCTGAGGTGATGCATTGGTTCCAAGATATGGTGACATTGCGATGCGAGGTCCTGATGCATTGAAGTCAATGATCCTGTCGACAAGGCTTGTGATGCCAAGGCCAGGGTCTACGATTCTTCATGCAATTAAAGCGACACACTGATTCTGGTGAGTGGTGTAGCTGCTATGCGGAGGTTTGGCATCATTGTTGAGGCCGCCGTCAATGGGAGATGTGAGAAGCTTGCACCAGGGAAAGCATTGCACTGTTGTAGTTCCAAAGGCTATGTATCGGTCCCGAGATGTGAGGGAGAAGCAGCCATATCAGTCTGTTGCATTGGTTCCAACCCACATATTAACAGTGATGCGTCAGTTCTGTTCCCCACAACAGTGGTGATGCATCAATTCTGCTCCGTCAGCAGAGGATGCATTGATTCCGCTGGAGCAAACATCTTAGGCCCACTTCCAAGGGTGCAGGATTGGGGTGACACCACTTGGCAGGGCAGACTCACAGAAGTCAGAGTCAGGTGCAGGAGCATGGCCAGCTAGTTTTTGGAGTCACTCCGGGTTCAACTGATGTAGGTCCAGTCCTTCTCACCCAGGCAGGGGAACAACAGGCATCAGGGCAGCACAGCAAGGCAGGAGTCCACAAAGCAGCAGTCTAGCAGAGTGACAGTCCTTCAGAAGCACAACAGGCCTTCTTCCAGGCAGAGGTTCATAGGTCCAGAAGTGTACTGAAGTTGTGGTGTCAGAGGTCCAGCACTTATACCTAGTTGTGCCCTTGAAGTGGAGGAGACTTCAAAGGCAGGCCTTTGAAGTACCCAGTGATCTTTCTGCCATTGCTCCAGCCTCACTACAGGGGGATATGCAGCCTCTTGTGTGGGGACAGGACATAGCCTATTCATGTGTAAGTGAGGCTGGGTTCAGTTTCAGTTTCTCCCTCCCATCATCCTAGGATGGCCCATCAAGTCACACCTAAGCTCCCATTGTGGGTGGCTGTCTTGTGGGAATACACAAAGCCCAGCTGTCACTCACCCCAGACAAAGGATCAGAGACATGCAGCAGGCACCTAGGCCCATATTTATTCTTTCTGACGAGAGTATTGCGTCATTCCAGAGCACCAGCCAGGCGCCATATTTATGGAATCCCACAAGCCCGAGCGAAGGGTGGGCTAGCGTCTGGGAAAATGACATTAGCCGGATGGGGATAGCAGTATGGGGGAAGTGGGGTTTGCACCAAAAAATTATGCTAAGTTGGTTAGAGGCAAAAAGAATGCTTTCAACCAGCCTAGCGTAATTTCCTGAAGCAAAACCATTCATACCATATGACTCCTGTCTTATAAAAGACAGGAGTCATGCCCACCACCCCAATGGCCAGCACAGGGGACAAGGGTCCCCTGGGCATGCCATTGCACCCAGTGCCATATAGGGGGGGCGGCATTTCAGGGCCCTCAATTCAGGGCCCCCAATGGCACTTTAAAAAAGTTTTAAAATACTTACCTCTACTTACCCTAAATACCTGGATGGGGGTCCCCCCATCCTCTGGTGTCCCACTGGTGTGAGTGGGGGTGTTCCTGGAGCTTGGGGTGGGCACCTGTGGGCTCTTTCCATGGTGTTTGACCATGGAAATGGGTCCACAGGTCCTGTAATGCCTGCCCTGACCTAGGCGTTAAATAATGGCGCTAAGTAATATTAGTGCCATTATTTAGGCCTGCCTGCCCCCTGTGCGTGGGAGAATAAACAAGGCGCGAGGGGCTTTGAGTCATTTTTTGGACGGGAACACCTACCTTGCATCTCATTGAGGCAAGGTGGTTTCATGCATCCAAAAAATTACTTTAACTCCAATATTTCGACACTTGATGGGTCTGGAGTCAAAATGTAAATATGGAGTTAAGTTTGCACTGAATTAGCGTAACAAAAATGTATGCTAATTCAGTGCAAAAAAAGTATAAATATGCCCCTAAATGGCTAAAGTTTGAAAATACCAACTTTCTAAATGTGGCATTTTCAGAATTACAATCTAAAATATGACTTCACAATAAGTTCAGATTTTAAATTGTGATTCCAGAGACACCAAACTCAAAAAGTTTATCTCTTCCAGATTGTGAATTACACTTATATGATGTAATAAGGTAATTCCAGTGTTATCCTATGGGACAGATAAGCCTTGCTGTAGTGAAAAATGACTTTAGGAATTTTTCACTACCAGGAAATGAAAAACTAAAAAGTACATGTCCTGCCTTTTAAATACATTGCACCCCGCCCTCTGGGGTGCCCGGGGCCTACCTTAGGGGTGACTTATATAAATAAGAAGGGAAATATGGGCATGGCAAAAGGGTTTGTTTGCCATATCAAAATGGCTGTGTAAAACCGCAAGCACAGACTCTGCAGTGGCAGGCCGGAGACATGGTTAAACGGCTACTTTACGGGGTGGCACAATTAGTGCTGCAGGCCCACAAGTAACATTTGATTTACAGGCACAGGTAGTGCACTCTACTAGGGATTTATAAGTAAATTAAAAATACCAATTAGGGGATAAGCCAATATTACCATGTTTTAAGTAGCGAGCACATGCACTTTAGCACTGTTTACCAGTGGTAAAGTGCCCAGAGTGCTAAGGCCGACAAAAATAGGTCCAGCAAAATGGAGGCGGAGAGGCAAAATGTTTGGAGAAGACTATCCTAAGGTTGACAGGTCTAACAATGGGAATGCCCATGTACCACCGGCAGTAGGCAACCTTGATGCAATGTACGGCAAAGTAGCGCATAGTGCTATTTTGTAGGACTTCACAGCTACAAAAGTTTTGTGTTGGAAAGTAAATGCGATAACTTTGTGTACCTTTGCTTCACTTATGTGACACAAACCCAGCATAAAATATTAGTAAATTTAGGACTTACCATGCTCTACAGAAGAGGAATATATGAAGAAATCAAATCACTTTAAACCAGTTCTAAGACACTGAAAGTGAGATCCACATCCCTTGTCTGGTAATGAAATAACATGGGACTGAAACTCTCCCACTGGATTCCAGGTTTCAAATAACCCAAGGAGGTGGTAGTCCACAGATTACTCAAGAAAATCCTGAGATCCAGGGCTAGAGTTGCTGAAAGCTCCTTTCTCAAAGGTAAGGAAACATCGCCTCAAAGTCTACACACTCTGTAAGAAAAAGAGAGTCTGCTTGAGACCTTGGGACCCTGTTCTGCCTGTTGAGAGTGGGAAAGCGCATTGCCCATGTAGGCATTGATTGTCTGAAGAAAGGAGAACCTGCTGCTGTGCCCGGTCTTTAGTGCAGCTGAGGAGCGGAGAGAAACAAGGAGTGAACCAGGGCTGACCCGAATATCAGATTTGATATTCCTTCCTAGACTGAAGCGTGACCAATCAAAGTAAAGCATACTGACTAACATCACCTAGGAGAGAAGAGCAGTCAGTCCACAACTGATGTGCAGCTCACCCAGTCTCCCAAAGCTGAGGTCCTGTGCTGATGCTGCTGTGGATGGCACTAAAGTATCTGCAAGCTCTGAAATGCCACAAAGAGAGGAACAGACTCTGTGGCACTAGTGTGTACATGATCAGACTGGTCACTCACCACCTACATGCCTGAGCAGAGTTGTCACGCCTGGCAATCTCATCCCAGATGTGCATCCTGCCGTAGAACAATGAACTGAAGGTAACGTGCAATACTCACAAGCCCAAAGAGTAATTTTGCCCAGAGTACTGCCCATTGAACTGGAGTTACGAGATAGCCCCTCAAGCCTCAGTAGTGGAGACATAAAGACCGACCTACGGTCATGAAAGCCTGGGAAGCTGCTCATACACACAGCAGTAAATTTGCACCTACAACACAGATTTTGCCTGCTCCATATCTGTTTCGTTTACTCCATAGTACCTGATTTTAGAACCTGTGCCCACTGTATATTAGTGTGTGTAGTATTGAGTATTGAGTATAGGTGTGTATACTATAGTACTTCTCTTTGATAAAAAGAAGGGCTGGACAATGTTTACTGTGGCTATTTTTAAATCGAATGTAATATTCTGAAAAAGTATGTCAATAATGAATTTGTAGAGGTAATAAGGGACATATTGCACATTCTTTGGTGTCAACCTGGCAGCTTATTTATTTGGACAATGGAACCCAATGAATGAGCACTGCCAGGTGTGCCTCTCTGGCACCTTCTGGCTTGGGCCATTATGTCTTCGGCTGAATCTGAGGAAATAACATAATAGGAGCCGTGGGATCTATGGTCCTGAGTCTAACCCCTATGGCGATATGGTTGTCTTGAAAGTATTTCCTATCTGGCAGCTATCGTCATAACAGGAATTGTGAGGTTTTATAGTGCAGCTTCAAGCGCTAGAGAAAACTGGAAGGAGTTCTTATATTTCAGTGAATTCATAGGAGGAATCAGGGATTTTTTATTGAGCAAGTTCAATTTCCAGGATAACAGCTAATAACAATTTTCACCACAGCAATGATCGGGTTTCAATGATAGGAAGAAATATGCCTCACAGATAGTGTGGTACATGGGCTGTACTCCACAGCAATAACAGCAACTGATCAGATGTCCACATACTAAGAACATTGCGCCCCCTTCAATTTTTGAGCAATATAGTCATGTTTGCTCCTATGAGATTCTCTGGCAGTCCTGTCACTTCATTTTTTGACACGCTGTCATGACTTTTGTTCCCAGGCTAATTTCAAACTTAGCCCATGCTTTAACAGTTAAACAAACTGCCTGTCTTTTGTCTGATGATGACACACAAGAGAACATCACTTTTAGGATCACTCGATTCACCTGATGGGGTGATGATGATGGTGACCACTAGTGAAATCTGCTCCTCCTGGCTTACAGTTCTTAAAGGCGTTTGTATCACTTCAAACCTAACTACTCTACTGGCAACTACTTAGTGAGGATTGTGTAATTTATAAAGTATTCCACAGAGCAGAGTAGTTTAAGGGTCACAGTACATGAGGTACTAAAAGGTTGACTCTCCTTATTGACATCTGGCACTTTCTGCAGTTCCAGTCTCTACTGCTGAAAATAATTTAAGTACCTTCAAATTGTCCTTTGTCCTCAAGAATGATAACATGGAAAAAATCCAAAAGCCATGAGCACTGGCGGCCCTCAACATTTTGAACAGGTGCAGCATTGAGGTTCACATTGTTCAGAGACTGATGCATCCACATTCACAACCTTTTCAAAGCAGTAGGCACCTGTGTGTGTCCAGAGCATAGTTACTTAGGCTGGGGCAAGACTGCTCCAATTAACAATGACCTACTAGGTTACAGCAATTTCTCAATATGCGGAAAACCAAAGATTCAACACAAACAGCAGGTCTCTGAGGGATAGCAGTAGGATTTTCAGGGTGCTGAGGTGAGATATTAACTAACTGAGAATGATGTCAGAACTCACAAATTCACTTACTAATCCACTTATACATTTCTCTTGGTGACTTAAGTGCCTGCTCCAAAGCTCTGTCTGCAACCTACATGTCAATCATCACGCAACTGTTCACATTATGTGAACAATGGGAGCTTGAACTAGTTTGCCCTACTGGATTTGTTCTGTGGGAAATGGAAGATTGCACTTTCTGCCTTCTGTGACAGAGGGAGGCTTGCTTTGCTACTGTCATGCTGTTCCTGTTATGTGAAGAGGTATTGCTTGCACTTCTACAGCCCAATTTATACCTGTGCTGTGATGGGGAAAGCTTGTGCTGATGCTACCCTACCTGCATCTGTCTTCTGAAGGAGGTAACCTTGTACTGTTTCTGATAAAGGTGTAGCTGTTCTGTGAAAGAGGTACCTCCACTGCTGTTGCCCCATCATATGAAAAATAAATGATAATTTGAATGCATTCACGTAACATGCACAGGGCAGCCAGAAGCTGATATTTGACCCAGGCAAAGTTAGTTTCAGGACCCTGACACAGAGACTCTAGTTTTCATCACAGTTCCCAGCTTAACTAAACTGTGTGACCATGGGTGATTACTTTTCTTCTCTGTGATTCCTTGTCAGTGATCATCCCATTTGAGAAAACCTTGAATAATTCAGTTCAGGACCTGCAAATAATTTGCCTCCAGGGTCACTGATAAAATTGTTATCTGGGCAGAAGGGGGGAAAATGCAATATCTGTCCAGGATATGAGTTGCACAATGTCTAACCAGGGAGCCTGGGCCCATATTTACTAAGATTTGGTGCAATGGTAACACAGCAAGACAACTTGCTGTGCTGTGTCAACTGGAGAGAGCAGGAATATGCCATATTTACTAAGAAATGGTGCATTGATGCTCTCTCTTTACGCTGGTGCATTATGTGCTGCCTAGAGCCAACGCAGGCAGCCTTGCACCATGGTATGTAACAGGCAGTATTGTTTTTGTGCAGAAAGGTACATTTTCTGCACAAAAACAATACTCAGATGCATTTTCCTTTCTAGATGCGCTGCATTTTTCTACATGTACCATATATTAGGGATTTATGAGTAAATTGAATGCGCCAATTAGGAGTATGATAATTTTACAATGTTTAGAAGGGAGAGCACAAGCACTTTACAACTTGTTTGCGGGAGTACAGTGCACAGAGTCCAGTGGTCAACAAAAATGGGTTCAGTTAAGGAAGGCAAAAATCTGGGGAATAAAACACAGAAGATTGTCATTTCCAACATTACCTTCTCTCCAAGTACTCCACCTCTACATTTCTGGAGAACAATTATGGAGGTTCTGTGAAAAAGGTGTAAACATACAACACCAGAAAGCCTTAATATTTGTAGTCTTGACTTGGACACACCTATTCTAACTTTTGACATTGTCAAATCTGCATACTTTCAAAATATCATATTACTACACCCATATACCCAATTCCTCATATGCTTAATTAGTAAGTTTGGAAATGATTTAGAGTTTGCCAGAGGTTATGCCATGACGGATGTCCTGCCAGATTTATTACAAGTGTTATATGATATAATGCACCTATAATAAGGCAAACTGGATATCAGTCACATTTGTAACAGAGCAACCTGTCCACAAAACTCTAAATCAAGCCCTCACTCCCCTCACTGCATGCTTCCAACAAGCAGTTCACACACTCAACAACCGATTTTGCATCATACGGTTCCTCCTTGATCACCAAAATGAGGAACACTTTTTTCACTCTACTTGCTGTCCCATTTATATCTGCGTTATGATCTAGTGTTACAATGTAGGGTGCAAAAGCATTCTGCATTCTAGGTTCCAGTGAGCGAGCCGGCATTCCTGAGGAGGCAGTTGGAGTTAGACTGTCCAAGGGATAGCTGTGCTCCGGTTGTGAGGCACTTAATGAATAAATCTACATGTCTATTCCTCACCATGTTTGTCAGAAGAGTTTGTGCAGAACCGCCACAAGATTTGGCGACAAGCTGAGCCAGTCGCTCTTCACAACCATTTAAGGTGGCTTTGGACCAATGGGATTATCGATTGTTACAGGAGTACGGTAATAATAATTCGACATTACCAGGACATACATGTATTGAGTAGTAAGGATTGTTGTATCTGTTTGTTTATTGTACCTTTGAGCGCTTTCGTTGATCATTTCCTCACGTCCTCATGCCAACATTCGCGTGCAGCGCTCTTCTAATGACATTCGCATGCTCTCATTCCTCCTCACGCATCATCACGTTGGTGACGCTATTCCCTGCATCAAGTATTGTGTGCAGCGCTCTGGCATTCTTCTTGTGCTCTCGCTCTCGTTGAGGACGTGCCATCACTGCATGTATCATCATGTTGGTGACGTTGTGTGTACCACCATCTTGGAAGGATGATGCTACGGTGATAAACACACCAGTTTTCATTGTTTTAAAATCAGCACAGTGCGCATCACATGACAAAGAGTGATATGCACACTTCATGACAGCGTGTTATCGTGTATATCTACGGTGATACGCACACCTGTTAACTTTGCATATTTTGTACAACAAACAGTCGGAAAACTCATTATCTCAATGTGCCTTCAATAGCCAAACAAGGCCATAAATGGTGATTGGCACACCATAGCGTATCATTGCATTGATGGTGATACATACACTTGCTAACGGTGCATATTAATTTTTATTAATTTTTGGGGTGTTTTTTGTCAGTTCCACAACTGTGTGATTTAACCCATTTTACTGCATATATGTGTGTTTGTGTTTTAACATGCAACTCAATACCATAGATTCACCACCGACATTTCTAGAACAACCGGGATCATTATCTATAGAATGGGATGATTGGAAAACTATGTTCAAGACTTATGTGGAGGCTTTAGGTGGTCAAAAGCCTTACTTCTCAATGCTTTGGGTAAAGAAGGTGCTAGCGCAGGTGTTTTAATAAGAGTTATTAATGAGTGTTGTTTATGTATTTTGGATAATGAGTTTATGTAGAAAATGAAATAACGTAAAAAAATAATGCACGCATTTGAAAATGTGACCTCGAATAATGGCCTCCAATGTTAACAAAATGTACTAATGAATGATTAATACATATGAAATGTTGAAAGAGTATTTGATTAATTTAGTAATGTGTCATATTAAGGGTTATAAAGTATGCTTTAGCTTTATTAATCTTAGGCCTTAACTTAGAGAGTGTCTTAGCCTATTTTGCCAGGCCTCATGCAGAATCTGCATTTCTTAGTGTTAAATAAAAATGCTGACCAAGAGAATTAAACTGTGTAATGCCTATTGTATTGTTCAAATGTGCTTAACGGAAGCTTTTCGTGAGAATCAACCACTAGGAGATGATATTCTTGCTAATGCAACATTTTATGTGTAATGTGTGTGAGACTGACTTTCCCAGGACAAAAACAGTGAAGATACTGACTAGAGTGGAAGCTGCAACAGTATTCTTACTTGACAAGTCGGATGATGAGAATATCGTAAGACGGACCAATCAACCATATGAGAACGGACAAATACTAGAATTCATAGATTTGGTATAATAGTGTTATTGGACAGAGTGGGAACATACGATTAACTGACCAACAGGGAATTGGGGGGTAGTTTAGGTGACTTTGATATAACAACGCCGCAGAGGGAAAAGATGATAGAGAGACTTTAGGAAAGAGAGAGACTTTAGGAGAGAGAGAGACTTTAGGAGGGGGAGAGACTTTAGAGATGTTATGGGAGAGACACTCATTCCGACATTAGGCTCATATTCCCTGACTGAGAGCCTGATGTCTTGCTGATCGACTGATGTCCTGAGGATGAAGACTGATTCTGCGTGGCTGACCCATACCGAGGATAGGTTTAATGCGATAAACCTGTGATTATTATGCATATTTGCTTTTTCTTTCTAGGTACCAACTGCACTGTTTTGTCTATGGCGTTATCATAGTTAGATGTTTTTCCAAATTGGTGTTACTAAATTGTTTTGCATGAAACCCAACATTCTGATGCTAATCTGATGTTAGTTGAAGATTCTGACTTATGACAAAAGAGTCTAATGTTTGATGGATTTCTCTGCCTAGCTACATATATTACATCTCATCAACGCAGCTGACTCTGCTATTGATTTGCACTGTAACTTTAGAATGTGTTGTGGTTCCAGCTTTGATTGTATTGCGTTTCTTCCGCCGCTTTGGACAACCAGTGTTGTTTTTGTATGTGTTTCATTTGATTTTTATATTAATCTACATGACCTTAGCATTGTCAATAATGGAGATAAACATCCTAAACTTTTACTAAAGGTGTGGTTTTTCATGACTGAAAGGTCATGGTGCGTGACAATTACTGACTCCATTGATTATTGATTGTATTGATTACTAATGATTGTTGATTATTGTTTATTGATTATGTACTGGAGCTATGGTAAGAACTTCTTAATTATGAGTCAAAAGGATCATCAACCTATTTGCGTTGCCTTGTAAGTATACTCATTAAGGTCTGATACACTAACAAAGGTCAACACATTTTTAAATACTTACCAGTTGCTACGGCATCTAATGGAGATCCACTGAAAGATGTGTATCTTGAAGCAAAAAAACACTTGGAGAGTAGAATTGCAAAGGAAATAAACATAGTTATGAATAGATATAAATTTTGTACCCATTCGCAATCGGAATGAGAGACGATTGATGACTATGGTTCAAAGCTAAGAGAACTGTCTTTGAAATGTAAATTTGGTGTCATGATGGACGAGTTGGTGTGTGATCAACTTATTGTGCACTGTAAAAGCAAGGAAATTCAGGAGCAACTATGGGCAGCTAAGGTTCCTTCTCTCAAGGATGCTATTGATATCGCAAGAATTGTTGAACATTCTGAATATTGTATGAGAGAAATGGAAAAAGAAAATAGAATCAGCAGAGTATTCACCACTACTGGAAAAACTGAACCAGAAGTTGGGGCAGTTGCGAAGAGTAACTAAAGTTTCTCAAAATCTAAACAACAGTCTAAAATATGTGACCGATGTAGAAGCAGTTTCCACACTGCAGATTATGCAAAGTGTACAGCACTTTGCAAATGTATGTAGACAGGAGAACAAAACTAGGGTGGCCACGGTTGAGAGGGAACCTCATGCAACACAATGTACTGAAGTAACTGGCAGAATTCTTTGTGTAGGAGATAAATAAGGCAATCTGAGTAGAAAGAAAAGACCTGCAGCTGATTTTAGAGAGAATTGCAAGGTAGTACAGTTATTGATAGACTCTTGTTCCATGTATACCATTGTTCCAAAACAAATGTTTATTGCTTTGTGGCCTAATTCTAAACTGTCACTGAAGAATATTAATTCTGGTGGCCATTAGAAAAAATTGATTTGGTGGGATACATAGAAGCAACTATTGAGTTTGGAGGGAGGCGTACGTGTGGCAAAGTATATGTGACTGAAAGTGGTCCACCTATACTAGGTTAGATGCACCAATATGATCTCAATATTGTAGTAAGTCCTAGAGCGCCCAACCAAGTAATGGTGGTAGAGGACATCACACTTTCCGATATTTTGTGTGAAACACAAGAACTGTTTAGAGAAAAAGTTGGCTTCTTGAAAGATTATGTCCATAAAATAGTGTTAAAACCAGATGCCATACCTGTTCAACATAAACTGAGACGTGTTCCTATAGTAGCTTGAGATGCAGTAAAGGAATTGTTGAAGGAGATGATTGGGTCTGGAGTGGTGGAACCAATAGAAACATCTAGATGGATATCTCCCATAGTTATTATGAAGAAAGCTGATGGGAAGTATAGATTTTGCGTTAACCTTAGATTTCGGAATCAAAATGTTGTTATGGATAAGTATCTTTGCTGAACATTAACGAGTTGATCTTAGCATTAGGCTGAGGGAAATATTTTTCTAAGTTAGATTTGAAAAATGCCTACCAGCAGATAAGGTTGCATGAAGAGTATAAATCCCTCACAGCATTCTTTACAAATGAAGGAACATTTCAATTCACTCTCATGCCTTTTGGTTTATTCTTGGCAGCGAGTGTTTTTCAAAGGATTATGAGTGGGATATCAAAGGCATAGATAAAATACTGTATTTTCAGGACGATATTCTAATTTTTTGTGATTCTGTACAACAGCATAATATGGTACTGAGACAAGCTCTTCATAGATTGAATGCAGATGGTTTGTCTATTAGACATAACAAGTGTGTATTTTTGGTGGATCAAGTGGAGTATCTAAGGTTTAAAATTAGAGCTGATGGAGTAAAACCTAAAAAAATCTATTAGACAGCATAAGCTTAGCTCCAGCGCCTAAAGATGACGATAATTTGAGATTGTTTCTAGGATTGGTTGAATACTACTGCAAATTTATACAGGGGTTCTCAGATAAAACGGAAGCCTTGAGGATGTCGATGAAAAAGGGACAAACTTTGTTTGGGGTGAGGTACAACAGAAGTGCTTTGAGTGCATAAAAGAAAATGTTTGTAATGCAGGAAGTTTGCCACCATTTAACACTAGATTGACATTGATTTTGACAGTGGATGCAAGTGCACAGGCTTGGAGGCTGTTTCAGCTGAAGTGTATGGCAAGCAAGAGAAAACGGTGGCATTTGCTTCCAGAACTTTGACCGCTTCAGAAATAAATTATTCAGTGATTGAAAGGGAGGCACTGGCAGCAGCATGGGCTGCTGAGTATTTTCAAATTTATTTGTGGGGTACTAAATTTATTTTGGGGACTGATCATAAGCCCTTAGTAAGAATCTCCCAGGAGGAGCTAGCGTGGGATCGGCAAGATTGATTGGACTTGCAACTCGCTTACAAGAATATTGTTATACTTTGGAATACATTCAAGGTTGGAAAAATTGTCAGGCAGACTGCTTATCCAGGATGTCCTCAGGGTGGAGAGATGTAGATGGTCCGGCTAATTAGCTAGAGAAGAGGAGGGTGTTGTGGCTTCAATACACAATGTATTGTATGTACAGGAAGGAGGCGCCATCACCAAGCAGGAATGGATCGAGGAGATGGAATTGCATTCCACACTTAAAGAAGTGAAACGTTCGATTTCTCTGGGCAATAGAAGGGAAAGTATTGTGCCTATTTTAATTAGACCCTATGTTAAAATTATGGAAGAGTTATCAGTTTGCGACAATGTGATAGTTGTGAGGGGAGCTAAGTATGTCCCTCCTTCAGGTCTTAGGATTAAACTGCTTGAAACTGCGCATGAGGGGCATTTGAGTAGAACGAGAATGAAGAAGAGTTTGAGGGAAAATTGGTGGTGGTCTGGAATGGATAATCAAGTGGATGAGTGGGTAGAGAGATGTAGTATATGTAAAGAAAGTGAAAAAATTATTGAAGGTGGGAAACCAAGCAGCTTTGGGACACATTTGTGGTCCTGTGAAAGCTTGGCACACAGTGTCCCTAGACTTCATTGGACCCATGGATGGGTTGAGACCTGATTTGAGATATGCCATGGTGGTTATTGATGTCCATACCAAATGGTTGATCGTGAAGTTCATGAGAGAAATAACCACCAAAACAACAATAGTTTGTTTGGAGAAGGTGTTTGGTGAATAAAGTTTTCCTTCTGTTTCGATAACTGGTAATGGTACACAATTGACCTCACGTGAGATGAAAACGTTCTTGGAAACGGGGGTAAAACACAATCGCACCTCATCATATAAGCCCCAAGGAAATGGCATGCCTGAGAGAGCTAATAGATTAGTAAAAGGAATAATTCAGATGGCTGTTGCAAGCAAACAGGATGTTGAGAGAAGGATGGCTGAAATGGTGTGGGCTTATAGGATAAGTGAACATAGTGTGATAGGCAGTATACCATTTAAGTTGATGCAGGGAAAGTTGCCAGGAGCCAAGTTAGTTCCGGCATGGTTTAAGGAAATAGTTGAAAAGTCACATGAGAGAAATCTGAATAAAAGTAAAAGAGAAGATGATATAGAGATTCAAAGAAGAGTCAGGTTTTGTGATTGGTTGAAAGTTCTTTATGGTCAGAAAAAAAAGGGTGGATGAAATTCAAAGGCCCCTACAAAGTTGAGAAGGTCAGCAGATTCTTTGTTGTCTTAGAAAATGGAGAAAAATTGAAGAATAGATGGGTAGCTTGGTATTAGAGAGGTGAGCACGATGATGTAGATGTAGAACATTTATGTTGATGTCGGATGAAGAGTTGTGTGGAAGCAGACAAGTTTCTAAGAATGTTAGGGGTAGAGGTGATGGTGGGGTTGAACTGGGTGTGGAACTCAACCATTCTATGGAAATAAGAAAAAGTAGGAGGGATCGCCAACTTCCTTCATATTTAGGCGATTATGTATGCCAAATGTAAAAATTGTTTTCATGGTTTCTTTGTAAAATTTTAATTAGATATAGTATATGTGAAACCGATATTATCTTTGTAAAATTGTTTTTATTGTTTCTTCATTAAATGTTATTAGGTATAATAGGTGTGAAACTAACATTACCTTTAGCTTTAGTTTTTATGTTGTATTTTATGGTCTTGTGTTTTTTGTGCATTATTTATAAAGGAGGAAGATGTGTTATGATCTAGTGTTAGAACATAGGGAGCAGAAACATTCATGTTCCAGTGAGGGAGCCGGCGGCATTCCTTGGGAGGCAGTTGGAGTTAACTGGCCAAAGGATAGGAGGCGCTTAATTAATTCCTCACCACGTTTGTCAGAGGAATTTGTGCAGAAGCGCCACGAAAATCCTTCTCCTCATCTCCCACCACCCCAAATCAACTCTCTTCCATGATTTCAGTGGCCGACGTACCAAACATTTTTTTCTCTCTTCTAAGGGACTTCTCTTCCTAATTTCACTTTTCATTCACTCCTAACTGGCATCTACCCACATTTCTTGTGATTTAATCTTTTCTAAAACAAATAATACTGACATGTCCTTCCCTTTCCATTATCATCCAGTATAACACTAAAAATGGATGTTGGGGGGGGGGGGCATTGCTAATAATGCAAATTAAAAACAAATAATATACATCCCACAACTCCTGATCAATTTAGGGAGTAAATCAGCCGACAATTACATTTTAGTGTTCTAACACTTCAAAACGTCGTGGGATCCAGTACAAGGCAATGCAAAAATAATTTCTGCCGCTTTTTCCCTATATCACCTTTATCGATGGTTTAAAACGTTGGAAGATATGCTATGCACTGCCAGCAGGTTGCTGCTGCACCAGTGCACATATTATCAATGAAAAGTTTGTCTAAACTGCTAAAATCCTTCTTTCGTACCCACGGGACATTCCCAGGGGACCAGGAGCAAACATGTTCCGTCTCTAAGGGCTGTTAATGGCCTCTTGCTAAGTTTTGCGCTCTTTAAGTGTTGCTGCTTGGGTTGGCAGGAGACCCTGTTATTTCTGGAAGGCGTGCCCTCTGAGCTGGCACTAGTTCAAACCCACCGAAAGACGCTCAGCTGCAAACTTTACTTGGTATGTTCTCAGTGCCACCAACGTGATCTTGTATTTCGTATTTTTGATTCGGTGGTCCCAGAACAACAATACCTGTTGCTGCTCCCGAATAAAGTTTGCAGAAAGCGCAGTTTAGCAAAATATGCGTTTTTAAGATGGATACCACGGAGGCTCTCGCTGCAGAGGAGGCGAGGATGGAGGGTCCAGCTGGCTACAGTAATGGAAATGATTACCACATAGACATTTGTGTTCAGTTAAGAGGCAGAGCTGCTCCGCGGGGCGGGGGCCGGTTCAAAATAAAAGTACCCTGCACTGGTTTACAGCGGAACACGTCTAAACCCACGCATAACAACCTGGAGAGCTTCGTAGCTAACTTTTAATGTATATGTTGAAGATTCACAAATTAATTTAATTATTACATGCATTTTGCGTCGGAATTTGTAGGGACAGGCCAGTGCAAAGATAGCATCTGGCAAGGACCGGCTTTAGGGCAGTGCGACCGGTGCAGCTACACCTGGCGGTGACTTTGGTGGGGGTGGTGGGGAGGGGTGGGTGCTGAGTTTAAAATAACTCATGGGTTTCAATGCACGTGAACTTTGTGAACTTCCTTGTGCTCCAGCGGTTTTCAGACACCATTTAAAATGTCAAGATAGCTGATGATTAATGTTCCTGCTACAGGGAGATCGGTATTTTGTCTAGTGGCAAGTTTGACTCGTCATAAAGTAGCATAGATGGTTAATTTACCTGCTGCGAAGAACGTTTACCATGCCTATCACAGCACTGTGAGTGAACTATGACTAGCGCTGTAAAAAATTTAATGTAGCTCCGAGAGGGCTATGGAGAGATGAGGGGCACTGGTGCAGAGTGGTAGTGAGGGAATTTGTAGAGGAGGTGGGCTGGGGGTGTGGGCAAGAAAGACAGTCACACCAGACGCCACCAGTGCTAAAGTCGGCCCTGCATCTGGCTTCGGATGTATGGGTGGCCGCAAGAGTATTTACCACTGTTCGAAGTTTTCAGGTTGTAGGTGTTCATACATTTTCTCGCGCATCCCCACTTCTGTCGTTTCATGTTTCTCCTCTCCTGTCTTCTTTCTGGAAGACACCTTCTTTTTCCTATTTCCCTTCGCTTCATCCAACTCCCCTTTAACTTTAAATGTAATTCTTGTTCTCCCGTTCACACTGCCTACTCTGCTTCTCTCTCACACTTCCTACCCTCCTCCCTTGCACAGATGCTCAGAACAACCCAGGAGGCCATGCTGATGTCGGATCTGAGCCAACATGTAAACAACATTGTTTTACTCTCTTGAATTAATGTTCTCTTATGTTCCTGCACATTTCCATCTAGCCATAGATGGCTAAACCTTCTGCTTGTGGGCACATTTCATCACCATATGTATTTAATATGTTTATCGACCCTGCGAAGTTGCATGAATTTAGAGTAGCATTTGGCCAATTAAACGCTTTAGAGAAGTTAGCAACCTCCCTAAAACAAGATAAAAATACTCTCATACGTGCGTGTTCATATAAACTGTAGTGGCCAACATGCGGTTCTGTGTTGTGTGCCCTTCTGTGCCTCTCCTGAGCGGTTAAGCAGCAACACGCTGCATTCTGGGGCTTGCAATTCCACTTTTAGCAAAGTATTATTTGAAAAGAAACACGATGGAAAGAGTTGAGTAAAAATCTGAAGTGGCTGAGGATACCATAAATGCAGGGTGACTTGGCAGCTGTTCATTATTTATATGTGTATTTAGCAGTTTTTTGGGAGTGTTGTGTATTACTGTTATGTTACTTCAGAGCACTAAATCATAGGTTAAGGGGATTCGTGGAAAACAAGCATTGGCCAAGCTAATAGAGTTGAAGTGCTTTGGCAAAATCATCTGAAAAATAGAAAAAAGCACTGTTTTATGTTTTTGGGGGCATCCATTTTTAGATGCCTTTGTAAGTATGCCATTTGGCTTAGCTAGCTTGTTGGAAATGGATTTATAAAAATATTACAAATGCATTAAAAATGGCCACCTCGGCTGCACACACACATCTACTGCAGCCATCTTTAAATGTATTTGCAATATTTTTACAAACTCATGTAAAAATGGCAGAGGTGGGTGCATGTGCATCTGTGGTGCACATAAATGAATATTTTTGTTAAAATAATACAAACTCATTACTAGGTGCCTGTTGTGGGCAGCCATGTTGAAAGAAGTAAAAAAGCATTTTAAGATGGATGTCCACTGGTAACGTGGCAGGTGCTCCAAAGTTAATGAAAAATTAAAAATGAAGATGGAAAGCAGCAGGAAATGGAGGTGCTAAGCAGGGAGCAGAGGGGGAGTAACAAATAAGTTGGGTGTAAAAGAGATATTTAAAAAAGCAAATGGGGTGGAGAGGAGCGGGACGGAACAGGAAATCAACAGACAAGCTGGGGGACAACTTGTAGAACAAGGGGGGTGGTGGAGAAAGTGAAGGGGAAACAGAACACATGAGAAAAAGCAAGAGAAATTATGTGCTGTCCTGGAATGTTTAAAGTACAAGACAAAGGAAATTCCCTGAATAGAAGCAACATCAGCAGTTCAAGGATACAAGTCAACCAGTTACAACAATACAAAACTAAAAATTCTCATAGGCAGAACAAACAAAAGAAGAGTGAGGCACAGGGGCAGCTCCTCCTCAATGGAGGAGGAGTGTCGCCCCCCTGGCCAGGAGATGAAAAATAAAACAATATTTGACTAAACAATAGTTTTCAACTACTGGGTCAGCCAGCAAGGAGGGGTGGGGCTTGGTCACAGGAGGTGGGATGAGGAGAGAGCGCACCTATGTGCACATGTGTGTTTGGCTGGCCGTCTCAGGCTGGCTAAACTCACATGTGCACTTAAGTTTCTCCAGTCCGGCTGTACTGAACAGCCGGGCTGGAGAAAATGCACAGACCCCAAGGCTGTGTCTGAGCGGCAGTCCGAGCCACTCTGACCACTCCTGGTGCTGCTTTCATGTTATGTTTAGCATGAAAGCAGTGCAAGGATTGCTGGGGAGCCTGTTCTGGTGTCTCAGCAAATGCTGGGACACCAACCATCAAGAGCAGAGGAGCGAGTCAGCAGGAGTCAGCATGAATTGCGTAAAAGGTAAGTTTTTTTTTTTTTTTTCACATCGTTCATCACACACTTCCCCCCCTTAACATTTGCAGCGCCCCCGGTGGTGAGGAATACCATCAAGAAAGACAACTGAGATAGACAACAAAGCCATCCAGTAATGAGAAAAGGGCTCACCCAAAGTCCACTTTATGTATATTGGAGACAATAGGTCTGACCAACAGACAATGAAGGCAGTCGGTAGCGAAGACCTAAAAATCCAACACCAAAATACTCCTTAAAACTGATCTAAGATGTAAATGAAAATGTCACAGGTCATCAAGTTCCATGTTCGAAGGCAAAACAAGGAATTGTCTGAAGATGCTGAGCCAAAGCCCTTTAAAGTAAGTATAGAAAAAATATGTCCACTATAAATAGTATAAACACCATACACATCAAACCTAAAAGGAAATAGGGAGAATTAGAGTTTGATCAATCTATTATGTTTAATACGTATAAGTTAAAAAAGAGAACTCGTCAATTCTCAAAGTAGTAGCACGTTACATATAAGCTAACATTATATTAAAAAAACTGAGAGTTCTTTTGAGAGACGTGATGTATAAATTAAAGAAACATCAGAACAGAATGCAAGGGGTATATCATGAGCAGTTGCAATGGTTCACAGCAGACGTGAATGCCTGTTTTATGTATTTGCAGTGTCGAAAGTGCATACAAATAACTCAGAATTTGTCTCAGTTAACCCAAGAACTGCAAATCAGCACGTGTCTGGAATTATGAGCAGTGGTTGCCTCTCTCTGTTTCCGCGCCATGCTGTGTGCAGTTCATGCACTAACTAGGAGCAGTTTAAGTTTAATAAATAAGGTTTACATGCCACAGACGCCTAAAAACAGTCACCCTTCCCTGCTCTGAACCAGCTCATCTGTTTATGATATCGTCTCAGTTCGGAATAAAGTCTTAGATTAGGTTTATGGTCAGATGACAACCTTTTGTGTTTTGTAATCTATTCGTTTTTAATACGTAAAGCAAATGTGAAAGACGTAAACATAGTATTAACTACCTCACTTGAAAATCAATTATTCAGGTATTAGGTATAAACTAAATAACGGTCACAGATTCCGTAAAAATCACGACACTGAACAATAGTTAAGCATTTTAAACATCATATATATATATATATACATATATATATATATAATAATAATATATTATACATCTGTGTGTGTGTGTGTTTGTGTGTGTGTGTCTATATATATATAAATACATATATATATATGTATATATCAAAAAACAAACATCCACAACGCTCGGGGCCTAAAATATCAGCGCCCGGGCGTAAACGGACGAGTCTCCATCAATCCAGAGAGCTTAAATACAACCGTTTATTTGGCGATGTCCCAACGCGTTTCGGAAATGTGAATTTCCTTGTTCACGGGTAACTGACCCATTTCTCTCACCAAATTTAAATACACCGAATACCAAGTGCCGTGTACAAACAAAATAAAAATAGGACTAACATTAACCGTCTCCCGATTTCAAGCTCAAAACATTTTAAAGTGACAAAGATAAATATGAATATATATAAATCGATTTCTGGACAAAGAGCAAAAGTATTAATTAGCAGTTTACAACCAACATTTATATTTTTCTATTTTTCAATTTATGTTCTCCTCACAAATACCTTGTTGTTACTCAACAAATATCGTTATAACCCTATTTAAAAAATATTGTAAATAATTTTAAATATTTATACTATCAAAATTGGGGAATTTGATACAAAATGTACATGGCTGAAGTAAAGATAAATACACAATAAAAGTATTAAAGATGTTACAGAGAATGATTAATTAATTTCCAATATATATCATAAACCCTCAATCTACGAAGGTGCTATCGAAAGGCCCTATCATAAATGTGGAATATTTATGCTCCTAATGAAAACAATCACTTTTAATGCTAAGTCGAATATAAATATATAAATAAATCTATAGATGAAAATACATGAAAAAGGATATAATAGCTCTTTTGTTTTTGTCAATGATGTAGTCAAACATTGATGATCTTCCCTATTGAATATATTCATATAAAAGCCACCTAGAAAAAGGGGGTAGAAGACAATATAGTTAGAATAGCAATAACAAATACTACACTCTATAAAAATGTTTGAAAAATTAAAAAGAGGTAAAGAAATATTTTCTGAAAGGATAAGGGAGAAGGGGAGAAATATAGCATAGACAATGAAAAATTGTTATATAAAATTATTGTACCAAAGACAAATAATAAACTACATTAATTCCCAATATGTATTGACAATTCTTCATCCATATTAAGTCCAGTTGGATGTGAAGTGTTCATACCAATTATGAGTCTAGATTCCAATCTCCTCAATTCTAATACTCTATTTCAACTTCTCTCTCTTATGTTAACCTGATCTAGAACAACAAATTTCAAAAAATCGACCCTCTGATTGTGAAAATCTCTAAAATGCCTAGCTACTGGATAGCTTTTGTCTATGCGATCTACAGCTCTCATATGTTCTAGAATTCGTTTTTTAGCAGGATGAATGGTACTACCTATATAGAATTTGTTGCAGGGACAGATTAAAGTGTAAACACAATGATGTGACATACATGACACATGTTTGCGAATTGCAAAGGGAATGGAGGTGGTTGGAAATTGAATACTTTTCATGTTGGTGCTGTTTTTGAAAGCTTTACATCTACCACAAATAAAGAATCCTTGAACAGGATTCTTGGCTTTGGGTTGTGGGATTAAGCTATTGCAAAGTGAATCATTTAGAGATTTTTTTTTCTGAAAGTGAAGTGTGGAAAGTCACGTAAAACATTAAAAAAAGTTTCAGCAGTTTTCAGTACAGGCCAAAATGTAGTAAAGATTTTTCTTATTTCATTGCTACCATTACTATATGTGGTGATATATCTGATCGGTTGTTGCTGTTGTAAGTCTGGGTTTCCCTTTTTGATCAATAAACTAGATCTGTTTATTCGAGAAACTCTAGCAACTGCTCGATCAATCACACATTTTTTATAGCCTCTCTGTAGAAATCTCTTAGTCATGACCTCAATTTCACTGAAAAAAGCATCATCAGAACTACAGTTCCGGCGAGCACGTAACATTTCCCAAAACGGGATACTTTGTATTAATTTCTTTGGGTGACTGCTGCTTGCATGAAGCAAGCTATTCCCTGCAGTCTCCTTGCGTTATAGAGTGCTTGTCAGTTTGTTATTGTCTTTGCTGATCCGAATATCAAAAAAATCAATGGAGCTGGGATCAATGCGGCTAGAAAATGTCAAATTCCCATGGGAGTTCTTACAAGGGGACAAACAACAACTAAATGAATCAGAGTAGTTAATCTCTTTGACATTGAGCTCACTGAGTCTGAAAATCAGGTATTATCCTTAGGACTATCATTTTGTCCACAACTAATTTCATTTACACTCAAAGTAGGATTGACTTATTTAATTTTGTGAGAAATTTGAAATTGCTGAAATGGCATGCCACTAAACTAAAAAAATATAAATGGCCAAGTGAGTAATGAGTTAGACCTTCAAATTTGTTGATTAATGATATAGAAATGTTACACACTTTGTGTGAATTAGATAGTGAATCTACACCTGAACCTGATCCATTTCTCAACTGATATCGGCATTGATATTGATTCAAGTTTCCGAGTGGTTTTAGACCTAAATCTACATTTCTTCCTCCCATCACCAATGGTGCTCTTAATGTATTTGAAAAAGGTGTTATCAAAGAAATGCTTATGTTAAGACAGAAAAAAATCATGAAATGGAACAATTTGGATCCTAAACATATAGAGGCTATTAAAACTTTGCATAGGAACACCAACATAGTAATAAAAAAATCTGATAAATCAGGCAATGTAGTAATTCTGCCGGTGACCCAATATTTACAAGAAGGATTGAGACATTTGAATGATACTAGCAGTTATACAGTATCTAACAGAGAAGCTATTAAAACAGCTAACAAAATGTATTGGATGCAATTAGAAAAATGGAGAGATAGGGGGTTATTGGAATTGGAAGAATACCAATTCTTAAGAGTTGAGTTCCCCAGATTACCAGCTATGTATTTCCTCCCCAAGTTACACAAACATCCAACCATTCCCCCAGGTCTACCTATTGTTTCCTCCAATGGTAGTCTCCTAGAAAACACCTCCAAATATTTTTGATAAAGTTATTTATAAACAAAAACAAGGGACAGTGATGGGTACCTGCTTCGCTCCCAGCTACGCAGGCCTAATTTTGGGCTGGTGGGAGAAACAAATAGTGAGTAAGATTGACTTATTTGAGACTCATGTGATTCTATGGATCAGATACATTGATGATATGTTCTGAATCTGGCAAGGAGATGTGAATACAGCACATGAATTTGTGAATATACTGAACGACAATACATTGAATTTGAAATTTTCTAACTCCATTGATTTTTTGGATGTTCGGATCAGCAAAGACAATAACAAATTAACGAGCACTCTATATCGCAAGGAGACTGCAGGGAATAGCTTGCTTCATGCAAGCAGTAGTCACCCAAAGAAATTAATACGAAGTATCCCGTTTGGGGAAATGTTACATGCTTGCTGGAATTGTGGTTCTGATGATGCTTTTTTCATAGAAATTGAGGTCATGACTGAGAGATTTCTTCAAAGAGGCTATAAAAAAAAAATGTGTGATTGATCGAGCAGTTGCAAGAGTTTCTCGAATAAACAGATCTAGTTTATTGATCAAAAAGGGAAACCCAGACTTACAACAGCAGCAACCGATCAGATTTATCACCACATATAGCAATGGTAGCAATGAAATAAGGAAAATCTTTACTAAATTTTTACCTGTACTGAAAACTGATGAAACTTTTTTTTAATGTTTTAGGTGACTTTCCACGCTTCACTTTCAGAAAAAACAAATCTCTAAATGATTCACTTTGCAATAGCTTAATCCCACAACCCAAAGCCAAGAATCCTGTTCAAGGATTCTTTATTTGTGGCAGATGTAAAGCTTGCAAAAACAGCACCAACATGAAAAGTATTAAATTTCCAACCACCTCCATTCCCTTTGTAATTCACAAACATGTGTCATGTATGTCAGATCATTGTGTTTACACTTTAATTTGTCCCTGCAACAAATTCTATATAGGTAGTACCATTCATCCTGCTAAAAAACGAATTCTAGAACATATGAGAGCTATAGATCACATAGACAAAAGCTATCCAGTAGCTAGGCACTTTAGAGATTTTCACAATCAGAGGGTCGATCTTTTGAAATGTGTTGTTCTAGATCAGGTTCCAATAAGAGAGAGCGGATGAAATAGAGTATTAGAATTGAGGAGATTGGAATCTAGACTCATAATTGGTATGAACACTTCACATCCAACTGGACTTAATATGGATGAAGAATTGTCAATACATATTGGGAATTAATGTAGTTTATTATTTGTCTTTGGTACAATAATTTTATATAACAATTTGTCATTGTCTATGCTATATTTCTCCCCTTCTCCCTTATCCTTTCAGAAAATATTTCTGTACCTCTTTTTAATTTTTCAAACATTTGTATAGAGTGTAGTATTTGTTAGTGCTATTCTAACTATATTATCTTCTCCCCCCTTTTTCTAGGTGGCTTTTATATGAATATATTCAATAGGGAAGATCACCAATGTTTGCCTACATCATTGACAAAAACAAAAGAGCTATTATATCCTTTTTCATGTACTTTCATCTATAGATTTATTTATATATGTATATTCTTCTTAGCATTAAAAGTGAATGTTTTCATTAGGAGCATAAATATTCCACATTTATGATAGGGCCTTTCGATAGGACCTTCGTAGATTGAGGGTTTATGATACATATTGGAAATTAATTAATCATTCTCTGTAACATCTTTAGTACTTTTATTGTGTATTTATCGTTACTTCAACCATACAAATTTTATATCAAATTCCCCAATTTTGATAGTATAGATATTTATAATTATTTATAATATTTTTAAAATAGGGTTATAACGATATTGGTTGAGTAACAACAAGGTATTTGCGAGGAGAACAGAAATTGAAAAATAGAAAAATATAAATGTTGGTTGTAAACTACTAATTAATATTTTTGCTCTTTGTCCAGAAATCGATTTATATATATTCATATTTATCTTTATCACTTTAAAATGGCCGACATGTTTCGAGCTTGAAATCTGGAGACGCCTAATGTTAGTCCTATTTTGATTTTGTTTGTACACAGCACTTGGTATTTGGTGTATTTAAATATGGTGAGAGAAACGGCTCAGTTACCCGTGAACAAGGAAATTCACATTTCCGAAACGCGTTGGGACATCGTCAAATAAACAGTTGTATTTCAACTCTCTGGATTGATGGAGACTCGTCCGTTTACGCCCGGGCGCTGATATTTCAGGCCCGAGCGTTGTGGATGTTTGGTTTTTGAAATATTGGGGGTCGCGACCCTGTCTCCGTCTGCCGCGGTGAGGCAAAGACACTGCAGCTTTTTTGTTCTATATATATATATATATATATATGTATATATATATATATAATATTATACATCTCTGTGTGTGTGTGTTTGTGTGTGTGTGTGTGTATATATATATATATATATATATATATATATATTTCCTCACTAAGGGTGCTTTCAGCGAAGTACTATCTAATTAAGAGAGCTTCTCATGTGCAGTGTGTATCATGATGGCCAGCGGTTGTCGGCTGGGAGTTTTAAGCTGGACTGGTAAATGTGTTTATACTAGTTCAAGTATGGTTATTGGGTGTAGCAAGTGACTCGGACCATCTCCTGGAGGACTTTGGGGTGGCAGGGTTATAACATATGTTTGTACAACAAAATTATGTGCTGTTTTCCAGAAAGGACAGCTGATGAGCCCTCCATTCATCCACCCCTAAAAGCAGCCTCCTGTTCTTCAGGCCACAGTGGTTTTCCTTGTGTCACGTGGGGACAGTCTAGCCTAGATTAGGACTTTACTAAATGTATTTGTTTTTAAAGTATGTGGAAGTTTCACAAGATGGCCAAAATATTCCATGTCTTGCCTGAAATTCTTGTTAGTGTCAGTCGTTTATTTCAGTAAATTGGTTTCATACAGGCGCCATAGTTTGTTGAACTAAACACTCGGACCATGTAATGTATAGTGCACATTGCCCTGATGTACACCATGGTACACCTTTGAATGAGTGCTCCAGGTTCAGACATGATCAATACACCCTATTACAGATAATGTGCTGTGCGAGGCACTACAGTAGTGAGACACACATCAGCTGTTTGAAGCAGCTGGCCCATCTTTCCATTTGCAGGAAGCAGAGATCACCTTGCAGGTGAGTATAATGAGTGTCTGTATCCGCCTGCAGGGTGATGTCTAGGGGGTCTATGGAACCCCTTCCCTCATTTCAAGATGCACTCCCTCAGGGGATTACTGATTGTGCGCTACCTCTTTGTGGCACATGCTCAGACTGTATGCCCACATCTAAAGATGGCTCTATCACTTGGCAAAGTGTTCCCTCATTTGCACAGGGCAGCCTCCACATGAAAATGTCGTAACAACCCCATGAGATTGTACCAGTGCACATGTAGTGCTAATGCAATCTAAATAACAGAAGGGTCTGTGCAAGTGTCTGCAGCCCCTTTTGTAATACTAAAGAGTCACAGGGGCAGTAAAAGTGACCACATGCTTGTGGCCCCCCCATAGGCATTCATTGTAACACAGATCTTAGAGTCTTCTATTACGTTGTATTTTGGAAATTTGTAGCGCACACTGTCACCCAGGAGTTTATCCTGAGGCTGAGTAGGTGTGAGTCTAGCCAAACCTATAGCTTAGTGGGAATGAGTAAAAAGCAAGGTCTTAAGCGTTTACAGGAATCAAGTAGTTAGGAGGAGGCTATTATGTGTGGTGGGATTTTGTTCCACATTTAAGGAGCAATGTAGAAGGCAGCTCGACTGCAAGATCTGGTTTGCTGTATGTGTGGGATGTATGTAAGTAGGAGTACAGACGAGCGGAGGTGTCTGGAGTGTTTGGGAAAGCATATGGGATTATTGAGGTATGCTAGGCCAGTGTCATGTACTGCCTTGAAATTTGTGGGTTAGGCAATTGAATTGTGCTTGTTTGTGTATGGGAGCCAATGGCGTTCCTTCAGGTGTTGTGTGATGTGATTGCAGTGTGGGAGGTTGAGAGTGATTGTGGCTGCACAGCCCTGAATGGTCTGCAGCCCTCATATGTTTTTGTTGATCCCTTATAGAGGGTGTTCCCATAGTACGGCTTGCTTGTGAGCGGGGCATGCATGATGGTTTTCTGGGTGCAGATTGGGAGCTAGTTGAAATTCTTCCTCTTCATCTTCAGAGTATGGATTCATGAGGTGGTGATGGTGTTGACTTGGACCATCATGTTAAGTTTGCTGTCGATGATGATCCTTACGCTCTTTTTGTGGGTGATGAGGATGAGTGTCGCTCCTAGTTTTGTTGCCTACCAGGGGGAGTCCCACAAGTTCTTCCTGAAGATTAAGATTTCAGTGTTATCGGTGTTCCGCTTCTGACAGTTGGTCTTCATCCAGTGGGCAATATCATTCATGCAAATGTTGAACTTGATTCAGGAAAACAGCATCTTGTCCACAAAGGCGAGAATGAGTTACGTGTCATTGGTGTAGTGAGAGAGGGTGATGATGCCTAGAGAGATCATGTATGCGTTGAAGATTGTTGGGCTCAGGGAGGAACTCTGCATATGAGGGTTTGGGCTTCCAAAGTGTACGGTGCCAAACCCAATCCTTCTACTCAGGAGTAAGCAGGTACATCGGAGTGGGTGTGCTTGGATTCTAACGTCACATAGGTGTTGGATGAGGATGGGATGGGGATAGGATGGGATGGGTGTCAAACACTGTGGAGAGGTCCAGGAGGATGAGTGCCACCATGTCTCCATCTTCCAGAGTCATGTAGATGTCATCTGTGGCAGAGATGATGGAAGTTTCCATGCTATAATTAGGTGTCAAATTAGACTGTGTACTTTTGAGGCATTGGTGATCATTGAGGTATTCAATGAGGCATTGATGAGGCATTTGTTGATGTTTATCTCTAAAACTTTGGCCGGAAATTGTACCAGGGAGGTTTGTCTGTAGTTGGTGAGCGATGAAGTGTCCACAAAGGGTTGGTTCAGCAATGGGAGGACAGTTGCATGCTTCCAAGCATCTGGAAAGGATGTGGAAAAGGTGAAGGCATTTAGAACGGGTGAGAGCTTGGTGCCTATGGGTTGCAGTCCTCTAGTATAGGCGTGGTGGGGGCAGGGGTTCAAGGGTGCTCCTGAGCAGATGGACTTAAAGGTGGTGCCAGGTTATTCTGAGGTGATGATGGGCCATATGTTAAGTCCTGGTTCTTTTGATAAGATCAGGAGGTACTTAGCAAGGTCTTTCATGTCCAGTTGCGGTTGCTATAAATGGCGATGATTTTATTGCTGAACAATTGAGACAGATTGTTGCTGAGATCCTGCAAGGGGGTATTGAGTTGGAGGCAGCTGCTGGTAAGGTGAAATCTTTCACAATGGTGAAGATTTCTTTGCTTCTGTTGATGTTGGCATCAATGTGGTCTGTCAGAGCGGTGTGTTTGGTGGTCGGATCATTTTGTAGTATGTCAGTACCGATTTGAATGTGCTCCTGTCTGCATTCTTCTGACTAATTCTTAATTTGCGCTCCAGTTGTTTGCAGTGACGTTTCATCAGTCAGAGTTCCTCTATGTATCAACTAGCCTGGGGCATAGATCTTGTATTACTGTGTTTGAAGGGGCCATGGAGTAGGCGAGGAGGTGATTGAATTGTTGAAATTCTGATAGCCCTCAGGAGGCTGTAGTTGTGTTTGGATCAACACATGTTGTCCTTGTCAGTAATGCTGTTCCAGTTTTGGCTGGCTGGTTTGGCAGTGGTGTGTGTGGAAAGAGATACTGAATTTGATGAGGGCATGGTATATCCAGGAGACTCGTATGGGCTTGTTAACTCAGATGTTGTAGAAGATGATGAAAAAAGGGATCAGGAGGAGTCCGGTGATGTGGGTATGTCCCTGAATTCATTGACTGAGGCCCAGGTTTCCAAGGTCTTCGATGAGTGCTTCTGAGTCGACATGGAGCTTGAACGACAGGTGCACCATGTTGGAGGATGACATGTCCTTGGAGGTGGTGGAGCTGATAGAGTTATTGTAGATGATGGTGTTTCTGTCACTGGGCTTGTGAAGTCTGTTTTGCCCAACGATCCATTTGCTGGAGGGCTGGCTGTGGCGATAGGTGCTGATGCAGGGTTCAGCTAGGTTTGCATGAGAAAAAGTCAGTTGGGGCATTGTCATGCAGCAGGTCGAGATCTCTGTGGCATGTTTGGTGAGTGTACCAGTATTGAGGAGCATGCATGTGAATGTGGAGTGTTGTACGGATGTTTGAAGGTCTGTGTTATTGTGAGAGAGTGAGGTGTTGATTGCTGTCAGTGCTGGTGCAATGAGTGTTGGGTATGGGTATGTGCATGAAAACATGCAGGAAGTGCAAGAGACAGTCCGTCCCTGTGGTGTGTGAGGCAGCAGCGTGGGGAGCGGTGGCTAGGGTTGAGGGCGCAGAGGGTTACAGCAGGGTAGCAATCCAATCAGTAGAACTGCAGATATGAGTTTTTAGAATTTTAGGGGAAAATAGCACCAAAAAGTACAAAGCACATCTCATGGCTATCTTGTCACACTGGACTTGAGAAATGCCACAATTTCAAGCTGACTATGATGCAACACGAGTCAGACTCAGGTACCATGTTTGTCTAACTGAAGAATGTCATTGTTGGTGAGAGGCGTAGGTTCAGCAGTGTAGATGGCACTGCAGTAGCTCAAAGAGACAGTTATCACTAGGGCTTTGTTTTGGCAACCATCATGGGCTGCCTCTGTCAGTGTGAAGTCCAGCTCTTGCATTGGGGGTTGCTGTGGACAGTCGCTCTTAGCACAAAAAGCAGGGCCTGTTTGAGCTTTGCATTGGCAGTAATCATGGTCGGTCAGTTCTTGGTGCAAAGCAGTCACTTTGCCATTGCAAAGAGACCTAGGGGCTCATTCTTACTTTGGCGGGCGGCGGAGGCCGCCCGCCAAAGTAACCCCGTCAGAACACCGCACCGCGGTCAAAAGACCGCTGCGGTGATTCTGAGATTTGCCCTGGGCTGGCGGGCGGCCGCCAAAAGGCCGCCCGCCAGCCCAGGGCAAATCAACCTTCCCACGAGGACGCCGGCTCAGAATTGAGCCGGCGGAGTGGGAAGGTGCGACGGGTGCAGTGGCACCCGCCGCGTATTTCAGTGTCTGCATAGCAGACACTGAAATACTTTGCGGGGCCCTCTTACGGGGGCCCCTGCAGTGCCCATGCCATTGGCATGGGCACTGCAGGGGCCCCCAGGGGCACCGCGGCACCCCCTACCGCCATCCTGTTCATGGCGGGTTTCCCGCCATGAACAGGATGGCGGTAGGGGGTGTCTGAATCCCCATGGCGGCGGAGCGCGCTCCACCGCCATGGAGGATTCCCCCGAGCTGCGGAAAGTCGGCGGGAGACCGCCGACTTTCCGCTTCTGACCGCGGCTGAACCGCCGCGGTCAGAATGCTCGAGGGAGCACCGCCAGCCTGTCGGCGGTGCTCCCGTGGTCGGTGACCCTGGCGGTCACCGGCCGCCAGGGTCAGAATGACCCCCCTAATCTTTTGTATCTTCAGGAGGGGTACACTCTGACATCAGCCAAGGGTAAAGGACCTGAGAGCAGCTCTTGGGGGTCTGGTCTCAGTCAAGAAGAGGACAGCAGCAGGGCTCAGGCAGGTCCAGGAATGTCCAGTTGGTGCTGGTCAGCTGGGCAGTTTACATGGAGGTCTCTGGAATCTTGCAGTGTCCCTGTAGCTCAAACAGCCGATCAGCCAACTGACCCTTTCAGTCACTTCTTGGGAGCCTGGGTTCAGAGTCCAGCAGATCGAATCTTCCTTCTTGGGACAGTAGAGAGTAGTCCTCCTTCTAAATCTTCCACAAGTACAGGAGTGTTCTGATGAGAGGTTCTGAAGGTGCCACTTTTATATCTGGCGCCAGCTTTTGTGTGGGGTATTTCCCTGACTGACACCAAAACTGGTTTTGGTCAGTTCTTCCCCTGGTCTGGACTCCAAACTGTCTAAGGTGAGAAATGCAAGGCCAGGCCTGGTGTCAGGTGCCTATGTGTGGGCTGCAGGCAGGGCCCTTTGAAGTGTAATCTGGGCAGGGCAAAAGTCTTCCCCAGCCATCCGTTCAGGAAGCCCCTCTCACTCTACTCCTAGGCCTCCTTGTCTCAATGTGTGGAAGCAGTACATACAACACAACAGAGGAACCATTCAGTCATGTTACCCTGGACACAGGCAGGTAGGCACATTTGATTTACAGCAGGAAAATGCAGAATTTCTAAAAGTTACATTTTCAGAATAGTAACTTAAAATCCAACTTTACCCTTAACAAGGATTTTAAATTACAATTCATGCAAATGTAACCTGGATATCTCTATATGGTGCCAGCCAGATCACAGCACTTATTAAGTGTAATAAGGTAACTCACTGTTAGTCGATGGGAGAAAAATAGCCTTACAACAGAGAACATTAATTTAGTAGTTTTTCACTGCCATGAAATGTAAATCAATAACACAGATGTATTACATTTTAAATACCATGCAACCTGCCCCATGAGCCTTTAGGGCAGACATTAGGAGTTACTTATAAGTACTAAAAAGGAAGGTTCAGGCCTGGTAAAAGGTTTTTTTTGCCAGGTCGAAATGGTGGTTTAAAACTGCAGTGCTGGCTATCGTGGCAGGACTGAGAAGTGTTAAAAGTCTATTTAAGTGGGTGGCACAATGAATGCTGTTGTCTACTAATAGCATATATTTTGCTGGCCCTGGGTATATGTAGTACCATTTATTAGGGACTCATATGTCAATCAAATGTACAAATCAGGGGTAGGACAATTTTATCATGTTTTAGGAAGAAATCACACACACTTTCCTCTGATTAGCAGGGAAAAGGAGTCCAAAAAGTCAACAAAAACTGGTTCAGCAAAGGAAGGCAGAGGAAGACAAAAACCGGGGGTGACCTTGCGGAAAGGCCAGGTCCAATGCTGATGATGTAATTTCCTGTGCAAATATGATGCTGAGAAAACCATTGTTGCATTTCCTATGCAAACTGATGCAGAGAAATTCAAATTCAGTGATGTCACTTCCTATGAGCTATGAGCTATCCACTCCTTTTTCCTGAGATATCTTAATCTGATCCTCCACAGTGCCTATTGCTGGGGTTTCACCCAGTAGCCTCTTTAAAATTATACATTTTCTGGCTGCCACCACTAGCATCTTCAGTTGGTATTTCACAGTGTTTTTGGTTCAATTCTGACTTGGGATCCAAATAAGACAAAAATGGTTAGTGAGTGAAGAGTCTATGAAGTATTTATTTTTTGACTCCTTTGCTTTCTAAAGCAGCCAATGTTGGACCTGCACAGTGCACGCATTAGTGTGTTGCTGTGAAATCATAGTTTGTCCAACAGATATATCTTGATTCTTGGATCTTATGTGCCCCATGCATCTGGGAAAGTACATGTAGGAACCATGCTCGCCATCCTCCATTGAAATTGTTACTAAAACAGTGGCAAGTTTGCTTTGGTTTCTGTAGAAAATACTGATACCGTGGTCATTCAAATACTAGTTCTCAGTCACCCTATGACGTGTGACATCAGTCACCTTATGACAGCTGGCATCATATTTACTTTGACCTATATACACACAAGATGAAATAGCTTAAATATACAACATTCCGGATATTTCCCCAAAGCCTGTAATTATTTTTTGCTTGAATTGAGTCATAAATATTGAAAATTCCTGCTCTGCTAGTATTAGGGTGATCATTGAGTTACCCCATTGTGAAGATGGAGTCATGCATGAATAACAATGCAGAACCCTATGCGTGGGTAAATGAATTAAACTGTAAAGATGGATGGATGAACAAATGAGAGTGTGAGTGTGCATGGACGGATCAACGTACAGATAGGTAGATGGATGAATGAGTTCCTTCTTCACAGTGTAGCATATTCTTTCACATTGCAATATCCCCATTGTCTATGAAGTGCCTTCCAATCTTACAACACTCCCTGAACCTTTGCGATTGAAAGCGGCTAAGGACATATATTCAGGTGGAAGAGAGGGGGCTGCATAAGAGGTCTATGAGGTGACATGGGCTGAAGTGTCCCTTGACTACTGTTGTTCTTCTAGGTTGGCCATAGTAGGAGGAGGAGGTGCCTGTGCAGAACATGGAGCTGGAGGCATTGGTAGAATGGGGGCCTCTAGAGTTATTGTGAGATTTAGCTCAGATGCAGCTAGTGGTGGGATCTACCATTGGGACACTATGGGTAAGGAGTTCCAAATTCTGCCTCCTCCTGGCTGTTGTTGTCCACACCCCTTGCCCTCTAACCCCTGTTGTCTCCTCAGCCTCTCCCGAGAGTCTTTTTGTGACAGGTCCTGTGTGTCTCTAGCAGGTGTACTACTCCTTCTGGTGGTGGCTTCCTCCTTCTTACAGGTGGTGTTGAGTGGTTGTGTCATCCAAGCCATCAAGGATCTTCTTCTTTGCCCCATGTCCTACTGTAATGGTGGTTAGCCAGCATAGTCAAGGAAAAGGAAGGTGAAAAAAGAGAGAAATTTTAGAGAACACAAACAAGAACTGTTGTAGTAGGCTCTGCCCCCTCAGTGCTGTTTCATATTCCAAGAGTTCTCCTCTCTCAGTTAACCGTTCCAACACCCCAATATTTAAGCAACTTCTATAGAAAATGAGAGAGGCATATCAGAGAATGTAATAATCTCTTATTTAATTCAAGCTGTAGATAGGCTTCAAATTCCAAAACACAAATCCAAACTTATAAAGTATTGTGATTATGAAGTTCAAAAAGTGGGAGAACAGTTTATTGAAAAAAAAAGTCAATATTTATTTTATTCTTGTAACATCAATATAAAACACAGTCAACGAGTCTTGTGCCAAGGGCAATAGGACTTCTTCAGGGCATGGAGTCCTAAACAAAACCTAGTCTTGTTCCTTATTTTAGCATCTCCTTCCACTGCTTCAGGTACGTTACCTTCTGTGTACATTATTGGTAGAAATGGGGTCTTTGGTTGACAGTCAGGTTACCCCCTGTTCAAGCAAGGACCCTCACTCTAGTCAGGGTAAAAGAGAATCACCCTCAGCTAAACCCTGCTTACCCCCTTGGAGCTTGGAAGAGAAGTAGGCTTAACTTCAGAGTGCTAGGTGTAAAGTATTTGTACCAACACACACAGTAACTTAATGAAATCACTACAACATGACACAACACCAGTTTAGAAAAATAGGAAATATTTATCTAAACAAAACAAGACCAAAACGACAAAGATCCGACATACACAAGTCAAGTTATGATTTTTTAAAGATTAAACTGAAAAATAGCGCTAAAAACACAAAATGCTTCGATGAGGTGTTAACACGGCGTCTTGATGGAGTCGTTCCCAACAAGCCGACACCAGCGGCGCCGGACATGGAGTCGCATAAACCCCCAAGTACAGTACCTTTGGTGAAGAGTGAAAACAAGTCAATGCGCGAAGTCGGGGATTGCGGCGTCTGTGTGAAACATTGAATCTGCGCACTTTGAGCGGCGTCGCTCTCGACGTGGTGCGGCGACTTCCACAGAGTCGCAGACTTCAGCGGGGCTGCAGTGGCGTCGGGGCTGCAGTGGCGTCGGACCTGCGAAGGTCGTCGCGTTCCAGTGAAGCTCACGCGTCCGTTGCAGGCGGCGTCACCGGATTCACCAGCGGCGTCGGTCCAAAGTCGTCCGAAGTCGATTTCCTTGGATTTCCACCAGCTTTCCTTTCAAGGGCCCAGGGACTGGATAGGGCACCAATTGTCAGAGCAGGAGTCTCTCCAGAGACTCAAGGTGCTGGCAAAGAGACGTCTTTGCTGTCCCTGAGACTTCAAACAACAGGAGGCAGGCTCTAAATCAAGCCCTTGGAGATTTCTTCACAAGATGGAAGGCACACAAAGTCCAGTCTTTGCCCTCTTACTTTGACAGAAGCAGCAACTGCAGGATAGCTCCACAAAGCACAGTCACAGGCAGGGCAGCACTTCTCCTCAGCTCTTCTCCATGCAGAGGTTCCTCTTGTTTCCAGAAGTGTTCTAAAGTCTGTGGTCTTGGGTGCCCTTCTTATACCCAATTTCTCCTTTGAAGTAGGCCTACTTCAAAGTAAAGTCTCTTTTGAATGTGAAATCCTGCCTTGCCCAGGCCAGGCCCCAGACACTCACCAGGGGGTCGGAGACTGCATTGTGTGAGGACAGACACAGCCCTTTCAGGTGTAAGTGACCACTCCTCCCCTCCCTCCTAGCACAGATGGCTCATCAGGAAATGCAGACTACACCCCAGCTCCTTTTGTGTCACTGTCTAGTGTGAGGTGCAACCAGCCCAACTGTCAAACTGACCCAGACAGGGAATCCACAAACAGGCTGAGTCACAGAAATGGTAAATAGCAAGAAAATGCTCACTTTCTAAAAGTGGCATTTTCAAACGCACATCTTAAAATCAACTTTACTAAAGATGTATTTTTAAATTGTGAGGTCAGAGACCCCAAACTCCACATGTCCATCCGCTCCCAAAGGGAATCTACACTTTAATCAGATTTAAAGATAGCCCCCATGTTAACCTATGAGAGGGACAGGCCTTGCATCAGTGAAAAACTAATTTAGCAATATTTCACTGCCAGGACATATAAAACACATTATATATCCTACCTTAACCATACACTGCACCCCTGCCCTCGGCGCTCCCCGGGGCCTACCTTAGGGGTGCCTTACATGTAAGAAAAGGGAAGGTTTGGGCCGGGCAAGTGGGTACACTTGCCAAGTCGAATTCACAGTTAAAACTGCACACACAGACACTGCAGTGGCAGGTCTGAGATATGATTACAGAGCTACTTATGTGGGTGGCACAACCAGTGCTGCAGGCCCACTAGTAGCATTTGATTTACAGGCCCTGGCACCTCTAGTGCACCTTACTAGGGACTTACTAGTAAATCAAATATGCCAATCATGAATAAACCAATCAACATTACAATTTATACAGAGAGCATATGCACTTTAGCACTGGTTAGCAGTGGTAAAGTGCTCAGAGTTCAAAAGCCAACAGCAACAGGTCAGAAAAAATAGGAGGCAGGAGGCAAAAAGATTGGGGATGACCCTGCATAAGCAAAAAAGTCCAACAATTATAAAATGTTATTCTCATTTAGATCTTATAGCAGGCAAAGTCCTAAGTCAAAAGAAGAGTCTCCTGTTCAGAATGTTATGGCACTGCATCATAGCATCATGCTGGGGTGCTAATGAAATGTTTGGCTGTGTTTCATATTATAAGTAATATTTTATTTTCCACCCACTCTCCTGGAAGGAGAAAGAAAAAAATAAAACGTATACATTATTAAAGGCCACTAATAAATTCAATCTTTTTAATGCATTTAGGCTCATTAAAAAGCAATCTAGCAAAGATTTTCTACATTGGTCTTGTTTTATAAATTCACTTTAGGATGATCTTTTAGTAGTATATTTAATCAGTGCTACCGAGCTAAAGCAACATCATGATATTTCTGGGCTTAGTAAACGACACAGAAGTACTTTCCTGTGCATGTAAACTATGTGCTATAGAAGTTAAAAACCGTGATGTTAAGCAGAAGCCTGGATGAGCCTTGCTGATCCCGTTACCTACTAATGAGATGCAATGCCATCATTTAAAAGGGGCACCCCTCACCTTTTGTTGCGCACACAAGCAATCGGCTTAAACAACTGAACTGATTCAGATTCCTAACAGTTAAGTTAGCAAAAACCAATTCAACAATATTGTTAATTATTTACTTATCTTACAAAATAAAAGCACTTCTTAATTAACAACGGAATTTTTTACAATAATATATTGTTTTTCAAATCACTGAAAATGCCCTTGAACTCCATGATTGGTTTAAAGTGATCAGTTGTAGCTTACCGCGGTGACAGCTACAAAGAAAAACTATGAGGAACTATTGCATCAGTGCAAGAGATGTTTTCACGCGATTTTTTGTCCATAAATAGAGATGAACGCAAAAATGTCTTTTGGTCCGTCCAGCAATGTAGTACATGAAGGTTGGGGGAAGTATAATGTCTCGGTTTACATATTAGAAACATCGAACAAAGGCTCAATTTTGACACCCACAAATGTACCCTGAAATTTGCCAATGTATATTCGTCAGTGCTTAATTTGTGAATAAAAAAGGTGTCGGTGCCCAAAGCCCGCCTCTTAAACACGTGACTGCTGCAATTAAATGTGTGAACAGAGAATACTGAGGCTGCGTAATCCTGAAGCCATCCCGGGCCTCTTCAATCCATATAAAGCCACTCACTGCCCCTTCTGCTCACTCTTGCAGCTTTCTACTTTCTTCCTTCGGGACAAACATACATTGACACTCATTTCTAGTGCAAAAGGTCATTTATTAAGGACAGGATTTAACATAAACATCAACAACTTTGAAATGTATGAAATCCCTCTTGCCCAACTTTTAACTTAAAAGCTTCCTTATGCCCTTCATTCTCTTCTAATAGCTTTCTTCAAATCCCCTCCCCTAGACACTCCCCTATTCCTTTCATGCCCTCCTTGTTTGTAAACAATCCACCCCCCCATTCTGATCCTTCACCTAATTTTTCCCCTTGGAAGGGGGGAACAAGCCCGCATCTGGCTCTCCCCCTCCCCCATTTCCTGCCACCCAGGAAAACCCATGTGGCGTTTTGCTGCCCCACCCGGCAAACCCCTGTTTGCCGCACTGATTCCTTCTCATTCCCTGATCCACAGATTCTCCCCCCATAAATTCTCTAGCATCAGCCTCAAACCCATCAAATAATACGCATTTCCCAATTGCGATAAGTGTACTCCATCATCTCTGAACAATGTCCCCTCTTGTTCCTTAATATCCTCGTGCCTCAGCACCTTAATCCCTTGGGCCCAGCAAAATACCCTCATTGCCCTATTCAACTTTTTCCGAGCCCGTTCAATGGCTCCGTGATTAATTGCCCCTCTCCATACCCGCCTGGGTATAAACTCTGTCCATACCAGACATGTCCCGCACAGTTTCCGCTTCAATAGCTCCAAATCCTTCTGCATAAATTGTATCAATGTGAGCCCTGATTGCCTCACCAAATAATTTTCTCCCAAGTGTATCAGCAACAAATCCGGGCATCCCCACTGCGGCAAATTCCCTGTGATAAATGGGAGTAAACTCCCCCACCTCATTCCGCTCTTTCCCCACCAACACGCTTCGTGGTGTCTGCTGGGCAGTCCCATTGATCTGCCGTAGATCTGTTTTTCAGCGAATTTTGCCGCCCAATGTACGAATGAATGGCCGACCAGCCAAGTCACTGTCTTATCGTTCCGCGGTCCGGCCACGCACCCTGTAAAGAAAAAACACTATAACAACGGTGATACACTTCTAACCCCCCCCACCCCCCCAACCTGGGTTTCGTTAGGGCCTAACATAGCGCTCGCAGCATCTGGATTTCCATCTACCTATTGCTTTAATCTTCGCCCAATCCCAACCTAAATGAGCTGCTGCTGTTGCTGCCCCGATCCTGAAGGAATGCGTTCCAAAATCCCCTGCTTGCCGTCCAGTCCGGCCCAAAGCCATCCTCAAAACCTGCAACAACTGATAGCTAGTGAGTTTCTTGCCTGAAGCATGCACGAACACCCCTGCTTCCCCAACCTTTCCCCACTTCTGTTTAAAAACCATCCACTCTTTCACTGGGCATGTTAAATCATCACCTCCTTCCTCCAACCATACCCACTTCCCTTTTCCTAACTTGTCCGTCTTGGACTTCCTGAGTCATATGCCCAACCTCCCTTGATGCATGCAGATCTCCCTCTCCTTCACACCGCACTCCTTGCCTATGCCCAACAATTCGGATACCCTAAATGCCCCAAAAAACATCCAGACCATGCACAACCTAAAGAGTCCTACTTCGTGTTCATCCGTGCAGCATACTGGCAAAACATGCAAGAGTTCTTTCAATATCCCAAAAGTAATGGGCTCTCTTGCCTTACTTCCCTGCCCGGCTCTAACCCTGCCCCATCCTTTCAACATTTTCCCCAATAAGTAATTCCGCGCCGGATCCATTCCAAAGAAAAGTTTCCTATAAAATGAGACACCTGCTAATTTCCCGCCTATCGTGGCCGGGGATAGCCCTTCCTTGATCAAAAACAGAACGAAACGTAAGGCCTGTGCTTCCAAACGCTCAGACCCCTGAGCCCAGAAATTGCCCCTAAACTCTTCAAAAGATTGAAAATCCAACCATGCAAGCCTGTAACTTTGCCGCGTAGAGACTGCTAAAGACATCTCCACCAGCCCTGAGATCATCATGCCCCCCACTCCCAAATGTCTGCCGGGACCGTAGTCTTGGTCTGCTCCGCTCCTGGCGCCAGGTCGCGAAAACGCCGCCACTGTGAACGAGATAGGGAGTCTGCAATCTCGTTGTATACCCCTGGTATGTGTGCAGCTTTAACGATAACATTGAGAGATAAACATTGCAACATAAATTGACGTAACAAACTCAAAACTCTTAGATCTCTGGCTCTCTGTCCATTTACCAATTCTACTACTGTCATATTGTCCACCTGGAAGACCACCGTCCTGTTGGCCAGTTCCCGTCCCCAGACTGCCAGTGCCACCAGCAATGGAAAGAACTCCAGGAACGCAATGCTCCTTCCTTGTTGCAACCACTGCCGTGGCCATGTCTCTGCGCACCACCTCCCGTCCCAATAAATGCCAAAACCAGACGCGCCTGCAGCATCTGAAAATATTTGAACTTGCCATACTGTATCCGCATCTCCGAAGGACATTGGTACCCCATTAAACTTCTTCAGGAACACCTCCCATACCCTGATATCCTCCCTCAGGGCCACAGAAACTCTTATCCTATGGTGAGGTAACACCGCCCCTGACATGGACAGTCCGAGTCGTCTACAAAAGGTACGTCCTCCCCTCACTACTCTACACGCAAAGTTGAGGTACCCTAGTAGTTTTTGTGCAGTCCGTAACTCCATTTTGTGCAGAGTTCGCACAGATGCTAGGCATTCTAGGATTTCTTTCACTTTCGATGCTGGCAATCTTGCCACCATTAGCTCCGCATCTAGCTCAATGCCCAAAAAGGTCATGATTGACAGCAGGCCTTCTGTCTTTTCTGGTGCCAATGGCACTCCTGTCTGCTGCATTAGTCTCTGAAAGGTTGCCAAGGCCTGCCCACATGCCCCAGATGCGGCTTCCCCTACAAACAAAAAATCATCCAGATAGTGTGTCACCGCCTTGTGGCCACTTGTTTTCACAAAGACCCACTGCAGAAAGGTACTGAAAGTTTCGAATAGCGCGCATGATATCGCGCAACCCATAGGTAAAACCCTGTCCACATATATGGCTCCATCTAACTGCATGCCTAGAAGGTCAAAATCTGCTGGATGAATTGGTAACAGACGGAAGGCCGACTGTATGTCACATTTCGTCATCTCCGCTTTTAACCCGCACCTCAATACTAATTTCACTGAATAATCCACTGACGCGTAAATTACCTTGGTATCTTCTTGTGCGATAAAATGATTTACCGACGCCCCCTCCGGCCATGACAGATGATGTATAAGCCGGAATTCGCCTGGCGCTTTTTTGGGTACTACCCCTAATGGGGATATCATCAAATGATCCGTTGGCCAGACAAAGAATGGACCTGCTATTCTCCCAAGTGCTACCTCCTTGTCTATTTTGTCACGTATTACTTGCGGCTGTTCTTTTGCAGACCACAAATTGTCTGCCCATCGCCTCTTCCGAGGACCTTGATACCCTACCCTAAAACCTTCACGAAAACCCCATTCCAATTGTCTGGCCCTATTCTTGTCCGGGTACCTGTGCAACCATGGCAACAAAACTTCTAATCTAACTGGCGTAGGCCCCTTTTGGCACAGGAGCTCCTTGTGAGCCTCTTCCTCTTGCCGCCCTCCATTGCTCTGCTGGGCTATTGAGGGAGAAACATTGTATGACTGGATGACGTCCCCCGCACTTGGAGCAGTCATGTTTGAACCTACACTGAGGCCCTGAACAGAAACCCTTGTTGAAATTCCAACAAGCCCCTGTGTTACCCGCCTGCGTTTTTGCAGTATTTCCCGCCCCTCCCAAGGCGGGGCGTGCCTGAAAGGGCTTATATGTTACTGGTAAACCGCTCGCCGTATGGGTGGATGCCGCTGCCTGTGCTGATGCCATCCATTGAATCCATAATTCCGGATCTACAACCCCCATGGTTTTTCGGGGTTGATGCTCACCCAGGCCCTAAACTTCTCGTCATAACTTAGCCATGCAAAACCACCAAAATGCATCTGAGCCTTTCTAATGATCTCCATGTACTTGAAAAGCGCGATGGCCCTGTCTGGGTATTTTTCGCAGTGTATACTGGCGAAAATCAAAAATGCGGACGTCCAATTGTCCACGGTAATGGGAACCCTAGGCCTGCGTGCTAACTCCCACTCCTCTTCCTTGGAGCCTTCCTTGGCCTGTATGTCCCTATGTAGTAGTTTGAAACATCTACGTATTCGTGCTTCCATATCCTCGCCTTAGTTTTCTCCGCAACATGTGACCCTAAAGGCATGGCCAAACCCATGTACGGAACACGCTTCTTGTGAGTTCCCCCTTCTTTATCCTCCGTGTTCTTGCCCTCCCCTGCGGGCGGGCTAACCGTCGTTGTGACACTGGTGGATGCCATCTCCTTGTCCTTGCTCATGTCGCCCTTCTGTGCTACGACCTCGCCCGGGTTATCTAAAACTGACCCATCTCCCACTCCTATGGATTTGCTCGTGCGTATCACCTTATTAGCAACTCCCCCATCGCCCCAGACGGACCACCATCTCCCCTTACCTCCAATTGGTTCCTCCACATGGCGCGGTGTTCGCCTTGACATTCCGCCCGTGGCCTTGTTGGCCTTGAACCTGACGGCCCTTCGGCCATGACGTCGCCCTGAAAAACAAAAGCAGAGGCAGGGGTTGCGCCGCACTTGCACCCCCGCCCCCCCCCTTCTTAACCCTGCTCACGTCCTCCTTGCGTATTTCTCCATCTTCCCAATCTCCCTCATCTTCGTCATAGTCCAACTCCAACTCATCTTCGCCTACCCAAACTCCTTTGTTTTCCATATACCCTTGAGATTTGGTTGCCGGTGGTTCTGTTGTACTTTGCCTCACATGGCGTCCGCCATCTTGATGAGTTCCCCGTTCCTGCGGTGTAGAGAAGGCCGCCGCAGACCCCTCTATTGCTTCGTTCCAACGCGCTTGGGCCGTATTGCGCCCCATTGGAGCCCCTTTTTTCTTGCCAACCTCTGACGTTGACATTGCACTGCCTTTTCCCACGTGGCCGCTTGAACCACTGGGGCTTCCCAAGCCAACCTGCCCTTCAGCCGCACCAGCCTCCTGAAAACTACCATCTCCTGTCTGCGGTACCCAGACCCAGTTTCCTGCTCTAGCCCCTGCTGCCTGTACCCCCCTCATGTCTAAAACTTCTCTGCCCTTCCTGTTATCCTCACGCCGCCTCCCCAGCTCTTCCCTGTTCTTGCATAATTGCGTCCACCTGGCTTCCGTTTCCGCCACGGCCCTGCGCTGCTCCCTGATTCTAGCTTCCAGGTCCCAAGATTCTGTCTGTTCCTGTGTTGCCTGTGCGGCGGGTCCGGGGAACCCCCCCGCCAATGCCTCCTCACCTGTCTGTTGCTTAGGTAACTTCGCCTGGCGCGGTGTAGGTTTAGCCCGGCCCGCCCCTCCTCTGGGTCTCCCAATATATTTGCCTCTTTTCTTGGCTGGTGGCCCGTGACCCATGGGTAAGTTATTTCCGCTCCTGGGGCATGACAAATCCAATGGGGTCTGTGTCCCACTGGGCCCCGGCACTGGCTGCTCGGTCCCGTCTCCTTGTTGCCCACGGGCTTGCCCTGCCATGCTATCCCCATCCCTGCCTGAAGGCCCCCTGCTTGTCGGGCCTGCGCCGCCCATTCCTGCATCGCCTGTGCCCGGGTCCTGTGTGCCCTGAGTCTCCCCTCCAAACATTAGCGGGTTAAACGTGATAGGGGTCTCTGGCCGCACCTCTGGGGCCTGTTCTTGTCTCACTGGGACTTCGTCTTTGTTTCCCTCCGAATCCTGCGATTCGCATGCTGCGATCGCAGCTGCTACACCGCTTGATGCGGCCCGTGTTGGACGTGTCATGCCCACCCAGGCCTGGTCTAATACACCAGGTCTGAGCAAGTCCGCCCGTCCGGCTTCGCCCAGGACTCGGAGCGCTGCCCTGACAGCCTCTGCATCATGACTGTTAGCCATGTCCCCCACTACACTGCACTTGTCGCTTCCCTATTTGAGAAACCCTAAAGAATTATTATTTTTTTTGTGTTTTTTGCGGGCCCCTGGTGCTGTGGCCCCCAGTCCTTGTGTTGTGGCCCGTGTGCCCACTACCCGTGTATTTCTAGCTGTGGGCCGCCGTGTGTCTCGGGCTTCCCAGAAAATGTTTTGCAGAGCCCGCCCAGGCGCTGCGCTCTGTGAGGCCCTAGTGGCCTGGCCCTGTTGTGTACCTGTCACGCCGCGTTTCCGAAACGCGCGTGTATTGCTGTGTGTCTCCGGCGTCTAATGCCGGTAATTTCTCTCAATCTGGCCGGGGGAGATGGGGGAGGGGGGGAGGGGTACTAACGCCCCCGGTGCTGCACGAGCCTGCCTCGCAGCCCTTGGCGCGTCTGCTCGGGTGCCGCGGTTCGAGTGAACACAGGCCTCCGTGCCTGTAGCTAACCAATTCTCTGCCTTCTTGCCAGGGCTGGGAATGCACCCGCGTCTGCTAAAGGCGCACCCACGGCAGCCGCGCCAAGAAAAAAAACTCCCGGGCCACCACCTACACGCCTTCTTGTGCGCGACCGGGGGAGCCCCAGGCGCGCCCGCCTCACGCTTGACAAAGGGGGCCCACCGGCCTCAGGGGAACCCAAAAAACCCCGGGCGCCCTACCAGGTCCCCCCACTCGCTGCTGCACTAACCTGGCCTGGCCCTGCCTGGGTTCTACGCCTCGATATCTTTCCTGCCTTCAAAACCTTCCTCCCTCTATGGTCGGCCTGGAAAGAGGCTGACCCCACCCCTCCACCTCCTTTTAACCTGACCTTAAAGCCCACCCCTACTTACCTGTCCACCAATCCTGGCGCACCCGCGCCACTTCCTGCTGTCCCGAAAAGACCCGCGGAGAGACTAGAGCGAGTCTCTCTCTCCGCGGGCCCCCCCATTGCGACACTTTTTCGTTTTTCCCTTCCTCCGTCTTCCCCATATGTGTCTTTTGCTCGCAGCAAATGCTTGAGGCAGAAGAGTAAGCCCCGGCCCTCAAAAATAAGTGCTGGTGCTCAGCACCGGAAACAACAAGCACAAATTAAGCACTGATATTCGTGCAGGTTAGTTGAGGGCAGCAATGGTCCGCTGTACGCTAGCCAGTTTTCCAAACAGGAACTTCTTTTCACCAAAGCATGCAAGGGTCAGGACAGTCCCGCAGATACGCTTCCAGCTTGCCTTCAGAAACCGACATCATTGTCGTATATGTAGTCAGCTTATTGAGAACCGGTTTTGTTGAAAGGACATCGTAAACCGTCTTAAATGATATATTCTCTTGTGTTGTCCTGTTCATGCACTTCATTGCAGGGGTTCTACGGTCATCAATAATGAATGGTGCCTTCCAGTGGTCATAGAGAACATACCATCTACCTTGTTTGATGTCAAGTTGCAAAACATCTAGGCAAGATACTCGGGCACGTGTAATAACACAGGCTTCACCAGATTGGTTTCCTCCCAAAATAAAGTAAACCGGAGCCAATAGCTTTGTTTTCATCAGCTGGTTCCTTGCATCTTCATAGCTTGTGGCATTCTTCAGCACAGGTCTGGTCAGGAAGCTCATCCACATGCCGTCTCTTTTCCCAAGATTCCACTCCAGAATTCCAATATAACCACCATCAAGGCTGTAACGCTCATTAAATGTGAGAGTGAATGTCTCTGGTTTGATTCCAGTTAGCATGCCCACATATCCAGTGAAGTTTGTGGCTAAGAAAACAGATTTGTTGTTCCTCTGGAAATCCACATTCACTACCATTGGCCTAGGAGCTCAGTAATTGTCCACAAATTATTTTTGATATCCCATCCAAGAAATAGCTCAAAGTCAAGGTTTCTTGCATGCAACAACTTGCCAGTTTTGTCTTCTGCAACTATCGAGGTGCAAACAGTAAACACTTCATAAAAAATGTTAAACAACATCACTTCCCCTAAAGCCATTCCAGACGCATCAGCAATGCCTTTTATTTCTTCCCCAAAAGGGTAAGGGAGACTGCCTACTAACATAGGAAGATCTCCATCCACTAACTTGACGATCTTCCCCCTTGGAACAAAGGCATTTGCTAAATCTTTAATTGCTTGTATTAGATTCAGGAGCTCTTTGTTCTTGCTGCAAATTAACCGGCTCCATCATTCCTGTGGGGGTAAATCGAGATTTATGGTATACCAGGGAACTTTCCCCAGGAATGTTGGCCCATTAGGTGGATATGTTCCAGTTCTGCAATCTTCTGTAAACGGGGGTACATCATGTGCACAGGCACAGCCGAAGGCGAGAAGAACAAGCGCACGCAGCAAAGGGAGCTTCATCCTAACAAGCCATATTGAAGTTACAATAATGAAACAAAAATTGCTTTCTCTGGTGTATCGCACTCATTTTGTGAAAAGAGAGACAGTTCAAAATCTTATGTTCACTATTTCATATGAACATAGTTTATGTGAAAGGGATATTTCATCCCTAAATTTAAGATGTGACATTGGCAGTCTTTAACAAACATGTTGGCATCCAATGCTACGGTACAAATAGTGGTGTTCCACCAAATAGGTAGAAATGATATTTAAAAAAATACAGATTTAAAGGAGGAGAAAGGGTTGTGCTAAGTAAGAGCTTATTTATTTGACTAATTCTGTAATTAAACTAAAACAAGGATGTTTAGCCAAATCTTCCCACATTGGCTACCTGGAGATTCGAGTGAACGTGTAAAAGGCAACAAAGCAATCTAAAGAATTATAAGTTATAGTTGATTGCTTTTTGTTCAATATATTTACAAATATATTAATTGATTGTGTACATTATAAATCTAATGGGTATGTATGGTGGTTAGAAAGTAAGGTATATGTACACAATGTCAGCATCATATAAACCAAATTTGATAAAATGGAACTGTAACAGTTCTCAAATGTGCAAGTTGTCTTAAGTGTTAAGTTGTCAAAAAATCTTGAACTTTAAAATAATTTTTATAATATCAACACCAGATGACTGGTCAACCCAAACAAAACTACAACTACATATGGATGTTAGTACAGTTAAGCTTCCAATCCTTACATACCATACACATAACACAGGTTAAATGCAACATGGAAGGTTAGAACAAAGCTCAAATAGATCACATGACAGGACACTGTTCTCAAAATCCATGTGCACTTCAGTGAATATTTAAATAATGCATGTAGCATTCCTCTGCTGCTCAAACTCATCCAGAGGAGCATGGAGGGTCAGCCACACAACTCTCAGGACCCCCTTGTACCGTGGTGTCATGTGGGTGTGCTGAGAATGTGGCTGAGAGGCTACAATATTGTAGACTTAGATTCGAGCCCAAGAGTGAAGGTCCCCCTCCCTAATTATGTCTAATTGCTGATCAGTGAATGGGGGCCTTCTCTTCAAGCTCATCATCTATGTTAGAGGTTAGATTGTGGCAGGGAGCAGCAGGATAGAGGAGGATGGTATAGGGATGAAAGAGTGACTCTGAATGATCACAGAATGGCTTACGTCCTCTTTCTATATGTAATTTCCTGCTTTTTGAAGTTAGCAGAGGACTCCACATGCAGGAGGGAGAGCCCTGCATGAAGCTATAACATTAAACAATTGATAGAATCATCAAGCTATTGCCATGAATTGTTTGTATATTAAATGTATGCATGTTAAATGATATCTTAGCACGTTGGGAATAAAACTTGAGTTTACAGTGTGAGATGTTGTACTTGTGAGTTGAGAATTATAAGTATTCAAATGTGATCAAAAATCAGGCCGTAAAATATTTTTCCCTAAAGCATTGCATGTTTGTTGATGGCATCATATGAAAGAAACAAGCTGAACTCTGGATGGTATTTATGGACAGTGTGGTAGTAGAGACAAAAGACTGTCCAACCACATAAATGCACAAAGTAGCACCTCAAGAAAAAGATTGATCAACTAGCTAATTTCCAACCTGAAAACACCGACCCCTATTCTGTACACCAACCTGGGTCTCTGGATGTGGTTGTAAATCAGGGTCAAGAACATATATATGTAAGCCCAGTCACATGGCAACATTGTGCAACATGCAACAGGCTACAACAATCTTGCAAGTAACTTATGGGAGTGCATCAGCAACATTCACAGGCCTCATTAAACCCTGGTATACATGTCAAGACCTCTGAATCACAACTTAAGGATATCAAAATTGTGTTCAATAATAGTTTGAGTACATTTGTATATATGTATGCCCTGTTGTACCCATGTTAAGGTATTATGGTTGGATGCCTGCATGGTATGAGGAGATGGGTAGAGAGAGAAGTTATGCATCTTCACCACAACAAAGACATATGAAATGTGTTTAAGGGAGCCCCTACTCTACATGTATTACATCATGACTCATCATGACTACAAACATGCAGTGTATGCAAAGGTAATATGTGTAGTAGTGATTAATGGGCATGTTAGAGATGACCCCGTTGGCTGCACATGTAACCCCAGTTTAAGCTGTTTTACTTTATTAATGAACCACATGTCACTAAAATCCCCTGAAACCAAGCTTTGTTGAAGAGGTGACTGCTTGAAGCTGAATATAGCCGTGTGTGCTTCCAGGAAAGGCTGTGTATACATCTCCTGGCATCACAAACAGCTTGCACACTGATGGAGTGCCAGTGGTGGAAAAGGTTTGCTGTGTAGTGATGTGGCCTGAGCACCACTTGCATGAAGTCAACGTCACCTTTCACAATAAGGAAGTGGGCAAAGGCATAGTGTTCCCGTACCAGTGATGAACTGGGGCACTCTTCTGTTGATGCATCTCAGTAGCGGATGCAAGCATCAAGACTGGCTTGCCTGAGAGATGCCATCGCTGTCAGAGGTGACCATGTAGAAAGATCCAGTGGCCATGAAATGGACTGCAGAGCAGGGATTGCCTGGAAGCAGGGTGTAAATGAATCAAGATCCTGCCCCCAGCCCTTAATTGCCTGATGGATTACATCATGTGAGAAGTGGTGTGTGGAAATTAGAGCTTCCTCTGGCATCCCAAGGATGTGGATCCTTTTACTTTAAACCCTCTCTCTTCTCCTCCTCACATAATGGATCCTCAAAATGACGAGCAAACCAACAAACATGTTTACCAACATAGTGAAGGCAGGAAACGTTTTTTGGTGTGTGAGTTCATTTCTTTTGTGGTTACTTCAGACCCATTAATCCTTTCTTTTACCATGTGTGTTGCAAGTGTTCTAAACCTTTTTATAGCATTTAGAGGCATATTTACAAGGAAGAGGTGTGGTGCTGCGCCAAAAATTCGCAGCACCGCCACACTTCGTAAATGCATGAATGCACCGTATTTACAAAACAATTGTGCACCACTGTGTTTTCCTAGCCCTGGTGCTAAATTTAGCTGCCTAGCAGCTCATAGAAAGAGCAAAAGGCCATTAATGGTTGTCTATAGGCAGGAATGTGTCCCTTCCTGCACATAAACAATCAATAATGGTGGCTCGATACTCCTAGTCTGCAGCACACACGGAAGTAGCAAATCATCATCATTTAATGATTGTTTATGTGCAGGAAGGGACACATTCCTGCACATAGACAATCATTAATGGCATTTTGGTCTTTCTATGAGATTGCAGATTGCAGCACACATAGAAAAAGCAAAATCAAGGAGAAATAAAAGTATTTCTCCTTGTTTGTGCCATGCTAATGCCACCTCTGGGATGGCATTCGTTTTTGGCACTGCCTCAGATTTACTTTTCTTTGTAAACCTGGGGCAGTGCTAAAAAGCAATGGGTGTTGTGTGGGTACACCCACAGCAGCATCCATTGCATGCCCCTCTGCTGCAGAAAATTGTGTTGGGGGGCCCATATTTACAAGGCGGCTTTAAGCCACTTTTTGTAACGCCGCTTTGTAAATATGGTGCAGTGCACAGCACCACAGGAGTGCCACAAAAATTGATGCTCCCATGGTGCTATGGGCTTGTAAATATGTTCCTTAGTTATAAGAGAAAAAAAGGAAAAAGTGGTCTTGTTCCAACATTCAATTGGATATCCGTTTAAGACAAATAAATGTATCTTAAAACATTTAGATGTGTTATAAAATTCAACATATTTTGCTTTCAAAAATATAAATGGTTGGGTGATGGAAAAACATAAACAGGACTTGATTCAAAGTTTCAGTTACTCAGATCTTCAAAACCTACAAAAAGTAATCTTTATTTTGCTATATGTTTTCATGTTTATTTGTTGGCTCTTTTATTTTCTATGGGAGTTTGTTGCAATATCTGTGGTTGGCAATAAGTGGTGCTGGACATACTCCACGGCTGAAGTGAAGTACATTCACTAATGTTTTAGGCCCGTTTTGTTTTTTGAAAATGTAGGAAAGCACCCTTTTTGACATGGTTAGCTCCCACTTTTTACCCAATTTCTGATGTGGCTTTGACTGTTAGTGCACTGGGTCCTGCTAACCAGGTCCCCAGTGACAAATCCATTTCCACAAAACTGCACAGCTGTTTTCCACAATTGGCAAACTCTTTAGATACCACTGTAAGGCCCTAGAAAATTGTACCCCTGGTACCTAGGGCCCAGGGTATTAAAGAAGGTCTCTGAGGGCTGCAGCACCAGTTGTGCCACACCCAGGGGCTACTCACCAATCCCACACAGAGCTGCCATGGAAGACTGCATGTGCTGGTGTGGGGTAAATTAAAAACACGACTTATCACACACCCCTGGGTGCCAGGTCTCCTATTGCTGCATGGGCCAGGTGTAAGTCACCCCTAATGCAGGGTGCATCAAGGCACATGTGAGGGCATATAGGCACAAGCAGATATGCCCCTCTTATGTCTCTGTCGATTTTGAGACATAGTAAGTGAACAGGGAAGCCATTTTAAATGCATGTGCTGGACACCGGTCATTACGAGTTCCCCAGGTACCTGAAGGTTTCTCTGAATCCTGGGATGTTTGGTATCAAACATCTAGGTATAATAAACTCTCACTGACCCCAGTGATGGATTTATTAATAAATGAATACAGACGACACCTTAGTGGCGCCCCGTGAAATCCTACCAGCTACTAGTTTGCTGACTGACTGGTCCTGACCAGTTCAGCCACCACATATGCATTTCTGGCCCCCCAAGTGAGAGCCAGCACTCTCGAGGGCCTGAGACAAAGGTCTGCACTGGGCGGAGGAGTTACCACCTCACTCAGGCAGGATGGACATTCCAGGGTGGGAAGCTTCAAAGGCCTTGCTGCCTTTTTAATGTGACCCAGGTCTCTCCAAATGGCGGAGATGACTAACCCCCATGTCCTGACCCCACTTTTGACAGCACCACAGGTGGGAAAATTAGTTAAACTAGGAGGAGTGCCCACTTCATGCCAGCCCCACCCCTAAGGTGAGCAAGCTGAAGTGGACAATACTTTTCAAATTCCTCCATCTTGCTTGGAAGAGATTAGGCCACTAGGATTAGGGTTATGCCCACTTCCCAGTGGATGTGGCCATAAGAAGGGTGTAGTCACCCTAAAAGTGGTCAGCACATTGGCTACCACTGGCTTGAGTCCACCCTGAGTCCACCCCTGTCAGACTCCCCGACAATGTCTGCAGCCTCAACATGCCAGACGCCTTGACCGCAAGTGCTCCTGGAGGAGAAAACCCGATGTCCCAAGACACCTCTGCATCTGTCACCCCTGGGCACAAGAGTAGAGGACCAAAGGTACACCCACGATCCCAAGGATCCCAAGTCTACTATTTACCTGCTTGTTGTCCCTGACTGGCTTCCTAGTCAGAGCATGCAGCCTGTTTGTCAAGAGGTCCAACTCCCATAGAGAACCATTGGGCACCCAACATCTTACTGCACCTCTGTACCCAGCTGCCCCAGCGCCACCGGGTTTGGCCCCTTGGTGTGGTTCTGATCAGTGCCCAGTACTTACCTTTGCTCCCTGAGCTCAACTTTATAAGTCGCTGTTAAACCAAAGTTTGCTGAACATTGTTTTTCCTACATAGAACAACATTGAGAGACAATAAAAATTGCACTGTGTCTATTTCTGAAACTGCAAAGTATTTATTCTTAAAAGTCTACTTACCTGATTACGAATTTCTTGGGTTTGAAACATATATAAAAATACTTATTTTTCTAAATTGGTCTAGGATTTATTCTTTGAGATTGTTGGAGTGTAGTTATTATAATCAAAAATTAACATGAAATGTTTGCAAATTAATGAGTAATGATGTTGCATAGAAAATGTATTAATGTGCTTTTAATATACGCTGGTAAAATGTGCCCAAGGGGAGTGGCCACCAATGTATACGATGATTAACGAAATTGACTAATAATGGATTATTGATGTACTAATGTGTGGTTTTGTATTAGTATTAAGAGTCATGTGTTAAAGATTTTGCTAAAATTAATTACTAGGCCTTAGTTAGCATGAGTCGGGGCCTAGCTGCCGGTCTCATATTAAATGTGTTTTTCTAACGTGCAATGTGCTGACTTGCTGAAGGACATGTAGCCGTACCTTTCCAGAAGCTAGAAGATGTGTATAACCGTAGTAAATTTGTTCTCATGAGACCCGACTTGCTCAAGGAGACATTCTTGCTGAATACAACAGTGTAAACTTGCAACAGGTACAAGGTCGCCTGAACTGGTAAAGACAATGGGACTACTGACTGAGCCTGTGGGAATAAAAGTTTGTACCTGACATTCTACCCGTTGGAGACGTCAATTACAGTAGCCAATGAACTACGTGAGAACTGTACTAAAGTGAAAATCCTAGTGAGGTGGCAAACCAATTATTGGTTGGAGATAATGATGCACCAAAATGTGCCCAATTGGAAATTAGGAGACTGTACAACAAGATTAATATAACACTGTGTCACAAGGAGAAATCAGCCATTACCGGACTTCTGCCCCTGCCCTCACTTGTTGTTCGAGAGACGTTTTGTCTTTTACTATTCAAACCATCCTTACCCTTGTCTTGCCTGATTCATAATTTTCCTCCTTATGAGGGAAGTGTCCCTGATTACCTGTCTTGCTGAACTTTGCTGCGTTCCCTGGCTGATGGCGAATCGACTGATGTCCTGAGGACGAAGACTGACTCTGTATGCTGACCCATTACGGAGGGTAACTATGTGATAGTGAAATTCTAATTGTTTGTTTGCCTTTCCTTTCTAGGTACCAACTGCTTCCTTTTGATAGAGCCCTTAGACAGATGTTTTCTAAATTTGTGTTGCTAAATTGTTTTGCATGAAGCGCAACATGCCAATGCTAATTCGAGCTAGTTAAGGGGTTCACTAAACGGACGCAAATAGACAAATGACTGAATTGATGCTTTGTTGAATAATGTGCTAATGATACTCTGCTAAAGTTAATTCATGTTGACGTTGTGCTTTGTTCTAATGTTTATGATCTTTGCTTTGATAAAATCTTATTCGAGTTGCCCTATTGTGACAGTGCTAATGTGTTTTCTGGTATTGAGACTAATAAATTTGCTAGTAGAGTGTAATCAATAGGGAATAAAATATCGTAAATATTACAAAATTTGGCGTGGTTATTCATGACTGAAAGGTCATGGGCTGTCTTGTTTTTCTTAAAGTTATTAACTAATTTGATTGATTTGCTGTTGTGAATATTGATGAGTTTATCGATCCATTGATTGACATGTTGATTAGTTATCTCGTCTTAAGGAGTCTCCAATCAGGGTCAAAAGATTCATTGGCCTAAAACGAGTCCCAGACTAAGTAAATTACCTAGAGCTGGACGCGTTATCAGTTCTGGTAGCAGAGGACGGTTTAGGCCCTTTGGGGCCCTAGGACGAGGGACCATTTTTTAGAATTGTTTTCGAAATAATGCAAATTGAAGAGATGAGGTGCCCCTAAGTCCCAAATGACTTTCCCGGAATCTCGGAGCTTGCCGAAGTGAGTTGGGTATGTTCTTGGAGTTCTAGTGATAGGTATGCGTGACGTAGAATTTGCGCTTGCTCAGCTTATACATATCGCAGGTGAATTGTGAGGTTTGTGAGAATTTCAGGCCAAGTGATGTTTTAGTAGGAGTGGGTGTACTCCGCAGTATGATAGTAGGGAAGTCGGCGAACTTCGTGTGAGTGTGGCGCTTTGTGCTCAAAAAAATTGTCCACGTGGTTGTAGGTGATGTATAACCCGACGTGGTCTAAGACTCCGGAGTATATTGATAAGTGTATGAGACACTTGGTTTATGTTGTAATTTGCGCAGTTTAATAGGTCAATCGGGCGTGGTTGACGAGTCGAGTTTGAGTCAAAGTGTGTGAGTGAAAACCTTTGATGGAGATTTGGTAAGTTCTAAAGTGCACTAGGACGAACCATTGACAAGTCGAGAGTGAAATTTGCGGGTCAAATTTTGCTTGCGAGTGCGGGATCTGAGAAAGAGAGAGTAGCGTTCGAGGCTTCAAGTGAAATCTCTGTAAAGTTCTGAAGCGATTGTGTTATCCTTCCGGTAGTAAACGGGCAAATTTGAGTTTGTTGTTAAGGTGCTCGCAATATATTGCATTAGTTTTGTGTGGATCTAGAGTGAGGAAGACAAGCCGCAAGACTTTGTCAGCCGCAGCGTGTGTGAGTGTGACGTCATTGGTGCCGTGCTGGGATAGGTCAGCTAGTAAGAAGGGTCGCGCACGGATTGGCTGCTGTCCGTGTGATGCAATTGGTTGAGCAGGTAGGCAAAGAGTGTTCTGGGAACTACAGTCACTTCCTGATTAGATTCTAAACGAAATAAAAGACACAAAAATTACGTTTTTTAAGGCTTTAAAGAGCACTTTGAGGGGAGATGTATACATTACAGCGAGTGTGGGGGAGTATACACTGCCAGTGGATACTCCGGCTTATGCCGTAATGGAGGAGAAGGGAGTCGCGCCATGTCTTTGGCTAAAGCAATGGTGCAAATTGACAGAGAAAGATGGGTGTTTGGCGTTTCCAGAGAATGGAACCTTTAATATAGGGGTTCTAGAGAATTTGCGGAAAGCGTTAAATGAGCAAAAGCCGCCTCCGAGACCAGCTCAGTTTGAGGCATTAGCGATTTGGGAATGAATGGCCATACGACAGAGGCAACCGAAATTGGAGAGGAGAATGAGGAAAGCAGAAAAGACTCTAGTAGAGGCTAGATGGGATAGTGAGACCAGGATGTGGAGAACGGAAATAATAGACGGAGTTAGGATGTTTCCGGCAATAACTCAAGAGGCTGAAACACAGGAGAGAAAGGCCACTTGTAAAACAGACAAGGACTCTAGTAAGCAATAGGAGACTCAGAAGTCCTGGATAGATGCAGATGATTCAGATGATGATGAGTTTCTCAATCAGTTTTTACATGATCAACCACCACCATATGCCATAAATGACAATAGACCGAGTACTAGTGCAGGTCCTGTAAGTTTGACGCAGAATCAGGGGACCACGAATACAGCACAGGCAAATAATGTTACCACATCAGCTCTGATACAGAATGGTGCTAGTGTATCCACTGCACCCGAGACGCAGATACAGTTGCAGCCACCACCAGTTCAGAGGCTCTACCCTGATGTCTCAGTATTAGATACGACTACGAATTTGATGGTGCCGCCTGATCCAGCATACACGAAATCAAAGTTAGTACAGATTGAGCCAACTCCACATTTGCTGCCCCAGCCGCAGCAACAGGTGGTTCCGAATTATACTTCGGTCACAGGACCGCAATCAGTTACAGCACCTATAATGAATCAAGCTATGGGAGTTAATGCCCCACCGGGATTGGGAAATGGACAGACACCAGCTGCTATATCTTTGCCAATTACCGTTGGTCCGCCGGCACCGATGTATGCGCAGGCGAAGCCTAGTGTATGTGACCAAGGAGTAATGACTCAAGAAGTGATAAGAGGAGGGTTCACAGAAAGCTCCCAAGGGATGACACCGGGAGAACAGACAGCGGAGAGGTCTAGATCCTTGTTGGACTTCAGTCCGATTGGGGTTCCGTTAGAAACCATGAGACATGCAGGCTTGGGCCTACTGACTCCACAGGTACTGAGTGCAAATACGTCACAAACTCCGATGGTGCCAGCGGGAAATATCTTGTTGCAAGGTTTAACTGCGTAACAGTTGAATGAATGGTTAGACAAGCTTAACACTCCACAGACTACTCCTGTGACAGCAGAGCGGTCAGAAAGAGAGGAACGCCTGAATTTTGTGAGGTTGGGGGTGGAAGCAGCTGAGCTAGTTGAAGGGAGCATGGGAGTGAACAGATTAGAGTCATACACCGAAGCAGAATTGAGATATTTGTGCCCTAAGATAACCAAAGAAGTGAGTAAGGTGCACCAGAGGTTGGCGAATTTGGCAGACAAATACGGCATAGACTTAGACAATACTAAGCATCTGAAGAGTTATAGGTTAGACTTCGAACCTAAAGATTTTGATCACATGAGGTTTACTGGGATGAAGGCACACCTTAAAGAGATAGTACAGAGTGCTCAAGTTTGGGGAGCATTAGAGAAGTGGGAAGGCAGATGGGCGAAAAAGAGAGATAAGAGGAAAAGTGACTGCATGGAACAGCAGCAGGCGAAAGCTGTGCAAGATACGGGAACAATAAAAATTTTACCAATGAGAGAAACAGCTGGAGGGGTTCTAGTTCATGTACCATGGTCTAGAGGTGACATTTTGTCATTCACAAATGACTACCCCAGCTTGAGGGAAAAGCCGATAGAATGGTATCAGCATACGGATAGGTTTGTGAAGCTTGCGAAATGTCTTTGGGAAGACTTGAATACACTGTTTGAGATTATAGTTCCAGCCGATTTGTGGCTTGAGTGCAAGAGGAGTGTGGATTGGCCGACAGCGGAACCGCCAAGGGACAGGGCTACAGGAGCACCGTCTCCTGAGGTGATGAAGCACTACTATAAGGTGATTGAGTTCTTGAAGCAGAAGGTGTCGCCAAAAGTTACGGATTGGCAAAAGATTGATCGTACGGCACAAGAAGGCAAAGAGTCGATACATGCTTATTATGAGAGGTTGTTAAAGGCGTTCAAACACTACAGTGGCACAGAGGTCATAGAACCGAAAGACATGAATCACCTTGTGGTCAGGTTTGTTGAAGGATTAAGACCAGAGATTAGTCAGATGATTAAGAATCATTTGATCTGTTGGCAAGCAAAGCCGATTGATGAGGTGTTGCAGTATGCAAAATACTGTAGTGATGAGATTGAATTGAAGCAGAGAAAGCTGAAAGAGAAGGTGATGGTGATGCAAATCAAAGCAGCTCAAGTAGGGATACAGGGGAATGGAGTACAGCAGATGGTGCAAGGAAATGGAATATTTCAAACACAAACGAGAGGCCGAGGTCGAGGAGGTTTTGTGAACTGTGGTCCAGATTTGAATACTGTTGTGGGTCAAAATGACATGCAAGGGATGAAAAGGATGTCACCATGTCATGCGAGCGGGGGCGTGGGACACTGGCAGCGGGAGTGTCCAATGATGGTGCAGGATGGTGCTGTTCAACAAAACAATGATGTCGGTGCATTTCAAAATGTGAGGGGTCCAAGAATGAGGGGTCCAAATCCGAACTTCCAGAATAACATGGTTCTGATGCAGGGTCTCCACCCCATGCAACAAATGCAAATGCCACGTGTACAACCAGTGCAGGTGCAGCAAGCACAGCAGCAGATTCCCGTGGTACCTAGACAGCAAATGCAGTTGCGTTTAGCTCCGATGGGACAGCAACAGGTGATGCTTCCTCAACAGGTCACAGGTCAAACAATGAGTCAAAATAATGCAGTACTACATTTCCCATTGCGTGGTGAGAATGGAATAAATGATGAATGGTCAGATGACTGTTCGGATAGTGAGGAGTGCAGGCTTGCAGCGTCCCTAGAAGTAGATCAGAGAGGACCCTATGTGCAGGGGAAGGTGATGGGTCACAAGGTTTCATTCCTGGTTGACACAGGAGCTACACGCTCTACGGTCAGAAGTGCAGAGGTTCCGAGATTGCCTCTTTCAGGGCGTACAATAAAAGTGGTGAGAGTGGCAAATCAGCTCCTGACTAATCCAATTACAGATCCGGTCCAGGTTGAGATTGGTACCTTTCAGGGATTGCACAGGTTTGTAGTCTGTGATTCAAGTCCCATGTCCCTACTGGAAAGAGACTTGCTGTGTAAGACGAGGTGTTCAATCACCTGTTCCAATGAAGGAATTGAGGTACAGACAAACAGTGATGATGAAGGGGATGATGGTCAGATCTCAGAACCAGAGATGGAGACCACAGATGAGGAGTACCCTTTGATAAGCTTTTTTCCGATGTTCACAGTGACCGATTTGCCATCTGAATTACAGGGAACAGTCACAGAGAAAGTGTGGGATTTGACAGGAAAAGAAGTGGGACTGATAAAAGGAGCAGAACTGGTCAAAGTAGATGTGAAGCCAAATGCCGTGTTTCCCCAGGTACCACAGTACCACATGGCACAAGATGTCCTTATACAGGTGACGCAGATAATTGCGGATTTTGTGAAGCAAGGTGTCCTAAAGGAAGAGATGAGCAGCCCATGTAATTTGCCAATAATGGGACTCAGAAAGCCTTGTGGGAAAGTTCAAATTGTCCAAGATCTGAGGAAAATTAATGAGATAGTGGTAAAATGCTGCCCCATAGTGCCAAATCCATCTGTGATCATGTTCCAGGTTCCATGCGATGCAGAGTGGTTCACAGTCGTGGACTTGTCTCAAGCGTTCTTTTCTGTGCCTCTTCATGAGGATAGCCAATTTCTCTTCAGTTTCAAATTATTGCACAAGGTTTACAGTTGGTGTCGAATTCCTCAAGGGTTTTCAGAATCGCCCTCCATCTTCAATCAGATATTGAAGAAGGATTTGGAATCATTGGAACTGCCTTTTAATTCGACTCTAGTGCAGTACATTGATGATTTGTTGATTGCGTCCAGAACGAAAGATGACTGCCGGTATGATACTATTGCCCTACTGAATCACTTGGGAAAGAATGGACATAAAGTGTCCCCAAAGAAGCAGCAGTATTGTCAGGAAGAGGTGAAGTACTTAGGCCATCTGATTGAGAAGGGGTCAAGGAGAATATCCAAAGAAAGAGTGACAGCAATATTGCAGATGAATCCCCCGACATCCAAGAGAGACATTAGGATGTTTCTGGGAATGGTGGGCTACTGTCGCCAGTGGATTCCCAACTTCTCAATTAACTCTAAGCCTTGGTGAGGCTGACCGTCAAGGAGGTTAAGGATGGCCCGGATACCCTAACTATGTCGGAGGAAGAGATGAGGGCATTCATTGAGCTGAGGGAATGTATGTGTAGGGCTCCAGCTTTGGGTATGCCTGACTACACAAAGCCTTTTGTCCTGTTTTGTCATGAACTTGATGCTTGTTCTTTGTCTGTCCTGACACAGGTCCATGGAGGTGCAAACTGCCCAGTAGCATATTTTTCAGATACTTTGGACCCAGTCGCAGCAGCCTTACCGGGTTGTCTGCGTGCAGTTGCAGCAGTTGGTCAAAGCCTTACTCAATGTGAAGGTATAGTGATGTGACATCCCTTAACAGTAATGGTCCCACACTCAGTCGAAATACTACTCACCCAAACCAAGTCGCAACATATGACAAATGCCTGCCTGACAAAATATGAAACGATTATATTGGGGTCACCTAATGTGTCATTAAAACGCTGTACTGTGTTAAACCCGGCAACTTTGCTTCCTAATGAAAATACAGATGTTGAAGATGTCCAAGAGGTAGAACATGATTGTCTTGAGGTAACAGAACTGTGCACCAAACCGAGACCTGACATTAAAGATACCCAATTGGAAGAGAATGATTACATTATCTTTGTTGATGGTTCATGCCTGAGAGACTCAGTAGGAGTACTGAGAGCCGGATAAGCTGTGTGTACAATCACTGGTATCCTGGAAGCATCTTGGCTCGAAAGAGTGTACTCTGCTCAAGTGGCTGAATTGGTTGCTCTTACTAGGGCATGCCATGCCGCTGACAAATGGAAAGTCACTATCTATACTGACAGCAGATACGGATTTGGAATTGTCCATGATTTTGGCCAGTTGTGGTCACAGAGGGGTTTCATGACCTCTTCTGGTTCTCCAGTGAAGAATGGTGAAAGAATTAAGGAGTTGTTGCACGCGATTCAGTTACCTCTTGAAATTGCCGTGGTGAAATGCAGCGCTCATGTGAAATCACAAGACTTTGGGGGTTATTCTAACTTTGGAGGAGGTGTTAATCCGTCCCAAAAGTGACGGAAAAGTGACGGATTTACCACCAGCCGTATTACGAGTCCATTATATCCTATGGAACTCGTAATACGGCTGGTGGTATATCCGTCACTTTACCGTCACTTTTGGGACGGATTAACACTCCTCCAAAGTTAGAATAACCCCATTTGTGTCAATGGGGAACGGATATGCGGATCAAGTCGCAAGGTTTTGTGCATTGAATTGTATATCGTTCAAAGATCAGTGGGAATTGTTACCTGAAACTGAAAATGAGACATGCACAGGCTATGCATTGAGGGTGGTTGACACGATGGAAGAGTTAAAATTGTTGCAGGGACGTGCCAACAGAGAAGAGAAACGTTCTTGGCTTAAAATGCAATGTGTACAAAGACCAGATGATTTGTGAGTTTCAGATGAGGGGAAAATATTTTTTCCTAACAGTCTCTTGTCACAGTTTGCAAGGTTTGACCATGGTCAAGCACATATTGGGAGAGACGCCATGATCAGGTTGTTCAAAATCGGTTGGTTCAATCCAACATTCAGGCAAGCTGCAGAAGTAATCTGTCACAGGTGCATCATCTGTCAGGAGATGAATGCAGGGAAAGGGACCGTGGTGAATTAGAGCCACATTGGGAGAGCAGGAGGTCCATTTAGCAGAATGCAACTGGATTTTATTGAGATGCCTGTGTGTGGAGGTCTGAGGTACGTGTTGGTGATTGTGTGTATCTTTAGTCATTGGATTGAAGCTTACCCTACACGTAGGAATGACAGTCTCACAGTAGCGAAGTTGCTGCTTAGGGAATTAATACCACGTTTCGGGTTCCCGATCTCTTTAGAATCAGATAGAGGAAGTCACTTCAACAATGAGGTGGTTAAGCTCTTGTGTGCAGCATTGAACATTGAACAGAAGTTGCATTGTAGCTACCGTCCTGAAGCCTCAGGATTGGTGGAACAGATGAATGGTACCTTGAAGTCGAGAATGGCGAAAATGTGTGCAGCTACCAATTTGAAATGGCCAGATGCATTGCCCTTAGTGCTAATGTCAATGAGAAATACACCTAACAAGAAAACAGGACTGTCTCCTCATGAAATTCTCATGGGCCGAGCTATGAGATTGCCCGCAGTGCTTGCAAATGCTCTTGTGAATATCACGGATGATATGGTGTTGGACTACTACAAGGGTCTGGCTGACGTGGTCCGCTCTTTCTCTCACCAGGTGGAAGCAACCACATTGCCACCGATTAATGATCCAGGTCACAATCTGAAAGCTGGTGACTGGGTTGTTGTCAAGAAACACGTGAGGAAGTCGTGTTTGGAGCCACGTTGGAACGGGCCGTATCAAGTGATACTGACAACTACTACTGCTGTGAAATGTGCGGGAATCCCAAACTGGATCCATGCCAGTCACACAAAGAAGGTAATGTGTCCAACTGATGAGGAAATTGAGTTGTCGAAAATAACAGCTATAGAAAAGTAAGTCTCAGGGCCGGAGAGTAATCAAATGGAGGAGAGCCCATTGAGGACGACTTGGTCACTCAAACAGCAAACGAGATCCAGAAGGGTGACGGTGAGCCAATCTCAACTGAGGCACCAGGAGAACTGATCCAAAGAGAGGTTCTCCCAGAAGCAGACGGATACGGGTTTGAAGTTGAGCCCCTGACAGACCCAGAAGGCGAAGGAGTTGAGGCAGACGACAGTCAAAGTGTTCAGACTCCTCGTGAGCCACTTGCAGAACCAGCAAGAGAAAACACCATAGCACAAGAGGAGGGCATTGATCAGCAACCTGAAAAGCCGAACAGTAAGAGAACACTGAGAGGAGATAAGTGGCCAGAATCGCAAGATGAAAAAGGGAAGGTGGTCATTAATGAAACAATAGAGGAAGAGGTTGATACCACAAGGAAAGAAGACCTGAGTGAAGGAGAGTTGCAGGGTGACCGCAAGTTGAAAAGAAAGAGAATAGCAAACAGAAGATATGCAGGTCCTGAATGGGTTTATGTGACGTCAGCCGAGTGGCAACAAGAGTTCCTGGCTTTCTGATTTGATCGCGAAGTTCCAGGTCAATATTATGGTACTTGAAGTTGGCTACAAATAAAAGAGACTGTGTTTAGCTGAAATTGAATAAAGGGAAACCTGAGAAAAGAGACTGATAAATTACCGGATGTGACACTGTTAACCTGAATTGACTTTTGAAAATCGATTGTGACAAGCTGCTAACTGGATTGACAAAGGACCCTGAGGTTGAATGAGAACGCTGTAAATATTTGCTGAAGAAAGACTTTGCTTAGCTTTGTTGAGAAAAAAAGAAAACAAGAGGATTACTAACCATCCTCAAAATCAGTTGATTACATTTATAGTACTTTACTTTCTGATTCTTTACAGATCATGCTAAGTCAGGAGATGACGTTGAGGGGAATAAGCGCTGTAAATATTTGGGTGTTGCTTTGGATGTTATGTGTGTGATATTCATTATAGCTTTGTTTGTGGAAATGAGTTTGGTGGATGAGAGTGAAGCTAACAATGCTACAGTTTCTGAGACTGCTACACTAACACCATGGGAGAAGTTTGAGCAAGATACAAAGTATTTGCATGATGAAACCAATACAAAAGGGGAGCTGTCTACTAATGTTTTCTATTGCTTGCTGAGTGAGTATGTTGACACTATGGATGCAAAGGCTTGTTATGTGTGTACACAAATTCCTCTTTCAGTCCAAGAGGGGGGTTACATACCACAGTTTGCCATTAACCTATGGGATAAGTTGTAGTCTGCTCCTAACGCGTTTCTATAACCAGGAAGAAGTGCAATATTTTTACTCTAACTACGATTTAGTGTTCTCTTATGTGCCTATCATAGAAGATTTGAATAGTGTAGCTACGTATTATGCTATAAAGCTGATTAAGGGATTCTTTGAGCCTAGAATGACAATTAGTACTTCATATGCGCACCACAATAATCTGACATGTTTGCTTACATTGGTAGAAAAGAGCTTTCTAGATCACACTGAAGATAGCAGGAGGGTTTTAAAGGGGAAATTAGAAAAGGGCTTGCAGCAATGATCATTTCTTAGTAATAACAACAATGGGATTAGGGAACAAGGGAAGCTAGCTTTAGATGTGAAACATGTAGGTAGGCTTTGCATTACACAACCAAAATCATACTATGACAATGTGTTTGTGGGAACGAGTGAGTGTAAGCACGTGTTTTTCTTTCAGAATAAATGGACTTTCATGCTAAATGGAATGGGTCAAGCGATCCCAGGGGTTTATTACATTTGTGGACTTAGGGCCAGATGTAGGAAGCCTTTTGCATGTCGCAAACTGCGAAAAACGCAGTTTGCGGCATGCAAAAGGCCGAACGCGATGCACAACCTCAAATTGCGAGTCGGTATGACTCGCAATTTGAGGATGCAACTCGCAAATAGGAAGGGGTGTTCCCTTCCTATTTGTGACCGCATCGCCATGCTGAGTTGCTTTGTGACCGCGAATGCGGTCGCAAACCAACTTGCAGTTACCACCCACTTGAAGTGGGTGGTAACTCATTCGCAAAAGGGAAGGGGTCCCCATGGGACCCCTTCCCCTTTGTGAATGCCGAAAAAAAAAAAAATCAGAGCAGGCAGTGGTCCCATGGACCACTGCCTACTCTGAAAAAAACGAAACCAAATGGTTTCGGAAGTTTTTCTTTTTGCAACTCGTTTTCCTTTAAGGAAAACAGGCTGCAAAAAGAAAAAAAAAACTGCTTTATTAAAAAAGCAGTCACAGACATGGAGGTCTGTTGTCTCCAGCAGGCCACCATCCCTGTGAGTGCATGGACTCGCTATGGGGTCGCAAACTGCGACCCACCTCATTAATATTAATGAGGTGGGTCTTTGCTCCCCCTGCCGCTGCAGCTCCTCCAGCTCCTCCAGGTTCCTGAGTTCCTGAGACCCACCTCACAATAAGTACCCCCGACCTCCCAGCCCCTCGCCCTGCCCCGCGCTACTCACCCTCTCTCCTGCTTCTTTTCCTCCTCTCTGTCTCTTCCTCCCCGCTCCTCCTCTGCAATCTTCTTCTGCACTCTTCTTCTCCCCGTCTTCTCTCTTCTTCTGTGTGCTCCTCAGCCTCTCCTGTCGCCTCTCTTCTTCCTCATCTTGCTCTGTGGTCTTCTGCCTTCTGCTCTTCGTCTTCTGTGTCTTCTTTGTTGATCTTCTGTTCGTCTACTCTTCTGCTTCTTCGTCCCCTGCATCTTCCTCTGTGTTCTTCTGTGTTCTTCCGGTCTTCTGTGTCCTTCTCTTCTGTTCTTCTGTGTTCTTCCGGTCTTCTGTATTCTTCTCTTCTGTTCTTCTGTGTTCTTCCGGTCTTCTGTGTTCTTCTCTTCTGTTCTTCTGTGTTCTTCTGTTCTTCTGTGTTCTTCGGTTCTTCTGTGTTCTTCCAGTCTTCTGTGTTCTTCTCTTCTGTTCTTCTGTGTTCTTCCGGTCTTCTGTGTCCTTCTCTTCTGTTCTTCTGTGTTCTTCCAGTCTTCTGTGTTCTTCGCTTCCTCTGTTCTTCGGTCCTCTCCGACTCCTGTCTCTTCCCGCCCCGGTCTCTGCCCTCCTGCTCCGTGGTCTTCTGCCTTCTGCTCTTCGTCTTCTGTATCTTCTTTGTTGATCTTCTGTTCGTCTGCTCTTCTGCTTCTTCGTCCCCTGCATCTTCCTCTGTGTTCTTCTGTTCTTCTGTGTTCTTCCGGTCTTCTGTGTCCTTCTCTTCTGTTCTTCTGTGTTCTTCCGGTCTTCTGTGTTCTTCTCTTCTGTTCTTCTGTGTTCTTCCGGTCCTCTGTGTTCTTCTCTTCTGTTCTTCTGTGTTCTTCTGTGTTCTTCGGTTCTTCTGTGTTCTTCCGGTCTTCTGTGTTCTTCTCTTCTGTTCTTCTGTGTTCTTCCGGTCTTTTGTGTCCTTCTCTTCTGTTCTTCAGTGTTCTTCCGGTCTTCAGTGTTCTTCGCTTCCTCTGTTCTTCGGTCCTCTCCGACTCCTGTCTCTTCCCGCCCCGGTCTCTGCCCTCCTGCTCCTGCCTCACCCCCCTCTATCTCTCCACCTATCTCTGACTATCACCCACATCTACCCTTTCACTACCTGCCTCCCTCACTCCTCTACCTATCTCTCCACCTAACTCCCTCACTCACCCCCTCCTCCTATCTACCTATTTTTCTATCTCTCCACCTATCTCTCCATCTATCTATTTCCCTGTCTCTCCCCCCGTCCCGACACCCCCTCTGTTACCTATCTCCCTATCCTCTCACTCTACCTCTCACCCTCACCCACCTCTACCACCCCCCCTCCCCTATCTTTTCAACCCTACTCCTATCTATCTCCCTATTCTCCTAAAACTCTAACACTCACCCCCTCCACCCTTAAACCCCCCTCCCCAGCTCCTCTTACTCTACCTGTCCCCCCCTCCCTCGCGCTTTCCCGCCACGACCTCCTGCACGCCCCGCCCCCCAGCTCCCATTCGCCCCCAGCTGACCCCTCCTTCTTATGGCGGCCGCTGTGCGACAGCGCAGCGGGAGCGCCGGAGGCGCGCCAGAGGCCAGCCCGTCTGCACCCGTCCGCACCTGGCCTGCGCCCAGCGCCACGACCCCTGGTCCCCAGCCCTCCCCTACCCCGCTGACCCGCTACGACCCCACCACCCTCCACGCCCTCAACCCCGGGCGCTCCAACACCTGCTTCCAAGCCCACCCCAAGCGCACCCATGGACCCTTCGCCTGTAACTCCTGCAAACGCATCTTCCACCACGCAACTACCACGACCACTAGCCCACGCGCCATCAACCACCTCAAGTGCATCCTGGTCAACGCTCGCTCTGTCCACAAGCATGCCGTTGAACTCTGGGACCTCCTGGACTCCACAGCTCCGGACGTCGCCTTCATCACGGAAACCTGGATGAACGCCTCATCAGCTCCAGACATCGCCACTGCCATCCCCGAAGGCTACAAGATCTCCAGAAAAGACCGCACCAACCAAGTAGGAGGAGGCATCGCCATCGTCTTCAAAGACTCCATCAGCGTCACCACCTCCACCGAAGACACCCCTCTCGCCGCTGAACATCTGCATTTTCAAATTTGCACCGACCCCAGGACCACCCTCAGAGGATCCCTCGTCTACTGTCCCCCCGGACCGCGCGCCCCTTTCAGCGACGCCATCGCCGACTTCATCTTCCCGCACGCCCTCGCCTCGCCGGACTACATCCTCCTAGGCGACCTCAACTTCCATCTGGAACAGAACAACGACCCCAACACCACCGCCCTGCTTGACAACCTCGCCAACCTCGGCCTCAAGCAACTGGTGAACACCGCCACCCACATCGCCGGACACACGCTCGACCCTATCTTCTCCGCCAGCAAACACATCTTCTTCAGCCACACCTCCGCTCTACACTGGACCGACCACAGCTGTGTCCACTTCACATTCCGACGCGAGACCCGCCACCTCCGCACTCAACCCATCCCTCATCGACAGTGGAACAAGATCCCCGAAGAGCAACTCCTCTCCGCACTCGCCGCCAACCAACCCACCCTCACCACCGACCCCAACGACGCAGCCCTCAGCCTCACAAACTGGATCTCCAACTGCGCAGACAACCTTGCTCCCCTCAAACGCACGCATCGACAGACCAACGCCAAAAAACCTCTCTGGTTCTCTGACACCCTCAAAGAATCAAAGAAAACTTGTCGCACCCTCGAGAAGGCCTGGCGCAAGGACCACACCGCTGACAATATGACCGCCCTCAAGAACGCTACCCGCGAACACCACCACCTGATCCGCACTGCCAAAAGGAACTTTTTCACCGACAGACTGGACAAGAACAGCCACAACAGCAGAGAACTTTTCAGCATCGTCAAGGAGTTCTCCAACCCCAACGCCAACGCAAACGCCGTCACGCCCTCACAGGATTTGTGCGAATCCCTCGCCACCTTCTTCCACCGCAAGATCAGCGACCTCCACGACAGCTTCGGACACCAGACCCAACCTAACATCACCGAACCCGCACCCCCGGCCTCCACCCTCAACAACTGGACCCACATCAACACTGAAGAAACCAAATCCATCATGAACTCTATCCACTCCGGCGCCCCTTCGGACCCCTGCCCTCACTTCATCTTTAATAAAGCCGACGACATCATCGCCCCGCACCTCTAGGCCGTCATCAACTCTTCTTTTTCTTCTGCTACCTTCCTCGAATGCTGGAAACACGCCGAAGTCAACGCCCTCCTAAAGAAACCTACGGCTGACCCGAGCGACCTGAAAAACTTCCGCCCCATCTCTCTCCTGCCTTTCCCAGCCAAGGTAATAGAGAAGACCGTCAACAAACAGCTGACCACCTTCCTGGAAAACAACAACCTGCTCGACCCTGTAGGAGGCTGGACTGGCTTGTAGTGAGTACCAAGGGGTACTTGCACCTTGCACCAGGCCCAGTTATCCCTTATTAGTGTATAGGGTGTCTAGCAGCTTAGGCTGATAGATAATGGTAGCTTAGCAGAGCAGCTTAGGCTGAACTAGGAGACGTGTGAAGCTACTACAGTACCACTTAGTGTCATATGCACAATATCATAAGAAAACACAAGACACAGTTATACTAAAAATAAAGGTACTTTATTTTTATGACAATATGCCAAAGTATCTTAGAGTGTACCCTCAGTGAGAGGATAGGAAATATACACAAGATATATATACACAATAGCAAAAATATGCAGTATAGTCTTAGAAAACAGTGCAAACAATGTATAGTTACAATAGGATGCAATGGGGAAACATAGGGATAGGGGCAACACAAACCATATACTCCAAAAGTGGAATGCGAACCACGAATGGACCCCAAACCTATGTGACCTTGTAGAGGGTCGCTGGGACTATTAGAAAATAGTGAGAGTTAGAAAAATAACCCTCCCCAAGACCCTGAAAAGTGAGTGCAAAGTGCACTAAAGTTCCCCTAAGGACAAAGAAGTCGTGTTAGAGGAATAATGCAGGAAAGACACAAACCAGCAATGCAACAACTGTGGATTTCCAATCTCGGGTACCTGTGGAACAAGGGGACCAAGTCCAAAAGTCACAAGCAAGTCGGAGATGGGCAGATGCCCAGGAAATGCCAGCTGTGGGTGCAAAGAAGCTTCTACTGGACAGAAGAAGCTGAGGTTTCTGCAGGAACGAAAAGGGCTAGAGACTTCCCCTTTGGTGGACGGATTCCTCTCGCCTTGTAGAGTCGTGCAGAAGTATTTTCCCGCCGGAAGGACACCAACAAGCCTTTCTAGTCGCAAATCCTGCGTTTGGTGTTTTTGGATGCTGCTGAGGCCCAGGAGGGACCAGAAGGTCGCAAATTGGACCTGAAGAGAGAGAGGACGTCGAGCAAGACAAAGAGCTCTCACTGAAGCAGGTAGCACCCGGAGAAGTGCCAGAAACAGGCACTACGAGGATGCATGAAACGGTGCTCGCCGAAGTTGCACAAAGGAGTCCCATGTCGCCGGAGACCAACTTAGAAAGTCGTGCAATGCAGGTTAGAGTGCCGTGGACCCAGGCTTGGCTGTGCACAAAGGATTTCCGCCGGAAGTGCACAGGGGCCGGAGTAGCTGCAAAGTCGCGGTTCCCAGCAATGCAGCCCAGCGAGGTGAGGCAAGGACTTACCTCCACCAAACTTGGACTGAAGAGTCACTGGACTGTGGGGGTCACTTGGACAGAGTTGCTGGATTCGAGGGACCTCGCTCGTCGTGCTGAGAGGAGACCCAAGGGACCGGTAATGCAGCTTTTTGGTGCCTGCGGTTGCAGGGGGAAGATTCCGTCGACCCACTGGAGATTTCTTCGGAGCTTCTGGTGCAGAGAGGAGGCAGGCTACTCCCACAGCATGCACAAGCAGGAAAACAGTCGAGAAGGCGGCAGGATCAGCGTTACAGAGTTGCAGTAGTCGTCTTTGCTACTATGTTGCAGGTTTGCAGGCTTCCAGCGCGGTCAGCAGTCCATTCCTTATCAGAAGGTGAAGAGGGAGATGCAGAGGAACTCGGATGAGCTCTTGCATTCGTTATCTGAAGTTTCCCCAGAGACAGAGACCCTAAATAGCCAGAAAAGAGGGTTTGGCTACCTAGGAGAGAGGATAGGCTAGCAACACCTGAAGGAGCCTATCACAAGGAGTCTCTGACGTCACCTGGTGGCACTGGCCACTCAGAGCAGTCCAGTGTGCCAGCAGCACCTCTGTTTCCAAGATGGCAGAGGTCTGGAGCACACTGGAGGAGCTCTGGACACCTCCCAGGGGAGGTGCAGGTCAGGGGAGTGGTCACTCCCCTTTCCTTTGTCCAGTTTCGTGCCAGAGCAGGGCTAAGGGGTCCCCTGAACCGGTGTAGACTGGCTTATGCAGAATTGGGCACCTCTGTGCCCAACAAAGCATTTCCAAAGGCTGGGGGAGGCTACTCCTCCCCTGCCTTCACACCATTTTCCAAAGGGAGAGGGTGTCACACCCTCTCTCAGAGGAAGTTCTTTGTTCTGCCATCCTGGGCCAGGCCTGGCTGGACCCCGGGAGGGCAGCTGCCTGTCTGAGGGGTTGGCAGCAGCAGCAGCTGCAGTGAAACCCCAGGAAGGGCAGTTTGGCAGTACCAGGGTCTGTGCTACAGACCACTGGGATCATGGGATTGTGCCAACTATGCCAGGATGGCATAGAGGGGGCAATTTCATGATCATAGACATGTTACATGGCCATATTCGGAGTTACCATTGTGAAGCTACATATAGGTAGTGACCTATATGTAGTGCACGCGTGTAATGGTGTCCCCGCACTCACAAAGTTCAGGGAATTGGCTCTGAACAATGTGGGGGCACCTTGGCTAGTGCCAGGGTGCCCTCACACTAAGTAACTTTGCACCTAACCTTTACCAGGTAAAGGTTAGACATATAGGTGACTTATAAGTTACTTAAGTGCAGTGAAAAATGGCTGTGAAATAACGTGGACGTTATTTCACTCAGGCTGCAGTGGCAGGCCTGTGTAAGAATTGTCAGAGCTCCTTATGGGTGGCAAAAGAAATGCTGCAGCCCATAGGGATCTCCTGGAACCCCAATACCCTGGGTACCTCAGTACCATATACTAGGGAATTATAAGGGTGTTCCAGTAAGCCAATGTAAATTGGTAAAAATGGTCACTAGCCTGTCAGTGACAATTTGGAAAGAAATGAGAGAGCATAACCACTGAGGTTCTGGTTAGCAGAGCCTCAGTGAGACAGTTAGTCACTACACAGGTAACACATTCAGGCACACTTATGAGCACTGGGGCCCTGGGTTACCAGGGTCCCAGTGACACATACAACTAAAACAACATATATACAGTGAAAAATGGGGGTAACATGCCAAGCAAGATGGTACTTTCCTACACAACCCCCCCCCCCAAACGAAGGACAATAAGACTAGCCATGACCTGATGAGTCTTCATTGTCTAAGTGGAAATATCTGGAGAGTCCATCTGCATTGGAGTGGCTACTCCCAGGTCTATGTTCCACTGTATAGTCCATTCCCTGTAGGGATATGGACCACCTCAACAATTTAGGATTTTCACCTTTCATTTGTTTTAGCCAAAGTAGAGGTTTGTGGTCTGTCTGAACAATGAAGTGAGTGCCAAACAGGTATGGCCTCAACTTCTTCAGAGCCCAGACCACAGCAAAGGCCTCCCTCTCAATGGCAGACCAACGCTTTTCTCTAGGGGTCAACCTTCTACTAATAAAAGCAACAGGTTGATCCTGGCCCTCAGAATTAAGTTGTGATAGGACTGCCCCTACTCCTAATTCAGATGCATCAGTTTGGACATAGAATTTTTTAGAGTAACAAGGGCTTTTCAGGACAGGTGCAGAGCACATGGCCTGCTTCAGCTCCTCAAAAGCTTTCTGACAGTTTGCTGTCCATAATACCTTTTTAGGCATTTTCTTGGATGTGAGGTCATTAAGAGGGGCTGCAATGGAGCCATAGTTCTTAATGAACCTCCTGTAATACCCAGTGAGGCCTAGGAAGGCTCTTACCTGAGTCTGAGTGGTAGGGGGAACCCAATCAATAATTGTTTGGATTTTCCCCTGAAGTGGTGCAATCTGTTCCCCACCAACAAGGTGTCCCAGATAAACCACCTTACCCTGCCCTATCTGGCACTTTGAAGCCTTGATAGTGAGGCCTGCCTTTTGCAGGGCCTCCAAAACTTTCCATAGGTGGACCAGGTGATCATCCCAGCTGGAGCTAAAGACAGCTATATCGTCCAAATATGCTGCACTGAAAGCTTCCAGCCCTTGCAGGACTGTGTTCACCAACCTCTGAAAAGTGGCAGGTGCATTTTTCAAACCAAAAGGCATTACAGTAAACTGGTAATGTCCTCCAATGGTAGAAAATGCAGTCTTAGGTTTAGCATCTTCTGATAATTTGATCTGCCAATACCCTGCAGTCAAATCAAAAGTGCTTAGATACTTGGCAGATGCCAGTGTATCTATAAGCTCATCTGCCCTGGGTATAGGGTGAGCATCAGTTTTGGTTACCAAGTTGAGATCTCTATAGTCTACACAAAACCGCATTTCCTTCTTTCCATCTTTAGAATTGGGTTTTGGTACCAGTACCACAGGAGAAGCCCATGGACTGTCAGAGTGCTCAACCACTCCTAGTTCCAACATTTTCTGAACTTCATGCTTTATGCAGTCCCTGACATGGTCAGGCTGCCTATAGATCTTACTTTTGACAGGTAAACTGTCTCCAGTATCTATAGTGTGCTCACACCAAGAAGTGGTGCCTGGCACAGTAGAGAAGAGTTCTGAAAATTGTCCTAGGAGATTTATGCAATGGTCTTTCTGCTCAGCAGTAAGACAATCTGCCAAAACTACACCTTCCACAAGAGCATCTTGTTCTGTGGAAGAGAAGAGATCAGGTAGAGGATCACTGTCTTCTTCCTGTTCCTCATCAGTTGCCATGAGCAGGGTGAGATCAGCCCTGTCATAGTAGGGTTTCAGGCGGTTGACATGGAGCACCCTAAGGGGACTCCTGGCAGTGCCTAAGTCAACCAAGTAGGTGACTTCACCCTTCTTTTCAACAATTGTGTGGGGTCCACTCCATTTATCTTGGAGTGCTCTTGGGGCCACAGGCTCCAAGACCCACACTTTCTGCCCTGGTTGGTACTGAACCAAAACAGCCTTCTGATCATGCCATTGCTTCTGGAGCTCTTGGCTGGCCTGAAGGTTTTTACTGGCCTTTTTCATGTACTCAGCCATCCTTGATCTGAGGCCAAGTACATAATCCACAATATCCTGCTTAGGAGCTTTTAAAGGTTGTTCCCAACCCTCCTTTACAAGTGTGAGTGGACCCCTAACAGGGTGTCCAAAAAGAAGTTCAAAGGGGCTGAAGCCCACTCCTTTCTGGGGTACCTCCCTGTAGGCAAAAAGGAGGCATGGTAGAAGGATATCCCATCTCCTGCGGAGTTTTTCAGGGAGACCCATAATCATGCCTTTGAGAGTTTTATTAAATCTCTCCACCAGTCCATTTGTTTGTGGATGATAGGGTGTTGTGAACTTGTACGTTACACCACACTCCTTCCACATGGCCTTTAAGTATGCAGACATGAAATTGCTTCCCCTGTCTGATACCACTTCCTTTGGGAAGCCCACCCTGGAAAATATTCCCAGGAGGGCCTTTGCCACTGCAGGTGCTGTAGTGGTCCTTAAAGGAATAGCTTCAGGATATCTTGTGGCATGGTCCACTACCACCAAGATAAACCTATTGCCTGAAGCAGTAGGAGGGTCAAGGGGGCCAACTATGTCAACCCCTACCCTTTCAAAGGGAACCCCAACCACAGGCAGTGGAATAAGGGGTGCCTTTGGGGTGCCACCTGTCTTGCCACTGGCTTGACAGGTTTCACAGGACTTACAAAATTCCTTTGTGTCCTCAGACATCCTAGGCCAATGAAACAGGGGAACAAGCCTGTCCCAAGTTTTCATTTGTCCTAGGTGCCCAGCTAAGGGAATGTCATGTGCCAGTGTTAGGAGGAACTTTCTGTACTCCTGAGGAATCACTAATCTCCTGGCAGCTCCAGGTTTAGGATCCCTATGCTCAGTGTACAAGAGGTTGTCCTCCCAGTAAACTCTGTGAGAGTCACTGACATCCCCATTAGCCTGTTTGACAGCTTGGTGTCTGAGACCCTCTAATGTGGGACAGGTTTGCTGTGCCACACTCAGCTCCTCTCTGGCAGGCCCCCCTTCACCCAAAAGCTCAGCAGTGTCTGCTTCCAGCTCCTCTGGTGTAGGTTCTGCACAGGGAGGGAATTCTTCTTCCTCAGAAGTTGAATCCACTGTAGAGGGAGGGATAGTAGGAAGTGGTTTGCTTCTACTAGCCCTAGCTTTAGGGAGCACTTGGTCCATTGTTCCAGGATCCAAGCTTCCCTGTCCTTTTTGCTTTTTGGCCTGAGCCCTTGTCAAAGCAAAAATATGCCCTGGGATGCCCAGCATTGCTGCATGGGCCTCCAACTCCACATCTGACCAAGCTGATGTCTCCAAATCATTCCCTAATAGACAGTCTACAGGTAAATCTGAAGCTACCACAACTTTCTTTGGACCAGTTACCCCCCCCCCAGTTGAGATTTACAACAGCCATGGGGTGGCTTTGTGTTATGTTGTGAGCATCGGTTACTTGGTACTGGTGTCCAAGTATGTGTTGTTCAGGGTGCACCAGTTTCTCAATCACCATTGTGACACTGGCACCTGTGTCCCTGTAGGCCTGGACCTCAACACCATTTATTAGGGTTAGTTGCTTGTACTTCTCCAAGTTATGGGGGCAAGCAACCAAAGTGGCTAAATCAATAGCCCCTTCAGAGACTAAAGTAGCCTCTGTGGTCTCCCTAATCAGACCAACCCCAACTAAGTTACCAAAAGTGAGCCCAGCTACTCCCTTGGATTGGCTATTAGTAGGTTTGCTCCCACCACCACTGCTATTAGTAGGGACACTAGGTGTAGCAGTAGGGGTTGTAGTGGTAGGAGCAGTGGTGCCTTTCTTTGGACAACTGGGATCTGTTGTCCAATGGCCTTTTATTTTACATAAATAGCACCATGGTTTCTTTTCCTTGTTCTGATTAAAGGAGGATTTGGACCCACCACCCCCACCAGAGTGTTTTTGTGGGCCTGATGAAGACTCATTTTTAGATTTGTCCCCACCCTTGTCAGAAGACTTACCATCCTTCTTTTTGTTGCCATCTTTGTCACCCCCTGTATGAACTTTTCTGTTCACTCTTGTTCTGACCCATTTGTCTGCCTTCTTTCCCAATTCTTGGGGAGAGGTCAGATCAGAGTCCACCAAGTACTGGTGCAACAAATCAGACACACAATTATTAAGAATATGCTCTCTCAGGATTAAGTTATACAGGCTGTCATAATCAGTAACTTTACTGCCATGTAACCACCCCTCCAAGGTCTTCACTGAATGGTCAATGAAATCAACCCAGTCTTGTGAAGACTCCTTTTTGGTCTCTCTGAACTTTATCCTGTACTGTTCAGTGGTTAAGCCATAACCATCCAGGAGTGCATTCTTAAGAACTTGGAAATTATTAGCATCATTTTCTTTCACAGTAAGGAGCCTATCCCTACCTTTTCCACTAAATGATAGCCATAGGATAGCAGCCCACTGCCTTTGAGGGACATCATGTAAAACACAGGCCCTCTCAAGTGCAGCAAACCACTTGTTAATGTCATCCCCCTCCTTATAAGGGGGAACTATCTTGTGCAGATTCCTGGAATCATGCTCTTTTGCAGGATGACTATGGGGAATACTGCTGCTGCCACCATGGGTATCTAAACCCAACTTCTGTCTTTCCTTCTCTAATTCAAAAGACTGTCTATCCAAATCCAGCTGTTGCTTTTTAAGCTTCAGTCTGGTTTGTTCCACCCTCAACTTATTGAGTTCCCTCTCTAACATTCTGTCATCAGGATTGGTGGGAGGGACATTCCTAGAAACAGAGCTATGATGGGAATGAACAGAAGGAGACCTGTCCCTTACAGAAGCCACCCTAACAGCTTGGTTAACAGAAACATTACTACCAGTATGGTAAGAATAAATGCTTTTGCTATGATGTGAGACAACACTATTTATATGGTGTGGCTCATCATCATTACCAACTATGCTAGACTGTCTAGTAATGGGCAGGCTAAGAAGTTTCTTTCCTGAATCTTTTCCTGGGGGAGTCCCTGAATCAGATTGAGAACTATTAGGTGCTTTTTCAACAGATGAGGCACCTATGGCCTTATCCTGTTCTCTAAGCATGTTAAGTAACAGTTCCAAGGAAGGATTCTTCCCTACACTCAAACCTCTCTCTATACAGAGACTCCTTGCTCTTTTCCAGCTAAGGTTGTCATATGCAAGTTTGGACAGATCAACATTTTGGCCTGTGCCAGACATTTTTAGAGAGAGTTAAAGTGATAGAAAAAGAGAAAAAAGTTTTCAGAACTTTTTTGGAAAGACAGAAAAAAACTTTTAAAACTTTTAAGAACTTTTTGAAAGTTTAGAAGTACTTTTCAGCACTTAGAAAAGAGTGAAAAGAGAAAATGCAAAACTTTTTGGCTATGTGTATATACACTGACCTTGTTTTGTATATTTTTCTCTTATGAAAAGTACAATGACAAGAGTGGTAAGTAGTCTCAAGCACTTATCCCACCACTGCACAACCAATGTAGGAGGCTGGACTGGCTTGTAGTGAGTACCAAGGGGTACTTGCACCTTGCACCAGGCCCAGTTATCCCTTATTAGTGTATAGGGTGTCTAGCAGCTTAGGCTGATAGATAATTGTAGCTTAGCAGAGCAGCTTAGGCTGAACTAGGAGACGTGTGAAGCTACTACAGTACCACTTAGTGTCATATGCACAATATCATAAGAAAACACAATACACAGTTATACTAAAAATAAAGGTACTTTATTTTTATGACAATATGCCAAAGTATCTTAGAGTGTACCCTCAGTGAGAGGATAGGAAATATACACAAGATATATATACACAATAGCAAAAATATGCAGTATAGTCTTAGAAAACAGTGCAAACAATGTATAGTTACAATAGGATGCAATGGGGAAACATAGGGATAGGGGCAACACAAACCATATACTCCAAAAGTGGAATGCGAACCACGAATGGACCCCAAACCTATGTGACCTTGTAGAGGGTCGCTGGGACTATTAGAAAATAGTGAGAGTTAGAAAAATAACCCTCCCCAAGACCCTGAAAAGTGAGTGCAAAGTGCACTAAAGTTCCCCTAAGGACAAAGAAGTCGTGTTAGAGGAATAATGCAGGAAAGACACAAACCAGCAATGCAACAACTGTGGATTTCCAATCTCGGGTACCTGTGGAACAAGGGGACCAAGTCCAAAAGTCACAAGCAAGTCGGAGATGGGCAGATGCCCAGGAAATGCCAGCTGCGGGTGCAAAGAAGCTTCTACTGGACAGAAGAAGCTGAGGTTTCTGCAGGAACGAAAAGGGCTAGAGACTTCCCCTTTGGTGGACGGATCCCTCTCACCTTGGAGAGTCGTGCAGAAGTGTTTTCCCGCCGGAATAACGCCAACAAGCCTTGCTAGTTGCAAATTGTGCGTTTGGCGTTTTTGGAAACTGCTGGGGCCCAAGAGGGACCAGGAGGTCGCAAATTGGACCTGAAGATAGAGGGGACGTCACGCAAGACAAAGAGCCCTCACTGAAGCAGGTAGCACCCGGAGAAGTGCCAGAAACAGGCACTACAAAGATGCGTGAAATGGTGCTCGCCGAAGTTGTACAAAGGAGTCCCACGTCGCCGGAGACCAACTTAGAAAGTCGTGCAATGCAGGTTAGAGTGCCGTGGACCCAGGCTTGGCTGTGCACAAAGGATTTCCGCCGGAAGTGCACAGGGGCCGGAGTAGCTGCAAAGTCGCGGTTCCCAGCAATGCAGCCCAGCGAGGTGAGGCAAGGACTTACCTCCACCAAACTTGGACTGAAGAGTCACTGGACTGTGGGGGTCACTTGGACAGAGTCGCTGGATTCGAGGGACCTCGCTCGTCGTGCTGAGAGGAGACCCAAGGGACCGGTAATGCAGCTTTTTGGTGCCTGCGGTTGCAGGGGGAAGATTCCGTCGACCCACGGGAGATTTCTTCGGAGCTTCTGGTGCAGAGAGGAGGCAGGCTACCCCCACAGCATGCACAAGCAGGAAAACAGTCGAGAAGGCGGCAGGATCAGCGTTACAGAGTTGCAGTAGTCGTCTTTGCTACTATGTTGCAGGTTTGCAGGCTTCCAGCGCAGTCAGCAGTCGATTCCTTATCAGAAGGTGAAGAGGGAGATGCAGAGGAACTCGGATGAGCTCTTGCATTCGTTATCTGAAGTTTCCCCAGAGACAGAGACCCTAAATAGCCAGAAAAGAGGGTTTGGCTACCTAGGAGAGAGGATAGGCTAGCAACACCTGAAGGAGCCTATCACAAGGAGTCTCTGACGTCACCTGGTGGCACTGGCCACTCAGAGCAGTCCAGTGTGCCAGCAGCACCTCTGTTTCCAAGATGGCAGAGGTCTGGAGCACACTGGAGGAGCTCTGGACACCTCCCAGGGGAGGTGCAGGTCAGGGGAGTGGTCACTCCCCTTTCCTTTGTCCAGTTTCGCGCCAGAGCAGGGCTAAGGGGTCCCCTGAACCGGTGTAGACTGGCTTATGCAGAAGTGGGCACCTCTGTGCCCAACAAAGCATTTCCAGAGGCTGGGGGAGGCTACTCCTCCCCTGCCTTCACACCATTTTCCAAAGGGAGAGGGTGTCACACCCTCTCTCAGAGGAAGTTCTTTGTTCTGCCATCCTGGGCCAGGCCTGGCTGGACCCCAGGAGGGCAGCTGCCTGTCTGAGGGGTTGGCAGCAGCAGCAGCTGCAGTGAAACCCCAGGAAGGGCAGTTTGGCAGTACCAGGGTCTGTGCTACAGACCACTGGGATCATGGGATTGTGCCAACTATGCCAGGATGGCATAGAGGGGGCAATTCCATGATCATAGACATGTTACATGGCCATATTCGGAGTTACCATTGTGAAGCTACATATAGGTAGTGACCTATATGTAGTGCACGCGTGTAATGGTGTCCCCGCACTCACAAAGTTCAGGGAATTGGCTCTGAACAATGTGGGGGCACCTTGGCTAGTGCCAGGGTGCCCTCACACTAAGTAACTTTGCACCTAACCTTTACCAGGTAAAGGTTAGACATATAGGTGACTTATAAGTTACTTAAGTGCAGTGAAAAATGGCTGTGAAATAACGTGGACGTTATTTCACTCAGGCTGCAGTGGCAGGCCTGTGTAAGAATTGTCAGAGCTCCTTATGGGTGGCAAAAGAAATGCTGCAGCCCATAGGGATCTCCTGGAACCCCAATACCCTGGGTACCTCAGTACCATATACTAGGGAATTATAAGGGTGTTCCAGTAAGCCAATGTAAATTGGTAAAAATGGTCACTAGCCTGTCAGTGACAATTTGGAAAGAAATGAGAGAGCATAACCACTGAGGTTCTGGTTAGCAGAGCCTCAGTGAGACAGTTAGTCACTACACAGGTAACATATTCAGGCACACTTATGAGCACTGGGGCCCTGGGTTACCAGGGTCCCAGTGACACATACAGTTAAAACAACATATATACAGTGAAAAATGGGGGTAACATGCCAGGCAAGATGGTACTTTCCTACAGACCCTTCACAAACCGGATTCCGAACCAACCACAGCACGGAAACCGCCCTCATCTCAGTCACAGACGACATCAGAACCCTGATGGACAACGGTGAAACAGTCGCCCTCATCCTCCTCGACCTCTCGGGGGCCTTCGACACCGTCTGTCACCGCACCCTAATCACCCGCCTCCGCTCCACCGGGATCCAAGGCCAGGCCCTGGACTGGATCGCCTCCTTCCTCTCAAACCGTTCCCAAAGAGTTTACCTCCCACCGTTTCGCTCAGACCCCACCGAGATCATCTGCAGCGTACCTCAAGGTTCATCGCTCAGCCCGACACTCTTCAATGTCTACATGAGCCCCCTCGCCAACATCGTACGCAAGCACGACATCATCATCACCTCCTACGCCGACGACACCCAACTTATACTCTCCCTCACCAAGGACCCCGCCAGCGCCAAGACCAACCTACAAGAGGGTATGAAGGACGTCGCAGATTGGATGAGGCTCAGCCGCCTAAAGCTGAACTCTGACAAAACGGAAGTCCTCATCCTCGGCAACACCCCGTCTGCCTGGGACGACTCCTGGTGGCCCACGGCCCTCGGCACCGCACCAACCCCCACAGAGCACGCCCGCAACCTCGGCTTCATCTTGGACCCCCTTCTCACCATGACCAAGCAAGTCAACGCCGTGTCCTCCGCCTGCTTCCTCACCCTCCGCATGCTCCGCAAGATCTTCCGCTGGATCCCCGCCGACACTAGAAAAACCGTGACCCACGCCCTCGTCACGAGCCGCCTGGACTACGGCAACACCCTCTACGCTGGGACCACCACCAAGCTCCAAAATCGCCTGCAACCCATTCAAAACGCCTCGGCCCGCCTCATCCTCGACGTACCCCGCAACAGCCACATCTCCGCACACCTGAGACACCTGCATTGGCTCCCAGTCAGCAAAAGGATCACCTTTCGACTTCTCACCCACGCACACAAAGCCCTCCACAACAAGGGACCGGAATACCTCAACCGACGCCTCAGCTTCTACGTCCCCACCCGCCTCCTCCGTTCCTCTGGCCTCGCGCTCGCTGCTGTCCCTCGCATCTTCCGCTCCACGGCGGGTGGGAGGTCTTTCTCCTTCCTGGCAGCCAAGACCTGGAACTCCCTCCCCACCAGCCTCAGGACCACCCAGGACCACTCTGCATTCCGGAGACTCCTAAAAACCTGGCTTTTCGAGCAGCAGTAACCCCCCCCTTTCCCCTAGCGCCTTGAGACCCGCACGGATGAGTAGCGCGCTTTATAAATGTTAATGATTTGATTTGATTTGATTTGATTTGATTTGCGACCCCATAGCGAGTCGCAGAAGGTGTCTGAGACACCTTTCTGCATATGGTTTTGCGAGTTCCAAATTGCGAGTTGGTCAGACTCGCAATTTGCAAGTCGCAAAATTTTACTTACTTACATCTGGCCCTTAGTGCTTATTACCGTCTCCCAAAGGGATGGTATGGGACATGTTATTTGGGAATAGTTTTTCCAAAGATCTATCAACTAGATGATTTAAAGAAATTTCCGAAAGTGACAGAATTACTTCGTGCTAGACAAAAGAGAGAAACTGCTGCTGGAGTAGTAGGAGACATATTTGGAGCAATAATTCCTTCAGTGGGAGTTGTTTTGAACTCCATAAAGATTCGAAAGTTGTCTACTATTGTGGATAACATGCTGACAAACTTCACAGGGGCTATACTCCTGATGGATACTGAACTTGCTGCGGAGAGGGCTATGACTCTTCAAAACAGGCTTGCTTTAGACATTCTTTTAGCAAAAAGTGGCATAGTCTGTAAGATGCTTAATGAGCGTCCCTGTTGTGACTATATACCTGACAATAGTAATGAGATTAGAAGTATGCTTACTAACCTAACAAGAGATAGTGCAGATTTGAAGGAACTGAAAGAACCAGGAGTCTGGGAAAAGGTTGAAGAGGGATTTGCGCGTTTGGGAAGTTGTTTTAGTAGTCTTTGGCATGGGTTCTTGGGAAAATGAATACAGGGAATAGTAATTGTTTTGGCTTGTTTATTTGGATTATGGTTATTGAGCAAAATTTGCGAAAGGGGTAAGGAAAAATTGGCAAAACATAAAGCGAGGAGGGAAGAAAAGAAAAGGGAGAAAATTTTCAGGGCAAAATATGAAAGGGCGAAACAAAAGGAAGAAATTGAGATGAAGGAGATGAAAAAAGTGAAAGGGTTGTTAAAGAATGGATTTGTGTGATGACAAGTGTCATCAGAGGAGGGATTGTTGGAGTGTAGTTATTATAATAAAAAACTAACATGAAATGTTTGCAAATTAATGATGTTGCATAGAAAATGTATTAATGTGCTTTAAATATACACGGGTGAAATGTGCCCACGGGGAGTGGCCACCAATGTATACGATGATTAACGAAATTGACTAATAATGAATTATTGATGTACTAATGTGTGGTTTTGTATTAGTATTAAGAGTCATGTGTTAAAGATTTTGCTAAAATTAATTACTAGGCCTTAGTTAGCATGATTCGGGCCTAGCTGCCGGTCTCATATTAAATGTGTTTTTCTAACGTGCAATGTGCTGACGTGCTGAAGGACATGTAGCCGTACTTTTCCAGAAGCTAGAAGATGTGTGTAACCGTACTAAATTCGTTCTCATGAGACCCGACTTACTCAAGGAGACATTTTTGCTGAATGCAACAGTGTAAACTTGCAACAGGTACAAGGTCGCCTGAACTGGTAAAGGCAATGGGACTACTGACTGAGCCTGCGAGAATAAAAGTTTGTACCTGACATTCTACCCGTTGGAGACGTCAATTACAGGAGCCAATGAACTACGTGAGAACTGTCCTAAAGTGAAAATCCTAGTGAGGTGACAAACCACTTATTGGTTGCAGATAATGATGCACCAAAATTTGCCCAATTGGAAATTAGGAGACTGTACAACAAGATTAATATAACAACGTGTCACAAAGAAAAATCAGTAATTACCGGACTTCTGCCCCTGCCCTCACCTGTTGTTCGAGAGACGTTTTGTCTTTTACTATTCAAACCATCCTTACCCTTGTCTTGCCTGATTCATACTTTTCCTCCTTATGAGGGAAGTGTCCCTGATTACCTGTCTTGCTGAACTTTGCTGCGTTCCCTGGCTGATGGCGAATCGACTGATGTCCTGAGGACGAAGACTGACTCTGTATGCTGACCCATTACGGAGCGTAACTATATGATAATGAAATTGTATTTGTTTTTTGCCTTTCCTTTCTAGGTACCAACTGCTTCCTTTTGATAGAGCCCATAGACAGATGTTTTCTAAATTTGTGTTGCTAAATTGTTTTGCATGAAGCCGAACATTTCAATGCTAATTCGAGCTAGTTAAGGGGTTCACTAAACGGATGCAAATAGACAACTGACTGAATCGATGCTTTGTTGAATAATGTGCTAATGATACTGTACTCTGCTAAAGTTCATTTATGTTGACGTCGTGCTTTGTTCTAATGTTTATGATCTTAGCTTTGATTAAATCTTATTCGAGTTACCATATTGTGACAGTACTAATGTGTTTTCTGATATTGAGACTAATAAATTTGCTAGTAGAGTGTAATCAATAGGGAATAAAATATCGTAAACCTTACAAAATTTGGCGTGGTTATTCATGACTGAAAGGTCATGGGCTGTCTTGTTATTCTTAATGTTATTAACTAATTTGATTGATTTGCTGTTGTGAATATTGATGAGTTTATCGATCCATTGATTGACATGTTGATTAGTTATCTTGCCTTAAGGAGTCTACAATCAGGGTCAAAAGATTCATTGGCCTAAAACGAATCCCAGACTAAGTAAATTACATAGAGCGGGACGAGTTATCAAGTGTGTGCCTCATTTAATGCTTCTGTGAGTACAACAAATGCTTAGCACAACCCTCTGATAAGCCTAACTGATCGCCCACACTGCCACAAAATGGAGCATTAGTCCTATCTACTTTTGCCTCTGCAAAACCAGTTGGGGATCTATTGGACTCTATGCATAGTGTACTTCATTTGAATACACTATATAGAAAGCCAGCTTCCTACAATAAATGTGTAAGTGCAGTTTGTGAATAGCAATAGTCTTACTTATATGTGTGGGTCTTTGCTTTTCCTTATATCCCACTCCCTAAACCCATCCAATGAAGTAGTATTTCCATCACTCCACTGACTCCTCCTACACTTATTGCAAAAAATTAATGCAAACATGTGCAGAGATCTCTGCAGTTATGGCAGCATTCACCACACATAAAAGATAGACGAGGCGGAGGTAGAGACCTTTCAATTTAGCACGGGGGATTGTGAATAGCATTTTATAGTATGTGAGTAGAACTATTAAACATACTGCAAAATGCAATTTATGATTAGCCACTGTCACAGCCACTGTTAATGACCTCATTCTTTTTTTTATAGGCTCAGCCAATACAGTACACTTCTAGCAAGGCCTATCAAGAAGGTCATTTTCAGCCCAGCACCTGTTTTGTACACAAGCAGGGCGTAAAGTAAAATAATTTAACCCAGTTCTTCTTAGTTCTTTATTTTAAAACAACACAGCCTAAAAACCAAAAGAGACAAACCCTTCTCACTGTTTCTGAGATGTACTAACTGAAAATACAACAGCGACGGGTGCACTCCATAGGCAAGGCTTCAAGAGATAATTACCCTCGTTCCAGGGAGATCCAGGGTTGTTTTAAAACTTCCCTCGCCTCCATTCTGTTTAACACGTTTTCTAGAAGTGCAACTTTAGACATTACTGCAAAGTTCACTCTAAAAAGATAGGCACCAGAGTGTATAGTTGAAATAGTGCAAGACCATTCTGCAATGAGATCTGCGGTAACAGTCAAATGTATTTTTGCACCAAACGGTTGGAGCGGATGTCATATTTGTGCTAGCTATTCGGTGTAAATTACAGTACTATAATTGCCTTTTTGCTGGGATCTCTTGGAACTAATGTCGTTTTTACTACGTAGTTGGTTTGTCGTTGCAACTGTGTGTATGTATGTGTGGATGTGTGTGCATGAGTTATTTGGACTCCACATCTAATTGTCTTTTTAATTGTTTTGACATGACTAAGAAGTGTCATAAGAAACAGCGCCACAAATAGGAAAATTACTGTATCAACCTGCAAAAAGGTTACCTCCCTGGATACTGCAGTGTAGCGCTGGAGAGCTGGGGAGTGATAATCATTACCAGATGTGGAAAATTGTGTTCCCTTATTACAGCAAGCGGTGACCTCTGCTTTGCTGCAGAAAAGAGGAAAGACGGGTCTCGGCAAAGATGATTTGTTGGGTTTGTTAAACGTCTGCAGATGGGTTTAATCAGGTGCAGTCTAGTCCAGTGACACAGTTCCACATGCTCGCTCTGCCTACCTACAGGCTTCCTGATCACTGTTGTACAATACTCAGTTAAATTAACTCTCACCTCGTGTCTCCTGTCGCTGACTGTCGCTAGACTACAGTCTGAACAAGCCAGCGCAATAGGAATAAGTTCTGATTTTCAGTCCAAATAAGCTTCGACTTTATTCGAAGCTAGCAAGTCCTTGTACCAAACAGTAGTGTGCACACTGCTTAATTTGTAAATAAAAACGTGCCGGTGCCCAAAGCTCTCCTCTGAATTACGCGGCTGCTGCAATTGAATATGCGAGCATGTAATGCTGAGATAGAGTAATCCTGAAACCATCTCGGGCCTCTTTAATCCATTTACCACCACTCCCTGCCCCTTCAGCTCACTCCTGCAGCTTTCTGCTTTCTCTCCCTTTGTGACGCTTTTTCATTTTTCTCTTCCTCCATCTTTTCCATGTGTGTCTTTTTGCTCACAGTAAATGCTTGAGGCAGAAATATAAGCGCCATCCCTCAAAAATAAGTGCCGCTGTCCTGGAAATCACCAACACAAATTAAGCACTCAGTGTGCCAGCAAAGACCTACAGTCCCGAATCTGAGATTCAGATTTACTTAGAATTCAAGGAACGCAGCGACCAAAGTTGCTGCACTGCGTTGCATGAAAGAGGGAGAGCAGGACAGCACCATATTTACAAAGGTTTGGTACTGTTGTTCTCCCCCAGTGCTGGAGAATGTTATGTTACTCCTTTAGGCTCGGCACACACTCTTGCACTACGGTGCCTGCATGATGTCTAGCGCAGGTTTTGCACTTGAAGGACCCTTCCAGCACAAAATACAATGCTAAGACATAGTTTAAAGCTTTTCCTGCTTTGTATGTGTGCTGTACAGTACAACACACATTCAAAGTTTGAAAGGTTTAGAGGAAAGAAAACTTTTCTCAAACATTCCACCTGCCGCAAGGAGGCATATATTTATGGTACAAATCCCTGTCTATTTTAGTAGATGGGTTTGCATCAAACCCCATGGGTGGTTGCAATGGAATGCATATGTGTCACTCATGGGAATCCTTGATGCAACCTAGCACAAAGCTCTACTTTGCATTTCTTTAGGGTAACTTGTCATTGTGAATTAAGAATCAAGATTTTCCGTGGTTAACAGTTTACCAAGACTTACCACCAGTTTGCATCACTTTTTGTGATAGTGCAACTGCGTAAAGCCTTGATAAATCTGGCCCATAATGTGAAAAGTGAAGGTAAGCTGTTTTTGGTTCAGCTACACAAGACAAAAGATCAGTGTAGGTTTCTCAATCACATACTCCTACCTCGTGGCACATCCTCCATATCTTTACTTACCAAAATGCAATTAACTAAGTTCCTGCAAAATGCCCAGAGGAGCTGAAAGTAGCACATATTACTTGGGGCACCTATTAATAATTTAGATCAATAACAACCATGCTAAAGGTTAGTGAATCAGTGCATTGAATGAGAGGTCCTACAGATTTTGTTTAGCAGACCAACAAAATAAGTACGGAATTGAATCCTAAAAATCCTCAAAAATATATTGTTTCTCTAACCATATGGGAAGAGCGAGAAGTGCTCCACATAGGCAATTATTTAGTAAAAAAGGTGTCACAAGTAAATCTTTACCGAATATGTCTGAGTTTGAAAACATTATAGTAGTAGGCCATTTATGCTGCTTGTGCTGTATATGCCTAAAGACAGACCTACCCAGACAATGCCCAGGTGGCTGCCTAGGCTGTGTATGCCTAGAGACTGACCTACTCAGCGATGGTGTCACATGTGACTGCCTATTCTGTGTGTGCTGTGTATGCCTGGAGTCAGTCCTACCAGAGAAGGTCTGTCACAGGTGACTTTCTATGCAGTGTATTCTTATATCCCTAGAGAAAGGCCTACTTAGAGAAGGTCCATCACAGGTGACTGCCTCTGTGGATGTGTCTACAGATGGATCTACCTTGAGAAGGTCTGTCACAGGTGACTACTTATGCTGTGTATGCCGAAACAGACATACTCATTGAAGGTTTGTCAAATGTGATTGCATAGTTATGTCCCATCACAGGTGGCTCTGTTGTGTATGCTCTGTGTGATGTGGTTTCCTTGAGATGTACATACCCAGAGAAAGTCTGTCACAGGTGGCTGGCTATTCAGTGTATACTTGGAGACAGGCCTATTCTAAGGCAATCTGTCACAACTGGCTACATATGTTGTGTATGCTGTGTATGCCTACAAACAGACCTACACAAAGAAGGTCCATCACAGGTGACTGTCTATGCTATGTATGCCTAGAGACAGACCTACCTAGAGAAGGTTTCTCACAGGAGACTGCCTAAGATGTGTGTGCCTAACGACGGACCTACTTAGTACGTGCTTGGATCCTTAAAACTGTAAAAAACATAAAGCTTGTCTAGCCACAGAGAAAGTGTGAGAAGTGCTCATCATAGGCAAGTATGTATTAAGTAAGTGCCACAAGAAAATATATATTTAATATGTCTGACTTGGTAAAAAAGGTTACAATAGTTGGCCATACTCAAGCCAGTGCAGTAATGCTTTTTCTGTGATGACCCCATCAGGCAATGACAGGGGTGACTTTACATGCTGTGAATGCCTAGAGACAGACATACCCTGGTAAGGTCCATCACAGGTGACTCCCTATGCTGTATATCATGTGTGTGTTTTTCATGCCTAGAGATTGACGTACCCAGAGATGGCCCATCACAGGTGACTGCCATGCTCTGCATGCCTAGAGACCGACCTACTCAGAGAAGGTCTGTCACAGGTGTCTGCCTACAGGGTCTACAGGTGGTGAAGTGCTGAGGCTTCACTCTAAACCCCTCCTGCTGAAATTCAGAACATCTCTTAAGACCTGGGGCTTGATGAACAAAAGTATCTTGTTGCAGCACAATCCTTGCACTTTACAGTAGCCTGCCTCCCAGTTTGCAGTGTGCAGTATGCTTAAAGCTCTTGCAATGCATGAGGTATATACGTAAGCAATGAATATAGGTGATGGGCATTAGCATGTTATCAAACGAAAATGAAAAAAAGTGAAAATGCATCATCGCTACTCTGCAGCCACAATTGGCCAGATTTACTAAAAAGCGGTACAGCGCAGAGCTGCACCAAAATTTGCATTGCCGCGCTCAGGGCTGGCTTTAGGGCAGTGCGACCGGTATGGCTGCACCGGGTGCTGACCTGGATGGGGGGGATGCTGATCACAGGGGGGCGCTGTGTTTAGCAATGACTTATGAGACTTGCGATTTAAAAGAACCTGCTGAAAAGTTCCTTGTGCGTCCAGCCTTCAGGATGCAATTAAAGTGTCAAGATAACTCTTGTGAGTAAGGTTCTTGCTAGAGAGATAGTGGTGTTTTGTTCAGTGGCAGTTTTGATTTGCCAAAAAGTAATGCAGAGGGTTAATATGCTGTAAAGAATAGAAGTATATGTTATGTGGATCGCTGACAAGCGCTTTAAAACAAATGAAATGTATGTGAGTGAGAGGCTATGGCGAGATGAGTTGCACTTTTGTTGGGTGGTAGTGACGGAATCTGAGGAGGTGGTTTTGGGATGGGGGCACCCAAAAAATTGTCGTACTGGGCGCCACCAGCACTAAATCCGGCCCTGGCCACGCTGCATCACTTTAAAAAAGACAGGGATGTGCCATACTAAAATATGGCGCAACTCTGTGTTTCCCCCTGACCCAGTGCTAAATTTAGCTGCCAACACAGGCACCCTTGCACAAAAGTGCAAGGGTGTCTGCATTAAGGGGATTGATTGTTTATGTGCAGGAAGGTCTCTTCATGCACATAAACAATCTACAATGGTGATCTGACACTTTTATGTGTCCTGGAGAATGCAGCACACATAGAAGTAGCAAATCGTCATTTTTGAATGATTGTCTATGTATGAACATAAATGTTCTTTCATGGCCTTTTGCTCTTTCAATGTATGCTGCTGAATGCGAAAGCGAGGAGGAATAAAAGTATTCCTCCTCTTTATACCATGCTAATGCCACCCATGGGGTGGTGTTAGTTTTTGACACTGCCTCAGATTTACACCCTCTTGTAAATCTGGGTCAGCGTTCAAAAGCAATGGGTTTTGCTGTGAAACGCCCACAGCAGCACCCATTGCATGCCTCTCTGATGCAGAAAACTGCATCCAAGGGGCCCATATTTACAAGGTGGCATTAAGCCACAAAAGGAGGCTTAGCGGCGCCTTGTAAATGTGGCGTACTGCACAAAGCCACTGGAGTGTCACAAAAAGTGACGCTCTGGTGGCGCTAGGGCCTTGTAAATCTGGCCCACTGTGTTCAATGAGCACAGGTCTCTATGCAACAACCAATGGGCCATGGAAAAATGTCTGTACCTCTCGACATTTGCAGCCTGCACAAGTGAAAATACAAGACGTCAAATTGTGATGGCTCACATTTTGAGAACAGTTACTGTCCACCCTTGGTATGCGCTAAATCTTCCTTGTTTTGCGGCACAAAAATGGTTGGTAAAAATTGAGCATTTGCTTGAAAATTGCAGGGTGGCAAAAGGGCCGTTGGCTGCCCCCTTCATTATGATCCGTGCAGAACAGATGTAGTGTTTCAGCTTTTCCCCATCTTCGGGACATAGACTCCGACACCCTTATTTAGTGTAAAAGGCCATTTATTAGGACAGGCTTGCTCAATTATCATAACATGTCAAATACAAACAGAACTTTATAACAACCTTTATTTTAACCTTGCAACGTCCTTTCATCCATTCGCATTTCAAATCTCCACTTATCATTCGCATCTCACCAAATCCACTTCTATTTCCACGCATCCCCCTTTTCCTTTTTACCCTTTGCCTCACTCTGGCCTCCCCTGTCTGTCATCCCTCACCTACTTCTTTCTCCACACCCTGGACGGGTGGACAAGCCCGTATCTGACTTTCCACCCTCCCCCATCCACTGCCACTCAGCAAAACCCACTTGGCGTTTTGCTGCCCCACCAGCGATCCCACTGCAACTCATGCTTAACCATCAAATGTTTCCCCGCCAAAAACTTTCACCCCACAAATTCGTTAGCAAAAAACGCAGTTCCATCAGATAATGTGCATTTCCCATGTCTGAGAGATGTACACCGTCACCCCTGAAAAGCACCTGCTCCTCCTCCTTCCATCCTTCATGCGTCAAAACCTTAATGTCATGGGCTCCGCAGAAAACCCACATAGCCCTGTTTATTTTTCTCCGTACTTTATTTTAATGACAATATGCCAAAGTATCTCAGTGAGTACCCTCAGTATGAGGATAGCAAATATACACAAGATATATGTACACAATACCAAAATATGCAGTAATAGCAATAGAAAACGGTGCAAACAATGTATAGTCACAATAGAATGCAATGGTGGCGCATAGGGATAGGGGCAACACAAACCATATACTCTAGAAGTGGAATGCAAACCACGAATGGACCCCAAACCTATGTGACCTCGTAGAGGGTCGCTGGGACTGTAAGAAATCAGTGAGGGTTAGAAAAATAGCCCACCCCAAGACCCTGAAAGGTGGGTGCAAAGTGCACCTAAGTTCCCCAAAGAGCACAGAAGTCGTGATAGGGGAATTCTGCAGGAAAGACCAACACCAGCAATGCAACAACAATGGATTTCCAGGCGAGAGTACCTGTGGAACAAGGAGACCAAGTCCAAAAGTCACAATCAAGTCGGGAGTGGGCAGATGCCCAGGAAATGCCAGCTGTGGATGCAAAGAAGCTGCCACCGGATGGTAGAAGCTGAGGATTCTGCATGAACGACAAGTGCTAGAAACTTCCCCTTTGGAGGATGGATGTACCACTTCGTGAAGAGTCGTGCAGAAGTGATTTCCCCGCAGAAAGACCGCAAACAAGCCTTGCTAGCTGCAAGGGTCGCAGTTAGGGTTTTTGGATGCTGCTGTGGCCCAGGAGGGACCAGGATGTCACCAATTGCGTAAGAAGACAGAGGGGGCGTCCAGCAAGAGAAGGAGCCCACTCAGAAGCAAGCAGCACCCGCAGAAGTGCCAGAACAGGCAGTACGAAGTGGAGTGAATCGGTGCTCACCCGAAGTTGCACAAGAGAGTCCCACGCCACCGGAGGACAACTCAGGAGGTCGTGCAATGCAGGTTAGAGTGCCGGGGACACAGGCTTGGCTGTGCATGAAGGAAATCCTCAGTGAGTGCACAGGAGCCGGAGTAGCTGCAAAACATGCGGTTCCCAGCAATGCAGTCTAGCGTGGGGAGGCAAGGACTTACCTCCACCAAACTTGGACTGAAGAGTCACTGGACTGTGGGAGTCACTTGGACAGAGTTGCTGAGTTCAAGGGACCTTGCTCGTCATGCTGAGAGGAGACCCAGAGGACCGGTGATGCAGTTCTTTGGTGCCTGCGGTTGCAGGGGGAAGATTCCGTCGACCCACGGGAGGTTTCTTCGGAGCTTCTAGTGCAGAGAGGAGGCAGACTACCCCCACAGCATGCACCACCAGGAAAACAGTCGAGAAGGCGGCAGGATCTGCGTTACAGTGTCGCAGTAGTCGTCTTTGCTACTTTGTTGCAGTTTTGCAGGCTTCCAGCGCAGTCAGCAGTCGATTCCTTGGCAGAAGGTGAAGAGAGAGATGCAGAGGAACTCTGATGAGCTCTTGCATTCGTTATCTAAGGAATTCCCCAAAGCAGAGACCCTAAATAGCCAGAAAAGGAGGTTTGGCTACCTAGGACAGAGGATAGGCTAGCAACACCTGAAGGAGCCTATCAGAAGGAGTCTCTGACGTCACCTGCTGGCCCTGGCTACTCAGAGCAGTCCAGTGTGCCAGCAGCACCTCTGTTTCCAAGATGGCAGAGGTCTGGAGCACACTGGAGGAGCTCTGGGCACCTCCCAGGGGAGGTGCAGGTCAGGGGAGTGGTCACTCCCCTTTCCTTTGTCCAGTTTCGCGCCAGAGCAGGGCTGAGGGATCCCTGAACCGGTGTAGACTGGCTTATGCAGAGATGGGCACCATCTGTGCCCATCAAAGCATTTCCAGATGCTGGGGGAGGCTACTCCTCCCCAGCCCTGACACCTTATTCCAAAGGAAGAGGGTGTAACACCCTCTCTCTGAGGAAGTCCTTTGTTCTGCCTTCCTGGGCCAAGCCTGGCTGGACCCCAGGAGGGCAGAAACCTGTCTGAGGGGTTGGCAGCAGCAGCAGCTGCAGTGAAACCCCGGGAAAGGCAGTTTGGCAGTACCTAGGTCTGTGCTAGAGACCCGGGGAATCATGGGATTGTCTCCCCAATACCAGGATGGCATTGGTGGGGCAATTCCATGATCTTAGACATGTTACATGGCCATATTCGGAGTTACCAATGTGAAGCTATACATAGGTAGTGACCTATGTATAGTGCACGCGTGTAATGGTGTCCCCGCACTCACAAAGTCCGGGGAATTGGCCCTGAACAATGTGGGGGCACCTTGGCTAGTGCCAGGGTGCCCACACACTAAGTAACTTAGCACCCAACCTTTACCAGGTAAAGGTTAGACATATAGGTGACTTATAAGTTACTTAAGTGCAGTGTAAAATGGCTGTGAAATAACGTGGACGTTATTTCACTCAGGCTTCACTGGCAGGCCTGTGTAAGAATTGTCAGAGCTCCCTATGGGTGGCACAAGAAATGCTGCAGCCCATAGGGATCTCCTGGAACCCCAATACCCTGGGTACCTGAGTACCATATACTAGGGAATTATAAGGGTGTTCCAGTATGCCAATATGAATTGGTGAAATTGGTCACTAGCCTGTTAGTGACAATTTGTACAGAGAGAGCATAACCACTGAGGTTCTGGTTAGCAGAGCCTCAGTGAGACAGTTAGGCACCACACAGGGAACACATACATATAAGTCACAAACTTATGAGCACTGGGGTCCTGGCTAGCAGGGTCCCAGTGACACATAACAGACATACTGAAAACATAGGGTTTTCACTATGAGCACTGGGCCCTGGCTGGCAGGATCCCAGTGAGACAGTGAAAACACCCTGACATACACTCACAAACAGGCCAAAAGTGGGGGTAACAAGGCTAGAAAGAGGCTACTTTCTCACACAACCCCTTCCCCCCAAACGAAGGACAATAAGGCTAACCTTGGCCAGTTGAGACTTTATTGTCTAAGTGGTGATAAGTAGAGAGTAGCTCTACAATAGACTGGTTACTCCCTTTATCATCCACTATATGGTTACTTCCCTGTGGGGATGTAAACCACCCTGTTTGAAGTTTTTTAGCTAAGTAACAATGTGAAGATATATTTTCAGAGTTTCTATCAGTAAGTTTTAGTTTAGAGCAGTGGGAGTTATCCACTGAACCTATTTGTAGTGATGAAAATGCCAGACAGGGATGCTGTCTCAGAAAAGCCATAGCTGGGCAAAAACTTTGTCCATATGGCTGGAAGAGAGAACAGGGATGCTGTTTCTCTTGAGTTGGAGCAGGGCAGGGATGCTGTCCTATGAGCTCCACACTAGGACAGGGATGCTGTCCTAAGTGTTGTGAGGCAGTGCAGGGTTTCTGCACTAAAGTTTCTCTGGGAGGGTTGGAGGGATGCTCCATGTTAACTAAAATGGGGCTCTTCTTCTCACCAATATTAGTTATCCCACAGAGAGGTACTTCCACCTCAGGGAGTACAGCTATGCCAGCTGATGATTCCCTTGGAACAAGTGCCACCCCAGGAGAGGTTTCTCCCACCATAGGAATGGTATCCTGAATGGCAGGGTGGTTAGGGGATACTGTGATACCCTTTTTACCTGTTGTTGGAGAGGGATCCTGAGTTTTCAGGCCTTCTCTCCTTTGCTTTTTCATTTCAGTAGAAATGAGAGGGAACAATTCCTCTGGGATGCCCAGCATGGCTGCATGGGCATAAAACTCTACATCAGCCCAACCTGAGGCTTCTAGGTCATTACCTAAGAGACAGTCTACAGGTAAGCTAGGTGACACTACCACCTGCTTAGGGCCAGTAACTCCACCCCAACTAAACTGAATTATAGCTAAGGGAAGAAACTTAGTGGAGTTATGGACATCAATAATCTTATACTGTTGTCCAATGATGTGTTGTTCAGGGTGCACTAGGTTTTCAGTCACCAAAATGATACCGGCACCTGTGTCCCTGTAGGCCAAGGCCTCAACACCATTTATTGAAACTGTCTGCCTGTACTTATCCATTGTAAGGGGACAAGCAGCCAGTGTGGCAAGGCCAATGCCACTAGGTGTGACAGAAACTGTCTTGGGACTGACTACCCCAGTTTCTATGATGGACCCATAAGTGAACCCAACTACACCCTTTGCTTGACTGTTGCCAGCAGTCCCACCACTAGTACCCCTACTGCTAGGGGCACTAGAGCTTGATGTATTAGTGGTGGTAGGCTCAGGGGGTTTACCTGGACAGGACTTATCCCCTGGCCTATGGCCTCTGTTTTTACACACAAGGCACCAAGGCTTTTTAATGTGTGCAGGTTGAGAAGAAGAGGAAGAATTTGTTTTATCCCCACCCCCTGAAGAGTGTTTAAGATATGAAGTGGGATCTTTGGTTTTACCCTTATCCCCATGCTTATCTTGAGATTTCTCCCCATCTTTCTTCTTGCCATCCTTGTCACCACCTGTATGAACTTTTCTGTTCACTCCTGTTCTGACCCATTTGTCTGCCTTCTTTCCCAATTCTTGGGGAGAGGTCAGATATGAGTCTACTAGATACTGGTGCAACAAATCAGACACACAATTATTAAGAATATGCTCTCTCAGGATTATGTTATATAGGCTTTCATAGTCAGAAACTTTACTGCCATGTAACCACCCCTCCAAGGCCTTCACTGAATGGTCAACAAAGTCTACCCAGTCTTGTGAAGACTACTTTTTGGTTTCTCTGAACTTCATCCTGTACTGTTCCGTGGTTAAGCCATAACCATCTAGGAGTGCATTCTTAAGAACTGTCAAATTATTGGCATCACTTTCCTTCACAGTAAGGAGCCTATCCCTACCCTTTCCACTGAAAGATAGCCATAGGATAGCAGCCCACTGCCTTTGAGGGACCTCAACGCCTGTACAACACAGGCCCTCTCAAGTGCAGCAAACCACTTGTTAATGTCATCCCCCTCCTTGTAAGGGGGAACTATCTTGTGCAGATTCCTAGAATCATGCTCTTTTGCAGGATGACTATTTGGAATACTGCTGCTGCCAACATGGGTTTCTAAACCCAATTTCTGTCTTTCTCTTTCTATTTCTAAGGACTGCCTATCTAAATCCAGCTGTTGCTTTTTGAGCTTCAACCTGGATTGTTCCACTCTCAATCTATTGAGCTCCCTTTCTAACACTCTGTCATCAGGGTGGGTGGGTAGGGCATGTCTTGAAACAGAGGAATGGTGAGAATGAACAGAAGGAGACCTGGCCCTAACAGATGGCACACTAACATTCTGGCCTACAGAAGTGACACTTCTACTGTGATGAGAAGCAACACTATTACTGTGATGTGAAGCAACACTTTTACTGTGATGTGAATTCACATCAGTACCAGCTATGCTAGGTGGCCTGCTAAGGGGCAGGTTGGAAAGATTCCCTCCCAACTCTTTTGCTAGGGGTGCCCCAGAATCAGAGTGGGAACCATCAGCTAATTTCTCACCAGAAGTACCAACAAAAGTCTTGTCTTGTTCAACTAGCATGTTAACTAATAGTTCTCTAGAGGGATTCTTGCCTACCCCTAAACCTCTTTCTACACAGAGACTCTTTGCTGCCTTCCAGCTAAGGTGATCATAAGCAGGCCTGGACAGATCAACAGTTTGGCCTGTGCCAGACATTATAGAAAGTGTTTAAGGGATAGAAAAAGAAAGAAAACGTTTTTAGAACTTTTTAAAGAACAGGAAAAAAACGTTTTAAACTTTTTAAGAACTTTTTGAAAGTTTAGAGGTACTTTTCAGCACTTAGAAAAGAAGTGAGAGAAGAAAAGCAAAACTTTTTGGTTAGGTGTACATACACTGAACTTGTTTTGTATATTTTTCTCTTATGAAAAGTACAATGACAAAAGTGGTAAGTAGTTGCAAAGTACTTATCCCACCGCTGCACAACCAATGTAGGAGGCTGGACTGGCTTGTAGTGAGTACCAAGGGGTACTTACACCTTTCACCAGGCCCAGGTATCCCTTATTAGTGTAGAGGGGTGTCTAGCAGCTTAGGCTGATAGAAAAGGTAACTTAGCAGAGCAGCTTAGGCTGAACTAGGAGACGAGTGAAGCTCCTACAGTACCACTAGTGTCATATGCACAATATCATAAGACAACACAATACACAGATATACTAAAAATAAAGGTACTTTATTTTTATGACAATATGCCAAAGTATCTCAGTGAGTACCCTCAGTATGAGGATAGCAAATATACACAAGATATATGTACACAATACCGAAATATGCAGTAATAGCAATAGAAAACAGTGCAAACAATGTATAGTCACAATAGAATGCAAAGGGGGCACATAGGGATAGGGGCAACACAAACCATATACTCTAGAAGTGGAATGCGAACCACAAATGGACCCCAAACCTATGTGACCTCGTAGAGGGTCGCTGGGACTGTAAGAAAACAGTGAGGGTTAGAAAAATAGCCCACCCCAAGACCCTGAAAGGTGGGTGCAAAGTACACCTAAGTTCCCCAAAGAGCACAGAAGTCGTGATAGGGGAATTCTGCAGGAAAGACCAACACCAGCAATGCAACAATGATGGATTTCCAGACGAGAGTACCTGTGGAACAAGGGGACCAAGTCCAAAAGTCACGATCAAGTCGGGAGTGGGCAGATGCCCAGGAAATGCCAGCTGTGGATGCAAAGAAGCTGCCACTGGATGGTAGAAGCTGAGGATTCTGCATGAACGACAAGGGCTAGGAACTTCCCCTTTGGAGGATGGATGTCCCACGTCGTGAAGAGTCGTACAGAAGTGTTTTCCCGCAGGAAGACCGCAAACAAGCCTTGCTAGCTGCAAGGGTTGAGGTTAGGGTTTTTGGATGCTGCTGTGGCCCAGGAGGGACCAGGATGTCACCAATTGCGTGAGGAGACAGAGGGGGCGTCCAGCAAGAGAAGGAGCCCACTCAGAAGCAAGGAGCACCCACAGAAGTGCCGGAACAGGCACTATGAAGTGGAGTGAATCGGTGCTCACCCGAAGTTGCACAAGAGAGTCCCACGCCGCCGGAGGACAACTCAGGAGGTTGTGCAATGCAGGTTAGAGTGCCGGGGACCCAGGCTTGGCTGTGCACAAAGGAAATCCTTGGTGAGTGCACAGGAGCCGGAGTAGCTGCAAAACACGCGGTTCCCAGCAATGCAGTCTAGCGTGGGGAGGCAAGGACTTACCTCCACCAAACTTGGACTGAAGAGTCACTGGACTGTGGGAGTCACTTGGACAGAGTTGCTGCGTTCAAGAGACCTCGCTCGTCATGCTGAGAGGAGACCCAGAGGACCGGTGATGCAGTTCTTTGGTGCCTGCGGTTGCAGGGGGAAGATTCCGTCGACCCACGGGAGATTTCTTCGGAGCTTCTAGTGCAGAGAGGAGGCAGACTAACCCCACAGCATGCACCAACAGGAAAACAGTCGAGAAGGCGGCAGGATCTGCTTTACAGTGTCGCAGTAGTCGTCTTTGCTACTTTGTTGCAGTTTTGCAGGCTTCCAGCGCAGTCAGCAGTCGATTCCTTGGCAGAAGGTGAAGAGAGAGATGCAGAGGAACTCTGATGAGCTCTTGCATTCGTTATCTAAGGAATTCCCCAAAGCAGAGACCCTAAATAGCAAGAAAAGGAGGTTTGGCTACCTAGGAGAGAGGATAGGCTAGCAACACCTGAAGGAGCCTATCAGAAGGAGTCTCTGACGTCACCTGCTGGCCCTGGCCACTCAGAGCAGTCCAGTGTGCCAGCAGCACCTCTGTTTCCAAGATGGCAGAGGTCTGGAGCACACTGGAGGAGCTCTGGGCACCTCCCAGGGGAGGTGCAGGTCAGGGGAGTGGTCACTCCCCTTTCCTTTGTCCAGTTTCGCGCCAGAGCAGGGCTGAGGGATCCCTGAACCGGTGTAGACTGGCTTAGCAGAGATGGGCACCATCTGTGCCCATCAAAGCATTTCCAGAGGCTGGGGGAGGCTACTCCTCCCCAGCCCTGACACCTTATTCCAAAGGGAGAGGGTGTAACACCCTCTCTCTGAGGAAGTCTTTTGTTCTGCCTTCCTGGGCCAAGCCTGGCTGGACCCCAGGAGGGCAGAAACCTGTCTGAGGGGTTGGCAGCAGCAGCAGCTGCACTGAAACCCCGGGAAAGGCAGTTTGGCAGTACCCGGGTCTGTGCTAGAGACCCGGGGAATCATGGGATTGTCTCCCCAATACCAGGATGGCATTGGTGGGGCAATTCCATGATCTTAGACATGTTACATGGCCATATTCGGAGTTACCAATGTGAAGCTATACATAGGTAGTGACCTATGTATAGTGCACGCGTGTAATGGTGTCCCCGCACTCACAAAGTCCGGGGAATTGGCCCTGAACAATGTGGGGGCACCTTGGCTAGTGCCAGGGTGCCCACACACTAAGTAACTTAGCACCCAACCTTTACCAGGTAAAGGTTAGACATATAGGTGACTTATAAGTTACTTAAGTGCAGTGCAAAATGGCTGTGAAATAACGTGGACGTTATTTCACTCAGGCTTCACTGGCAGGCCTGTGTAAGAATTGTCAGATGTCCCTATGGGTGGCACAAGAAATGCTGCAGCCCATAGGGATCTCCTGGAACACCAATACCCTGGGTACCTGAGTACCATATACTAGGGAATTATAAGGGTGTTTCAGTATGCCAATATGAATTGGTGAAATTGGTCACTAGCCTGTTAGTGACAATTTGTACAGAGAGAGCATAACCACTGAGGTTCTGGTTAGCAGAGCCTCAGTGAGACAGTTAGGCACCACACAGGGAACACATACATATAAGTCACAAACTTATGAGCACTGGGGTCCTGGCTAGCAGGGTCCCAGTGACACATAACAGACATACTGAAAACATAGGGTTTTCACTATGAGCACTGGGCCCTGGCTGGCAGGATCCCAGTGAGACAGTGAAAACACCCTGACATACACTCACAAACAGGCCAAAAGTGGGGGTAACAAGGCTAGAAAGAGGCTACTTTCTCACAGTAGGTAAGCCCTGAAAGACGGACCAAGTCATTTTCCCAAAGGTGCATTACCAGCACATCCGGAAATCCCCAAGTTAGCAAATTTGAAGTGATAAAAGGAAGCAAATTGCCCCACCTCATGCCGCTCTTTCCCCACCACATCACTTCATGCCGGCTTCTCGGTAATCCCATAGATTGTCCGTAGATCTGTTTTTCTGCATACTTGGCCACCTAATGCATGAAAGAATGTCTAACCAGCCACGTGATTGACTTAGTATGTTCTGGGCCACTTATGCAACCTGAAACGAGAAACAAAAATCAGCCCTCATGCCACAAATCACAGTCCGCCCTTTCGTCGCCCTGGCCTAAAAGCCTCACGCTTTCCCCTCAACTGAAACTAGCTTTGCACATATTGTTCACAGCACTTCAAGCGCCATCGTCCAATGTGCCTGATCTTATCCCAGTCCCACCCCAACCTGGCTGCCTCCGTTGCTGCCCCTATTCGAAAAGAGTGTGTACCAAAATTACATGCCTGCCTTCGCAGTCGCCTCAGAGTCATCCTCAAAACACACAACAACTGAAAAGCTGTAACCTTGGTGCCATTCTTACGCTGAAAGACCCAGTCACCCCGACTTTCACTGCATGCTGTAAACTTGTCCAATTCTTGCACCGGGCAGGCTTCCAACACTCCCCCTTTCTCCAACCAAATCCACTTACCCTTACCCAACTGATCAGTTTTGGAGCACCTCAACCATATCCCCAATCTGCCACCATGGCGCTGCACCTCACACTTCTTCACTCTGCACGCTGTGCCCACCCCGAACAATTCAGACACTCGAAATGCCCCAAAAAACATCCATATCATGCATAGCCGGAATAGTGCCACCTCATTTGCATTGAAGCAACACACTGGCAAAACGTGCAAGATTTCCAACAACTCAAAAGTAATGGCTTTCCGAACAAAAACTGAACGAGAACGAACCATCCCCCAACCATTCAGCATTTTTCCCAGAATATCATTCTTTTCCGGGTCCCATCCAAAAAACAACTTCCCATAGAAAGACACCCCCGCCAATTTGCCCCCAATCGTAGTGGGCGATAAACCTTTCCGAATCGAAAAAAAGAACAAAACGCATCACTCGCGCCTCCAATACTACCTGCTCCTGGCTCTAAAATTGCCCCTTGTATGCTTCAAAGTACTGAAACTCCAACCATGCCAGGCCCATAAATCCTAAGGGTGGATTCTGCTAGCGACCTCTCCACCAGACTCATGACCATCACGCCCCCCTCTCCCAAATGTCCGCCGGGACCGCTGTCTTGAATTCGTCCTCGCCGGGTGCCAACTGTTGGAAACGCTGCCACTGCAAATGAGATAGGGAATCTGCAATGGAGTTCTTTACCCCAGGAATGTGTGCAGACTTAAATATTATGTTCATAGTCAAACAACGCAACATAAAAATCCTGAGCAACTTCAGTACTCTCATATCCCTTGCTTTCTGGTTGTTAACCAACTCCACCACTGTCAAATATTTCACATGAAAAATCACTGTCCTGTTAGCCAATTCATTTCCCCATACAGCCAGCGCCACCAAAATAGGAAAAATTCCAGGAAAGCAATGCTCCTACCTTGGCTGAGCCATTGTGCAGGCTATGTCTCTGCACACCAACGACCATCCCAGAACAAACCAAAGCCAGCTGTGCCAGCCGCAACTGAAAAAATGTGCACCTGCCACAGTGTCCTCCTCTCGAAAAGCCATTGAGACCCCATTAAACTGCGTCAAGAGCAGTTCCCATATCCTTATGTCTTCCCGCAAACCTACATCAACCTTATCCTGTGATGCGGGAGCGATGCCCCCGACATAGCTAGGCCCATGCGCCTAAAAAAAGTCCTGACCCCCCCGAACCACCCGACATCCAAAATTTAGGAAACCCAGCAGCTGTTGCGCCACCCGAAGTTACATTTTGCACCTCAGCCTGACCTCCCTCAAGAAAGACAGAATCTCCCCACTTTCTCCGCCGGCAAGCGAGCAATGAAAACACTTGTGTCCAATTCAATCCCCAAAAAGGTCAAAACACAACTGGGGCCTTCCGTTTTCTCCAGCGCCTCAGGCACTCCAAAATCCTGTGCCATCTTTTCAAAAAGCCTAAGCGCCCTGTCACACGATCCTGACTGCTCTGTTCCCGCAAAGATAAAATCATCCAGGTAGTGCGACACCATCCCATGTCCACTCAGCTGAACAAAAACCCACTGCAAGAATGTACTAAAAGCTTCAAAAAGAGCACATGAGATCACACACCACATGGGAAGGACTCTATCCACATATATCACCCCTCCCAGCTGCATTCCTAACAAAGAGAAATCTTCCGGATGGATCGGGAGCAGCCGAAAAACTGCCTTGTTTCCCACACCCCCGAATGATCCGTATGGCATTATCCACTGTGGCCTAAACCACCCTGGTGTCTTCTGGTGCGATGAAATCATTCACCAACTCCCCTTCAGGCCAAGACTAATGGTGTCTCAGCCTAAAATCCCCTCTGCTCTTTTTCGGTACTACTCCCAACTGTGAGATCATCAAGTCTTCCAATGGCCACCCGTAAAAGGGGCCCACAATCCTGCCTTCCGCCACTTACTTCTGCAATTTCTCTGCCACTACCTCCGGCATGGTTTTTGCTGACTGCAAGTTCTCCGCCCATCTCCTCTGTCGTGGACCCTGATAACCCACTCGAAAACCCTCTCTGAATCCCCACTCCAATTTGAACGCTGTGTCCGTGTCTAGGTACACGCGCAACCAACGCACTAATGCCTCCAATCTAATTGGAGTAGGTGCCCTTTGGCACAATAGTGCCCTGACCCCCTCTACCCCTTGCTGCTCTCCACTGTTCGGCAGGACTGGTGAGCGAGAAACATTGCATGACCGGATGCTTGCCCCCACATTTGGAACACTCATGCCTAAACTTACAAGGGTGCCTAGAGCAGAACCCCTTGTTGAAATTCCAACAGGCTCCTGATGTAGATCCCTGTGCCCCTCTGCAGCACGCTCGCCCCTCCCTGAGCGGGACGCTGCTGAAAAGGCTTATGCACTCCTGGGAGACCACTAGCTGTATGTGTTGCTGCAGCAGAATGCGCTGATGCCATCCACTGCATCCATAACTCAGAGTCCATATCACCCCACGGTTTCTCCTAGTTGATGCTAATTCTGGCTCGAAACTCCTCATCATAATTCAGCCAAGCAAAACCCCCGAAATGCAATTGGGCTTTCCGAATTATGTCCATGTATTTGAACATGGCAATGACCCGGTCAAGGTATCTCTCACAATATATACTGGCATAAATGAGAAAAGCCGAAGTCCAATTGTCCATGGTTATCGGAACTCGCTGCCTCCGTGCCAACTCCCATTCCTCTTCCTTGGAACCCTCCTTAGCTTGTATATCCCTATGCAGGAGTTTGAAAACATCGACATATTCGTGCTTCCAAATCCTCACCTTCGTCTTCCCTGCCACATGGGACCCTAAAGGCATCGCTAGACCCATGTAAGGTAGTCTCTTCCTGTGCCTAGCCACCCTTTTATCCTCGTCTTCTTTATTCCCATCGTCCCCTTTATCTTCACCCCTCCTTTACCGCCACCCCCTTATCCGCCCTCTTGTCTGCCCCACCTGCAATCCCGAGCCGTCGCTCCAACATCCGTCGCTACCTTGCGCCTGCTGTTATCTTTGCGTGAGACCACGTGTCCTTGCACCGACGTAGGCACCTGTAAAACAGAAACAGAAGAGGGGCTTGCGCCGCTCTTGCGCCCCTGCCCCTTCCCTTGTACCCCTACCACCTCTTCTCCTGAATCTCGCCTTCTTCCCAATCATCCAGCTCCTCATCATAATCCAGCTCAAGCACCACTTCTTCTTCCACTCCCATACCTTCATCTACGCCAATAGCATCCCCCATGATGTATTCCACCCCCACTCTGAGGCCCCCCTGGTGCAAACCAGTCATGTCCTTCTTGCGCTCCCACGGTGTAGAGAAGGCCGCCAAGGACCCCTCTAATGCTTCCGACTAACATCCAGGGGCTGTATTGTGCCCCGTTGGCTTTGCCACCTTTCTGCCTGCCTCAGATGCCGGCATTGACTCTCCTCGCCGCGACTGGCCATGTGCGCCAGGCGCTGCAGTCATGCTGTCAGACCCGCTGGCCACACATGCCTCCTGCACTGCCCCCTGCTCTTCCTGTGGTATCCGTACCCAACTGTCGTTCTCTGGCCTGAACCCCTCATCTAGGCAACCACCATCCCCCCCACCTTCCTCTTTGCCTTCCTAGACATGCCCTCCGCCTCGCCCCTATCTTTACACAACTTTTCCCACCTGCGTTCTGTCTCCTCAACCAGCTGCTTTTGTTCCTGAATTTGCACCTCAATATCAACAGCCGCCCAGTCCGTAGACGGTTGGCGGCTGGCCACCCTTCTGTCTTGTAACAGCCCATCATTAACAGACCAGCCCACAGCCCCCAGGCTACCTGAATTGACTCCAGTGCAAAAAACGGCGCCCCCAGGGTTGCCACCGCAGTGCCGCCCACCTGGTCCTGTCCTGCAATGTCCCCACTCTTATCTGCCGTGCCCAACCTGGCCCCTCTCGCTGTGGTCCCAGCCAGGGTAAGGTCAAGTGGCTGCTCTGCCCCCACTGGCCCCTCTGTCACCTGCACTGCCTGCTGAACAAGCCCCTGTCCCACTTTAGCCAGCCCTGAAGGGCCTGTCACAGCCTCCTGTTGCCCCTCCCCAGCCATGGACACCCCCAATTGGCCTAAGTCAGGTCGGGGCTCCCCCTGGGGCCCTTGATTCAACAACAAAGGAGGGGCGGCGGCCACCCTGTGCCCCGTCCTTTCTTTCCTTTCTTTTTAATGCTTGTCGCCGGGGAAAGGCAAGCGGCAGTCGCCGCTGCCACGCCCCACGCTGCTGCGTGTGGCACGAGCGTCATACCAACCCAGGCCTCTTCCAAGATGCCTTGCCGCAGGAGGTCTCCGCACCCTGCGTCACCTAAAACACACAGTGCGGTCTTTATCACTTCAATATCATGGCCCCTGGCCATGACGCGCGTCACAACTACTTAGGCACACCTGTGCAATTAAGATACGCGCCTGTCGCAGGATTAAATTAAATTGCTCCAAAAGCCCACCGCTGTTGCATAGGCAGCAGAGGGGGCCTGAGCGTGCTCGCCTGAAAACTTGGCACGCCAACTACACCCCCAGATAAAATCCCACCAGATCGGCCAACTTCTGCCCAGCGTGACTTGCTTGCGCCGAAGAGACCGATCCTCCCAGCCCCACCCTTTTTGTAATCTTTTTATCGTCCCTCCTCTGCCCAGCAAGCAACCTATCCCCTACAAGGCCGTCTACTTCTGGCCCGAAAGCTCCCGTGAATAGACTGGACTGTGTCCAGCTATTCACGGGGACCTATTCTCCTCGCAGTGCAAACTAGAACCTAGATTTGGACCCAGAGTAGTACTGTGTTTGCAAAAAACGTTGGCAATGATATTTTGGAAAGTGGGAGTAAGACAAATACACAAAGAATTACGGACCATTAGAAAGCAAAAAAACTCCTTATGCTCTACATGATTCTACAGACAAAGCTTGAAAACAGCTAATTCCACCTTCCAAAATAAATCGATCCCAGTATTTTATCTCTATTCTTGGAAGCAAGTTTGAGTGTAGAGATGAAAGCTTTAAAGTTTTCATTTTGCGATGTACATATGCATTTGAAGAAAGCTGTATTTAGATGTAAAGTACCTTTAAACTCCTTTTTCATCCTGAAATTTAAAGTAAAACTCTAACTACATTTTCAAAGCTTTGCAGAACAGCTGCAAATCTAAATTTGTGAAACACTAAAAAAATAGGTTTCCATAAACAGCATCAGAGCCACATAGCAGACTGTCTGGAGCAGCGCCAGCTATATTACAAGTACAGAAAGGCTGCAGAGAGGAGAAAGAGAAACGTGGCTTGTCAGGCAATCCTCGGAAGCAGAGCACATGCTCGGGCAGGAATGTCAGGGGGATGTTGCCACGCTTCTTTCTATCTGACATCTTTGTTTTCATGCCTTCGTTCTCTTTCTTTCTTTTCTGTGCTTTCCTGAATGCAAGAAACCAACAAATTGACAAATTTTTAGAACTAGCTCACTTTTAACCCAGGCACACTGAGGTACTGGCATAGTCAATTTACAACAGGGCTAGTGCTTCTCATGACTGCCATGCTTTGTCAAGTGAAGCCCCTTTTTACCCAAGAACCATTCATGTTTAGAGAAATCCTCGGGCCATATTTACAGATTATCCTTGCGCCTCATTGACACAAGTTGGGTTCACGTATCCAAAAAATGACTCTAACTCCAATATTTTTACATTAAGCTAGTCTAGCCTCAAAATATAAATAAGGAGTTAAGCTTGAGATGAATTAGCGTAAAAAAATGATGCTAATTCAGTGCAAACAGAATATAAATCTGGGCCTACATGTATCTGGTTTTTAGGGGTGAGCGCAAAGCGCTCCATCCCCTGTAGTAATCTCTCTTTGGGTTTCCAACCACGCCCATGTCACGTCAGTCACTTTCATTGGTTCGTGGGCTTGCCTTTTAAAATCCGCTTGCTTTCATTTGTGAAAGGCATGCATGCGTCATGCCTTTTCCGGTGTTTAGCCCACCTACACAGCACCGGTAAACTACTAAAAACATACGAGGCTCGATGTCTTCAGCATGGTTTCTGGACTACTTTATCTGTTTATTTTCCACGCAGCATGATCGCGCTGGGGTTTACATAGCGCGATAGCGCTCAGTTTTTCTGTTTTCAATTTCAGCACAATTGCGCTGCATTTAACATAGTGCGATCGCTCTGCGTTTTTTTTTCTTTTAATTTGTGTGGCAAGAAAAGTCTAGTTAGGAGTTTACAATGCTAATAGATGATTGGGGTGAACAATCTCTTCTGAAAAGTGACAGGGACGATTTGTGTGAAGGCTTAGCCTTTTGCCTTCACTGGACATTCCTTCAGTTTGGCTGATAACAGTGTAGTGCAAAAACCACACATCTCAATGTATCGCTCTTGTGTTATTCTAAACTGGAGTCAACCCTTCTCTGAGAACCATCCCTCTACACAAGGGTTGTGTCCGGCCAGCAATCTGGAGAGGACACCTGAAAGAAGGACTAACCCAAACCACGTCTAAACTTGCAGATGGTGGATATGCATCTCCAGTTTATTTTTAAAGTATAAATGCTTGTCCCACTGACCTAACTGTTGTTTCATTTTCAGGTTCTTTTTGACCAAGGAAAAGAGTGCTCTGCAGAGTACTCAGAGAACTGCTTTTCAGCTAGGGCTGGTGTCTGCCTTACAGCCAGCTTCCCAAAGATGAGAGGACATCATTTAAGTCCACCCCTTGCTGAAAAGCTGTTCACCTATCCTGAAGTGCCAAGAAGAGCGCCTCCCTGCTGAGAGAGGAAAGGAGCCTGCCAACCATTCAAGAGGATTGATTGTCCAGAAGTAATGTGGTGTAGCATGTCTCCGGTGTGGTCAGTTTCCAGAAGAGGAAGACTGCAAACAGCAATCTTTGCACCCAAAGTCGGTTGACTCCAGACTCTCTACTACAATTCCTGGTGGGATTGTGAAGCTATGGCGTTATTTGAGCTCTTCTGCCTGAATCATGAAGCTGCATCATGAGCTGAGCTTAAAGTGCGATGGTGTGGCATGACTTAAGTCACTTTATTACCTGAAACCTTATGCAGTAAGTGGGGCAAATGAAAGGCTTTACCTTCTGCTCAAGCCCTATCTGTGCAGAGCCTCATTGAACTAGACCAGACTAGCCCAAACAGAGATGCATCAAACATCCACCAGGCCAGCCGTGAGAGATGCAGCAAGCCTCTGAGCAGCTGACAGCCAGAGCCACTGCATCACTGCCCCAACTGCTGAGGAAGCTGAGAGTAACTGCTTACACACCCTCAGCCAGAAAAGGAACAGCAGATGAGCAGAGGTGCTGAACTGGAACGGACTGAGAGACTTGTTGGATGAGAAGCAGTGAGAGTAATCTAAACCTGAGCCTATTTAACCTAGGTATTGACAAAGGAAGCGAATTGCCTAGATCAGGAATGGGTGACGAGGGACAATAACAGAAAGTGGTGCAGTCATACTCCTGTACCAGGACACTAAACTGCACTGAGTATATTTTCATATGTGTTGTACTTAGTTCTAATTTGCATTAAATTGTTTTTCTTACTGAATGTCAAGCACAGGGTTGACAATAATTTATTTTACTATGTTTGCTGAGTGCTGAGATGGAGCACCCCAGCACTACCTCCATTAGGAGCCTGTGGCTGATCGTCATTGATCCCACTGACAGTCAAGTGCTGAAACAGTTATACTGGTCCCGTTTGCAGAACCATAGTAGGATGGGCCCCGGAACAATGGAGGCAAATCACCTCAACCTCCAACGTGGAGGCCGAGCAGCTCCTGCTTGTACCATATACCCTGAACAGGGTCTGACAGCCTCTCTCTCCCCTACTCTGTCTCTCTTCCATAGCCCTCTCCTACTGCCTCTCTTCCACTACCTCTCCCAACCCCATCTTCCACTGCCTCTCTTCGATCACCTCTCACCAACTATCTGATGCTCAATATCTGTCTTCCCCAATCTGAATGCTTTTACAATTGTATCACCATTGACAAAGACAACAAAGGAGGTAGGCCATCTTGGAACTGTATTATCCTGAACTTCCAAGATGACCTTTTGTGTGTAGATGCAACATGGCAGCCAACTTGAAACTATAGAAAATAACTTTCACCATTTTGGAATGTGGCATCTTACAACATGGTGTCCTACTTAGAGATTATAAAACTACAATTCCAAGATGGGTAGCTACTACTATGCTGCTAAAGTTTTGAAAGCATCCAGTGTTGGCAAATACAACAGAAGTGAGCCAAGAACAGTGAAAACACAAATACTTCACTTCAGTCTGCAGCCCCATCCTCTCCCAACCATTTCACATGCATGATAGCCAGCAGTGACGTGACCTACAAAAGGCATTCATGGAAACAAGCGAAGTAAACATGGATGGACTCTGAAGTTATCAAATTCCCCACCCCCTGAAAAAAATGAACAGCAGGGGTTTCCTGTGACTAGCGGGTTCTGGAAAAATAGCATGGCCTTTGTCTATCTCCTTTGCACAACACCCATGATCTGTGCCTAGTATAATTGTATGCAGTATGTACATGCAGTACCCATTGGTTGCTGTTTACCACATACAGCCAGTAGTCATGTCCTTTTAATGCCCATTTCCCAGCGCCCCTTTATGGTCCTGCGACAGCCTGAAAGTTGACAGATGTTACCCTTGCTCCAGAGGAAACATGGTAGCTATAAAGCAAATGTTACTAACAGGTATGCAACAGTCTCTTCTTATGTACACTTGAAAATCTGACATATTTTCACAGCGTCTCAAACAGTAGATCTCCCAAAATTCTTTGTTCATTTTTATAACCTCACCCATGCATCTTCATGGTCCTCAGACCTTCTACATGGCCTCACCAGGTTCAGATGTCCAAGCGAGTCCTGGTTTACAATCACAGCTTTGCAGATGCATTTTCAATAACAATTACAAAACAAATTCTTTTGAATTTGGTGTAGTTTACAATCACAGCTTTGCAGATGCATTAGCAATTATAATTTCAAAACACAATATTTTGCATTTGGTGCCTGTAGCCTGGTCCAGGGTCACATGATACGGTGGACCTGGCAGTTCGCCTATGTGTCTTCCTCACAGATAGTGACACCATACAGGGATTGGATGTTGGCAGAATGGGCCATCCTGATTTGATGAGAGGGGCGGAACTGTCACCTGTCACACTGGCACTTCAAAGACACTGCCTCAAGCTCAATCACAAAGAACTTCACACTAGTCTATTGTATCCCCAGAAATCCTGGGAACAGGGCAGGGCAGAGGGAAATTCCAGACAACTCAGTGGGGAGGGCAGACTTAGAAGCTTCTCCCACTTCAAAGCTCTCCCCAGCTATAAAACTAGGACCATCAGCCCAACTCTTTAGTACACTCCTGTGCCTGTGGATACTACTGAAGGACTGCCCAGCTGAACTGCTGTACTGGACCTACCTGGACCTGTTGGAGGCCTGCCCTGCTGTCTGAGAAGAAAGACTGGACCTGCTCCTTTCATTCCAGGTTGAAGTGACTGACCTCTTGTTCGGACCTACATGGACATAACATCCTCCAGAGGACTTCCTGCAACTGTCAAGCTGACCTGCTACAAATGGACCAACCTGGACCTGTAACTTGACCTGACTGATTCCTCCTTTCCTCTGCTGGAGTGATTTCCTGATCCTTAAGCGGTGCACCCGAGGTCATGGTACCGTGGCTGGCATCAGTGGAGCTCCTCTTATGAAGAAACAGAAATCCTGACGTTTTGGGCTCTTCATGACCGTAAATGGGCCTGTTCACTTCAAATCTTGCCACCCACTCCGAACGCCAATTTGAAGCTCTGGTGAACCAGACTCTTCATGCTACAGTAATTGCCATTGATGACTGGCAATGCGAGATCTGCAATTCGAGCTTCAGAATTGCCACCCCACGGTGACTGACAAAGTCTGCAACGCCCGACAGGACCTTAACCGTCCACGAGGAGCAGCTTGTTCTTTGTGCCACAGGGACCACCTTCCACAATGCTCTCCCTGCTCTTTGCGGCCTCCTCCAAAGAGAACGGAACCCTTCGCATCAGGCTTTAAGGATGTAACTTTTGCAGCTGGACTAACGTGTCTCTGTATCCCATCCACACCCCATCATAGTCGGGCTGAACTTTCACCTGATCTCGCCAGACCAGATAACCGCAAGTGGTGCTTTGTGCTTTTAATCACTATACTTATCTTAAATCTTTGACATTGCACCTCTCTGGTTGTGCTAATTGGATTTTTGCTGTTTTGGTGCCAAATAATTCATTAATTTTTACTATATTTCTTTCTAAATTGGCATGGATTTTTTCTTGTGTTGTGTTTTCACTTTATTACTGTTTGAGTGCTGCCTAAATACTTTGCACATTGCCTCTAAGTTAAGACTGACTACTTTTGTGTTAAGTTACCAGAAGGTTAATCACTGGTCAAATTAGTTACTTCTTGTAACTCACCCTGACAAGGATTGTGCCTCACACCCCATCACCCAACAACCTAATTTCTCACTCCCTGCTTCTGAAAACCACTGTTAGACCTGGCCCTTTTTGCAGGGTCATCCCCTAACATTTGCCTCCTCCCTTCTATTTTTTCTGATCTGTTTTTGCTGGTTTTAGGACTCTGGGCACTTTACCACTGCTGACTAGTGCTAAGGTGCAAGTGCTTTCTGTCTACATTAGATTGGTGATTAGTTTATCCAAGATTGGCACATTTGATTTACTAGTAAGTCCCTTGTAAAGTGCACTGTGTGTGCCCAGGGCCTGTAAATCAAATGCTACAAGTGGGCCTTCAGCACTGATTGTGCCACCCACATGAGTAGCCTTGTAAACATGTCCCAGACCTGCCACAGCAGTGTCTGTGTGTGCAGTTGTGTATCGTCAGTTCGACCTGACAAATATCCCCACTTTCCAGGCCTATACCTTCCATTTTTACACATGTAAGGCACCCCTAAGGTAGACCCTAGGTAACCCCATGGGCAGGGTGCAGTGTATTTAAAAGGTAGGACATGTGCTGGTGTGGTTTACATGTAGTGGAAGTGAAATACTGCTAAATTCGTTTTTCACTATTGCAGGGCCTATCTCTCCCATAGGTTAACATGGGAATTGCCTTTACATACCTTTTAAATGTAATTTCCCAGGGGAGCAGATAGAGGTATGGAATTTGGGGTCTCTTAACTCACAATTGGAAAAATACATCTTTTGGTAAAGTTGTTTTTTAGATTGTTAGTTTGAAAATGTCACTTTTAGAAAGTGGGCATTTTCTTGCTTAACCATCCTGTGCCTCTGTTTGGCTGCTGAATCCACATCTGGGTCAATCTGACAGTTGGGCTGTTTGTGAATTCATTATAGACAGTGACACAAAAGGAGCTGAGGTGGGTCCTGCATACCCTGATGAGTCTTCTTGGACTAGAGTGGGAGGAAGGAGCTGACACCTGCACTTGAAAGGGGTGTGCCTGACCTCACACAATGCACTCTCCAACCTTCTAGAGTGTGGCTGGGGCAGGGCAAGGAAGAGGTAGGGTCTTGTGCACTACAAAGACTTTCCTTTGAAGTTTGCCTACTTCAAAGGCAGAAAAGAGTATAAGTATTGGAGTGCTAGCCCCACAATTTTACACTTCTGGATCAAGGGGAACCTCTGCCAAGGGAAGGGCAAAAGAGCTGCATGAAGGAGTACTGCACCTTTGCTGTGTTTGTTTTGCTGCGTTGGCCTGCAGTTACTGCTTCTGCTTTAGAGAGGACAAAAACTGGATGTTGCTGTGTATCCTGCTTGTGAAGTTTCTCCAGGGGCCTGGACTTAGCTTGCCTCCTGATAAGAGATCTCAGGGCCATCAAAGACTTCACCTGCCAGCACCTGGGCTCTCTTGCTGAGATCCCCTGACTTACCAAGTGGTGCCACATCCAGTCTCTGGGCCCCTGATAGGAGAAGCTGGCAGAACATGAGTGAATATCCACGCACCAGAGCCAAGCGGTAGAAAAATCGATGCAATGCCTGCCTCGCAGCTGCAGAAATTGAAGCATTGCCAGCTCAGCGTGACTTCACCATCGCCATGTTTCCGGTTTTCTGCACATCGTCCCTGGGCATCAAAATCTTCAACATCACCACATGGACTCCAGGCTGCTTCTCTGGAAACCGACGCATCCCTTCCTTTCGAGGAAAGAATCGACGCATCACTTACCCGGTGGAGAAATAATCGATGCTTGGCTTCACTTTTTGAGTAAGGAATCGATGCATCACTTGCTTTTCCGACACATGCTCACCTCTGCGGCTTTATTTTTGATGCATACCAGGTACTTTGTGCTAAAACAACACATTCATTGATTCTTATGGATAAAGACACTTTTTAGTTTAAAAATGTTTATCTTTTGTTGTGTATGTTGGATTTTTGTTGTTTTAGTCTTGTTTGATTTAGATAAATATTGCCCAGTTGTCTAAACTGGTGTGGAGTCCTTTTGTGCTGTTTGCACTGTGGTACTGTGTGTGCTTGTACAAATTCTTTACACATTGCCTCTGAGATAAGCCTGACTGCTTGTACCAAACTACCAAGGAGGTGAGCGGGGTTATCTGAGCTGTGTATCTCTCTTACCCTGACTAGAGTGAGGGTCCCTACTTGGGCAGGGTGTAAACTGACTGCCAGGTAGTGACTCCATTTCTAACAACCACCATATCAGCAGCAAACAACATAGGAGAAAATAAGGGGACTTTCACTTGCAGTAGCTGTGAACAAACATACTTTGGGACATGTGAATGGTGAATGGTAAATGGAACATATTGCTAAAGGTACAATATGTAGGGGACGTCAGGCTTTGCCCCTTAACTGTGTGCTGTTCTGCCTGATTGATTTTGGGACAACAGGCCTTTAGTTTTGTTGCTGGACTTGGTATATCAGAATTCCACATTTTCAGACATAAGTCTCTTGATTTCAACAATATGACATCATAAGACACAAGAGATACATGCTGTTGATTAAAAATATTCACTGAAAATTCACAGTCTGTGACATAACATTAGGTCAAAGGTAGTTCTTATAAGATTTACATCAATAGGAACTTTCTCTGGCCTAACAATGTTAGGCCAAAGTTGCAAGTTATAATCTTTGTACATCCTTACACACACACACACACATGTGTTGCTTGTACACCTATGAACTGGTGACACCGATAATGGTCATGACAAGGGTGTGTGGTCTATGAGGCAGGAGAGAAATACCACTTGCGCGAGAACCAACAATATAGCTATATGAGACATGATTTGGATAAGATAGTGTGAAGTGACAACCCCTGGATTGTACATATAGAAGACCGTGTAACAGACAGCTCCCTGGCTGGGTGATGTGGATGGGCTGTGGGGATAGTCCTGGTTATGCCCTTGCCACACCAAGGCTGGTTGCTGCTTTTTATCCTTGCAGCAGTGCACACAAAGGACCCAGCAAGAGAAAAAGAGATGACTGTTGACATTTCATCTCGGTGTGCAGGTTATATATCAGGTGTGTTGCTACTTTTGTTTCAATGTGTGTGTCGGGGGGTCTGTGTGTGTGAGTGTGTTGTGTCATATGGTTGGCACTGGACATTGTGTGCCTGATGGATATGAGTACTGTTTGTAGGCATGGATAGTATATTTGCAGCAACTCACATAAGTTGCCATTCATACTCATTAGTTTCCTTACCTGACCTTATGGTTGTGGTTCCCACAATTGGCAGGCCATGTTGCTAATGGAGGTACATGGATAACCTACTCCATGGGGAGAGTGGCAGGTCTCTGGTTGTGGAATTGTAACTTTGTAGCCTATGCTAGGGATCCATCTAAAGGCTCTCTCATAGTGGCTGTCTTTAAAGCTCCTCTCTCACTCCTGCAGGGTCAGGAGAGCTGTTCCAAAACCACTGGACCAGTGGTTCTTAACCTTTTGACTTCTGAGGATCCCCACTTAATTGCTAGAATCTGGGGCTCTCCACTGAGTTATTACTGAAAGCTGGGGAACATAGCCTAAGCATGTTTGATGATTTGAGCCACTAAATAGTACACAAACAATACAGAAACAAGCATTTATCAAACAGATGCACAAATGATGAAATAATTTATTTAATTCAAAATCAAATATAACAAAAATCAAAACTGTAATTTTAAGAGGAGGGTTGTAGCATTTCTAAATTCAGTTGAGGCCACTCATCGTCCATACTCTATTCTGTATGATGCACTTGCACTGCTCTCACAGATCAATCTGAGGATGCTAACTTAATTTTCAGCCTCCTATTTCAAATAACTTCATATTTACAACACATTTTAAACTTTGAAATTGTACATTTAACTTACTTATTTAGATACACATTATCAGTCAGTTAACATTATTTAATTTTCTAAGTAATCGCAGACTCCCCGGGGTAGGCTTTGCAGACTTCCAGGGCTCCCCGGACCGCAGGCTGGGAATCACTGCACTAGACAATTCCAGCAGTGTTCAGTCTGCCTTCTGCTTAGCTCATGGATTTTATTTTGGTGTGGGACTCTCGTCTTGCAGGCAATAAGCCATTTCTGTGGATTATTTAGGTGGTGATTGTCTGCTCCATCAGTATATTCTGTAACTTTTAAGCCTTCCATGTTGCTCAAAATAAGCATTGATAAGCCAATAGGTTTTACTATTGTTTAATAAATATGCACCAAAACAACAATCAAGCACACATAGGTGACACTAACATACAACAAATGCAGACAGTGTGTCATACCTACAGAAATACAGGTGCTGTCTAATAGGGTGAATCTGTTGCAAACACTTGTGCCATCAGGTCTGTTTTCACACACAGATGTCAGGTGGCACACTGCATGGAGGTTGCCATTGAAGCTGCTGAAGAGCACACTCAGGGTCCAATAATGTTTCAACCATGCAGAAGGCCCATAATTATTGGACTTGAGACATAACATATAACATTGATGGATATGTTTCTGCAGTCTTGTTAACACACATTCCAGAGAAATACTACATAGTCGGCCACCCTTGCTGCTAAATAATGATGTCCCTCACAATGTGAACTGATACATCTACTGAACCAATTCAAGGAGCACAATGAATACTCCATATGCTATAATTGACATTAAAGTAGACAATAGCTGTAAAGTGGTTGGATCAACATAGGAATGACACTGAGAACAACCAATAGCTGTCGGGTGGATCTATTCTCTCTCTCTCCGTCTCTCTCTCTTTCTCTCTCTCTCTCTCTCTGTTTGAGTATTAATAGCATAACCATTGCAAGATAGATACAGCTTTGTCTAGTCTTACCTAACTACAGATGTTGATACGTGTGTACTAAAACTATTTGGCAAACTAACAAATATGGAATCGGGGTATTTATAGGAAAGACGGAGGTTTTGAAACATACAGCATTTGTAATGAAAAGAAAATGCAGACTTTGGGATGTTGCATACAGTATAATTCAAGCAAATTATAAACATCCGACAATGCCAAGAGGATAATCAGCGGGAGTTAATTGACATTGATATGTAGTGATACGCAGAATCACTTCTTTTTATAAGGCATGTAAAATGTGAAAAGAAAGAGACATTGCTCCAAGTAACAAAGGCACCTGCTACACATTCATTTGCATAATCACCACTCATATCCCCAGAAGTGCTTCATCACTTGCCATTATTAGATGTTCACTTTCTAGACCCTGGGCATCACCCTCAGTGTCAACAATGGTAAGTGTCAGCTTTCATCCAAGTAAAACCCAAAAGATATTCACAGAAGAGCGTACTCTGCTCTAGAATGGCACCACAACTAATCATCTCCGCTTAAAAGAAACGCATCAGTGTGACATCGGTCTAACTACAAATCGCTAAGCACTGGAACTCTCTTAGAAGAAAGCTAAGAACCATGGAACAACCCCTGTAAATTTAGGAGGGCTGTGAAGATGTGACTCTTTTCAAGATCTTGGCACAATGAGCAGGTCTAACCAATTTGCATGGCAACGAGAAGAAATGATGGTGCCCTAGGATGTTTCGGGAAGTTCCAGATTATGTCTGGCAGAAGTATAATTGCACCATAAACCCTGTAACCCACAAAGACCTTCAGCTGGTGCACAGCCCTTGAGACTACCTAAGTAGAGGTTTGCTACTGGCATGATACCCCAAGAGATCCCGAACTGTCCTGCTCATAGCCCAGACCCTAGCTTGTTAGCACGTCTGACCTTAATAATATCCTTACAAGGGGACGTGAACAGGTCAATGAACCTTTTGACTCGCAATTAAGATGTTTTTATCATAGCTCCAGTACATAATCAATAACCAATATGCAATATCAATAATCAACAACAATCAGTAACAGTAATAATCAATAGAGTCAATAATTGTCACACACCATGACCTTTCAGTCATGAATAACCACAGCATTTAGTAAACGTTAGAATATTTATTTCCCTATATTAACAATGCTAAGGTCATGTAGATTAATCTCAAAATCAAATGAAACACATACAGAAACAATACTGGCTGTCCAAAGCCGCAGAAGAAACGTAATTTAATCAAAGCTTGAACTACCACACATTCTACGGTTATGGTGCAAATTAATAACAAAGTCAACTGTGCCAAAGTAATTATATACATTCAAGTTTAGCAGAGAAATTCATCATGCATTATTCCCTATTAGCATAATTTCATTAGTGAGGATCCTTAACTAACATCAGATTAGCATCAGCATGTTGGGCTTCATGCACAACAATTTAGTAACACAAATTTGGAAAAACATCTAACAATGGCTCTACCAAAACAGTGCAGTTGGTACCTAGAAAGGAAAATCAAATGTGCATAATAATCAACAGTCTAATTTATAATACCTATCCTCAAAGTGGATCAGCAAGCAGAGCCAGTCTTTGTCCTCAGGACATCAGTCGATCAGTAAGGCAATCAGGATTCAGCATCAAAGTTCAGAAAACGTAAGGTTTTTAAGCAATAAAGTTAAGCATGTCTCTTGTCAAGACACACAAGAAATATTGACCTTTCGGCCAGCAAGGAAATAGGCAAGGATGGTGTCTTCTCTCAGTGCAGTGTTGTTAAATCAAAACTAGTAAAACTGCTTCCCCAATCTCTATTGGTCAGTTAATCGGATGTTCACACTTTATCCAATAAAACTAAAACTCCAAATACATGAATTATACTATTACTCCATTCACATGTCGTTGATTGGTTTGTCCTGCAATGTGCTCATTACCTGTCTTGTCAGGTAAAAATATTGTTGCAGCTTCTACTCCAGTCAGTATCTCCATTGTTCTCCTCCTGAGAAAGTCAGTCTCACACACACTACACACAAAATGTTACATTAGCAGGAACAGCATCTTCTAGAATTGGGTTCTCATGAGAATCTTTAGTTATGAGCACATTTAAACAATGCAAAATGAAATCACAGTTTAACTTTCTAAGACAGCCATTTATTAAAAGCTCAAGAAATACAGCTTTGACATGAGACTTGGCAAGTAGGCCAAGAAACTCCCTCAGTTGCGGCCTACAATTGACATATTACTACGTTAGTCAAAGATATATTCAACATTTCACAATGTTAGGATATTAATAAGTACACTTCGTGAACACTGACGGCCACACTTCGAATCACGCTTTCAAATGCGTGCATTATTTTTCTACGTTATTATATTTCTACACAAATCCCTTATTCAAAATACATGAACACTTGTTAATAATTTTTATTAAAACACCTGCGCTAGCAAGCTATTGGACAAGAAAATCTGTTTATGTTCTAAATTGGGCTTTGACGTGACATGTTGACTACACTATCTTAAATTGTTTGCCCCCCTAGGATAGAAGTTATTTTATTGCCCATATATGTGTTAACAGCGTACTGGCATGTGTAATTTACTGTACTAAACTTCCTACATTAAGTAATCTTTTTAACTCTTGCCGAAACTGAAATATAATCATAAATGCGTGCGGCTGCTATGAAGTGTAATTTGCTATTATGTGAAGACTACCAGGTCCTCCATCGGCACCTGCCACTTCTCCTTGATCTTTGTCACTCCCTCCAAGTTATTCGTGTAGTGTTCATCATCGACTCCGGGATAAACAGTCATAACACGTACCATGACTGGTTTTATAATGCCCAGTATTCTCGGCCTTTTATGCACATAGGAAGGTTCATCAATGCTATATTAAGGCTGGCCTATAATAATTGCCTCCTTTCTTGGAGAAAACCACTGGCCCTTTGAGCATGCTTTGGAGTTCTGGATGAGCCAGAATCCTTTTTAACTCAGCAAGTCTAACTCTGTTTGATTTAAAGACCATTCAGGAATAGTCAAAAGGCAGCAATAACAATTCTTTGGAATTTTTTCTCTTTGTATTTGTTGATTCGCTTTGAAGTCATGCATTAGTGCAGCAACAACACCGCAATACGAGCACCACGCTGGTATTCATGCACAATATTTAAAATTACAATTATAGAAGCTACATGAAAGGCACGCTCTTCCACCTGTATCACTGAATGAAGCAAGCCACCCAATGCAAGCGTAATGAAGGCTTTTGATAAGTCTGTGGTGTAAGATGCCCTTCATATGAAGGAAGCTTCTAGAATGTGCATTTAAAGCAGGTACCAAAACCATGCATAAGGTCTACATCAGTCATAGTTTTATCCCTAAATTGCAATCCTGAAGCAGGCTGCCAGAGGACTGAACTGATGGCGTCTAAATTCAAGCATATGGTCCGGAAATTGCATATAGCAGATATACAAGAGTGTTGATTGTTTCATTAGGGGACTCTGTAATACAATTTATAAAAATAAGTAAAATAGTTTTGAAAGGGCTGTAATAGTATTGCGAGGATATTAATTTTGATAATTCAAGCAATATTGTCAAATTCTGCACCGCCTATTAGCTACAAAATGTAAGGTAATCATTCTTCACAAAACCTCAGTATTTGCATGGGCTTCTCGACATTTAAATATTTTCCCCCTTGTATTTTTTTAAAGCTCATCTACATTATAAATTTGCATAATACTATTGCACAATTTCTCTATTTTCCAGCATAATGTTACTCTTAGAAATGGGGTTTCTGGTTGGCTAGGGTATGCACCTCAGCCAGGCAGAACCTACCCTCTCTAGTCAGGGCAAGGGAGTAACACGTCCAATTTAACCCCTGCTCACCCCCTTGGTAGCTTGGCACGAGCAGTCAGGCCTATCACAGAGGCAATGTGTAAAGCGTTTGCACAACACACCCAACACAAGTGATGCAATATCCCTACCACAAAGGAAACACAACACCAGATTATATGAAAATATACTGTATTGTACACAAAGCAATTGTTAGACCAAACATCACATATCAGTACTATCCTGCTACTTTAGCAGTTGTCAGAACATTACACATTAGTTACTCTACAAACTAGCAGTAGTCACATATAACACACCGGTTACTCAGTATTCTGCAACATGAGCAGTAATCAGGAAACACGTTATTACACCAAAACACTTGTCATAAGAATATCATAAACACCCATAGTAGGAACATTATAAACCATATGGCAAGTCATAAAAACATATTAGCACGGTATGTCCATAAAAGGAACATCAGCCCATATATGCAATGGCAGGAAAGCAGGTAGGACATGTGAACCTACTGCAGAGACTGGGTAGGGGTCACTGCCTGCGCCTTCCCCGAGTCCTGCGATGTTGGAGGCAGCCACCCTCGTCCCCGATGCGGCTGCCTGTGGAAAGCAGGGAGAGGCCGCGCCTCTCCCCCATGTGCTGGGCTCCTCTCTGGAGCCAATCCTGTGCCTTCCCGGGTCGCGGCGGTGATCCCCTTGGCAACAGGGGAGCCGGCGTGGACCCCGGAGGCACTGCTCAAGTCGTTGGGTCCCCGGGGGCACTGAGAGGAGTGCGCTGGCTCCTCTCTATCTCTTGGAGTGCCCTGGGGCTAAAAACACAACGCGCTCCAACGCGCTTGAGTGATTAAAGAGGCCTGGCTGCGGCAGGGATTTCCTTCTGCAAAAATAAACGCTTTTCCAAGCGTGATGCACCAACAATGGGAAGCGCTTTCAAGCGCTAAGGAAATCCCCAAAGGAGCACTTTCCCAAGCGCTAGTTTAGGAACCAAGTGAAGCACCCCTCGTGATTCAGGGTGAATGCAGGGGTCAGGGGCCACAGCACCCTGCCCCTGGGGAGCAAAGTTGCAAGAAAAGGCCCACAGGTGGAGGGGCCCAGCAACAGGCTAGCACAAGAAGGATGCATCCAGTGTAGAGTCATTTTCAGTGACCAAGCAGGTCACAGGTCAGCATAGCAGCAGTAGTCCATGGCGGTTCCTGGTGAGTTCTTCCAGCATTTCTGTGTCCAGTTTAAAGATGATTCTAAGAGTCTCCAAATTGTGGGGAAAATTCCCCTATACTTATACTCTGTCCTTACAATGTTTTGCAATGGTAGAAAGAGGAGGTTCCAGCCAGTTACAACTGGTTCTGGGAGTGCCCCCTATCTTCTTTCAGCACAGGCTCCAAACATCAGTGGGGGATTAACGACCCTATTGTGTGAGGCCAGGGCACAGCCTTTACAAATGCAGGTGTGCCCTGCCTCTCACTTCTCTCAGCCCAGGAAGACTATTCAGTAAGCAGATGCACCTCTGTGACACCTCCTCCCTCCCCGTGTACAGGCTGTCTGAAAAGTATGCACAAAGCCCCAACTGTCACTCTGCCCAGACGTGGATTGGAGTCAAGCTGTAAAACACCAGAGTCATAAGCACAGATAAATGCGCACTTTCTAGAAGTGGCATTTCTGTGATAGAAATAAAAAATACACCTACACCAGTAAGCAGAATTTATTATCACCATCACAACCATACCAAACACGCCTACGCTACCCCTCATAAATCAGACAATACCCTTTACACATAAGGCAGGGCATTTCTAATGCAATCCTATGAGAAGGCAGCACTCACAGCAGTGAGAAACCAAGTTAGGCTGTTTGTCACTACCAGGACAGGCCACGCAACCTGGCACATGTCCTGCCTTCTACATACATGGCACCCTGCCCATAGGGCTAGCTAGCGTGTACCTTAGGGGTGACTAATATGTAGAAAAAGGGGAGTTCTGGGCCTGGCAAGTAAATTTAGATGCCAGGTCCCTGTGGCAGAAAACTGCGCACACAGGCCCTGGGCTAGGTTTAAAAGTCTACTTCAGTGGGTGGTGCAAGCAGCGCTGCAGGCCCACTAGTAGGATTGTAGGAATCGCTATTAGGAAGTTGGTATCTTGGTACATAACATTTAGCATTTCTTAAATAGCAATTTCTGTGAAGTTGCTATTTAGGAAATGCTAAATTGCATCTACGAACATCTGGCCCATAGTCCCACCACCAGCCCCTTTGCCTCTCCTGAATGATTATTTGAGTATGGTTCCAAATATGCTATTTTCTTTAACCAGTGTAACAAGAGTTTAAACAATTCTTATTTGTCCCAACAATCTACCTCAATGATGCCACTATAGTGGCATGTGCTCTTTCTAATTGGGGTGGTGATGCTGCTGCACGGCGCATTCCCCTAGTTGATCGTAACAATCCACTACTTTACAACTTCTCAGATGTTAAGGAAGCGAAGAGGAAATTGTTTGGCAGGCAAACATACATGTAAGCCGTCAACAGCCAATTAGTAAACCTGAGGAAGGGCAATTGGGATCTGCTGACTTACTTAATCACCTTTGTGTTGCTAGCAGAATCAGTTTGGCCAGAAGAAAAAAAAGCGCCCTTGTTTTATTGAGGGCTAGGAAATTACCTGAAAAATATCCTTTCTCAGGTGCTTGGCCCACCTTCCAACATTCAGACCAGATCAATCTGTTGGTTAAACTTGATCATATACTAGAAGAACAGAAGGGAAAGCCAGGTAGGTCCCACACCAAAGTCATAGAAGTGCAAAGTGAGAAAAAAAGTGTCCAACCTCTGTGAAGCCTCAAAGCCCATGCTGCAGATAGAATACAAGATGTTAATTATTGTTGTGTTTATATTGTGGAAAGGCATGGAAAAGAATGTCCAGTCAAGGCAAATGATCACAAAAAATACACTGACAAGGCGAGAATCTAGGCAACACAAAAGGATGATGGACGGAGTGCTGAAACTTTTCAAACACTCACCCCCTTCACAGATCTGGGTTTAGTCCGTTGTTTTTTTGCTCGCCATGCCACCCCAGTTTGGACCCAGCCATATGCAAACCAGTCTTGATCCTGTTCCACTCCGAACTGCCAGGCCACGTCCTCACTGTTCTGGAAGCAAGCATCCTGGGTCCGGTTTCAGGGTCTCACCCTTCATCAGCCAGGCTAGCGTGGATCCAGTGGCACCACAATAGCATCAAACATTTTGATGCTTTTATCCTAACAACTGCCATGGTGTGCCAATTTGTAAATGCAGCAGGGGCGACGCAAGAAAAGTGGTGCATAAGGACCTATGACTTTATTGTAAATATGCCCCTCAATTGTGTCAGAAATCCTCATGGCTAAATGCCCTCACCATACTATCAACAATAAGGTCTGCCTTAACACAGAAATGGTGATTTTGAGAGGAACACAAGAAAGGGTCTAGACTATGCCCTCCACCGTAGCCAAGATAAATTCCTATACATATCAATCATTCTAATTTGTACGCAGATGCCTTCAAGAGAAACTCTTTTCAGTTTTAGAATAATAATGTGTACATTCTTTGCAAGTCTTTGCCTGTTGGTCCATCTGTCTACCCTTGGATTGAATATTGTAGTCTAACAGAGGAGGACCTGCCCAAAATGTTTGGGCTGATCTGCTCAAATCCGAGCAGAGTTAAGAGCCATTTACATATGGCTAGTCCAAACTAAAGAGCCACGCTGTGCAGAATTACGATGGACTGGGAAAGAACCAGAGTAATTACCAGTGGCTAAGACTTGTTCCAGCATTCCATCCATCACTTATTGTATGCGTACTTGTGAAAGGGCTGCATATTGTAACTCAAGGTGAAATTAGCTAGCGGCTGAAGTGTGATAACCGACTGCCTCATGAGGCATGCTGCAGTGGCTACGAAATATTGTGAATGGCACAACAACAGACTAACGGATGAAGTCTGACTGAAACCCTCTATACGTAACTATGTTCTACACTCCAATAAAAATCAAAAGTTCTTGGCTAACATCAGGCCTAAAAATGTCAATTGGGCTGCTGTTGGCTGCCAGCCTCCTGCCTTTGCTGATGCTTTTTTGTAATGTTTTTGTAAACGTTACTTACAAACGGACAGACAGAGAGACTTGCACAATCAAGGAGGATTGCACAGATAGAAAGAAAGAGAGGCTTGCACAGACAAACAGAAAGAAAGAGAGACTTAGCAGACAGACAGAGGTTTGTACAGAAAGAAAGAAAGAGAGAGTTGCACAGATAGACATGCTTGCACAGGCAGACAGATAGAGAAGCTTGCACAGACAGACATGCTTGCACACACAGATAGACACAGTCAGGCAGACAGGCTTGCACACGCAGACAACCAGAGAAGCTTGAAGGGACAGACAGAAAAAGAGGCTTGGACAGACAGAAAGAGAGACTTAGCAGACAGACAGAGACTTGCACAGAGAGAAAGACAGGCAGAGAGACTTGCACAGACAGACAGGATTGCACAGACAGAGAGGCTTGAGTAGACAGGCTTGCACAGACAGACAGAGAGGATTGCACAGACAGACAGGCTTGCAGAGGCAGACGGACAGACAGAGAGACATAAATCGACAGGCATAAAGACTTGCACAGACAGACATGCAGACAGATAAAGGCTTGCACAGACAGACAGGATTTCACAGATAGACAGAGGTTTACACAGACGGGCAGACAGAGTACTGCATGGACAGAGAGAGAGGCTTGCCTAGACAGACATAGGCCTAGATTTACAAGTATCTGGCGCATCAGTACTGATGCAACAGATTTCTTGCGCCCCCCTCACTGCCACGAATGACACCATGGGTTACACACATTAGCGTAAAAAAATTATGTTGATTGGCTCAAGGAGGTTCCAGGGCCTTGTAAATCTGACCCATAGAAGCTTGCACAGACAAATGCTTGCACAGACAAACTGACAAAAAGAGAGGCTTACACATACAGATACAATTGCAAAGATAGATAAAGTGCCAAAGACAGATGCAAAGATGGGGCTGCCAAAGTATATGGACAGACATGATAGGGTTTCATAGGTAGACTGACAGATAGATATACAGAACAAGGATCGGCAATAAGTGGCAGAGTTAAAATTAGCAATATAATTGTTAAATATCTACATAAGCAAGACATACCATAGCACTGAAAGCACATTAGAATGCCACACAGCAGGGCATACAGACTAAATTGGTTTACAAATATAGCAACATATAAGAACTCTGAAAGTGAACAAGAAAGCCTTACAAATAGGACATATAAACTAAATTAGCTTACAAATATAATATACCTGTAACTATCAATTAAAATATATACCAAAATAACAATCAGGAGTGCAGTAAGAAATGCACTTCATTTGCTCACATACTAAAAAATGCTAAGTTCATGAAAATAGTTTCAAATGTTATTTTGTATGCTGAGAAATAGAGTTAGAAAATAAAAACAGGCCACCCCACAAGGATTCACAACACCATAAGCAGGAGCTCCACATGGAAGAGGTGGTATAGTAGTATGAATTGTCCTGCTATCATATCAGACACTAAACACAAAGGCAACACCAGAACAATTAAGTAAAAACAATAACACTGAAGACAGCTGGCTGAAAACCTCTTTCATTAAGTATATTATACAAAAGGTATTGGCTAACAACAGACCTAAAAACTCTTTAGTCAGCCAGAATGTAATGTTGTGTGTCTGTGTTTAGCATTTGTTATTCTTTTATCAGGTGTTTAGAAAGGCATTCCTTGCTTAAGTTATCAGTAGCCAGAAGGTCTCCTTGCAAGTCATGGCCTTTGAACAAACCTAGGGAGCGATATTAACTACAACTACATATATGCGGGCAGATTTAAGAGCCCCTAGCTCCTCCTTGCGCACATTAGCGTAATTTTATTTTACATTAATGTGGCCCAAATAAGTCGTAATCATCGTGACAAATTTACAAAGTGTCACAATGCATGCATTTCGCCACTTTGTAACACTTTGCGCTACATTATGCCTGCACCAGGCATAATGTATGTAAAGGGGGCGTTCCTCCATTAGAGGGGCCAGAAAAAAATTGGGCAAAGAAATCTAAGAGATTTCTTTGCGTTATTTTTTCGGCACTTTTAACACTTGCTCAGAGCAGGTGTTAAAATGAGGCACACCATTGTTTACAATGGGCCTCAATGGACTTTGCAGGATTAGCGTAAAAACTGTTTATGCTAATCCTGCACAGCTCCAAACTAGTGTCAAAAACTTTGACGATAGTTCCCTAACTACTGCCATGGTGCGCCATATTTTGGACATGGCGCACACATGGTGGCGTTAGAGGGGTACTTTGGGGTGAAAGAAAAGTGCTGCTTCACTGGGTGCAGCGCCACTTCTCTTTAATCTGGCCCATGATGTTCTTGTTGTAAAAGGAAAGGTTGCTGTCTGATTTACTGCACAGCAATGGCTAGAGAAGGAAATAAAGACCACATGGGACTATTTTTCACAGCCATTTGGGTTAAAGATATTAGCAGTGGCCCTGGATTGTGAAGCAATACAATTTTGCTATACTGACAGGGTTGAGCACTACTCCCTTTCTGAATCTGGTATTAACATCTCCCAACCAAGTTAAACACCTAATAAGGGAAAGATAATACTTGATGAGAGAGAGCAAATTCAATTTTCAACATAATATCTCACAATTTCTTTCTTTCTTTCTTTCTTCCATCTTTTTGTAAATTTATTTCTGTTTTTTTGTGTTTTATATTTTTCTTTCTTTTATTCTTTGATTCGTTATTTTGTGTTACTTTTCCCTTTCTGTTGTAGTCCTCTTTTATCCTTTCTTTCTCTTTCCTCTTCATTATCCTTACCTTTTCTCTTTTTATTTATCTATCATTCTTTTGCTTTTTTTCCATTACTTATAAGTTTATTTTTGTTTCCTTTTATTTTGTTTTCTCTTACTATCTATTTTTCAGTCTTTTGTCTTCATTTCAATTTTTATGCTTCCATCTTTTTATCTCTATTTTTCTTTCTATCTCCTCTTTTCTTTTGCTTTCTCAGGGTGAATTTCAATTTTTGAAGGCAGATATTACATTCATCCTTTTAAAATCAATGTTGTCCATGTACGTATTAACTACAAAAAAATGTAACGGAATCACACCAAAACATACATAACGAAGTTTCCACATCCTTTATTCATATAACAGCTGCAACATATCAAGGCACTCCATGAGATCACTCTGTGCCAGCCCCAAGAGGACTGAGGAACTGCATGTCAGACTTGCCTGTTTTATTTACGATAGTAAATGGAAATTTTAAAAGCCGAACGCCAGCCAAGCACCACATTGTTGCTAAAATCGTCTTTATGTATTGACTTGCTACCGTTGGTATATACAAAATATGTTTTGTAATAAAAGTACAGATCCGCAACGCAAATTTAGAAACAACTGCTGCAGCTTTTAGGCCTCTTCAACGCTTTTCTCGCGCCACCTTCGTCATCTCTTTTCCAGGGGCGAATCTGACAGTGCTGTGGGGGTGCATCTCTCGTTCTGGCTTTCGTGTGGATGTTTGCAAAAGTTGTACCTCTCAGTGGCCAGTGAAAACAGAGGCCCGGGAGATGTATTTCCTCCCACAATATCTTAGAAGGTTAGACGTGACCCATAAACATGTCTGAGCACGAGACTTGCTGAATTCCCTTCCCCCACAACCAGACCGCATCTGCTAAATTAAACAAAAAAAATCATACTGGCTGGAAACGAATCTTGAGGTCTGTCCTCCTGACTCACAAAATGCTTTCCGTGTTACATTTGTGAAATGCAATCGTTTTCATGTAAGGCCTCTCACTCAAAGTTGAATTTCAGGCTCATTCTGCAATACAATGGTTGAAAACAAAACATAAAAGCACATTAGAAGTGCCTCCACACAAACTGCAATAGCAATGTGAATACTACCATTAAAGGAGCACCTCAGTGGCTGCCAGCCTTTTGGCTTTGTCAATGTTTGTTTTATTCTATAATTTGTGTTGTAAAACATTATTGATTATGGTTGGGAGCGCTGTGGGCCCTCAACAATATCAAAAAACAACATTGTCTAAAAGTACAAATATGACATTTTTCGAAAACAATCACGCATAGCCACGGTAGTCCCAGCACTGAAGGGGATTACTTTTGTGTGGAGTGCTCCTTGTGAAAGAACAAAAAGCCATCACTCATAGTGAAGTCAGCCAATGGCTTAAGAGGGCTGTCCATTGCCCCATTCTGTTTACTGCAGTGGGCGAAAGAAAAATTTAAATGGCACAATAAAAGACCAATGAAAAGAAGAGGGCTGGCTGAAAGCGCTTACAATGTAATATTTCCCTAGCCGTATAGTGAGGGAGAGTCCTGATTTTATTAAAGATGAAGTAGGTCAACATTATGCAGTCTCTTTTCCTGCTGCTTCAAAAGTAGCACTTTTAAACCACACTACATTTCCCAAAATCTCCTCCATTGGGCAGAAATAAAAGCAAAGTTAAAACTCCCTCCTTCTATTAATAGTGGTCGTCCATTATTAAAGCCCTCTTTTCTTAATAATCAAGTCTTGTGACATACTAAAGATCACAGTCCCTAACACTAAAGAGGCCTGATTTAGAGTTTGGCTGATGAGTTACTCCGTCACAATCCCGCCCGCTCTATTTCGAGTCCCATAGGATATAATGGCATTGTAATACGGCGGTTGGAATATCCATCACGGACGGAGTAGCCCCATCCTCCGAACTCTAAGTCAGGCACTATGTTTAATGCTATGTTCAAAGCAAACTAAAATCAGTTTAGCAAAAGAGAGAGAATGCCTACTAGAAAGAAGCTGCGTTGTGGTGGAGATTGTTTTTGTGGAGGAAGGGACATCTTTCTGCACAAAAACGATCTCCAATGCTGATTTGCTCTTTCTATGTGCCCTGCAAACTGCAGCACACATGGAAAGAGCAAAAAACGAGGAGAAATGAAAGCATTTCTCCTCGTTGAGCCATGCTAATGCCACCCCTGGGGTTGCGTTAGATTTTGGGGCTGCCTCAGGTTTACGAAATCTTGTACGTCTGGAGCAGCATCGAAGTGCACAGGGGGTTGCCCTGGAACCCCCACAGCAACACCCATTGCACGCTTCTTCCATGCAAAGTGCTGCGTGTGAAGGGGCTGTATTTACAAGGTGGTGTTTAGCCACAAAAAATGGCTTAACGCAGTCTTGTAAATACAGCGCAGTGCACAGTGCCACAGGAGCATCACAAAGGGGTGATGCTCCGGTGGCACAAGGGGTTCATAAATGAGTCCCATAGTCTACAAAGGATATCATTAAATCTAATCTTTTTTTTAATTCCAACAAGAGAATAAAACTTTTCAAACCCTGTAAAAATTATACAAACCAGACTTTAAATGGGAATCTAATACCCCTGTCCAAAACGTACACTAAACTACTTACAAATGGAGAATTAACCTTTATGCTTATTTTTGATGTTACCTCAGAGCTGGTTCTCTGTTGTTGTGGATAATGCTGTGGATCAGCATTCAGATTCTACTGAGAAGAGCCATGGTACCTTTTTTTTAAAACAGCTAATGAAAGTTATGTTTTGAATTTTGGTCTGTATAGAGCATCTGTTTTCTTTCTAGAGCTGAATTAGATTTAGGAACTGCTTCTGACATGTCTCTCTGCCCTTCAGCAACCCAAAATGCCAGGCAAAACACAAAACATTTATTTTCTCGTCCTGTTATTGAGGTCAGTTCTACCCCAGAGGAAACACATACACAGGCCATTGATATAAGACAACATCTGAACCAGTTCCCAATGTAACCAAAGATGTGGACATATCATGTGACTCAGTTGACAGTCTTAATCTAACTGCTGAGACTGAAGTGATGAAGCTGAAATGAAGGTTTTACATTTATTGACGCATAAACGTAGAGAGAAATAATCATGTGTGACTTTAACCGAACTAATAAAGATTGTACGGGGACAAAATGTGCCCTCAGAGTAGTTTGCCAACATTTATAAGTGTGCTTTATATAACGTGATGTATTCGAATTGCACTAATCCGACATAATCGTAAACGTATACCACGATTTGCTTGTTTGAAATGTTTTAGCTTAGCATTACTTTAGTGGAGGCTTTGGCCTAGTTGCCTGGTCTCACGGTTTAGATGCTCGTATTTTTCCAATGTGCTAATAAACGTGTATTTTTGCTTGAAGCTTTACTTTTCCACTGAGATCGTTCACATGCTTATCTTAAGGTTTCGTGCCAGCTTGGCATTTTTCTCTTTGCTCCAAGGTCAATCTGCAGGTGCGGACAATGGAAGCTCTGAAAGTGAGTTAATTGGTATAAAATGTTGCAAATTGCGTACCCGTCTCCAAGGATAATGTATGCTTAAGTAAAAGCTTGAGAACTGTTGTTTTTGATTGGATAATTTGAAGTCAACCTATGAACCCTCCAATGGAAGACCCTACTGGATTTGAACTGTTGTCTATTTAAACCAGGTGCACGAGAAGAAAGCAGCCATTACCTGCCCGATACCCGTCATTTTGCAGGCCATTGCAGCCATTATTGGACATCCCGCCATTTTGTAGACTTTGCAGCTATTATGGCCCACCTTGCCGCGACGCCATTTTGAAAGAGACTCTGATGCTTTCTCTAATCGAGAGAAAGAGACTTTAAATGATTCTTGCCCTATAGACTTTAACTTTGAAATGCCCTTTGCATGAAGTAGTAGTTTTATCTTGCCGCCGTGAGGCAATTGCCCCGTCCACCCCTGCCCCTTTGCCCCGTCCCATGCTGATCGAGAAACGGTACCTGTGAGACGAAGACTTCCTTGTATGCTGATCGTAATTGGTAAATATGAAAGGAAAATTGTAAAATTGCATTGTGTTTCTTTTAGGTAACCAACTGCTGATTTTGATAAGATCCCTAGTTAGGAGTTTTTTTTCAAATTAATGTTGCTAAATTGTTTTTGCATGAAGTCCCACATGCCGATGCTAATTTGAGGTTAGATGAGGATTCCTTTTGTTGCACGATGCAATTTGAGACCTTGTTATGCTGACTAAATGTATGCAATTAGTTCATTACAGATTATAGTATTAGTGATTTGCATTGCTATTATCGAATGCCTCGTTATTCAAATGCTGCATAGATTGCACCTGTTTCGCCGCTATGGACAGCTATTAATGTTCATTTATGTTTATCATTTGGTGTTGAGACACATCTATATTGTGCTAGCTTTGTTAATATAGGGAAATAAATTCACTAACTTTGAATAAACTGGTGTGGTTATTCCTGACTGAAAGGTCAGGGTTCGCCGAAATGTATTCTGGATTAATTGTTAAGTGTTATGTCGATCCGGGTATTGCTTATGTTTGTTATTGATTATTGATTTGATTAAATTGACCGATATAGAGTAAGGAGAGTCACACTTAGCCAAAAGATTCATCGGCCTAAAGAGCGTCCAAATACAGGTAAATTATTAGTACGGAACGCTCTATCAGTAGATGGTAGCAGAGGACGGTTACGCCTTTTGGGACCCCGTACTCTTAAAGTACATGGTGTTGAATTAACGGTTTCGACTTTTGATACTCCACTCGAGAAGTTGAATTAGATTTTTCTTGGGTAAAACTGATTGACAGAATGATGATGGGCTAGGTCCACCGCGACTTTCCCGGGATCTCGGAGCTTGCGAATGGAGAGAACGGAGGTGTGGAATCAGCGTTGGCGGTACTAGTGATGGTATGAGTGAAGTTAGGGTTTCGCGCTTGCATAGCTTATTGCCGCAGATTGTGTGAAAAGGTTGCGAGGAATTTTTTTCTTTTTAGATTATAGCGGAGGTGCGACTCCGAGTGTAGAAGTAGGGAAGTCGTCGAACTTCATAGAAATAGCGGAGGTGCGACTCCGAGTGTGAGAGTAGGGAAGTCGTCGAACTTCATGTGCGTGTGGCGCTTTGTGCATAAAAAGGTCCACGTGGTTGTTGTTGTTGAGACGGGCCCTGCGAGGTCAAGAGACTCCGGAGTATGTTGTTTTATGTTGTGGTCTGGGCGGTTTAGTAGGTTGATCGGGCGTGGTCAACGAGTCGGTACGTGTGTTAAGGGAGTGAAAGAAACTTCGACTTCGGGCTTTGACAAAATTCTAAGTGCACTAGAATAGATCATTGACAAGTTGAGAGTAGGTCTGCGGGTCAGATTTGCTTGCGAAAGTGGGGACCGAGAAAGATGGAATAACTGCTGAGGCTAGTGAAAAATCCCTAAGGTCCTGAAGCGGTTGTGTTACCCTTCCTGTAGTAAACCGACAGATCTGTTTTATATTTTTGGTAGCTCGCGATACATGCAAGAAGTTGTTACGAAAAGAGCTGAGTGAAGGAGGACTAGCCGCGAGGCTTTGTCAGCCGCAGTGTGTGTGAGTGTGACGTCACTAGGAGCCGCGCTGGGATAGGTTGGTTGCAGAGAAGGGTCGCGCACGGATTGGACGCAGTCTGTGGGGCTCGATTGGAAGGGGAAAGGCAAGCGAAGAGTATTCCGGGAATTAAAGTCACCTATTGATTACAAACTTTGTGAAATAAAAGACGAGAAAATTAAATTTTTTAAAGCATTAAGGAGTGCGATGAAGGGGGAGTCTTACATTAAAGCGAGCGTAGGAGAGGAGACGCCACCCGAAGGTACACCAGCTTACATTGTAATGGAGGAAAGGGGGGTAGCTCCGTGTCTTTGGCTAAAGCAATGGCACAAGCTGACAGAGAAACATGGGAGCGTAGCGTTCCCGATCCATGGGACATTCAATATAAGGATCCTAGAGAATTTGAGATTTGCGATGTACGACATGAAGGTACCTCCAAGGCCAGCACAATTTGAGGCTCTAGCAATTTGGTAACTGATGGCTAGACAGCAACAGCAAAATAAGTTCGAGACCAGGATAAGAAAGGTAGAAAAGACACTAGCGGACGCTAGGTGGGATAATGCACAGAAGGTGTGGAGGTCAGATGTATTGCAGGGGATAAAATTGTTTCCCGCAATTACTAAGGAAGAAGAGGAGACAGGTAAGAAAGCTACCTGTAAGACAAACAGGAGGTGTTCCAAGGATAGGGAGGACGAGGAAAAGTTGAGAAGAGAAGAGGAGTTAGAGGATGAGGAGTTAATCATGCAATTGCTGAACGACCGTCCACCACCTTATGCGGAGAGTGGACAAGGTCCAAGTACCAGTTCTGCCCCTCCGGCATCGGTACAGAACAGTGAAACTCAGAGTTCAGGAGCATCATCGGGGTCTAAGGACCCGAGTTTACTGTTCACCCCGCAGATACCGCAGGTTAGGAGAATATATCCAGATGTGCCCATGTTGAAACCAGCAGAAAATTATCAGCCGCAGATCCCAGGGTACTACAGCAGTGACAACAGTGCAGGAATGATTATAGACCCGACTGTAATGGGAGTACAGAATGGTCACAACCCAACATTGGCACAAGCTGAATCAACCCAGTTTCTGATGCCTCAAAAGCAGATGCAAGGGGGAAACGCACATGCTCAGATGACGGGGAGTCAGATGGGCATGCCGGCAATGATGACCCATAGTATGGGAATGAACATGTCCCAGAACATGGGAAATGGACAGAACCCAGATGCGATATCCCTACCAATTACTGTAGGTCCACCGGTACCTTTGTACATGCAGCCTAACTTAGGTATGAGCGGTCAGGGATCAATGCTGCAGAATGGGACAGAAAGGAGGTGCATAGAAAACACTCCAGGGATAACCCCTATAGCGGCTCAGCCAAATGGATCTGGATCCTTGATGGAGTTTAGTCCCATATGTGCTCAGTCAACACTGGTGAGGTCGAGTCCCCCACTGATGATACCGCTGTCATCGAACACTGAAAAGTTGCCGCAACCATCAATGGCAGTCGATGTGAATGCTACACTTATGGGGTTGAATGCGCAACAGCTGACACAGTGGTTCAACAGTCTGAATTCCACACAAAGTTCAGCCAGTGGGAAGGGAGAAGACTATCTGAATAGGGTCAGGTTGAACATGGAAGCACAAGAATTGGTGGAAGGGACTATGGGTGTGAATAGGTTGGAGTCCTACTCGGAAGAAGAGCTGAGATATCTATGTCCCAGGATTACGAAAGAAGTGAACAAGGTACATAGAAGCTTGCAGGAAATAGCTGACAAAAACGGGGTTGACATAGACAAGACAAAACACTTGAGCAGGAGCTATAGGTTGGATTTCGGGACCACAGATTTTGAACACATGAGGTCAGCAGGTATGAAGGCGCACCTTAGAGAATTGCTGCAGAGTGCACAAGTGTGGTGGTGCTTAGACAAGTGGGAAAGCAGGTGGGTAAAGAGAAAGGAAAAGAGGAGGGACAGTGCTACAGAGCTCAGCGAGAAAAGACCACAGAGTAGTGATGCAGTAACCATGTTACCAATGAGGGAGACAGCAGGGGGAAAATTAATACATGTACCATGGCACAGAAGCGACATTCAGTCTTTTACAGATGATTTTCCCAAACTAAGAGAGAAACCGATTGAATGGTATCAACAGACTGACAGGTTTGTGAAGCTTGCAAAATGTCTCTGGGAAGACCTGAACACCCTCTTTGAGATTGTGGTTCCGGCAGATTTGTGGGAGGATTGCAAAAGAGCTGTAGGTTGACCGACAAGTGAACCAGAGAGAGACAGGGAGACGGGTGCACCATCACCTATGGTGATGAGCCTGTACTATAAGGTGATTGAGCATTTGAAGACAAAGGTTGCCGCGAAAAATGTGGATTGGCAGAAGATCGATCGAACTGCCCAAGAGGCTAAAGAGTCGATTCATAGTTACTATGAGAGGTTGTTGAAGGCGTTTAAGAACTACAGAGGCACGGAAACAATAGAGGCGAAGGACATGCTTCATTTTGTGTTTAGATTTGTGGAAGGGCTGAGACCAGAGATAAGCCAGATGATAAAGTCGCATTTGATTTGTTGGCAGTCGAAACCTATTGATGAGGTGTTGAATTATGCGAAATACTGTAGCGACGAAATTGAAGTGAAACAGAAAAAGCTGAAAGAGAAGGTGATGATGATGCAACTTAAAGCAGCTCAGACAGGTCTGCAAGGTTTGCAAGGGTTGCAAGGGTTCCAACAGCAGGTACCGCAACCGCAGCCGCAGTTGCAGGGAAATATGATGTTTCAGCCACAGGCGAGAGGCAGAGGCAGAGGAGGTTTTGTGAATAATGGTCCGGATTTGAATACTGTTGTGACTCCGAATGGTGTGCAGGCATTGAAAAAGGTGATGCCATGTCACGTGTGCGGAATTGTCGGTCATTGGAAACGCGAGGGCCCGATGGTGGTGCAGGAAGGTGCAGGTGTTGGTCAGCAAAACAATGATGTCAATGCATTTCAGACAATGAGGGGACCGAAAATGAGAGGTCCAAACCCAAATTTTCAGACCGTAAATCAGTTGCAGGGATTACAACCTATGCAGCCGCAGCAGATGCAGATGCCCCGTATGCAGATGACGCAAATGCAGCCAATGCAACAGCAGTTTCCCATGGTACCTAATCAGCAAATGCAAATACCTTTGGCACCAATGAGTCAGCAGCAAGTGATGGTTCCTCCACAGGTCTCGGGTCAGGTAATGAATACAAATGGCACAGTACAACAGTTCCCATTACACAGTGAGAGTGGAATAAACAATGTATGGGAGAGTGAAAGTTCAGGAGAGGAGGGAGATTGTGTGCTTGCAGCATCCTTGGAAGTTGATCAGAAGGGTCCGTACGTGGAGGGAAGAGTAATGGGTCATCGTGTTTCATTCTTGGTTGACACAGGAGCCACACGTTCAACTGTTAAGAGCATTGAAGTACCAAATTTGCCACTCTCAGGGAGGACAGTTCAAGTGGTGGGAGTAGCAAACAGGCACCTGACTAACCCAATAACAGATCCGGTACCAGTCAGCATCGGTAACTATCAAGGGGTACATCAGTTTGTGGTATGTGACTCAAGCCCGATAGCACTGTTAGGGAGAGACTTGTTGTGCAAATTGGGTTGTTCGATTATGTGTTCGAACGAGGGAATAAAAATCCAGACGAGCAGTGATGGGGAAGAAGAGGACAGTGTAGAGGGGGAAGAGATGGAAACTGTCGATGAAGAGTATCCTCTGATTTGCCTTTTCCTGATGATAACTGAAGAAGATATTCCAGCCGAATTACGGGAAACAGTCGGAAAGGAAGTGTGGGATATGACAGGGAAAGAGGTGGGATTGATGAAGGGAGTGGAACCAGTGAAAGTGACTGTAAAGCCCAATGCAATCTTTCCCCAGACCCCACAATACCACATGGCACAAGACACCCTCATGAAAGTTGCCCAACTCATTGACGAGTTTGTAAAGCAGGGAGTACTGAAAGAAGTGTTAAGCAGTCCATGTAATTCACCAATAATGGGACTAATAAAGCCAAGTGGAAAGGTCCGACTAGTGCAGGACTTGAGAAAAATAAATGACATCGTAATTAAATGTTGCCCTGTCGTACCAAATCCAGCTGTGATAATGTTTCAAGTCCCTTGCGATGCTGAGTGGTTCTCAGTCATCGACCTGTCCCAAGCATTCTTTTCGGTGCCTCTTCATGAGGACAGCCAATTCCTCTTTTGTTTCAAATTCCTAGACAGAGTGTACAGTTGGTGTCGAATTCCTCAAGGGTTTTCTGAGTCACCGTCAATCTTCAATCAGATTCTAAAGAAAGATTTGGAAGCATTAGAATTGCCATTCGAGTCAACCCTAGTACAGTACATTGATGACTTACTGATTGCATCAAAGACAGAAAGTGGCTGCACAGCCGATACCATTGCCCTACTGAACCATTTGGGAAGGAATGGACACAAGGTGTCTCCTTCAAAGTTGCAGTTCTGTCAGAAGAAAGTGAAATACTTGGGTCACCAGATAGAGAAAGGGTCACGGAGAATAATGAAGGAAAGAATAACAAGTGTACTTCAAATGAGTCCACCAAAGACAAGGAGGGAGGTGAGGAAGTTTTTGGGAATGGTGGGCTATTGTCGCCAGTGGATTCCCAACTTCTCGACTCTAGCAAAGCCTTTACTGAAATTGACCCAGAAGGATGCATTGGATCAAATTGAGCTGAAAGGAGATGAGATGGATGCTTTTATTGAATTGAAAGAATGCATGTGCAGGGCTCCAGCTTTAGGTATGCCTGATTACACAAAGCCTTTCACATTGTTTTGTCATGAACGTGATGCATGTTCTTTGTCTGTCTTGACTCAAGCCCATGGTGGCATAAACAGACCAGTAGCGTATTTTTCAGCTACTTTGGATCCGGTCGCAGCAGCACTTCCAGGGTGTTTGCGCGCCGTAGCAGCAGTTGGTATCAGCCTCATTCAGAGTGAAGGAATAGTGATGGGACACCCAGTAACAGTCATGGTCCCTCACTCAGTTGAGATACTTTTGACCCGCTCCCGAACGCAACACATGACTGGAGCAAGACTCACAAGGTATGAAACGATAATTCTGGGCTCACCGAATGTGCAGCTGAAAAGGTGCACTACATTGAATCCAGCAACCTTGCTTCCTGGTGAAAATGCTGAAATTGAGAACGCTGAAGACGTCGAGCATGACTGCCTTCAGGTGACTGAATTTTGCACAAAACCTCGACCTGACATTAAGGATACTAAGCTTGATGAAAATGACCAAATTGTTTTCGTTGATGGTTCATGTCTAAGAGATGGGATGGGAATTTTGAAAGCAGGATATGCTGTATGTACTGTAACAGGTGTCTTGGAAGCGGGCTGGCTTCAAGGAGTCTATTCGGCACAAGTAGCAGAACTTGTAGCCCTTACAAGAGCATGTCAACTGTCTGCATTGATGAAAGTCACCATTTACACTGATAGTCAGTACGGGTTTGGGATTGTGCACGACTTTGGACAACTATGGTCACAGAGAGGTTTCCTGACTTCTTCAGGATCCCCAGTGAAAAACGGGGAGAGAATAAGGGAATTGTTACACGCCATTCAAATGCCAGCCGAAGTTGCAGTGGTAAAGTGTAGTGCTCATACAAAAGGACAGGATTATGTTTCTCCGGGAAATGCATATGCGGATCAAGTCCCAAGATTTTGTGCCTTGAATTGTATATTACTCAGAGATGAATGGAATTCAATAAATGAACCAGAACTCGAACCAGCTGAAGCATTTGCCTTGAAGGTCGTAGATACAATGGAGGAACTAAAAGCATTACAGAATAACGTCAGGGAGGATGAAAGAGATTCCTGGATTAAATCACAATGTATAAAGAGACCAGACGAGTTATGGGTTTCAAATGAGGGAAAATTTGTTTTGCCAAAGAGTCTCTTATCACAGCTTGCGCGGTTCTATCATGGGCAAGCTCACCTAGGGAGAGATGCCATGATAAGATTGTTCAAAACGGATTGGTTTAACCCCAGATTTCGTCAAGCTGCAGAAGCAGTTTGCCATCGATGTGTCACTTGCCAGCAAGTGAACCCAGGGAAGGGAACAGTTGTGAACGCGAGCCACATTGGCAGGGCCAGTGGCCCGTTTAGTCGAATGCAGATGGACTTCATTTGGATGCCTGTGCATGGAGGTCTGAAATATGTGTTGGTGATTGTGTGCATTTTTAGTCACTGGATTGAAGCATACCCCACACGTAGAAATGACAGCCTTACAGTTGCAAAACTACTGTTGAGGGAGTTAATACCACGTTTCGGATTCCCGATCTCTTTAGAATCAGATAGGGGAAGTCACTTCAATAACGAGGTGATAAAGTTACTTTGCGAAGCGCTGAACATTGAGCAAAAACTGCATTGTAGCTATCGCCCTGAAGCATCAGGACTGGTGGAGCAGATGAATGGTACACTGAAATCAAGAATGGCGAAAATATGTGCATCGACAAATTTGAAATGGCCTGACGCATTGCCCTTGGTGCTAATGTCAATGAGAAACACCCCTGATAGAAAGACTGGATTGTCTCCGCATGAAATTCTCATGGGCAGGGCTATGAGACTTCCTGCAGTTCCCGCAAACGCGCTTTTGAATATTACAGATGATATGGTGTTAGACTACTGCAAGGGTCTGGCTGACGTGGTTCGCTCTTTCTCTCACCAGGTGGAAGCAACCACCTTACCACCGATCCAAGGTCCAGGACACGCACTGAAAGCAGGTGACTGGGTCGTGGTAAAGAAGCACGTGAGAAAGTCGTGTCTGGAACCCCGTTGGAAAGGCCCTTTCCAAGTGATCCTGACGACAACTACCGCTGTGAAGTGTGCGGGGGTTCCCAACTGGATTCACGCCAGTCACACAAAGAAAGTGTTGTGTCCCACAGATGAGGAAGTTGAAGCGCTGAAACTGCCAGTGCCTGATAAAACAGTGCTGAGTGCTGAGACAGAGCAAAACCGAACTGAAAGTGAACAGGCAGGAACGGAAGAGAGAGAGATATTCTCTGAGGACGAAGAGACCAACTCACTTGGGGAAGACCAAGGAGAAAGTTCAGACAGCGACGAAGCAGCTGAAGGTGACAAAGAACCTGAAGCAGCTGAGGGTAGCAAAGAGCCTGAAGCAGCTGAAGGTGACAAGGAACCTGAAGCAGCTGAAAGTGATAAAGAGCCTGACGAAAGTAACGGTGACGAAGGGCTCGAAAAAGGTGAAAAAGCAGGAGAGCCTGATCAGAGGAGGGCTTTCCCAGAAGCAGACGATACAGAAAAAGGGAAAGAGAACGTGATTGATTCCCCAGAAGGAGGGGACAAGGCAGAACGGAACGAAAAGGTTCAAGCTTCCTCAGAAAAGATCGCAGGTCCATCAAATGGACATGGTGCAAAGAGGAGACTAAGTATATCACCAATAAAACAAAGGACTGAAGAAAGTTTTAACGACGGAGAAAGGCCAAAAGTGAAAGAGAAAAGAAAGGAAGTGTCTGTCGTGGTACCATCCTCGAGTGAAGAAAAAGACTTGACAAAAGTGGAAAGTACCAGCGAAGCAGAATCGAAAAGAGAAGCAAAATTGAAAAGGAAAAGGATACCGAACAGAAGATATTCCGGTCCTGAATGGGCATATGTAGTTCATGACGATTGGACTGACGAGTTTGTATCTCTTAGCCTCGAGAACGAAGAAGAAGAGATACCAATAGAAAAGAAAAGTTTTATGGACTCTGTCGATTGAAAGGGTAATAAATGATATTGCTTGCTACAATCCAACGTGATACAAACAACAAGCTGAGACATTGCTAAACAGGATGAGACACTTGCTGAACTGATAAAGACTGAGTTATTGCCGAATTGAGACAAATGCTGCTAACCGATAAGTGACTGACCTCCTGAAGAAGACGGTGTGAACATTGCGCTCGTTCAGCTTCGTAACTGAATTGCTAAATAGTTTCTTTATAGGTGCTTCTAGCTCTCTGATTCTATACAGATCATGACGCAAAACAGTAGAAAGAAATATTGTAAATATGCGTGTATAGGCTTGATAATTGCATGCGTACCAATAATAATGGCAATAGTGCTTGCAATGCATGGAAAGGGTGAGAATGAGAAAATCGATGCTTCTACTTTTGCTCCTGTTACTGTCACTGAACTAACTGCATTGAAAAGACTAGAATTAGATGAGAGACACTTGCATGATAAGAAGGAACTTTCGTATAACGTTTTCTATTGCTTGCTAACAGAATATGTTGAGACTATGGATGCGAAAGATTGTTATGTGTGTACACAGATACCGACATCAGTAAAGGAAGGGGTGACATATCACCACATGCCTCTTACATACGGGATTACATGTAGTATAGTAATGTCTAGATTTTATGGTCAAACTAACATACAGTATTTTTACTCAAATTATGATGTTACCTTTGCATATGTTCCTATAATAGCGCAGCTAAGCCAGATTGCTAAAGATTGGGATGCTAAAATAATGAGGGAATTTTTCGAGCCAATGCAACCTTTTGAAACGGCTCACGCTCATAGGGAAAACCTTACCTGCTCGCTCTCTGCAGTAGAAATAAGCTTTTTAGATCGTACAGATGATAGAAGGGCACAAATGAATGCGAAATTAGAAAAAGAGCTACATCAGAGGGCTTCAGTAGATAATTATGATTTTGCCGCAATAAAAACACAAGGGAGGATAGCTTTAGATGCTTGGCATGTAGGGAAATTTTGTATATATCGAGGTGAATCTTATTATGACAACATTTTTGTAGGAGCGAGTGAGTGTAAACATACGTTTATCTTTAAGGCCAAATGGACATTCATGATGAACGGACTTGACCCTGTCATTCCAGGTGTATATTACATTTGTGGGTATAATGCCTATTATCGTCTTCCAAAGGGATGGTGGGGGAGATGTTATTTGGGTATAGTGTTCCCAAAGGTTTATCAACTGGATGACCTATCGATGATTCCAAAGACATCTGGATCCCATCGTATCCAGAAAAGAGAGACCGCAGCTGCTGTGGTAGGAGATATATTTGGAGCCATGATTCCTTCATTAGGAGTTGTGCTGAATTCCATCAAAATAAGAAAGTTGTCTACTATAGTGGATAACATGTTGACAAAGTTTTCAGGTGCTATAATCCTGATAGATGCTGAACTTGCAGCGGAAAGAGCTATGACTCTTCAAAACAGGCTTGCTTTAGACATTCTTTTAGCAAAGGATGGCGGCGTTTGCAAAATGCTTGGTGCGCGACACTGTTGCACGTATATTCCCGATAATAGTGTGAAGATTAAAACTATGCTTGCTAATCTAACAAAAGAGAGTGCAGATTTGAAGGAACTGAAAGAACCAGGAGTGTGGGAGAAGGTTGGAAAAGGACTTGCTTCAGTGGGAAATTGGATTGGGGGCATTTGGAATGGAATATTGCTAAAAATAATACAGGGAATTCTAATAGTTCTAATTTGCATTTTTGGAATTTGGGGAATAAAAAGGGGAATAATAATGATAATGGAAAGAATTAAGAGGAGGAAGGAAGAGAAAATGATGAAAAGAATGGCAGAAGAATACAAAGCAAAAACTAGGGGAATTAAAAGGAAAAGAGAACTGACAGAATTTTAATGGAATAAAATTTGTGGGAATAGTTTGTGTGATGACAAGTAGTCATCAGAGGAGGGATTGATGAAGCTGAAATGAAGGTTTTACATTTATTGACGCATAAACGTAGAGAGAAATAATCATGTGTGACTTTAACCGAACTAATAAAGATTGTACGGGGACAAAATGTGCCCTCAGAGTAGTTTGCCAACATTTATAAGCGTGCTTTATATAACGTGATGTATTAGAATTGCACTAATCCGACATAATCGTAAACGTATACCACGATTTGCTTGTTTGAAATGTTTTAGCTTAGCATTACTTTAGTGGAGGCTTTGGCCTAGTTGCCTGGTCTCACGGTTTAGATGCTCGTATTTTTCCAATGTGCTAATAAACGTGTATTTTTGCTTGAAGCTGTACTTTTCCACTGAGATCGTTCACATGCTTATCTTAAGGTTTCGTGCCAGCTTGGCATTTTTCTCTTTGCTCCAAGGTCAATCTGCAGGTGCGGACAATGGAAGCTCTGAAAGTGAGTTAATTGGTATAAAATGTTGCAAATTGCGTACCCGTCTCCAAGGATAATGTATGCTTAAGTAAAAGCTTGAGAACTGTTGTTTTTGATTGGACAATTTGAAGTCAACCTATGAACCCTCCAATGGAAGACCCTACTGGATTTGAACTGTTGTCTATTTAAACCAGGTGCACGAGAAGAAAGCAGCCATTACCAGCCCGATACCCGTCATTTTGCAGGCCATTGCAGCCATTATTGGACATCCCGCCATTTTGTAGACTTTGCAGCTATTATGGCCCACCTTGCCGCGACGCCATTTTGAAAGAGACTCTGATGCTTTCTCTAATCGAGAGAAAGAGACTTTAAATGATTCTTGCCCTAGAGACTTTAACTTTGAAATGCCCTTTGCATGAAGTAGTAGTTTTATCTTGCCGCCGTGAGACAATTGCCCCGTCCACCCCTGCCCCTTTGCCCCGTCCCATGCTGATCGAGAAACGGTACCTGTGAGACGAAGACTTCCTTGTATGCTGATCGTAATTGGTAAATATGAAAGGAAAATTGTAAAATTGCATTGTGTTTCTTTTAGGTAACCAACTGCTGATTTTGATAAGATCCCTAGTTAGGAGTTTTTTTTCAAATTAATGTTGCTAAATTGTTTTTGCATGAAGTCCCACATGCCGATGCTAATTTGAGGTTAGATGAGGATTCCTTTTGTTGCACGATGCAATTTGAGACCTTGTTATGCTGACTAAATGTATGCAATTAGTTCATTACAGATTATAGTATTAGTGATTTGCATTGCTATTATCGAATGCCTCGTTATTCAAATGCTGCATAGATTGCACCTGTTTCGCCGCTATGGACAGCTATTAATGTTCATTTATGTTTATCATTTGGTGTTGAGACACATCTATATTGTGCTAGCTTTGTTAATATAGGGAAATAAATTCACTAACTTTGAATAAACTGGTGTGGTTATTCCTGACTGAAAGGTCAGGGTTCGCCGAAATGTATTCTGGATTAATTGTTAAGTGTTATGTCGATCAGGGTATTGCTTATGTTCGTTATTGATTATTGATTTGATTAAATTGACCGATATAGAGTAAGGAGAGTCCCACTTAGCCAAAAGATTCATCGGCCTAAAGAGCGTCCAAATACAGGTAAATTATTAGTACGGAACGCTCTATCAGAAGCAACCCTCCTATTGGAGAAGGAACAAAATCCTGAATCCATATTCATTCTCTCTCTCCCCTTTGTATATGCAGCATATTGAAAAGTTAAAATATTAGTTGACTTAAAAGTCTGTCAATGTTGCACAACTCTCCCTTCAGCATGCCTCCTTGCAGAGTCTCCAGAGCCCTCAGACAGTCTGCTGTTTTCAGAAGCGGAGACATTTGCTAGCCTGCCTACCTTCACAGCCAAAGCCTGAGGCTTCAGCAAGACTGCCTTCAGATTCAGAACATGAGCCCTCAGCCAGCCTGCCTTTAAAGCAAAACCCTTCAACCTGCCTGCATTCTGAACCTGAGCTTCCAACCTACCTGCCCTCACAGTCTGACACTGCAGCCTGCTTTTCTTCTGACCTCAAGCCTGCCTGCCTTCTGAACCTCCAGTCTCTACACATCTACATCTACACCTTTTGAGCCAGAGTTTCTAGTCTGTCTGCACTCAGTAACAGAACTCACAGCATGTAAGCCTTCAGAGCCTCCCGCACGCCTGCTTACAGAGCTTCCTGCATATTTGTTTCCACACTCTCCTGCATATGAGCCTCCGGCAAGTCTACCTCCAGGGTCAGAGCTTCAAGTCAGTTGCCCTTTAAGGTTTTTGGCTTTAGTCAGCTTTAGCTTTAGTGCTACTTGAACTTGCCCATATCTGAATTACATGCACCTATAATTCAAACTTCTAAGCCTTTAATCCTGGCTCTGGAACCCTTCAAGTCTGTATTCAATCTTGTCTCCTCCACCAGCGTGCTTCCCTCTTCAAAGTTCTGCTCTGATGCTCAGGTTAGTCCACAGCCTGCTATTCTACACCCCAGAGCATCACATGTTGCCAATAGCCTATGGTATTTTGCATTGTAGCTCCAATGAAAAAGGATTTAAGGCCTGATTTAGAACTCAGCGGCTGGGTTACTCCATCACAACGATGACGGATGTCCCACCTGCTGAAATCTAAATCCCATTATCTTCTATGGGATTTAGATTTCGGTGGACAGGATATCCGTCACTGTTGTGACAGAGTAACCCATCCTCCAAATTCTAAATCAGGCCCTTATTTCTTAGAAGCAAAGGCTTTGGTTCAATTTTTAGACCCTAGGAGCCAGCTGTGGCGGGGCTATACTGTCATAAGTTCCCTCTTGCCTCTCATGCTCATTACCTGGGGTCCTACCTGTGAGATTTGACAGTGTTCACATTAGTGCCTGAACTTTCCCCTACATCAATGGACTGACTTTTAGCCTCTTAGACCTTACTCTGTGATTCCAAATAATTTTAGATCCAGGTTTTGTAGAAGCCAGTCTGCATTTCGTACTAAAATCTCCAATACCTAGAATTTTCTGCTCACTTATTCATCTTTATCCCTGCAGGACAAGGAAGGATGGAGAAATCCAGCACTCCTGTGGCTAGTAGGTACTAGCCTGTTCATACCTAAAGCATGTGATCATAATGAGCTACTTTAAGTCCCTGTTTGCTTCAGTCCAGCATTGGTCATTGTAGCAGTGTTCCTGTCTGATCTATCCCTTGTTTCCTGAGTTCCTGAGCTTTTGTTAGTCGCTGTTTCCAGAAGATTCCTGAACCTTAGACTATCCTTGCTCTAGCACTGCCTGAAGTACATCCTTAATTCCTGATCTACCACTGTTTCAGGTCATTCTTGAACGTTCACTCCTTCTGTAGTTACCCCTTTCCAGCCCCTGCCTTTCCTTCCCTTTTCCCTTTTCCCTTATTTCTTGTTTCTAGTTTTCTGCCTTTGTATACCTGCTGTCGTAGCTTCCAGTTTCCTTCTGTGGTTTGTTACTTGCTTTCTGCCAAGTGTTCTCTTTCATTTTCCAATCCTTTGTTGAAGTCACTATTCCTCTCTATCTCCTTGTCTATTGTGTCTGTATATTTTAGTTCTCCATTCTTGCTGTTACCACCTTGCCTGTTCCTATTTGACCGCCAGGATTCATGTGTACAGCTGACAACTTAGGTACTGTTTCCTTTCCACTGTGAATATTGTATTTTTGTTACTTTCATAATACCACCAAAGACATCAGCCCACATACCCTGCCTTTGCACATATATCCTATATGTAGGAATCTGCAATCACTCTCTGTAACAGCATTTGTGGGTGAGATAATTACTAAGCTTCCTGTGTGGTGCTCCAGAGTGCTCTACTGCGCATCCCTTTTATTGTTAATATTGTTATATGTATGCATTTTATATCTTGGGTGTTAGTATTCCGAATGTTGAATAGCCTCAAGTGCCAGTTCATTCTGAGTTTTGATTTCTTTTAACCTTGTGCAGAACATTCCGATTGGATCTCTTTTCTACACTGTAAGGAAATGCCTCCTTGGCATGGTTACCCCCTGACTTTTTGCCTTTGCTGATGCTATGTTTTGAATTGAAAGTGTGCTGAGGCCTGCTAACCAGGCCCCAGCACCAGTGTTCTTTCCCTAACCTGTACTTTTGATTCCACAATTGGCCCACCCTGGCATCCAGGTAAGTCCCTTGTAACTGGTACCCCTGGTACAAGGGCCATGATGCCAGGGAAGGTCCCTAAGGGCTGCAGCATATCTTATGCCACCCTGGGGACCCCTCACTCAGCACAGACACACTGCTTGCCAGCTTGTGTGTGCTAGTGAGAACAAAACGAGTAAGTCGACATGGCACTCCCCTCAGGGTGCCATGCCAACCTCACACTGCCTATGCAGTATAGATAAGTCACCCCTCTAGTAGGCCTTACAGCCCTAAGGCAGGGTGCACTATACCATAGGTGAGGGCACCAGTGCATGAGTACTGTGCTCCTACAGTGTCTAAACCAAACCTTAGACATTGTAAGTGCAGGGTAGCCATAAGAGTATATGGTCTGGGAGTCCGTCAAACACGGACTCCACAGCACCATAATGGCTACACTGAAAACTGGGAAGTTTGGTATCAAACTTCTCAGCACAATAAATGCACACTGATGCCAGTGTACATTGTATTGTAAAATACACCCCAGAGGGCACCTTAGAGGTGCCCCCTGAAACCTTAACCGACTATCTGTGTAGGCTGACTGGTTCCAGCAGCCTGCCACAACCGAGACATGTTGCTGGCCCCATGGGGAGAGTGCCTTTGTCACTCTGAGGCCAGTAACAAAGTCTGCACTGGGTGGAGATGCTAACACCTCCCCCAGGCAGGAGCTGTAACACCTGGCGGTGAGCCTCAAAGGCTCACCCCTTTGTTCCAGCACCGCAGGACACTCCAGCTAGTGGAGTTGCCCGCCCCCTCCTGCCACGGCCCCCACTTTTGGCGGCAAGGCCGGAGGAAATAATGAGAATAACAAGGAGGAGTCACTGGCCAGTCAGGACAGCCCCTAAGGTGTCCTGAGCTGAAGTGACTCTAACTTTTAGAAATCCTCCATCTTGCAGATGGAGGATTCCCCAATAGGATTAGGGATGTGACCCCCTCCCCTTGGGAGGAGGCACAAAGAGGGTGTACCCACCCTCAGGGCTAGTAGCCATTGGCTACTAACCCCCCAGACCTAAACACGCCCTTAAATTTAGTATTTAAGGGCTTCCCTGAACCTAAGAATTTAGATTCCTGCAACTACAAGAAGAAGAGGACTGCTGACCTGAAAGACCCCTGCAGAAGAAGAAAAGAAGACACCAACTGCTTTGGCCCCAGACCTACCGGCCTGTCTCCTGCCTTCTAAAGAAACCTGCTCCAGCAACGCTTTCCCCAGGACCAGTGACCTCTGAATCCTCAGAGGACTGCCCTGCTTCAAGAAAGACAAGAAACTCCCGAGGACAGCGGACCTGCTCCAAAAAGACTGCAACTTTGTTACAGAGGAGCAGATTTAAAGACCCCTGCAATCCCCGCAAGAAGCGTGAGACTTGCAACACTGCACCCGGCGACCCCGACTCGACTGGTGGAGAACCAACACCTCAGGGAGGACCCTCCGGCGACTCCGAGACTGTGAGTAACCAAAGTTGTCCCCCCTGAGCCCCCACAGCGACGCCTGCAGAGGGAATCCCCAGGCACCCCCTGACCGCGACTACCGGACTCTAAAATCCAGACGGCTGGAAAAGACCCTGCACCCGCAGCCCCCAGCACCTGAAGGATCGGAACTTCAGTGCAGGAGTGACCCCCAGTAGGCCCTCTCCCTTGCCCAGGTGGTGGCTACCCCGAGGAGCCCCCCCCTTGCCTGCCTGCATCGCTGAAGAGACCCCTTGGTCTCCCATTGACTCCCATTGGAAACCCAACGCTTGTTTCTACACTGCACCCGGCTGCCCCAGTGCCGCTGAGGGTGTACTTTTTGTGTGAACTTGTGTCCCCCCCCGGTGCCCTACAAAACCCCCCTGATCTGCCCTCCGAAGACGCGGGTACTTACCTGCTGGCAGACCGGAACCGGGGCACCCCCTTCTCTCCATTGAAGCCTATGTGTTTTGGGCACCTCTTTGACCTCTGCACCTGACCGGGCCTGAGCTGCTGGTGTGGTAACTTTGGGGTTGCTCTGAACCCCCAACGGTGGGCTACCTTGGACCCAAACCTGAGACTTGTAAGTGATTTACTTACCTGCTAAAAGTAACAATAACTTACCTCCCCCAGGAACTGTGAAAATTGCACTGTGTCCACTTTTAAAACAGCTATTTGTGTTTTATGTGAAAAGTATATATGCTACTGTAATTATTCAAAGTTCCTAAAGTACTTACCTGCAATACCTTTCAAATGAGATATTACATGTAGAATTTGAACCTGTGGTTCTTAAAATAAACTAAGAAAATATATTTTTTCTATAACAAAACCTATTGGCTGGATTTGTCTCTGAGTGTGTGTTCCTCATTTATTGCCTGTGTGTATGTACAACAAATGCTTAACACTACTCCTTTGATAAGCCTACTGCTCGACCACACTACCACAAAATAGAGCATTAGTATTATCTCTTTTTGCCACTATCTTACCTCTAAGGGGAACCCTTGGACTCTGTGCATACTATTCCTTACTTTGAAATAGTGCATACAGAGCCAACTTCCTACATTGGTGGATCAGCGGTGGGGTACAAGACTTTGCATTTGCTGGACTACTCAGCCAATACCTGATCACACGACAAATTCCAAACATTGTCATTAGAAATTGTTTTTGCAATTTGAACTATTTTTTCTAAATTCTTAAAAGACCTGCTAGGGCCTTGTGTTAGATCCTGTTTAGCATTTCTTTTAGAGTTTAAAAGTTTGGTAAAAGTTTGAATTAGATTCTAGAACTAGTTTTTAGATTCTTAAAAAGTATTCCAACTTTTAGAAGCATAATGTCTAGTGCAGAGATGAATGTGGTGGAACTCGACACCACACCTTACCTCCATCTTAAGATGAGGGAGCTAAGGTCACTCTGTAAAATAAAGAAAATAGTAATGGGCCCCAGACCTTCCAAACTACAGCTCCAGGAGCTGTTGGCAGAGTTTGAAAAGGCCAACCCCTCTGAGGATGGCAACACAGAGGATGATGATAGTGACTTGTAGGGTGATTCCCCCCTACCAGTCCTATCTAGGGAAGACAGGGCCTCTCAAGCCCTGACTCCAAGCATAATAGTCAGAGATGCTGGCTCCCTCACAGGAGGGACCAACTTCTCTGAAATCACTGAGGATAACTCCAGTGAAGAGGACATCCAGTTAGCCAGGATGGCCAAAAGATTGGCTTTGGAAAGACAGATCCTAGCCATAGAAAGGGAAAGACAAGAGATGGGCCTAGGACCCATCAATGGTGGCAGCAACATAAATAGGGGCAGAGATTCTCCTGACATGTTGAAAATCCCTAAAGGGATTGTAACTAAATATGAAGATGGTGATGACATCACCAAATGGTTCACAGCTTTTGAGAGGGCTTGTGTAACCAGAAAAGTGAACAAATCTCGCTGGGGTGCTCTCCTTTGGGAAATGTTCACAGGAAAGTGTAGGGATAGACTCCTCACACTCTCTGGAAAAGATGCAGAATCTTATGACCTCATGAAGGGTACCCTGATTGAGGGCTTTGGATTCTCCACTGAGGAGTATAGGATTAGATTCAGGGGGGCTCAAAAATCCTCGAGCCAGACCTGGGTTGACTTTGTAGACTACTCAGTAAAAACACTAGATGGTTGGATTCAAGGCAGTGGTGTAAGTAATTATGATGGGCTGTACAATTTATTTGTGAAAGAACACCTATTAAGTAATTGTTTCAATGATAAACTGCATCAGCATCTGGTAGACCTAGGACCAATTTCTCCCCAAGAATTGGGAAAGAAGGCGGACCATTGAGTCAAGACTAGGGTGTCCAAAACTTCCACAGGGGGTGACCAAAAGAAAGGGGTCACAAAACCTCCCCAGGGGAAGGGTGGTGAGACAGCCAAAAACAAAAATAGTAAAGAGTCTTCTACAGGCCCCCAAAAACCTGCACAGGAGGGTGGGCCCAGAGCCTCTTCACAAAACAATTCTGGGTACAAGGGTAAAAACTTTGATCCCAAAAAGGCCTGGTGTCGTAGCTGTAGTCAGTCTGGACACCAAACTGGAGACAAGGCCTGTCCCAAGAAAGATACCACTTCTAACTCCACTCCAGCTAAAACTGGAATGGCCAGTCTCCAAGTGGGATCAACAGTGTGCCCAGAGCAAATCAGGTGTCACACTGAAGCTACATTAGTCTCTGAGGGTGGGGTGGATTTAGCCACACTGGCTGCCTGGCCCCCTAACATGCAAAAATACAGGCAGCAGCTCTTAATTAATGGGACAAGTGTAGAGGGCCTGAGGGACACAGGTGCCAGTGTCACTATGGTGACAGAGAAACTGGTTTCCCCTGGCCAATACCTGACTGAACAAACCTATCCAGTCACCAATGCTGACAATCAAACTAAAGTACATCCCATGGCAATGGTAACTTTAGAGTGGGAAGGGGTCAATGGCCTGAAACAGGTGGTGGTCTCCTCAAATATCCCAGTAGACTGTTTGCTTGGAAATGACTTGGGGTCCTCAGCATGGGCTGAGGTAGAACTGAAAACCCATGCAGCCATGCTGGGTATCCCTGAACTGGTGTGTGTCAAGACAAGGGCACACTGCAAGGCACAGGGTGAAAAAGTAGAGCTGGAGTCTGGAAGAAAGGCCCAGCCTACCAAGAGAAAAGGAAAGTCAGCTGGGAAACCAGCTGCAACATAACAAGGAAAAGAGAGCCTCTCTTCTCAGGAAGAAGTTCTGCCCTCTGAGGGAACTGAGCCTATGGAGCTGGAACCTTACCAGGTTGAGCTCTTGGGCCCAGGGGGACCCTCAAGGGAAGAGTTGTGTAATGGACAAGAAACCTGTCCCTCTCTTGAAGGCCTTAGGCAGCAAGCTGCTGAAGAGTCCAAAGGCAAGAAAAATGGAACACATAGGGTCTATTGGGAAGATGAACTCCTGTACACTGAGGCAAGAGATCCCAAACCTGGTGCCACTAGGAGAGTGGTAGTGCCTCAGGGGTTCAGAGAGTTTATTCTGACCTTAGCCCATGATATTCCCGTTGCTGGGCATTTGGGACAAACCAAGACGTGGGAGAGGTTAGTCAACCACTTCTACTGGCCCAACATGTTCCAGAAGGTTAAGGAGTTTTGCACCTCCTGTACCACCGGTCAAGCCAGTGGTAAGACAGGTGGACATCCAAAGGCCCCCCTCATTCCACTTCCAGTGGTGGGGGTCCCCTTTGAAAGAGTGGGTGTGGACATAGTGGGTCCACTGGAACCTCCCACAGCCTCAGGAAATATGTACATCCTAGTAGTAGTGGATCATGCTACTAGGTATCCTGAAGCTATTCCCCTTAGGTCGACTACTGCCCCTGCAGTAGCCAAGGCCCTCATTGGTATCTTTACCAGAGTGGGCTTCCCTAAGGAGGTGGTGTCTGACAGAGGTACCAACTTCATGTCAGCATACCTGAAACACATGTGGAATGAGTGTGGAGTGACTTATAAATTCACTACACCCTATCATCCACAAACTAATGGCCTTGTTGAGAGATTCAACAAGACATTAAAGGGCATGATCATGGGGCTCCCAGAAAAACTCAAAAGGAGATGGGATGTCCTCTTGCCATGTCTGCTTTTCGCTTACAGAGAGGTGCCTCAGAAGGGAGTAGGGTTCTCACCCTTTGAACTTCTGTTTGGCCACCCTGTAAGGGGACCACTAGCTCTTGTGAAAGAAGGCTGGGAGAGACCTCTTCATGAGCCTAAACAAGACATAGCGGACTATGGCCCTCATTCTGACCTTGGCGGTCTTTTCGCAAGACCGCCGAGTTACCGCCGCGGTAAAGACCGCCGACCGCGGCGGTATGCCGCTGCGCGTATTCCGACCGCTGGGAGCGTTCCGCCGGAATACCGCCAGCAGCCACACTGGCGGTCGGCGGGAAAGTGGAGACTGGTCAACCTCCACCGCCACGCCAGCAGAACACCGCCCCCAGAATTACGACCCACATTTCTGTGTGGCGGTCTTCTGTTGGCGGTCTTCTGTTGGCGGTCACGTCCCTATGGCTCCCGTCGCCTCCCGGAGGACCAACGCACAAGGTAAGTTGATCGTCCGTGAGGGGAGGGGGTGGGGGGGTGTTGTGTGATGTGTGCGTGCATGGGGGTGTGCGTGTGAGTGTGTAGAGGGGGTGTGTGAGTGCGTGCATGCGGGCGGGGAGTGCTGCTGTGCCTATGGGCAATGTGTTTAGTTCGGCGGGTGTGCATGTCGGCATGTATGTGTGCGGGTATGTGTCCCCGTTGTGTATGTGTGTGTAGGGGGTGTGTATATGTGCATGTTGGGGGTGTGTGCATGTCGGGGTGCATGTATGTGCATGTCGGGGTGGGGGTGGGGAGGGGGTTCGTACCACCTCTGGGGGGTGGCAGGGGGGTGGAGGGTGTGGGGGGAGGACTCGGGTGGGTAGTGGGGGGTGGGGGAGACCCCTATCAGTGCCAGGGAAGGAATTCCCTGGCCCCGATAGTGCTTACCGCCATGGTTCGCACGGCGGTTCCCGCCCGCAAGAAACCGCGGCGGTAGGCAGGGTCATAATACCCTTGGCGGTCTTGGGACGACCGCCGGGCCGGAGTGCGCAAACTCCAGCCCCGCGGTCATGACCGCCGCGGCGGTCGGAGTGGAGAAGTGGCGGTCGGTCGCGGCGGGGACCGCCGCGGTCAGAATGCCATTTTTAATACCGCCGGTCTGTTCGCGGTCCGACCGCCGTCTCTCCGCCGACCGCCAGGGTCAGAATGAGGCCCTATGTACTTGGCCTTCGCTCAAGGATGGCAGAGTACATGGAAAAGGCAAGCAAAAACCTTGAGGCCAGCCAACAGCTCCAGAAGTGTTGGTATGACCAAAAGGCTTCACTGGTTGAATTTCAACCAGGACAGAAAGTCTGGGTTTTGGAGCCTGTGGCTCCCAGGGCACTTCAGGACAAATGGAGTGGCCCTTACCCAGTGCTAGAGAGGAAGAGTCAGGTCACCTATCTGGTAGACCTGGGCACAAGCAGGAGCCCCAAGAGGGTGATCCATGTGAACCGCCTTAAGCTCTTCCATGACAGGGCTGATGTAAATCTGTTAATGGTAACAGATGAAGATCAGGAAGCTGAGAGTGAGCCTCTCCCTGATCTTCTGTCATCAGACCCTAATGATGGCTCAGTAGATGGAGTGATCTATTCAGACACCCTCTCTGGCCAACAGCAAGCTGACTGTAGGAAGGTCCTGCAACAGTTTGCTGAGCTCTTTTCCCTAACCCCTGGTCAGACACACCTGTGTACCCATGATGTGGACACAGGAGACAGAATGCCTGTCAAAAACAAAATATTCAGACAGTCTGATCAAGTTAAGGAAAGCATCAAGGTGGAAGTCCACAAGATGCTGGAATTGGGAGTAATTGAGTACTCTGACAGCCCCTGGGCTAGCCCAGTGGTTTTAGTCCCCAAACCTCACACCAAAGATGGAAAGAGAGAGATGAGGTTTTGTGTGGACTACAGAGGACTTAACTCTGTCACCAAGACAGATGCCCATCCCATTCCTAGAGCTGATGAGCTGATTGATAAATTAGGGGCTGCCAAATTCTTAAGTACCTTTGACTTAACAGCAGGGTACTGGCAAATCAAAATGGCCCCTGGAGCAAAAGAAAAGACAGCATTCTCCACACCTGATGGGCATTATCAGTTCACTGTTATGCCCTTTGGTTTAAAGAATGCCCCTGCCACCTTCCAAAGGTTGGTGAATCAAGTCCTTGCTGGATTGGAGTCCTTCAATGCAGCTTATCTTGACGATATTGCTGTCTTTAGCTCCAACTGGCAGGATCACCTGGTCCACCTGAAGAAGGTTTTGAAGGCTCTGCAATCTGCAGGCCTCTCTATCAAGGCATCCAAATGCCAGATAGGGCAGGGAACTGTGGTTTACTTGGGACACCTTGTAGGTGGAGGCCAAGTTCAGCCACTCCAGCCCAAGATCCAGACTATTCTGGACTGGGCAGCTCCAAAAACCCAGACTCAAGTTAGGGCATTCCTTGGCTTGACTGGGTACTATAGGAGGTTTGTGAAGGGATATGGATCCATTGTGACAGCCCTCACAGAACTCACCTCCAAGAAAATGCCCAAGAAAGTAAACTGGACTGTAGAATGCCAACAGGCCTTTGACACCCTGAAACAAGCTATGTGCACAGCACCAGTTCTAAAAGCTCCAGATTACTCCAAGCAGTTCATTGTGCAGACAGATGCCTCTGAACATGGGATAGGGGCAGTTTTGTCCCAAACAAATGATGATGGCCTTTCCCAGCCTGTTGCTTTCATTAGCAGGAGGTTACTCCCCAGGGAGCAGCGTTGGAGTGCCATTGAGAGGGAGGCCTTTGCTGTGGTTTGGTCCCTGAAGAAGCTGAGACCATACCTCTTTGGTACTCACTTCCTAGTTCCGACTGACCACAGACCTCTCAGATGGCTGATGCAAATGAAAGGTGAAAATCCAAAACTGTTGAGGTGGTCCATCTCCCTACAGGGAATGGACTTTATAGTGGAACACAGACCTGGGACTGCCCATGCCAATGCAGATGGCCTTTCCAGGTTCTTCCACTTAGAAAATGAAGACTCTCTTGGGAAAGGTTAGTCTCATCCTCTTTCGTTTGGGGGGGGGGTTGTGTAAGGAAATGCCTCCTTGGCATGGTTACCCCCTGACTTTTTGCCTTTGCTGATGCTATGTTTTGAATTGAAAGTGTGCTGAGGCCTGCTAACCAGGCCCCAGCACCAGTGTTCTTTCCCTAACCTTTACTTTTGATTCCACAATTGGCACACCCTGGCATCCAGGTAAGTCCCTTGTAACTGGTACCCCTGGTACCAAGGGCCCTGATGCCAGGGAAGGTCTCTAAGGGCTGCAGCATATCATATGCCACCCTGGGGACCCCTCACTCAGCACAGACACACTGCTTGCCAGCTTGTGTGTGCTAGTGAGAACAAAACGAGTAAGTCGACATGGCACTCCCCTCAGGGTGCCATGCCAACCTCACACTGCCTATGCAGTGTAGATAAGTCACCCCTCTAGAAGCCCTTACAGCCGTAAGGCAGGATGCACTATACCATAGGTGAGGGCACCAGTGCATGAGTACCGTGCCCCTACAGTGTCTAAACCAAACCTTAGACATTGTAAGTGCAGGGTAGCCATAAGAGTATATGGTCTGGGAGTCTGTCAAACACGGACTCCACAGCACCATAATGGCTACACTGAAAACTGGGAAGTTTGGTATCAAACTTCTCAGCACAATAAATGCACACTGATGCCAGTGTACATTTTATTGTAAAATACACCCCAGAGGGCACCTTAGAGGTGCCCCCTGAAACCTTAACTGACTATCTGTGTAGGCTGACTGGTTCCAGCAGCCTGCCACAACCGAGACATGTTGCTGGCCCCATGGGGAGAGTGCCTTTGTCACTCTGAGGCCAGTAACAAAGTCTGCACTGGGTGGAGATGCTAACACCTCCCCCAGGCAGGAGCTGTAACACCTGGCGGTGAGCCTCAAAGGATCACCCCTTTGTTCCAGCACCGCAGGACACTCCAGCTAGTGGAGTTGCCCGCCCCCTCCGGCCACGGCCCCCACTTTTGGCGGCAAGGCCGGAGGAAATAATGAGAATAACAAGGAGGAGTCACTGGCCAGTCAGGACAGCCCCTAAGGTGTCCTGAGCTGAAGTGACTCTAACTTTTAGAAATCCTCCATCTTGCAGATGGAGGATTCCCCAATAGGATTAGGGATGTGACCCCCTCCCCTTGGGAGGAGGCACAAAGAGGGTGTACCCACCCTCAGGGCTAGTAGCCATTGGCTACTAACCCCCCAGACCTAAACACGCCCTTAAATTTAGTATTTAAGGGCTTCCCTGAACATAAGAATTTAGATTCCTGCAACTACAAGAAGAAGAGGACTGCTGAGCTGAAAGACCCCTGCAGAAGAAGAAAAGAAGACACCAACTGCTTTGGCCCCAGACCTACCAGCCTGTCTCCTGCCTTCTAAAGAAACCTGCTCCAGCGACGCTTCCCCAGGACCAGCGACCTCTGAATCCTCAGAGGACTGCCCTGCTTCAAGAAAGACAAGAAACTCCTGAGGACAGCGGACCTGCTCCAAAAAGACTGCAACTTTGTTACAGAGGAGCAGATTTAAAGACCCCTGCAATCCCCGCAAGAAGCGTGAGACTTGCAACACTGGACCCGGCGACCCCGACTCGACTGGTGGAGAACCAACACCTCAGGGAGGACCCTCCGGCGACTCCGAGACTGTGAGTAACCAAAGTTGTCCCCCCTGAACCCCCACAGCGATGCCTGCAGAGGGAATCCCCAGGCTCCCCCTGACCGCGACTGCCTGACTCTAAAATCCCGACGGCTGGAAAAGACCCTGCACCCGCAGCCCCCAGCACCTGAAGGATCGGAACTTCAGTGCAGGAGTGACCCCCAGGAGGCCCTCTCCCTTGCCCAGGTGGTGGCTACCCCGAGGAGCCCCCCCCTTGCCTGCCTGCATCGCTGAAGAGACCCCTTGGTCTCCCATTGACTCCCATTGGAAACCCGACGCTTGTTTCTACACTGCACCCGGCTGCCCCAGTGCCGCTGTGGGTGTACTTTTTGTGTGAACTTGTGTCCCCCCCGGTGCCCTACAAAACCCCCCTGATCTGCCCTCCGAAGACGCGGGTACTTACCTGCTGGCAGACCGGAACCGGGGCACCCCCTTCTCTCCATTGAAGCCTATGTGTTCTGGGCACCTCTTTGACCTCTGCACCTGACCGGCCCTGAGCTGCTGGTGTGGTAACTTTGGGGTTGCTCTGAACCCCCAACGGTGGGCTACCTTGGACCCAAACCTGAGACTTGTAAGTGATTTACTTACCTGCTAAAACTAACAATAACTTACCTCCCCCAGGAACTGTGAAAATTGCAGTGTCCACTTTTAAAACAGCTATTTGTGTTTTATGTGAAAAGTATATATGCTACTGTAATTATTCAAAGTTCCTAAAGTACTTACCTGCAATACCTTTCAAATGAGATATTACATGTAGAATTTGAACCTGTGGTTCTTAAAATAAACTAAGAAAATATATTTTTTCTATAACAAAACCTATTGGCTGGATTTGTCTCTGAGTGTGTGTTCCTCATTTATTGCCTGTGTGTATGTACAACAAATGCTTAACACTACTCCTTTGATAAGCCTACTGCTCGACCACACTACCACAAAATAGAGCATTAGTATTATCTCTTTTTGCCACTATCTTACCTCTAAGGGGAACCCTTGGACTCTGTGCATACTATTCCTTACTTTGAAATAGTGCATACAGAGCCAACTTCCTACATACACCTACTCTCTGTGTGATCTTTGGCATCTCTATTCTCAATATTCTATTTAGTTTGTCTACCCTGCCAACATTCCTTGCCAGAGGTCCTGACACTAGCCCCAAGGAAAAAGTATTTGAAGCCATAGCCCCGAGGGGAAAACTGCAAAACTAAATCAACATCGCATAATGTGGAGTATGTAGGCTTAAGAGAATGTGCATATCTGATTCCTGTTAACAGCCAACAGACTAATGGATATTCTATGACTGACTTCCCTTCAACCTTTTGATGTCCTGGCGATATTACTGATCTGTATCCATTAATTATCCTGTATGACTTCTAGTCACCCTCTAAGGAAGACACGAAATTTGGTATACCTGTGACATCCATTGAAATAGTATTAATGCCCTGTTCCACACCCCAGCCACTTCATACTTCCCAGGTTGACCTATAAGCTCTATGTGCCTTGTGTCCCGGAAACCCTGATTTTACAGGAAGCAGACTTTGAAAGTCCGGTCATATCTATAAGCAACATGAAAGGTCCCATGCCAACATGGACAGCTTGCCCTGTAAGACCAGATTGTTGGATTGACTGTGAAAGCTCCTCAAAAGCTGCAGGAGTGTGCTATATTACACCTTCATCAGTTGTTGGCGCACCAGTGCCACACACCTGGGTACTATGGCAAAAGGGTGTAAATCATTGTGAACACCTACATACAAATCTTGATGAAATCGTCCTTCACAAAAGCTTCCAGATCTGGTGTCCAGCTGAAGTACCTCTGTAACTGCATTGTAGGAAAGTGCCCTTTTTGGATGTTCACCCCCTACATTTTTTTGCTCTAGATGCTGTTGGTTTTGAGACTGAAAGTGCACTGGAGCCTACTAACCAGGCACCAGTGCCAGTACTCTCTCTCTCTAAATTGGTAACTGTGAATTGGTGTCCCCAAATGGCAAGCACTTTAATACCCTTATAAGTCCCTTGTATATGGCAGCAGTGGTACCCAGAGCATGGGTTTAAATGGGGTCACCAGGGACTGAATCAGTATTTGTGCCACCCTGAGTGACCCAAGTAAACTACTTACAACAGTCCTGCCATTGCAGACTGCAGGAGCAGTGCACACTGCCTTTAATATATATCAGTCACCCCTAAGGTAGGACTTCCAAGCCCAGAAGGAAGGGCATATTATAATGGAGGTGAGGACATATAAGTGCAAGCCCTAATGTCCTATTCTGGCCTTTTCCATTAAAGGCTACTGTAAGTAAACAACAGTCCATAGGATAACATGGGCTGCACCCAGGCAAATCTGAAGTCGCCAGCTCCATTTTGGTACAGCTGGAGTGGGAAATGTTTGGTATGAAGCAATATGCCCTTTCACCCCAGACACAAATCTTGTGTCATAGGCGTTGTGGCAGGGAACGAGAGAGCAACTTTAGAAGTTGCCCTTCGAGTTGCCCCAGTTTTCCTGTGCTCTGGCTGCCAGCTCACAGCTGCTGCCACCAAGACCGGATTGTGACCTCCTGAGCAGTAGTGTAAACAGTCCCAGGAGTCAGGACAATGGCTTAGGCAGGAAGGAGGTCACACCTCTGTTTCCGAGGAAGGCTAGTTAAGTGGCACATCAAGGCGATGAGCTTGAAAGGACACACTGCCTCTGATTAGCAATCAGACTGTCCCCCAGTGGAAGACAAAGCCGTCCTCTGCCACCAAGCACATTTGCACCCAGGCAGGTGGGAAAATGTGTTTGCTTTTTTTAAATTAAGATCGTACCTATTCCAATAATTAAAACAGTTAAAATTAGATCAGTTGTTAACGCTTACATTCATTACGGGCTGGACAATAAAACAACCTTTGAGCTAAAAATATGCTAAAATATTTTGAATACAGTACAAGGCCAAAAGTATAGGTCACATCAAATTCAAGAATGAAAAGATAACAACCCATAACTACCCAGTCAAGCTGCCCTCATATATGCTGCTTCCAGGAGCCAAAACTAGGGCTGGGACATTGTTGGTTCCCCTAATTGCTTTAGACTTGGCCAAGCTGCATGAGAAATTTTGCAATAGCAACCACAATCACTTCCCTGGTGTTGGATTTCAGGATCCTTAGGACTACCTCTGGGATCCCCAGACCTAGAAGTTGGCATAATGGAATAACCCACTTCTAACGTGGCGAACGGTGAGCGGTGTAAAACCCCCCCCAAAAATTAGATATGGAATCTGGGACACTATTACGTGCTGGAAAATTTGTGCTGGGTCTGTTTGTGTCATCTTACCTAGCAGTGAACTAATGTAGTGGGAATGTCCCCTAGATGAACTTCAAATAGCGTTGCCTTGGAAGGGAACCTTGGATTCCATTCGATGAGGCCTCAAAGAGCAGCATAATCTTATGATCAAACAATAAGTCTGACAAACAGCCTGACTTGCATTGTCTGATCTTTTCGCCCCAAAGGTAGTCCCCAACCTGATCTTTAGTAATATGCATTGATATCTGGGTGGCCTCATCTGGATTCTCCCAGAGAGTTTCAAAAGCTAGGTCATAAAACATATTCTTTAGGTAGGCCAGCCAAGGAATCTTTAAGTGGCCTGGTGTTTTTAAGAGCTCCCTGAGTGACTGCCTATAGGATTTGAGTTCTCAGTTTGACCAAAACCTGTGCCAAAACACTTAGGGACTGATTTAGGAGCCCCTAGCACCTTCTTGTGCCACATTTGCATAATTTATTTTACACTGTGGGCCAACCAGGCCAAAATCGCCATGCCAAATTTTCAAAGTGATGCAATGCATGAATTGGGCCACTTTGTAACCCTTTGCGCTAAATTATGGCTGCACCAGGAATAATGTATGAAAAGGGGGCATTCCCCTTTTAGGGGACCTGAAAAAATGGTGCAAAGAAATCTAAGACATTTCTTTGCATAATCCTTTTCGGCAATTTTAACGCCTGCTCAGAGCAGGCGTGAAAAGGATGTACACCATTGTTTTCAATGGGCTTCTGGGTGCTTTGCAGGATTAGCGTCAGAATTTTTTATGCTAATCCTGCAAAGTGCCGAACTAGCATAAAAAATTATGACGCTAGTACCCTAACTACTGCCATGGTGCGCCATTTATTAAAAACAGCACACACATGATGGCGTTAGGGGGCACTAAGGGGCACTAGAAAAGTGGCACTGCACCACATGCAGAGTCAATTTTCATAAATCAGGCCCTAAAGGTCTCAACTGTGTTGTAAAGAAGATTGAAAACAGGTCCATGTTTCAGATAAGGAGGGAATAGGAGTACCCTGCGGGATAATGGTTAGGCGCCTAAGAAATCTATTTTCCGCCAAAGTCAGCTCATGGGTATTCGAATTACCACAGAAAGGTAGCTTGTACACACACAGAAGGCTAGTGACACCTCTATGATGGGCTGTCTGAACAGCCTTTGAAGACTTCTGTCATCTTGAAAACTGGCAAAATAGAGGGTTCTGGGTAGAAAAGGTGCCACAGCCCACCAAATGTGGTCACCTCATGTGCAGATTAGCTGCTGGGGCCAGTAGCCCATTGGCTACTTGCACCCCCCAACACACCTAACTCTAGGATTTAAGGGGCACCACTGGCACCAGAAATTCAGATCTGCAACAACTAGCGACAAGAGGACAAGAGAAAACCTGCATCAACGACAACAGGAACCTGCACTATCAAAGGTGTGACACCTTGAATTCATGGCAACCTTCCTGGAACTGCTCAACTGTGGCTTGTCCTGGACTAAAGACTGAGTCCTCCAGCAACAGGGACCACATTTTTAGCCAAAGGCAAGACCAGACTCCGTTGGACTGGTGGCACTAGTTCCCTGCCCACTTCGGGTAAAAAGCACCTACTGGAACTGAAGAAGCTCTGGCCATCGAGCCCTCTGATGGATCGCCTAAAAGAAGGTGGTCCAGTGCATTGTGGGAAGTGTACTTCAGCTATCCTCCAAGTTGCAGCTGGCTATCATTTTCCACTGGACCTCTGGAAGGAGAGATAGTTTTTCCTCCACTTATCTCTGCCAAGACTTGTTGGTGGCATTCAGGTCAACACCAACTTTTCTTGACGCTGCAACCTGAGGGCACCCGCAAGACCTGCATCCAACATAACAAGTGGCTCCATTGTTGAGTTTGTACACCTGTTTTCTCGCCTGCACCATCACAGTGGAAAAGCCAACAACCACAGCTCCCGTTCATCACCAAGGATAGCCAAGCACACCTCTGCACTCGAGACGTCCATGCTAGGTGGAGTTGCTCTGCCTTATGTATCCTGGTCCAGGGGCCCACACAAGCTTAATCCCTAGTGGGCTCCCGCAAACAGCCTGCAAGTGTCACAACTACTATTTTTCAGTACTTATGTGTCCTGCGTTCAGCGGACATCGGACAGCCAGGGCATCTCTGTACCCTCTCACCATGAGCCATGTAAATTGGTCTGACTACCGTATCTTGGTCCTGGGACCTGCACAATCTTAATTACCAGTGGGTGCATCTCAACAAACCCTGCAAGTGACTGAGTGTCACTAGTGATTTTCCCCATTGACTGCAATGGTAAAGATTTGACAGCTTGAAGTGCATTGAATTATTTTTCCTTCAAAAATCCTTAACTCTGGTTTTTCATATCTGATTTACTTTATTTTGGTGTTTAAATTATTATAAAAATCTGCTTTACTTGTATAAATTGGTGGTGGATTTCTTTTGAGTCATGTCAATTACTTATCGTCCATGTTGATACTCTGAAATGCTTAACAAATGTTTCTCCTGTAAATTCTTACTGCTCTTTGCAACACTAAAAGGGTTGAGCTGAGGGTTTAATATTGTGAATCCAAAGGACCATCTTTGGAGTATTGGGAGAGTATTACGCAGTGAAGCCCAAGCAGCATCACTGCATAATACTCTACTTTTCTACAGTAATCCTGTTAGATAATACATCAGTACCATAGGACATAAACCTACTGTGGAATTAATCCTGCATCACTATCACTATGGAAAAGCTGGTCAAAAACAGTTAAGTCTGCAGTTTGATAAACATAAAACAAGGGGCAGAACAGATGGATGAACAGCAGCCCAATGGCATGAAGCCCAACGACTAGGAGGTGGCTGGGTTTGTCAAGGAACTGGAGGAGAGTCTAAAAACAACAGATTTAAAAATAGACCACCTCACAATATGAATGGATCACTTTAAGGTGAGGCTGGAATTGAAGGGTAGAGTTGGACGGCAGTGAGGGAGCAGCCCACATGACTCACTGATCTTGTGCTCCCTTACCTTCAGCCCTCACCAGATGACGTAGCTGCCTGTGCTTCCATTGTAGAACGCTGTTGAAGGATGCCTCTTAACTAGAGTGGTAGTCTGTTGCGAAAATCTGTTCGACATTTGGTGGTTTATTATTTCCCTGGGCCCCCAGGATCATTGAACTGCAGTGGTGGAAAGCGGCAACAATTTTACTGCAAAATGGTGGCCGGCTCCAAGTTACCAGCAGCAGCAAAATTGGCATAGATTGTAACATGGATCTGCAAAAGCTCATAAGATTGGATTAGAAAGTTGCACGGGTCTAGTTTAGATAAATCAATGCCAGGACCGGTCTCAGCTCCTTCAGTTACGTCCAGAACGAAACTCAGCCTCTGCTATATTGAGTGCAAGATGCAACAAATCCCTTGTTAAATCCCACTCTGAAGGCAATCTATGAACAGTCAGGACAGGAGGTCACTAGTATATGTGTGTGCTTGCGCAGACTGAGAGTAACTCAAGCACTCCTCTGGTCCAAGGGTCATCGCAAGGTGCTGCCCACCTGACCTGAGTTTTCCTACAATGAACCAGTTTTAGCACCTTCTGGAAACAATCCTCACCAAACTTTGAGCTTGCAAGGTAGCACAGGCGCAAAAATAGCATCAGTTGTCTAGGGCTAATTGTTCAATTTAAGAATGCTGGAGCACAGGCTTCATTATTCCAGCAATCGAAGTTTAAATCGTGTTTAACAGCCAATTCTACCTCTGTGCTACCCTAATAGAGGTACAAGAGGTTCTGCAGAAAGTCTAAAAATAGCAAAACTGTCAAGAGTTTATTCAGAGATAGATGTTTAGTGCCCAGTTTATAGCACTTTATTGCATTTGGGGCTAGGTTTTTGATCTGTATATTTGAATTATTTTTGATGTGTAAATAATGAATTGATCTATTTGCATTTTGCACTTGTCACTTTTGCACTACGCACTTTTGCATATTTTTCCTATGACTCAGGAATGTGGGACTAGCTATGATTGTTTGATAGAGGAATCTTTATATCTTTATAGTCCAAGCCTGATGTTTTGTACGCAGCACCTAACACTTTATATTCTCTATGGTATTAGTGTCAGATTTGTTCCTATGATGCCTATGAGATTAGATTTTTTTTTATCCTGTATTTCGCACATTACATTAGAATTTGTATTTGGGTCTCAAAGATGCTCTTTTTTAGCCCAAGACTAAAACAGAAAAGTGGATAGGCTTAGTATCAGCTTAGTCGGTCATCGCTGAGGGGAAACTCCATGAAAGCATGGTTGGGTGCTATGTCAGGGCATCACAGGCCTGCAGGGTGGGCTGAGGGGAAGGTCCATGGGCACTCATATCCCACAGTTGGAGAGGGGTTGCATTTAGGTGAGAGAGGGACAGGGTGGAACACCCGCAGAAAAAAAGAGCAGTTAAATAACCAAGATGCTTATTGTTTTTATTTATGTTTTTATTGATAATTCAGTGAGCTCTATCCAAATAGGCAACAAGGATCAGTGTCAAAGTGGTAAAGGGTGGGTGAGAACTACCAGAATATTTACCTATGTGTCCTATGATGCAAAAAGTTGATATTATTTCATGTAATGCTAATGGGCTACTCAATTACCGAAAAGTGTGTGCTAACTTAAATTGGTTGACTACATTTAAACCTGAAGTGACTTTCCTTCAAGAAACCCACCCTAAAGACAACCTTTCTAAATCCTTCGTCCCTAAAATATATTCACATTCTTTCTATACCTCAGCAGGGGCTGCCATAAGAGGGGTGGCTATACTTCTAGCCAACACAATCGCCTGGCAAATTTCTGATGTATTTAGGGATGACAAAGGATGGTGGCTATGGATCAAAGTGCCAGTTAAAGGGAATATATTAAACTTGGTTAATTATTATGGCCCCCCTCACTGACGATATCAACCCACTAACTCAAGCACATTATCTGGCAATGACAGCTGTTGGTCCAATGATCTTTTATTTCATACAAGATCTTAGTCTAGATACATCAAATAGGTGAAAAAAACTCTTAAAACCTAGCACCCTCAGTATTCTTAACACATTAAAACATGATTGGGTTAATAGATCCATGGCGTATGGAGTAGCAATTGCACAAATAATATATGTGTTACTCACATCAATTTTCCTCATTGTCTCTCATAGATTTCTTTCTCGTAACTAGGTCAATCCTGTGCTATGTGCCCAGTGTGAAGGTGAATGCTTTCTCTTACCGTTCTGTTATCTCAATTCGAATTCGATTGAGAGCTGAGATAAAAGATCGACTCAGATTACAATTCAATCAATATTACTCTCAGATACCATTTGGTTGGAGAAAACATGATAATCAATTAATGAGTTTTTTAAGATTAACTCTGGTGCCACAGATGATATGCAGTGCACAGGTCTACGCATTGCAGAGGGCTGTAGATAATGCAACCAATATACAAATGCCTATAGAAAACCTAGAGGCGAGGGAGCCTGTTATAGCTCTGCAAGCAGTATCCAATTTTTTCTTAACTAAAGAAATCAATAGTCATCAGGCCTAAAAACAAAAGATTTATCATGAGAGTCAACATATCCGCAAGTTTCTTGCCTGGTCTGCCAGGCTATGGAAAATCAAGCAGATAGTTGAAAGATCGAAAACACAGAGGGGGTCATTCTAAGTCTGGCGGGCGGCGGAGGCCGCCCGCCAGACTTCCCCCCTCCAAAATACCGCTCCGCAGTCGCAAGACCGCTGAGGGTATTTTGGCTTTTGCACTGGGCTGGCGGGCGACCGCCAAAAGGCCGCCCGCCAGCCCAGTGCAAAAACCCTTCCCACGAGGACGCCGGCTCAGAATTGAGCCGGCGGAGTGGGAAGGTGCGACGGGTGCAGTTGCACCCGTCGCGAATTTCACTGTCTGCAATGCAGACAGTGAAATTCAAAGTGGGGCCCGCTTACGGGGGCCCCACGACACCCCATACCGCCATCCTGTTCCTGGTGGGCGAACCGCCAGGAACAGGATGGCGGTATGGGGTGTCTGAATCCCCATGGCGGCGCAGCGAGCTGCGCCGCTATGGAGGATTCAGAAGGGCAGTGGAAAACCGGCGGGAGACCGCCGGTTTTCCTCTTCTGACCGCGGCTGAACCGCTGCGGTCAGAATGCCCTGCAGGGCACCGCCAGCCTGTTGGCGGTGCTCCCGCCGACCCTGGCCCCGGCAGTCTAGTACCGCCGGGGTCAGAATCACCCCCAGAGTCTCATTCCTTATTGGACAAAAGTAGCGAAATTGCTGAGGTCTTTTTACATCACTATCGGAATTTATATGAGAAAATAGAAGAGGTTCCTTGGCATAGGTTAGAGCAGTTTTTCAATTCCATTATAGTGCCGCAAGCGACAAGCGAACAATGCAAAGCAATTTTGGAAGAGATTCATATCTCTGAGGTTTCTTCTGATCTGCAAAGTATTTCCAATGGTAAGACTTGTGGGGGTGATGCCATTCCAACAAGAAGTCCTCAAAGTTTTTTTCCAAACAAACTAATACCACTCTTGATTAAATTATTTAACCAGCTGAGAACTGGGAAACTATTCCCCAATCTTTTGAGGAGTCAATAATTGTTAGTTTCCCTAAAAAGGATAAGAGTGCCACCAATGTCAACTCCTATATAGACCGATTAGTTTGTTAAACTCCAATTGCAAGTTGTTTATGAAAATGTGAGCCTTTCTTGTTATTCTGATAGCTAATTGTTTAATACACAGGGATCAAAGTGGATCTTTCACCAGGCAGACAAATTGCAGCTAACACTAGATTTTTAATCCTAGCAATTGATTATTTCTCGAGTAATAAAACAAAGGATGCCATATTTTTGATAGATATGGAGAAATCCATAATTGGGATGAGTTAATTGGAATGCAATGTTTTTTATCCAAAGAAAATGTGGATTTCCAGATCACTTTTTAACAATGTTATGTAATCTTTATCAAGGGGCAATGGCCAAATAGATTATAAATGTGAAGTCTGCAGAAAACATTAAAATTAACTAGGGTGCACTTTGTTCCAAATGCTGTTTCCGTTATTTATTGAACCACTAGCAATTAAGATCTGTAGTGAAACTACAATTATTCAACCAGTTAGTGGGATTCCTAAAATTAAGCTTTTCGCTGATGACATTATTTTATATCTTCAGCCTGAGGCAGCGAAGATTCAGAACTTGCTAAATGTAATTGCAAAATTTACTGGAGTTGGAGGTTACGAGGTCAACCATACAAAGACTAAAATACTGCTGTTTAATACACCAGCTAAGGATCTTCCCCAGGATCTTCAGTCTCAATATATTAACCTCAATGAACCCATTAGATACCTGGGCATCTATGTAACACATGATTACTTCCAATTATTTAATTTCAACTATAAGTTATAAATTAAAACGGTGTTGGATAGGTGGAATTGCCTCCCGCTACCCGTTCTTGGAAGAGTGGCTCTGATAAAGATGTGGATCCTTCCATTAGTACTTTTTGAATTTATTACACTTTCCATTAGAATAATTAGATCATATTTTAGAGAACTTGAGCAACTGTTTAAAAAATTCATCTGGACAGCCCAGCACAAAAATAGCAATATTACACCTAGATAAATTGCAAAGGGTAGCCTTACCACAGTGTCAAATGTACTACCACGCAACACGCTTGTACAATGTAGCTCAAATTATGACTAATACTGAGGCACTGGAAAATTTGATTTTGGTATGGATGGCCAGAGAGTCAGCAATTGAATTATCCATCTTTTAAAAAATACCTAAACTTCCCAAAAAAATGGGTACAAGTCATTACTCACACTGGAATATCAGAAGGATCTTTTTAGGGTTTGGGGAGTCTCGAGCTGCCATGCTTTTGCTCTATTTGAAGACTGTCGATTTCTTGGCATTAACATCTCCAAGATTCTGGAACGTTGAAGCAAAAGGGTTTCACCAGGTTAGGTGACTTTTGAAACACTGAAAGATGCCTAACGTGGGATGAAATAACCTTGTGCCTAGGGGTGGAAGCCAGAGGCCTGACATTGAGTGGCCAGCCAATCGCCAGCTTCATCTCTTCAAACTATGCTATAGTGAGCCCAGAGACGTATGTGTTGATGCGCCTGTTATATAAAAATCAATTAATGGGCTTGGGAAATTAGTATCGGGCAATACGGAATAAGACTGAGAATGTTTTGGTTTATGAATCAACCATACTACTGATTGTTCATTTACCAAAGGAGAATGGCAATATATTTCAGACCTCAGAAATAAGTCTGGGAGGGTCACAAATTTTAAAAGAATTAGCTTATTACACTCGCCACAGACTGCATTGGATGAATGTTATAGTTCCATATCAGTGTTTTCGTTGTAAGCTAGATGGAGAAGGAGACTGGCTACATATTTTTTTCACATGCCCCGCACTCTATGATTTCTTGGAGGCCTACAGATATTGCACAGATTCACATATCACCAGAACCCATGCTTGCATTGTTTAGCTCCTCACAAGCCTCTGGAAGGGCGAATACAAGCGTTTGTTGTATATTGGCATTTCAGTAGCACACTGGAGGGTCCCACGGAGAGCAGACACAGGCCCTCATTCTGACCTTGGCGGTCTTTTCGCAAGACCGCCGAGTTACCGCCGCGGTAAAGACCGCCGACCGCGGCGGTATGCCGCTGCGCGTATTCCGACCGCTGGGAGCGTTCCGCCGGAATACCGCCAGCAGCCACACTGGCGGTCGGCGGGAAAGTGGAGACTGGTCAACCTCCACCGCCACGCCAGCAGAACACCGCCCCCAGAATTACGACCCACATTTCTGTGTGGCGGTCTTCTGTTGGCGGTCTTCTGTTGGCGGTCACGTCCCTATGGCTCCCGTCGCCTCCCGGAGGACCAACGCACAAGGTAAGTTGATCGTCCGTGAGGGGAGGGGGTGGGGGGGTGTTGTGTGATGTGTGCGTGCATGGGGGTGTGCGTGTGAGTGTGTAGAGGGGGTGTGTGAGTGCGTGCATGCGGGCGGGGAGTGCTGCTGTGCCTATGGGCAATGTGTTTAGTTCGGCGGGTGTGCATGTCGGCATGTATGTGTGCGGGTATGTGTCCCTGTTGTGTATGTGTGTGTAGGGGGTGTGTATATGTGCATGTTGGGGGTGTGTGCATGTCGGGGTGCATGTATGTGCATGTCGGGGTGGGGGTGGGGAGGGGGTTCGTACCACCTCTGGGGGGTGGCAGGGGGGTGGAGGGTGTGGGGGGAGGACTCGGGTGGGTAGTGGGGGGTGGGGGAGACCCCTATCAGTGCCAGGGAAGGAATTCCCTGGCCCCGATAGTGCTTACCGCCATGGTTCGCACGGCGGTTCCCGCCCGCAAGAAACCGCGGCGGTAGGCAGGGTCATAATACCCTTGGCGGTCTTGGGACGACCGCCGGGCCGGAGTGCGCAAACTCCAGCCCCGCGGTCATGACCGCCGCGGCGGTCGGAGTGGAGAAGTGGCGGTCGGTCGCGGCGGGGACCGCCGCGGTCAGAATGCCATTTTTAATACCGCCGGTCTGTTCGCGGTCCGACCGCCGTCTCTCCGCCGACCGCCAGTGTCAGAATGAGGCCCACAGTCTAATCTCTCCGCAGGATCATTCGGGGCAACAGGAAGTGACGCGTGGGGACATGGATTGGAGGCAGAGTACATGGGGGAGGGAGTACGGAGTGGTTTAAGTAGGGACTGGAAAAAGGGGACCAGCCTCTTCTGCACCAGCTCGCACACGTGGAGAGAAGTCTTTGGCCGGTCCCCAGGGGAGTTAGGTAGGAGTTCTTGTATTTGTTTTTCATGGCCCAAGGCCACGATGCAGCCGTGGTGTAGGACGCGCTTCGCCTTATTGTGCCGATTTACTGGACCAGGCCTGGGTGGAGATGTTGCGCCCTGTGGTACGGCGTCCGGGGGTGTGGCGGCCACGATGGTGCCCTGCCCTTCACCAGAGCAGCCCAAAAAGCGGCGCTCGGCTGGTGGGGAGGACACAACACATCCCCCTGCGGGCCTAATAAGGGCATGTTGAAGGGAGGGGGGACGGGGCCTCAATAATTAGCAAGAAATACAGCAGGATTGGAGCCTGCCCATATTGGGCAAGGACAGGCTCCAGATTTGGCAGCTAGTTTGGGGGCTGGCCCTAGTGGTTTGGGAGGCCCCCAAGCCCAGATGATTGGGCAGGGCCCAGTACTCCTGCAAATGAGGGGCCAAGTAGGGCCCCTGGTTCCTTGAAAGGGGCAGGCCGTGGCAGCAAGACTCTTAAGGTGTTACTTGGGCTTAGTGTAGGCACTGAGCAGGGAGAAGTAGGCCAGGGCCATGTGGGACCCCACGGGGGCCAGTAGGGGCCTGTACTTTGGTTGTTCAAAAGATCCGAGCCTAGAAGTGCCCCAGGACTGGTCCTTTGTGGATATTGAGGCCAGGATCCGCGAACAAAGGAAGGCAGTGGCAGAGACGGAGGATAGGATGGCCCAGTTGTGCAGGGACAGGGAGGTGGGTTTGGAGAGGAGGCAGCAGCCAAAAAGGAAGGTGGGGAGTCAGAGGACGACTCATAGCCTAGGGGTCCCCCCACGGAGAAGGCACGAATGGCGCACATGGCCATGAGTGGCACGGAGAGTACAAGCCAGCAAAGGGGGCTGGCAGTACAGAGGTGACATCAACTGGGAGCAACACAGCCTTGGGACGTTGGTCTGAAGCTCTAGGGGCGGCCTTCTCTACATCACTGGACCGTGCAGGCAGTAGAGGTGGTAGGTGCCTCGTGGGACGGGAACAGGATGAATGGATTGAGGTAATGGACGAGAGAGGTGTGGAGGAAGAGTGTGCTATGGACGACGAGGTGGTAGTGGAATTGGATTATGATGAAGAGTTGGATGAGTGGGAGGAAGAAGAGATTCGCGAAGGCAAGGTGAGCAGGGTGACGGGGGGAAATGGGGCACAGGAGCAGCGCAACCCCCTCTTCTACTTCTGTTTTAAAGGCTTCAATGGTGGTTGGAACGTCGAAAGGGGCGGCACGGAAAGAGGAACGAGGGCTGCAAGTCCCGACGGTCGCACACAGGGCCTTGCCCCAAGTTCAAGTTAAAGGTGACTGGTGGTCGGTATGGGGTAGTGGGCAGGCTACGGCTGTGTTAAAAACGCACAAGTCCATTGGGGTAGGTGATAATTCTGTTCATGAGGCACTGATGTCAAGTGTGACACAGGCGGGGATGGTAAGATGGTGGACATATCAGAAGCTAATGGTATGGGGAAAAGTGCGAGCACAACACCGCAGGACAAAGACGGTGAGGATAAAGTGGAGTGGCATAAGAAAAGGCTTCCCTATATGGGTTTGGCAATGCCATTGGGTTCGCATGTGGCGGACAAGACGAAGGCTCGGATTTGGAAGCACAAGTATGTTGATGTTTTTAAACTGTTGCACAGGGGCATTCAAGAGAAGGAAGGGTCGAAAGAAGAGGAATGGGAGCTAGCTAGGCGACCCCAGGTGTTGGTTACTGTGGATAATTAGACTTCTGCCTTTTTAATATATGCTAGCATATATTTTGAGAAGTTTCCTGACAGGGCCACCGCACTCTTCAAATATATGGACATAATTAGGAAGACTCAGATGCATTTTGGGGGTTTTGCCTGGCTCAATTATGATGAGGAGTTTCGGGCAACGGTTAGTTTGAATCCAGACAAGCCCTGGGGGGACGTGGACTCCGAGCTCTGGATGCAGTGGACAGCGTCCTCACAGTCAGTGGCCTCAACTCATACTGCAAGTGGCCTCCCGGTACTTTATAAGCCCTTTCAGTCCAGTTCTGCCTCGGCCGGGGTGGGGATGGGACAGCGACCTCAGGGGCCCACATAAGGGGCATGCTGGAATTTCAATAAAGGCTTTTGTTCTAGACATCCATGCAAATTCAAGCATGAGTGCTCCAAATGCGGGGGGAAGCACCCGGTCACTCAATGCTTTTCCCTCACTAGCCCAGCGGAACAGTGGAGGGTGATTAGGGTAGAGGATGCCAGGCGCTCCTGGGTCAAAGGGGACCTACGCCAATTAAACTAGAGGTATTGAGGCCCTGGCTTTGCATGTACCCTGACAGGGACATAGCGAACAAGCTGGAATGGGGTTTTCTTGAGGGGTTTCAGATAGGTTACCAAGGTCCGAGACACAGGAGATGGGCAGACAATTTGCGGTCTGCCAAGGACATGGCATTGGTGGTAGCGGACAAATTGAGAAAGGAAGTCACTGAAGGTATAATTGCGGGCCCCTTTTTTGATTGACCTATGGATGATCTCCCCTCTGGGTGTGGTCCCCAAGAAAGCGGAGGGGGAGTTTTGTCTTATTCATGATTTGTCATGGCCAGAGGGAGCGTTGGTGAACAATTTCATTGCTCCTGAAGATACGCCAGTGGTTTATGCGTCCATTGAAGATGCAATTCGGCTTGTACGAGGTTGTGGGAAAGGGAACCCGTTAGCAAAATGTGACATTAAAGCAGCTTTCAGGCTTTTGCCCATTCACCCGGAGGATTTCGGTTTGCTAGGCATGCAGATGGTTGGGGTGATTTTCGTGGACAGAGTCCTCCCGATGGGATGCGCTATTTCTTTTGCGCTTTTTGGGATGTTTAGCACTTTCCTGCAGTGGGTCTTTGTGAAAGTGTGTGGACGTCGGGAGGTAACTCACTATCTGGACGATTTCCTGTTCGTGGGGAGAGCGGGCTCGGATGGTTGTGGTAGGGCTTTGGCATGTTTTGAGAGATTGGCTCGGGAAATGGACGTTCCATTGGCCCCCGAGAAGACTGAAGGACCAAGTTGTGTTTTGACATTTTTGGGTATTAAACTGGACAAGGTCAGCCTGGTGGCTCGTTTGCCAAGTGGAAAGGTGGGGGAGATTTTGGACTTTTTGAGTCAAGTGCGATCACTGCATAAGATTGAACTACGTAGGGCGCAGCAGTTGTTGGGCTACCTTAATTTTGCATACAGGGACGTAAAAGGGGGCAGGACTTTTTGCAGACGTCTAGGCCTGGCCATGGCAGGCACTTCCCTTCCTCATCACAGGACCCAAGTGTTGATGGGTTTACGGGAGGATGCCAGAGTGTGGGAAACTTTTTTAACACATTTCAATGGGGTCTGTATGATGTTTTGGGAAGAAGATACAGTCTGGCAGGTACAAAGTTTCTCAGATGCTGCGGGAGCTACAGGTTTTATTCTTTCTTGCAATGGAAGATGGTGTGTGGGACAGTGGCTGCGCTCTGGTTGCAACAAGGCAGGAGCACTGCTTTCTTGGAGTTTTTTCCACCGTTAGTGGCCTTGTCGGTGTGGGGGGACGAACTGGTGTATAGGATGGTGGTGTTCCACGTGGACAATATGGCAGTGGTGGATTTAGAGAACAGACAAAGGGTGAAGGATGTTAGAGTGTTGCACCTCTTGAGAGGTTTCATGCACAAATGTTTATCACTGAATGTAGTATTCAAAGCCGTGCACATTCTGGGAGTCAATAATGCTATTTCAGATTCCCTGTCTCGTTCACAGTGGCACAGTTTTCGGAGTTTAGCACCAGTGGCAGAACGGCACAAGATGGCGGTCCCAGCCGACATTTGGAAATAGGGGGCATGAGGATCATAAAACTGGTAGAGATGTCGCTAGCTGAATCCATCCGGAAGAATTACCGGCTAGCATGGTTGGAGTTTCAGAGATTTGAAAATGTTGCAGGGAATTTTTGGGCGCAGAATGAGTCAGTGCTGCAAGCTCGTACGCTGCGTTTTGCTTTGTTTTTAATCAGTTAGGATTTGTTGCCTGCAACAGTTGGGGGCAAGTTGGCAGGTATTTCCTTTTATGGGAAGCTGTTTTTTGGTTGGGATCTAGCAAAGGACGATATCCTAGGGAGAATGATGAAAGGGTGGGGTAGGTCGAGGGGGTGTGTTGGGAAAGAGGCGAGGGAACCCATCACGTTTGAGTTGTTGCATGTTTTGCCGATGTGTTGCTATGATGCGCATGAACTGGTGTTGTTTCGCTTGTGCACGGTGTGGATGTTTTTTGGGGCTTTCCGCATCTCTGAGCTTTTGGGAGTGGGGAAAGCGGTAGGAGTGAAAGCGCCTTATTTTTGTTTGAGCGGACAACAATTGGGCATATGGCTGCAGAGGTCTAAAACGGACCAGATGGGTTGTGGTAAGTGGGTTTGGTTGGAGACGGGGGGAATGCAGCGGCATGTCTGGTGAGGGAGTGGCGTTTCTTTCAAACACAGATGCATAGGGACACAGATGTAGTCTTTAGACATGCCAATGGTGAGAAGGTGATGGCTTTTCAGTTGTTGGCCGTGTTGCGGACAGCGCTGCGTCGGGTAGGAAGAAGGGCACAGTGCTTTGGGACACATTCTTTCCGTATAGGCGCAGCTACGGCAGCTGCTCAATTGGGTTGGGACTGGGCTCAGATCAAGCGGATCAGCAGGTTGAGGTCTAGATGTTGTTAGCGATATGTGCGACCCTGAGTTGGGGTGAAGGGGGACAAAATTATTATTATTGCTGTGTTTTTTTGCAAATCCTGTCAACATTTATTCTTCTTGCAGGTTGCGTTGAGGGCCCCATGAGTGGGAAAATGGTCACTTGGATGGTGGGCCACTCATTTGTACATTGGGCAGTTAAGTATGCCAAACAGCAGATCTATGGACGATCTTTGGGACTTCCGGGTTGCCGACTTGGGGTGGTATGGTGGGGTAAAAGTGGCATGAGGTGGGGTAACCTGCTTCCTTTTTTAACATCCATCGCACCAAGCTGGGGTTGCCCGTATCTGCTGATACTGCACCTGGGGGGAAATTATTTGGTAAGGCTTTCTGGGCTCACCTTACTGCAGCATATGCAACGGGATTTGGAGCTGATTGGGCAGCAGATGCACGGTATGTGCATAGTCTGGACAGAGTTTGTACCCAGAAGGAAATGGCGAGGTGCAGTCAAGCATGGGGCTATTGACAAGGCTCGGAGGAAGCTCAAGAGGGCAATGAGGGTTTTCTGCTGGACAGATGTGTAGGCGGCTGGACTGGCTTGTAGTGAGTACCTAGGGGTACTTGCACCTTGCACCAGGCCCAGTTATCCCTTATTAGTGTATAGGGTGTCTAGCAGCATAGGCTGATAGATAATGGTAGCTTAGCAGAGCAGCTTAGGCTGAACTAGGAGACGAATGAAGCTCCTACAGTACCACTTAGTGTCATATGCACAATATCATAAGAAAACACAATACACAGATATACTAAAAATAAAGGTACTTTATTTTTATGACAATATGCCAAAAGTATCTCAGTGAGTACCCTCAGTATGAGGATAGCAAATATACACAAGATATATGTACACAATACCAAAATATGCAGTAATAGTATTAGAAAACAGTGCAAACAATGTATAATTACAATAGGATGCAATGGAGACACATAGGGATAGGGGCAACACAAACCATATACTCCAAAAGTGGAATGTGAATCACGAATGGACCCCAAACCTATGTGACCTTGTAGAGGGTCGCTGGGACTATTAGATAATAGTAAGGGTTAGAAAAATAGCCCACCCCCGACCCTGAAAAGTGAGTGCAAAGTGCACTAAAGTTCCCCAAAGGACATAGAAGTCGTGATAGGGGAATTCTGCAGGAAAGACACAAACCAACAATGGATTTCCAGTCGAGGGTACCTGTGGAACAAGGGGACCAAGTCCAAAAGTAACAAGCAAGTCGGAGATGGGCAGATGCCCAGGAAATGCCAGCTGTGGGTGCAAAGATGCTGCTACTGGACAGTAGAAGCGTAGGTTTCTGCAAGAACGACAAGGGCTAGAGACTTCCCCTTTGGAGGACGGATCCCTCACGCCGTGGAGAGTCGTGCAAAAGTGTTTTCCCGCCGAAAGACCACCAACAAGCCTTGCTAGCTGCAAATCGTGCTGTTAGAGTTTTTGGATGCTGCTGTGGCCCAGGAGGGACCAGGATGTCACCAATTGCGTCAGGGGACAGAGGGGGCGTCAAGCAAGACAAGGAGCCCTCTCAGCAGCAAGCAGCACCCACATAAGTGCCAGAAACAGGCACTACAAGGATGCGTGAAATGGTGCTCACCCAAAGTCGCACAAAGGAGTCCCACGTCGCCGGAGAACAACTTAGGAGGTCGTGCAATGCAGGTTAGAGTGCCGTGGATCCAGGCTGGACTGTGCACAAAGGATTTCCACCGGAAGTGCACGGAGGCTGGAGTAGCTGCAAAAGTCGCGGTTTCCAGCAATGCAGTCTGGCGTGGGGAGGCAAGGACTTACCTCCACCAAACTTGGACTGAAGAGTCACTGGACTGTGGGAGTCACTTGGACAGAGTTGCTGGATTCAAGGGACCTCGCTCGTTGTGTTGAGAGGAGACCCAAGGTACCGGTGATGCAGTTCTTTGGTGCCTGCGGTTGCAGGGGGACGATTCCGTCGACCCACAGGAGATTTCTTCGGAGCTTCTAGTGCAGAGAGGAGGCAGACTACCCCCACAGCATGCACCACCAGGAAAACAGTCGAGAAGGCGGCAGGATCAGCATTACAGAGTTGCAGTAGTCATCTTTGCTACTATGTTGCAGTTTTGCAGGCTTCCAGCGCGGTCAGCAGTCGATTCCTTGGCAGAAGGTGAAGAGAGAGATGCAGAGGAACTCGGATGAGCTCTTGCATTCGTTATCTAAGGAATCCCAAGAGACAGAGACCCTAAATCGCCAGAAAAGAGGGTTTGGCTACCTAGGAGAGAGGATAGGCTAGCAACACCTGAAGGAGCCTATCAGCAGGAGTCTCTGACGTCACCTGATGGCACTGGCCACTCAGAGCAGTCCAGTGTGCCAGCAGCACCTCTGTTTCCAAGATGGCAGAGGTCTGGAGCTCACTGGAGGAGCTCTGGACACCTCCCAGGGGAGGTGCAGGTCAGGGGAGTGGTCACTCCCCTTTCCTTTGTCCAGTTTCGCGCCAGAGCAGCTCTAAGGGGTCCCTGAACCGGTGTAGACTGGCTTATGCAGAAATGGGCACCATGTGTGCCCATGAAAGCATTTCCAGAGGCTGGGGGAGGCTACTCCTCCCCTGCCTTCACACCATTTTCCAAAGGGAGAGGGTGTAACACCCTCTCTCAGAGGAAGTCCTTTGTTCTGCCATCCTGGGCCAGGCCTGGCTGGACCCCAGGAGGGCAGATGCCTGTCTGAGGGGTTGGCAGCAGCAGCAGCTGCAGTGAAACCCCGGGAAAGGCAGTTTGGCAGTACCAGGGTCTGTGCTACAGACCACTGGGATCATGGGATTGTGCCAACTATGCCAGGATGGCATAGAGGGGGCAATTTCATGATCATAGACATATTACATGGCCATATTCGGAGTTACCATTGTGAAGCTACATATAGGTAGTGACCTATATGTAGTGCACGCGTGTAATGGTGTCCCCGCACTCACAAAGTCCGGGGAATTGGCCCTGAACAATGTGGGGGCACCTTGGCTAGTGCCAGGGTGCCCTCACACTAAGTAACTTAGCACCCAACCTTTATTAGGTAAAGGTTAGACATATAGGTGACTTATAAGTTACTTAAGTGCAGTGTAAAATGGCTGTGAAATAACGTGGACGTTATTTCACTCAGGCTGCAGTGGCAGGCCTGTGTAAGAATTGTCAGAGCTCCCTATGGGTGGCAAAAGAAATGCTGCAGCCCATAGGGATCTCCTGGAACCCCAATACCCTGGGTACCTCAGTACCATATACTAGGGAATTATAAGGGTGTTCCAGTAAGCCAATGTAAATTGGTAAAATTGGTCACTAGCCTGTTAGTGACAATTTGAAAGAAATGAGAGAGCATAACCACTGAGGTTCTGATTAGCAGAGCCTCAGTGAGACAGTTAGTCATAACACAGGTAACACATTCAGGCACACTTATGAGCACTGGGGCCCTGACTAGCAGGGTCCCAGTGACACATACAACTAAAACAACATATATACAGTGAAAAATGGGGGTAACATGCCAGGCAAGATGGTACTTTCCTACACAACCCCCCCCCCCCAAACGAAGGACAATAAGACTAGCCATGACCTGATGAGTCTTCATTGTCTAAGTGGAAATATCTGGAGAGTCCATCTGCATTGGAATGGCTACTCCCAGGTCTATGTTCCACTGTATAGTCCATTCCCTGTAGGGATATGGACCACCTCAACAATTTAGGATTTTCACCTTTCATTTGTTTTAGCCAAAGTAGAGGTTTGTGGTCTGTCTGAACAATGAAGTCAGTGCCAAACAGGTATGGCCTCAACTTCTTCAGTGCCCAGACCACAGCAAAGGCCTCCCTCTCAATGGCAGACCAACGCTTTTCTCTAGGGGTCAACCTCCTACTAATAAAAGCAACAGGTTGATCCTGGCCCTCAGAATTAATTTGTGATAGGACTGCCCCTACTCCTAATTCAGATGCATCAGTTTGGACATGACATTTTTTAGAGTAACAAGGGCTTTTCAGGACAGGTGCAGAGCACATGGCCTGCTTCAGCTCCTCAAAAGCTTTCTGACAGCTAGCTGTCCACAATACCTTTTTAGGCATCTTTTTGGATGTGAGGTCATTAAGAGGGGCTGCAGTGGAGCCATAGTTCTTAATGAACCTCCTGTAATACCCAGTGAGGCCTAGGAAGGCTCTCACCTGAGTCTGAGTAGTAGGGGGAACCCAATCTATAATAGTTTGGATTTTCCCCTGAAGTGGTGCAATCTGTTCCCCACCAACAAGGTGTCCCAGATAAACCACCTTTCCCTGCCCTATCTGGCACTTTGAAGCCTTGATAGTGAGGCCTGCCTTTTGCAGGGCCTCTAAAACTTTCCATAGGTGGACCAGGTGATCATCCCAACTGGAGCTAAAGACAGCTATATCGGCCAAATATGCTGCACTAAAAGCTTCCAGCCCTTGCAGGACTGTGTTCACCAACCTTTGAAAAGTGGCAGGTGCATTTTTCAATCCAAAAGGCATTACTGTGAATTGGTAATGGCCTCCAATGGTTGAAAATGCAGTTTTAGGTTTAGCATCTTCTGATAATTTGATCTGCCAATACCCTGCAGTCAAATCAAAAGTGCTTAGATACTTGGCAGATGCCAGTGTATCTATGAGCTCATCTGCCCTGGGTATAGGGTGAGCATCAGTTTTGGTTACCTGGTTGAGACCTCTATAATCTACACAAAACCGCATTTCCTTCTTTCCATCCTTGGAATGAGGTTTTGGTACAAGTACCACAGGAGAAGCCCATGGACTTTCAGAGTGCTCAACCACTCCCAGTTCTAACATTTTCTGCACCTCTTGCTTTATGCAGTCCCTGACATGGTCAGGCTGCCTATAGATTTTACTTTTGACAGGCAAGCTGTCTCCAATATCTATAGTGTGCTCACACCAAGAAGTGGTACCTGGCACAGTAGAGAAGAGTTCAGAAAACTGGCCCAGGAGATTTATGCAATGGTCTTTCTGCTCAGCAGTAAGACAATCAGCCAAAACTACACCTTCCACTAGAGCATCTTGTTCTGTGGAAGAGAAGAGATCAGGTAGAGGATCACTGTCTTCTTCCTGTCCCTCATCAGTTGCCGTGAGTAGGGTGAGATCAGCCCTGTCATAGTAGGGTTTCAGGCGATTGACATGGAGCACCCTAAGGGGACTCCTGGCAGTGCCTAAGTCAACTAAGTAGGTGACTTCCCCCTTCTTTTCAACAATTATGTGGGGTCCACTCCATTTATCTTGGAGTGCTCTTGGGGCCACAGGCTCCAAGACCCACACTTTCTGCCCTGGTTGGTGCTGAACCAAAACAGCCTTCTGATCATGCCATTGCTTTTGGAGCTCTTGGCTGGCCTGAAGGTTTTTACTGCCCTTTTTCATATACTCAGCCATCCTTGATCTGAGGCCAAGTACATAATCCACAATATATTGCTTTGGAGCTTTTAAAGGCTGTTCCCAACCCTCCTTGACAAGTGTTAGTGGACCCCTAACACGGTGTCCAAAGAGGAGTTCAAAGGGGCTGAAGCCCACTCCTTTCTGGGGTACCTCCCTGTAGGCAAAAAGGAGGCATGGTAAAAGGATATCCCATCTCCTGCGGAGTTTTTCAGGGAGACCCATAATCATGCCTTTGAGAGTTTTGTTAAATCTCTCCACCAGTCCATTTGTTTGTGGATGATAGGGTGTAGTGAACTTGTAAGTCACACCACACTCCTTCTACATGGCCTTTAAGTAAGCAGACATGAAATTGCTTCCTCTGTCTGATACTACTTCCTTTGGGAAGCCCACCCTAGAAAATATTCCCAGGAGGGCCTTTGCCACTGCAGGTGCTGTAGTGGTCCTTAAAGGAATTGCTTCAGGATATCTTGTGGCATGGTCCACTACCACTAAGATAAACCTATTGCCTGAAGCAGTAGGAGGGTCAAGGGGGCCAACTATGTCAACCCCTACCCTTTCAAAGGGAACCCCAACCACAGGCAGTGGAATAAGGGGTGCCTTTGGGGTGCCACCTGTCTTGCCACTGGCTTGACAGGTTTCACAGGACTTACAGAACTCTTTTGTGTCCTCAGACATTCTAAGCCAATGAAACAAGGGAACAAGTCTGTCCCAAGTTTTCATTTGTCCCAGATGTCCAGCTAGGGGAATGTCGTGGGCTAGAGTTAGGAGGAACTTTCTGTACTCCTGAGGAATCACTAACCTCCTGGCAGTTCCAGGTTTAGGATCCCTTGCTTCAGTGTACAAGAGGTTGTCCTCCCAGTAAACCCTGTGAGAGTCACTGACATCCCCATTAGCTTGTTTGACAGCTTGCTGTCTTAGACCCTCTAGTGTGGGACAGGTATGCTGTGCCACACTCAGCTCCTCCCTGGCAGGCCCCCGTCACCCAAAAGCTCAGCAGTGTCTGCTTCCAGCTCCTCTGGTGTAGGTTCTGCACAGGGTGGACATTCTTCTTCCTCAGAAGTTGAATCCACTGTAGAGGGAGGGATAGTAGGAAGTGCTTTACTTCTACTAGCCCTAGCTTTAGGGAGCACTTGGTCCATTGTTCCAGGATCCAAGTCACCCTGTCCTTTTTGCTTTTTGGCCTGAGCCCTTGTTAAAGCAAAAATATGCCCTGGGATGCCCAGCATTGCTGCATGGGCCTCCAACTCCACATCTGACCAAGCTGATGTCTCCAAATCATTCCCTAATAGACAGTCTACAGGTAAATCTGAAGCTACCACAACTTTCTTTGGACCAGTAACCCCCCCCCCCCCAGTTGAGATTTACAGCAGCCATGGGGTGGCTAAGTGTGTTGTTGTGAGCATCGGTTACTTGGTACTGGTGACCAAATAGGTGTTGTTCAGGGTGGACCAGTTTCTCTATGACCATAGTCACACTGGCTCCAGTGTCCCTGTAGGCCTGAACCTCAACACCATTTATTAGGGGTAGTTGCTTGTACTTATCCATGTTAAGGGGACAAGCAACCAAGGTGGCTAAATCAATAGCCCCCTCAGAGACTAACACAGCCTCTGTGGTCTCCCTAATCAGACCAACCCCAACTAAGTTACCAAAAGTGAGCCCAGCTACTCCCTTGGATTGGCTATTAGTAGGTTTGCTCCCACCACCACTGCTATTAGTAGGGACACTAGGTGTAGCAGTAGGGGTTGTAGTGGTAGGAGGCTTGGTGCTTTTCTTTGGACAACTGGGATCTGTTGTCCAATGGCCTTTTATTTTACATAAATAGCACCATGGTTTCTTTTCTTTGTTTTGATTAGAAGAGGATTTGGGCCCACCACCCCCACCAGAATGTTTTTGTGGGCCTGATGAAGACTCATTTTTAGATTTGTCCCCACCCTTGTCAGAAGACTTACCATCCTTCTTCTTGTTGCCATCTTTGTCACTCCCTGTATGAACTTTTCTGTTCACCCTTGTTCTGACCCATTTGTCTGCCTTCTTTCCCAATTCTTGGGGAGAGGTCAGATCAGAGTCCACCAAGTACTGGTGCAACAAATCAGACACACAATTATTAAGAATATGCTCTCTCAGGATCAAGTTATACAGGCTGTCATAATCAGTAACTTTACTGCCATGTAACCACCCCTCCAAGGCCTTCACTGAATGGTCAATGAAATCAACCCAGTCTTGTGAAGACTCCTTTTTGGTCTCTCTGAACTTTATCCTGTATTGTTCAGTGGTTAAGCCATAACCATCCAGGAGTGCATTCTTAAGAACTGTAAAATTATTGGCATCACTTTCTTTCACAGTAAGGAGCCTATCCCTACCCTTTCCACTAAATGATAGCCATAGGATAGCAGCCCACTGCCTTTGAGGGACATCCTGTACAACACAGGCCCTCTCAAGTGCAGCAAACCACTTGTTAATGTCATCCCCCTCCTTATAAGGGGGAACTATCTTGTGCAGATTCCTAGAATCATGCTCTTTTGCAGGATGACTATTGGGAATACTGCTGCTGCCACCATGGGTTTCTAAACCCAGTTTCTGTCTCTCCTTCTCTACTTCTAAGGACTGTCTATCCAAATCCAGCTGTTGCTTCTTGAGCTTCAGTCTGGTTTCTTCCACTCTCAATCTATTGAGCTCCCTTTCTAACAATCTGTCATCAGGGTGGATGGGAGGGACATGTCTTGAAACAGAAGTATGGTGAGAATGGACAGAAGGAGACCTGTCCCTTACAGAAGGCATCCTAACAGCTTGGTTAACAGAAACATCAGTTCTACTGTGGTGAGAATGAATGCTCTTGCTATGATGTGAGACAACACTATCTGTATGGTGTGACTCAACATCAGTACCAACTATGCTAGACTGTCTAGTAATGGGCAGGCTAGGAAGTTTCTTTCCTGAATCTTTTTCTAGGGGAGTCCCTGGATCAGATTGGGAACCATTAGCTACTTTTTCAACAGATGGGGCCCTTGTGGCTTTATCTTGTTCTCTAAGCATGTTAAGCAATAATTCCAAGGAAGGATTCTTCCCTACACTCAAACCTCTTTCTACACAGAGACTCCTTGCTCCTTTCCAGCTAAGGTGGTCATATGCAAGTTTGGACAGATCAACATTTTGGCCTGTGCCAGACATTTTTAGAAAGAGTTTAAGTGATAGAAAAAGTGATAAAAAGTTTTTAGAGCTTTTAGAAAGTCAGAAAAAAAACTTTTTAAGCTTTTAAGAACTTTTAGAAAGTTTAGAAGTACTTTTCAGCACTTTAGAAAAGAGTGAAAAGAGGAAATGCAAAACTTTTTAGTTATGTGTACATACACTGAACTTGTTTTGTATATTTTTCTCTTATGAAAAGTACAATGACAAGAGTGGTAAGTAGTCTCAAAGCACTTATCCCACCGCTGCACAACCAATGAAGGAGGCTGGACTGGCTTGGAGTGAGTACCTAGGGGTACTTGCACCTTGCACCAGGCCCATTTATCCCTTATTAGTGTATAGGGTGTCTAGCAGCATAGGCTGATAGATAATGGTAGCTTAGCAGAGCAGCTTAGGCTGAACTAGGAGACGAATGAAGCTCCTACAGTACCACTTAGTGTCATATGCACAATATCATAAGAAAACACAATACACAGATATACTAAAAATAAAGGTACTTTATTTTTATGACAATATGCCAAAAGTATCTCAGTGAGTCCCTTCAGTATGAGGATAGCAAATATACACAAGATATATGTACCCAATACCAAAATATGCAGTAATAGTATTAGAAAACAGTGCAAACAATGTATAGTTACAATAGGATGCAATGGAGACACATAGGGATAGGGGCAACACAAACCATATACTCCAAAAGTGGAATGTGAATCACGAATGGACCCCAAACCTATGTGACCTTGTAGAGGGTCGCTGGGACTATTAGAAAATAGTAAGGGTTAGAAAAATAGCCCACCCCAAGACCCTGAAAATGAGTGCAAAGTGCACTAAAGTTCCCCAAAGGACATAGAAGTCGTGATAGGGGAATTCTGCAGGAAAGACACAAACCAACAATGCAACAACGATAGATTTTCAGTCGAGGGTACCTGTGGAACAAGGGGACCAAGTCCAAAAGTCACAAGCAAGTCGGAGATGGGCAGATGCCCAGGAAATGCCAGCTGTGGGTGCAAAGATGCTGCTATTGGACAGTAGAAGCGTAGGTTTCTGCAAGAACGACAAGGGCTAGAGACTTCCCCTTTAGAGGACGGATCCCACACGCCGTGGAGAGTCGTGCAGAAGTGTTTTCCCGCCGAAAGACTGCCAACAAGCCTTGCTAGCTGCAAATCATGCGGTTAGAGTTTTTGGATGCTGCTGTGGCTCAGGAGGGACCAGGATGTTGCCAATTGCGTCAGGAGACAGAGGAGGCGTCGAGCAAGACAAGGAGCCCTCTCAGCAGCAGGCAGCACCCGCAGAAGTGCCAGAAACAGGCACTAAGAGGATGCGTGAAATGGTGCTCACCCGAAGTCGCACAAAGGAGTCCCACGTCGCCGGAGAACAACTTAGGAGGTCGTGCAATGCAGGTTAGAGTGCCGTGGACCCAGGCTGGACTGTGCACAAAGGATTTCCGCCGGAAGTGCACGGAGGCCGGAGTAGCTGCAAAAGTCGCAGTTTCCAGCAAGGCAGTCTGGCGTGGGGAGGCAAAGACTTACCTCCACCAAACTTGGACTGAAGAGTCACTGGACTGTGGGAGTCACTTGGACAGAGTTGCTGGATTCAAGGGACCTCGCTCGTCGTGTTGAGAGGAGACCCAAGGTACCGGTGATGCAGTTCTTTGGTGCCTGCGGTTGCAGGGGGACGATTCCGTCGACCCACGGGAGATTTCTTCGGAGCTTCTAGTGCAGAGAGGAGGCAGACTACCCCCACAGCATGCACCACCAGGAAAACAGTCGAGAAGGCGGCAGGATCAGCGTTACAGAGTTGCAGTAGTCGTCTTTGCTACTATGTTGCAGTTCTGCAGGCTTCCAGCGCGGTCAGCAGTCGATTCCTTGGCAGAAGGTGAAGAGAGAGATGCAGAGGAACTCGGATGAGCTCTTGCATTCGTTATCTAAGGAATCCCAAGAGACAGAGACCCTAAATAGCCAGAAAAGAGGGTTTGGCTACCTAGGAGAGAGGATAGGCTAGCAACACCTGAAGGAGCCTATCAGCAGGAGTCTCTGACGTCACCTGATGGCACTGGCCACTCAGAGCAGTCAAGTGTGCCAGCAGCACCTCTGTTTCCAAGATGGCAGAGGTCTGGAGCACAATGGAGGAGCTCTGGACACCTCCCAGGGGAGGTGCAGGTCAGGGGAGTGGTCACTCCCCTTTCCTTTGTCCAGTTTCGCGCCAGAGCAGGGCTAAGGGGTCCCTGAACCGGTGTAGACTGGCTTATGCAGAAATGGGCACCATGAGTGCCCATGAAAGCATTTCCAGAGGCTGGGGGAGGCTACTCCTCCCCTGCCTTCACACCATTTTCCAAAGGGAGAGGGTGTAACACCCTCTCTCAGAGGAAGTCCTTTGTTCTGCCATCCTGGGCCAGGCCTGGCTGGACCCCAGGAGGGCAGATGCCTGTCTGAGGGGTTGGCAGCAGCAGCAGCTGCAGTGAAACCCCGGGAAAGGCAGTTTGGCAGTACCAGGGTCTGTGCTACAGACCACTGGGATCATGGGATTGTGCCAACTATGCCAGGATGGCATAGAGGGGGCAATTCCATGATCATAGACATATTACATGGCCATATTCGGAGTTACCATTGTGAAGCTACATATAGGTAGTGACCTATAGGTAGTGCACGCGTGTAATGGTGTCCCCGCACTCACAAAGTCCGGGGAATTGGCCCCGAACAATGTGGGGGCACCTTGGCTAGTGCCAGGGTGCCCTTCCACTAAGTAACTTAGCACCCAACCTTTACTAGGTAAAGGTTAGACATATAGGTGACTTATAAGTTACTTAAGTGCAGTGTAAAATGGCTGTGAAATAACGTGGACGTTATTTCACTCAGGCTGCAGTGGCAGGCCTGTGTAAGAATTGTCAGAGCTCCCTATGGGTGGCAAAAGAAATGCTGCAGCCCATAGGGATCTCCTGGAACCTCAGTACCATATACTAGGGAATTATAAGGGTGTTCCAGTAAGCCAATGTAAATTGGTAAAATTGGTCACTAGCCTGTTAGTGACAATTTGAAAGAAATGAGAGAGCATAACCACTGAGGTTCTGATTAGCAGAGCCTCAGTGAGACAGTTAGTCATAACACAGGTAACACATTCAGGCACACTTATGAGCACTGGGGCCCTGACTAGCAGGGTCCCAGTGACACATACAACTAAAACAACATATATACAGTGAAAAATGGGGGTAACATGGCAGGCAAGATGATACTTTCCTACAAGATGGTGTTAAAGTGCTGAGACATGAAGGTATTATAGAGGGGGAACCCGGTCTTTTTCGGGCCGATGGTGTACATCTTTCAGAGCTGGGTAATGCTTCCTATCTGATGGAACTGCGCCTGTTTGTGGGGGATTTGTTGGTGGAAGAGATGTGGCTCAGAAAAGAAGAATGAGTTTTTCAATGTTGCAGTTGATTCACTGGTGGGGCTGCACAACGCCTAATGGGTTGTGCTGGGTGGCAGTAGATGGGGGAGGGTGGAGAGTCAAATGTGGACCTGGCCACCCTTCCAGGAGGGAGAAAGAAGCAGGTGAAGGATTATAGCGTGGGGGATGCCCGAAGCAAGCAGCGGATGAAAGGAAAAGGGGAAGGTGTAGGTGAATTGAAGTGGAAGATGAGTGAACAGAGGCAAAGTGAAAGGATGAAGGGGGAGAGGAATGGAGAGAAGTTCAAATGGTGGGGGGTTTTGTTTAAAGTTAACAGTTTGAATAATGTTTATGTATGACATGTAATCCTGTCCTAAATAAATGGCCTTTTGCATTAAGTAACCAGTGTGTCAGTGATTGTGTCCCGAAGTCTAATACCGCAGAAGTGGAGAAGGGAGAAGATTCCTTCCTTGAAACACTGGCAGTCCAAAATGCATAGAACTAAGATGTTTGAGGAGGATTATGTTAGATGGACGGGGCACTTATCACATTTTTCAGAAATATATTGGTCAGGTCACAGTTTGAACTAGCTGAACGTTGGCGGCATAGGATATGCACTGTTACTAGACAATTGTTAATTGATGAATTACGCCGCAGATTTTTACACAATAGAATAGAGAGTATAGAAGTAGGCAGATTTTGAGATTCAATATCCCGTTTTACAGTGTGCTGTATGAGGTTTCTAACATGTGCTAAAAAATGTTAGGGTTGATTGTTTCTAGATATTTTTTAACTTGCATATGCACTATAAATTACACTCAACACTTTAATGTCAGCACTTCATATTGAAAGTTTGGAGTTATGTGCTATGACTTACTGAATATTTATTTATGTACTTTATATTGTGGTATCTGTTTTCATATTCTTACCATGTAGTGGTTATGGTTATGAACTGCTCAATGAAAAAATAAATTACAAAAATAAAGAGGCTGGAATCCAGGGTCTCTGAGGTGGAGGATTCCACCCAATGACCGTGTCTGTAAACCGGCTACTTTAACGAAAGATCTCACGCTCTCAGAAACAATGGAGGCTTTCGTGGAATGCTTACAAACATCTTACAAACTTCTTTTTTGGGATGTAGGCCTTCCCAGCAGTAGGGATAGGTATAACTAGTATAAGTCTCTCTAGCATAATTACTCAGAATTGCTGCACAGATACTTCTAATTATGTGTAGTTAGTAAGAAGTGTAATACAGCATTTAACACTACTTTCTTATTGCAACATGCACCCTTGCATTCAAAACGTGCCCGAGAATGAATTTTGTGATAAGAAAACAGCACTAAATGTTTCAGGACATGAACAGCAGTCAGCAGTTACTCAATCTCTTTTAGTTTGTTGTTTCTGTGTTCCTGTGGTAGGATTTGGTTACCAAAATTACTCTTACTTAGTCAAGTTGGCATAATTATGTAATTTCAGTTACTTCACATCATTAGAGTAATGCATAAATACTGAAATGACTTTGATTACTCCAGCATAGTTATAATTTCCCCTAGGCCTACTCATAAGTCTGTATTGTGGAGAGGGCGCACAGATCTCGGTCACGCCGACCAAAACTGAGCAAGCCCTGAGACCAATCATTGCATGACTGCATCACCATAGAGACAGGTATACTATACTAATATTTATTAGAACTCAGCCAGACCTTCAGCATACTGACTAAACTTCGTAGAATTGATCCGGAATTACCAGCAGTACGAATGCAAGTCCAACCGCATGTGTACAGGTAAGTGAAGTACAAATCCATGACAGGGATGCCGTTGATTTTTTGCCATGTCCTTAGAACCTCCGCCCTTCTGACTCTGGAAACTCCAATGTCACTAAAGGGCACACATCAGGGCTGGCCCCATGTTGTTGTCGCTCTATGCTGAAGATAATATCCTGTTTCTCTGTAATCTGTGTCAGCCATGGACATGGGCCATGGGCAAGGTCCATATCTATTACATTGGATGGCAGAGGGTTTAAATGTTTTGTGTGTGTGTATCACAAGAAACACAGTGGAACTAGTGAAGAATAAATTTGGAGTGGTTCTAGAAGCATTGGAGAAACAAGTGGAAGGATGGATAAAGCACTCTATTTCGAAAATGGGAAGGATTTCACTTCCAAGATTTCAATATGCGAATTATCCCAAAGTTTTGGTAACAATTTGTACATGTTCTGGTGCACCTGTCAAAAAGGTTTTCCAGGCAATTACAACTGCTGACCAGACTGATGCTTTTTTACATATAGCCTTGAGTTGATCTGCAATGGTTAACTATTGGGGGACTGTGTTTTCCACCTTATTAAAGAAGTTGAAAATAGATTTAGACCCTGAACCAGAGATGGCCTTTCTGGGCTAACTGCAGGCATACTCATTAAATTGCAAAAGTTCAAGTCTATGGCCTTGTCGGTTATAGGCCAAGTTGCAATACACTGGATGACACACTGGATGACTCCTAAAAATACCCAATGAAGAAGTGCTAGACCTGGCTTCCTCTGTGTGATCTTCCCTAACGTTTTGCCCTCTGACCTCCTGTTTTCCTGACTTCATTTTTGCTGGTTTTAGGATTCTGGGCACTTTACCATTGCTGACTCATGCTAAAGTGTACTTGCACTGTACTCTAAAACTTGGTGACATTGGACTATACACAATTGGACTATTTAATTTACTTGTAAGTCCCTAGTAAAGTGCACTATATGTGCCCTGAGTCTGTACATGGCATGATACTAGTGGGTCTGCAACACTGATTGTGCCACCCACTACAGTAGACATTCAAACATGTAACAGGCCACCATTGGGAGTCTGTGTGAAGTTTAAACTGTCATTGTGACCTGGCACGTCCAACCGCCTGCTAAGCCCTAAACCTTCATTCTCATTACATATAAGCCACCCCCAAGGTAGGCCCTGGTTAGCCTCAGTGGCAGGGTGCAGGGTATTTAAAAAGTCAGACATGTACTTTTAAGTTTGACATGTCCAGGTAGTGAAAAACTGCTAAATTTGCTTTTCACTGCTGCAAGGCCTATCTCTCCCATAGGTTAACATTGGGGTTACTTTAAAGCATCCTTTAAATGTAACTTTCATTTGGAAAAGGATAGAAGTATGGAGTTTGTTGTCTCTGGACTCACAATTTAAAATCACAACTTATGGTAAAGTCAGATTTTAAATTGCAAGTCTGAAAATGCCACTCTTAGAAAGTTGACACTTTCTTACTTTAACCATATTGTGCCTCTGCGTGCCTCTGAATACAGGTCTGGGATAGATGACAGTTGGGCTTTGTGCATTCCCTCTAGACAGTCACAAACAAAGGGAGCTTGGGTGTGGCATTTGCATCCTGATGGCTCATCACCAGGCTGATAGGTCTTCGTGGGCGAGATGGGAGGGAGGAGCTGACACTAACATCTGAATAGGGCTGTGTCTCTCTTCACACAAAGGGCTGCCGGCATACCCCCGTAGAGTGTCTGGAGACAGAGAAGGAAAGGAAGAGACCTTGTGATCTTCAAAGGCCTCTTTTGAAGTCTCCCTCACTTCAAAACCGCATTTTGGTGTAAGTACTAGAACCTATAGCCCACCGAATCAGTTCACTTTTGGGTCCTTAGGAGACGCTTCCAAGAAGAGGACGTGTGCTTCCAGGGGTATTTCAACTTTTCTAGTTGCTTTGCTGTGCTGTCCTGCTGTCTGATGACTGCTGTGCTGCCTGGAGGGACTACCATTCTAGAACTTTCTCTGCTGTGTTGGCCTGCTGCCTGCTTCCTCCTGCAGTGAGGGAGGATTAAAACTGCCCTCTACAACCTTTTGCTACCCAAGAACTCCAAGGGCTTGTTGGCTTTCCCCCTGTTGTTGAAGTCTCAGGGCCATCAAAGACTTTGTCTTCCACCAGATCAAGTACTATGCTCTGTAAAGTTCCAAGCGTTTGCTGTTTAACCTCCAAGTACAAACTACAACAGCCCGCTCCCTGCACTGATCGTAATCTCCCACTCTGTGTGTGAGCTGACACCGCAGCGCCGAGGGAAGCCTTTGTGTGCGTTACCTTGACAACCAATGATTCCCTCCCTGATGGAGTGCCTGCAGACACTGAGCTCAGAAGGGCTTGCCTGCCTTCAGTCCTCCAGCCTGCTCAACTGCCGTCAGAGTCCACTCAGCTCAGGGAGAGTGCTGCGTGACCAGCCCTGACCCAGGAGACCAACACCCCCACCCCTCCAGCTGTAACTCAGGTACCATGGGATTGTGTGGTTCTTGCTACCCGTTGGCATGTCATGAATGGCTGGGAAGGCCTTTTTTAAACACACTGTTTCCCTTGTTTGCCATCCCCCACCGAGACAGTTCAGCTTTCTGATACCCTGGCGGAGCCCAATGTACCTGAACCAGAATTACCATACTCACATTAAGAGAAGCATGTGTTCTAAAGCACTATAATTGCATGCTTTCTTTAATTATCACTTGAGAAATATTGATTGGATTTTTGTAATTTGGTCTTATTTTGACCATATAAAGAAACTTTATTTTCCTTAACTGATGGGGAGTCTTTATGTGTTGTCTTCACTGTGTTACTGTACTTAAGTGTTGCACAAATACTTCACACATTAGCTCTTGAGTTAGGACTGACTGCTCTGTGTCAAGCTACCAGAGGGTGACCACAAGCTAACTTAGAGTGTGTATCTGACTTACGCTGACTGGGATTGTGGTCCCTACTTGGACAGGGTGCATACCTCTGCCAACTGGAGACCCAATTTCCATCAGGAAGCATGTCCAAGATATGGCATTTTGTAGTATGATGACTGAAGAACACAGTGTCCAAAATATACCCCAAAGCATGCCAAAGTAACTTCTGGGAACCTTTTAGAATGTACATAAGATCAAAAGATTAAGATACACCCTCATTGGTTTGAATGGAGGTGGAAGAACTTGGTGGGTGGATGATATATCAGGGAGTTTGTCAATATTATATGTAATAATGGCAGAAATTGCGCATTGCTATATCAGTGATGATGTAAAATGACAACAGATGTATACACAACCTTTACACTCTAATATGGTTAAGATAATGTTGGATATCACAGGAGTGACATGTAATATTGTATAGTTAGAAAAAATCAAAAATAAAATAAAAAAAGAAGCAGGAGAATCTTCCCAGGACGGTAGGCTTTGGCCGCTGCACACGTCTTCAGCAGTGGCTGCCCTGCCAGGTCGACTGCAGATCAGCTCTTCAGCCCTCAAACATTGTGGCCTGTAGGCTGAGTGTTTTTGTGGTTTCTGGGGGGAATTGTAGCTGATGAATCAGTTCAATCTACTTCTATTTGTCAGCTGCAGCAGCACCAGTCACACAGCCAGCGGAAGACTGCAGGGCGACACAAAATGACATGATCTTAGTTACAGGTCCTCAATAATTGTGCAGAGAGGTGTGGTGACCCTTCAGAGCATGGCTCCCTTCTGGACTCTTTCAAACTGTCCATTTCTTCTTGTTACCCCTCATGCTGGGAACATGCTGGGTCTTTACTCCTGAACATTCTCCCCTACTGCAGGGCAAGGCTTTTTCATGCTCTCTGCAGGCAGGCAGAAAGGCTTCTAAGCTCTTCAGGCAGATTGTCAGCCATTCCAGAAGAAAGCTTTGATTTCAAGTGTGGTATGCTCACCTCTGAGAGACTGTTTGTCAGACAGACCCCATCCTTAGTTACACAGCAACTCTGTGTTCTGGAAAGCAACAAGCCCTTCCTTTCTCTGAAAGAAGATGGAACTAAAACAAAGTGTGCTATTATTAAATCTGCCTTTCTGTGTAGCCAGTCTGACATTTTCGCCTTTTGCAGCACCCTATATTTTTGCTGGTTTCACCCCTGCTAACCAATAGCAAAGTGCCTGTGCTCATCCTTTTAATATAGATTCCTAAGTTGCATATTTAATATGCTAAAAAGTTCCTGTTATATGATACAAAGCGTACCCAAGACCTGGAAATTAAATGTGACTAGTACACTGCATCACCCATTGTGCCATCCAATACTGTAGCAGCGCAAACATGGCTGCAGGTCTACCCTGTGCTGTCTGACTCTATTAGTGTAAAAACTTAATTTAACCTGTCAAAATAAACCCATTTGACAGATCAAAACATCCTCTATCAATTATAATAAGTTACATCTATGTAGGTCTTGGAATCCAGATGACACAGGTGCATGGTATTTAAAGTAGGACTCAGTGGGCCTAATTTAAGAGGCCCTAGCGTGACATTGGCACCACCATAGCATAATTGTTTTCACGCTAAGGCAGCGCTAAAGGACTTCTTACATGCGCCATGTTTACAAAGTGGCGCAATGCATGCATTGCGTCACTTAGTAAACTCTTGCACCACATTATGCCTGGGCGTTCCTCTGCAAGGGGGCCCACAAAAATGGTGCAATTAAATATAGGAGACTTCTTTGTGCCATTTTTTTCAGCCTGTTCAGAGTAGGCGTTAAAAGTGGGCATGCCTTTGAGTACAATGGGCCCCTATGGACTCTGCAGGAGTAGCAGCAACATTTTGGTGCTACTCCTGCAGAGTACATCAATAGCGTCAGGAATTCTGGCTCTATTGACCCCTACCCTGTGCCATGGTGCGCCGTATTTTAAATATTTAAAATAATATAAAAATAAAAAACAATGGATTAAACCCAGATCTGTGACTGGGGGTGAGTGTTTGAAAAGTTTCAACACTCCGTTCATTATCCTTTTGGATTGTTAACGTTGTCCTAAGTGGGAAGGGTGTGCCCAGACGTGGGTGCTTTGCTCACTGTGCCACTGGATTCAAGCTAGCCTGGCTATTGAAGGGTGATACCCTGTAACCGGTCCTAGGATGTTTGCTTCCGGTTCAAGGAGGACCTGGCCTGGCAGTTCGGGCTGGACTGTTTCCATGGGGAACAGGGTCAAGACTGATTTGCATATATCTGAGTCCAAACTGGGGTGGCATGGTGAGCAAAAGAACGATGGATTAAACCCAGATCTGTGACTGGGGGTGAGTGTTTAAAAATGTCAACAATCGGTCCATCATCCTTTGGTATTTTAAATATGGCACACACATGGTAGCGGTAGAGGGCCCTAAGGGGCACAAGGATAGTGGCGCAGCACTGGGTGCAGGGCACTTTTCTTAAATCAGCCCCTGTGAGTTTCTAGGCACCTTCCCCGTGCTCCTGGGGGCTTCAGAAGTGTAACCCTGTGGTGAATTAGGGCTTAACAGACTAAGGCCCTCATTCCGACCCTGGCGGTTTCAAACCGCCAGGGTGGAGGGCAGTGGAAGCACCGCCAACAGGCTGGCGGTGCTTCCCGGGCCATTCTGACCGCGGCGGTAAAGCCGCGGTCAGTAAAGGGGAACCGGCGGTTTCCCGCCGGTTTTCCCCTGGCCCAGGGAATACTCCATGGCGGCGCTGCTTGCAGCGCCGCCATGGGGATTCCGACCCCCTTCCCGCCAGCCTGTTCCTGGCGGTTTACACCGCCAGGAAGAGGCTGGCGGGAACGGGTGTCGTGGGGCCCCTGGGGGCCCCTGCACTGCCCATGCCACTGGCATGGGCAGTGCAGGGGCCCCCTAACAGGGCCCCACAAAGATTTTCACTGTCTGCTTAGCAGACAGTGAAAATCACGACGGGTGCCACTGGACCCGTCGCACCCCTGCAAATCCACCGGCTCCATTCTGAGCCGGCATCCTCTTTGCAGGGGCTTTCCCGCTGGGCCGGCGGGCGATCTTTTGGAGATCGCCTGCCGGCCCAGCGGGAAAGTTGAAATTACCCCCGCTGTCATTTGACCGCGGTGCGGTCTTTGGGCGGTTTCCGCCCAGTGGCCGCCGCCCGCCGCCCGCCGGGGTCGGAATGACCCCCTAAGTCAGATGGTAGAATCTTTGACCAGGAAAAACCTGGTTGGTATATTCGGCCAGCAGCCCATTGCAGTCAGCCTCAAATTGTGCCCAGATGACGGTCTACCGCAACAATCAACTATATTTGGCACTTTATGCTTCTTGCCGCTATTTGTGCTTAAAACTTTAAAGAGCTATACCTCTGTTTTTTTAGTTTTGATATCATTATGTGCATTACATTTTACTCAATTTTTTTAATTCGATTAATGATTTTTATTGTTTTTAAATTTGACTTTATTAATATGTTGGTATTGCATAAATACTTTACACATTGCCTTAAGTTATACCTGTTAGCTATGTGCCATGATTATTCTTTGAGGTGGGCAGTCATCAACCCCAAATAACAATCCAATTTCTCACAAAATATAAGTGATACAAATACGACTGGGGTTATTTGTAATGGCTAAATAGGGATTCCAGCCAAAAGTGCTAGGTATTTCTCTTTCTTCTCCAAGTAGGAACAAAGAGGATCTATTTCTGATGCTAACTTTAGGCTTTCAGTTTTTAAGATAAATGTCATCTATGACCTACTAATATCGCTGGACCCATCAAACTCCTCATTGGACCCTGCTTCAGGTTTTCTGTTGAAGCTAGACTTATTCTTTCTAGTGCTGCTACAATTTCTGTTTAATAAATTCTGCACTGAAAGTGTAGATAATATGTGTCTACAACAGGGCTTCCTACCCACTCTTCTAAACAAATATAGTTTTATTACACAATTTCCAGTATTTAAGGCATCATAGCAAAATTCCTATTGTAGTTAAAATCTTTGGAAAACTGGCAGTGACTTTGAATCTACTGACTGTTTAACTGTATGCCAATCTGGGTCACCCGTCAAACCATGATTTCCTTATGAATAGGATTGCTTTGGCTGGAAAAGTCAATAAGATGTCTGTGATTTTCCTGAATGACAGGCCCTATGAGGGCACGGGGGGGGACCTGATATATATATATATATATATATATATATATATATATATATGTGTGTAATTGTTATCCTATCAAGTGGGGAAGTGCTTACTTTGTAATGGGAACACCAGAGAGGTTATTTGCAGGTCCGCCATCTCAAATCTCTTTATGAGTTGCCCCATTTGCTAGGCAAGTGGAGGAAACAGGTAGTGTATGTAGGCAGTGCATCCTCCTCTCCAAAATAGTGTGAGTTTCATCATGGAGAGGAAGCGTGCTGCCACAGGAAAGAACACAGTGGAGTCCTCTGAGGAGGAAGCTCCTGGTGCTGCTGCTAATCCTGCCTCTGCTTTGGTTGCTGTTATGATAAAGCTTTATAGGTACATGAGGAGCAAACTCCACCTAAGGTTCCCAGGGTTTCCCGAGATGATCAGGATATATCTGGCCCTTCAGATGATGAGAAACAAAGGGGAAGATACGAAGAGGGTTGGATCTCAAGAAACTGCTGTTGCATTTAAGACTCATTCTCTGAGACCTATTCACAGCCATACAAAGAATACTTCTTAAATCAATACAAGAAAAGGGAACCAGACATTTTGCCTATTCATAAAGTAGGCAGTGGGTTAGTGTCCAAATTGTGGGCAGACATTGAAAATTATCATTTCCCTCAATTCCTGGCAAGGCGTTATCCTTTGCAAAACTTTCTGGAAGAGTTTCCAGGCTCAGTTAAAGTGGATGTTTTAATGACAGGAGTGGCATCCAGCGAAGCTATTATTTCAGAAGAGGCATATCCTGCTGATCAGGTGGATAATGAGGTGGAGGAAGCAGTGAAACAAGCTTATTCAGCCTCCAATTCACCATTAGAGGTAGAGCTTATGTTACTTACACAGTTCAATCCTTGTTTGCCAGGATGTATTGCAAATAATGAATAATGCACTACAACAGTACATAGTAAATGATTACAAAATGACAAGCAAGTATGTACATACAATAAATAGGGTAAAAATGACAAGCAAGCAAGTGCATAAACGAAATAGATTAAAAATTACAAGCATGCAAGTACAGTCTGAGTACAAAATATATTCAATCATATCATTAGTCCACTACAGCTTCTCACTACTAAACAACAACAAGTAGCTCCCCCACCTACAGTTACCACTTTCCAAGCTGCCATATGTAGTCTGCCACAGTGGTCAATATCTTAAAAGTTCACCACAGCAGTTCCAAATCCCACCCAAAACGATCCATGCAAGGTCAGTTATTACCACCCTCCAAATCCTCCTGAGAAATCATGGAGGTATTCGATGTGCCCTTGTCATCGTTCAGGGCCAAAAAGCAATCTACAAGGTGTACCCATGCTCTAGCCCTTTCAATCATTCTCCACCCTGTTTTCAGCTCTCAAAATAACACAGTCCATTTAACCAGTTCTTCTCACCATTTATTCATTCGAGGGCCTTGCGTCGACTTCCAATGCATTGTCAATTTTCGCTTTGCCAGAATCAATGCTAAGTCAATAAATCTAGTAGTGACTTTCCTCTTTTTGGGGTTAGGTATGCCCCAAGTATGTAGGCCACGGCTGTACAAGGGATTGCTCATTAAGTTATCTCATTAACACAGTTCTTTACTGCTTCCCAGAACTCTACCAAGGATGAGCAGGACCATACCATATGGAGTATTTCTGCCCCTATATCCCAACATCACAGGAACATTCGCATAAAACCTATTGATCTTACCAGGCATAAGGTAAGCTCCGTGCAAAATATAAAAATTTTATAATTTCAACCTGGCATTAGTAGAAACAACAGGTATATGTGCTAAGATCCTCTACCAGTCCATATCAGTAACCTGAAGCTATGGATCCATCTCCCATTTCTCTTTCAGATCAGTGAGGAAAGTAGGAACATGTCAGGGAGACCAGATCCTCGGGGTCTGCGATTGTTTCCAACATGTCCACCACTAGACAGCTCCAAAGCTCCGATAGAAATACCACAGAGCCTGAGAGAGTCCAAGTGGGGGAAAAGGGGATTAGGTAGGGAACAGCTGGGAAGGAGACCTGTAGGAAGCAAGAGGTTAAACAACACAATATCAAGATATAATCACATTGACTTTCAATAGACTATGGTTCTAAGATTTCTTATACTGTAATCATGGATAACCTAAGAAATGACTATAACTAGACCACAAGAAATCTAGGTACCTCGAAAAATCAAGGATGGGTTAATATAATGTTTCATATGAGCTTTTCATGAAATACCACATACTGTCTAGAAAACAAGAACCTTCTAGAAAAATGTTTCAGAATAAACATTGCATTTTTACATGAGGACAAAGGCTATCTGAACATTCCCTGAAAACAACAGGAACTGTACTAGGAACTTAGGGAGTCATTCTGACCCCGGCCGGCGTCAAAAGACCGCGGCGGTCATTCTGGGTTTCCCACTGGGCTGGCGGGCGACCGCCAAAAGGCCGCCCGCCAGCCCAGTGGGAAACACCCTTCCACGAGGAAGCCGGCTCCGAATGGAGCCGGCGGAGTGGAAGGTGTGCGACGGGTGCAGTAGCACCCGTCGCGAATTTCAGTGTCTGCTAAGCAGACACTGAAATTCAAAGTGGAGCCCTCTTACGGGGGCCCCTGCAGTGCCCATGCCATTGGCATGGGCACTGCAGGGGCCGCCAGGGGCCCCACGACACCCCTCACCGCCATCCTGTTCCTGGTGGTCGAAACCGCCAGGAACAGGATGGCGGTGAGGGGGTCGGAATCCCCCATGGCGGCGCAGCAAGCTGCGCCGCCATGGGGGATTCCTCAGGGCAGCGGAAAACCGGCGGGACACCGCCGGTTTTCCGGTTCTGACCGCGGCCATACCGCCGCAGTCAGAATGCCCTCAGGAGCACCGCCAGCCTGTTGGCGGTGCTCCCGGGATGACCCCCTTAATATGCACAAAGAATGTCGCACTTTGAATTAAGCATTTTCAAAGAAAACCAAAAGGTCTGGATAAATGTGTGCACCTCAACAAACACGGCACACCAGAGTTTTCTATGTCATGAAATGATTGCACACAATGCCGATCTAAGAGCCAAGCGTTTCATGCCAGGGTTGAATCACGCACACTGTTGCCGATTCAAATAAGAAAATGCAAATGCCATGAAATGATCGCGCACACTGTTGCCGATCTGAATGCCAAGGTTTACATGAGAGAAAATGAACTGCGCAGTCTGCCAATTCGAACAAGAATATGGAAATGCCATGAAATCATACTCAAGCACACAGAAAGTTTCACAACTAGGCCCAAAAACTCAAATGTCTTTGAGAACGGGGGTCGGGCCTAGCCCGATCTCCGCCTTACCGCCCTGCTCAAGGTTCACCAATATAATGAGGGCAGGCCTGGAATATCAAGGTAGGCCTCTGGAACAGGAGCTCAGGAAGTTGCTGCTGCTCTGCACCGGGACCCCTGAATAGTGAGCATGTGGAGCCGGGCTGGCTCCCTTATATAGAGTCAAGCCCAGCCCACAAACCACACCCAGTCATGCTGCAGGGAAAGCTTCTAGAAGGTCCTAGAAAGGGGCCACACCCTAACACACTCAGTAAGCCTGCAGCAATACCTTGCAAATCAACAGTTATTGCAAGCATCACTAATAGTGTTTTTCAAGGTTAAACTCTGCAATGCAAAAGGTTAACATACTGCATCTAAACACAATGCATGAATTATGCTCTTGCATAAAGACTGGGTTTTTGTATTTTTGTCGCCCGTAGAGTGCGCACTCTCCTGATGTTGACAGTACTTCCCACTGCCAAACGAAAACGTCTTACTAGTCGTGGAGCATGAATGTCAGATGCGGAGACCCATGAGTTGCTTTCCGGACTGTAACCTTTCCAAGAGGTCAGATAACACAGGTTACGACCTCTAAGTTTGGAATCCAACACCTGTTTAACTTCGTATTCCAATTCCCCCTGTACTAGAACTGGAGCTGGTTGGGAGCGTACCTTCTGGACTGCTTTTTTCAGGAGGGAAGTATGGAACACCGGATGAATACGTAGTGACCGGGGCAACTGCAGTTTATAGGTCACTGGATTAATTTGCTGGAGGACAGTGTAAGTACCTATGAATTTGGGACTAAACATGTGCTTTTTCTTGAAGTCAATATGTCTTGTAGAAAGCCGCACTTTATCACCTGGTTGATACTGAGGTCCATCACAATGTTTCTTGTCGTAGTGCTTTTTGTATTTTTGTTTAGCTTTTTCTAGATGCTGTTGAATCAGTTTCTGGGTTTGATGGAGTTGTTGGATAGTTTCTGACACAGCTGGTGTAAAAGAACTTTCTTGAGGAATCGTGATTGGCAAGGTGTCAGGATGGTAGCCAAACAAACCAAAAAAGGGTGTGACACCAGTGGAAGTGTGAAACGAGTTATTGTAGGCTAGTTCAGCTAACCAGAGTATTGATGTCCAGGAATGAAGTGCTTTCTCAGTGTAAGCACGCAGGTATTGATTCAATGTCTGATTTAGTCTCTCAGTTTGGCCATCTGTTTGAGGATGATGGGTAGTAGATAGTGTGGATGTAACTTGAAGCGTTTTGCACCACGTTTTCCAGAAGTTGTAGGCAAATTGTGATCCTCAATCGGAGAGAATCATTCTCGGCAGCCCGTGATAACGGACCACTCTATTCAGAAGGATGGTTGCCAGTTCACTGGAGGTGGGCAATTTCTTACAGGCAATGAAATGTTCATATTTCGTGAGACTATCTACCACCACAAGGATTACTGAGTGCTGTTGAACAACTGGTAGACCTGTAATGATGTCTAACGCGATGTGTTCCCAAGGTCAAAGTGGAGTTGGGAGCGAATGCAACAAACCTTTCGGTTTTGTATGACTTGTCTTGATGCGAGCACAGACTTCGCAGTTAGTGACCATTGTTTTGATGTCTTTTGTTAGAGTAGGCCACCAAAAGTAGAGTTGGATTAATACAAGAGTTCTAGGAGTGATGGGGTGACCTGCCATAGGTATAACATGCAACCAATGAAATACTAACTTGCGAAGCTTGGTAGTGGGCACGAACAAACATGCGTCATGGAAAGGTAGTCCTTGATTGATTGATCTTTTGGGATCTGCTTGAGCCCATGCCTGCCATTTTTCAATGGTGAAGGAATTACGGATGTCTTCAAAGAAGTCTTTGGTCCTTATGATGCAGAGGACCTTGTCTGGAGCAATGATAGCTCTGAAAGGCTGGATTGTAGGTAACGTGGTAGACTCTTGGCGGGACAAGGCGTCTGCTTTGCGATTATCTTTACCAGGATGAAAAGTTACCACAAAATCCAACTCGGCAAAAAACAGCATCCAATGTAATTGCAGAGAAGCTGAACTCATGAACTGGAGATTGCGATGATCGGTGTATACTGTGATTGTGTACTTGGCACCTAACAAATGATGTCTCCAATCTCTAAAGGCATCACAGATCACCAGAAGCTCTTTCTCAGCAATGACATAGTTCAGTTCGGCTTCATTCAGTTTTCGAGACATGTAAGCTACAGGATGAAGTTGACCAGTGTCTTTATTTCGTTGTGACAAGACTGCATCAACTGCCACATCTGAGGCATCTGCTTCAACTATGAATGGATGATCCACATCAGGGTGAGTCAAGACTGGGGCAGTGGAAAAAGTTTCTTTCAAAGTTGAAAAGGCTCTGTCAGCTTCTGGAGACCACACACATTTTTCTTTCTTTCTCAATAACTTGGTGATTGGCGCCACTGTCTGAGGGAAATGGTTTATAAACCTACGATAAAAGTTTTTAAAACCCAGGAAGCACTGTACATCTTGAACAGTCTTTGGAGTGGGCCAATCGGGTACTGCTTGTACTTTCTTTTCTTTTTCGTTTCATACCTTGAGGGGTAAGGATAACCCCTAAAAACTCAACTGTGGTAACATGAAATTCACACTTGGTTAGTTTGCAATATAGATGATGCTTTCTAAGAGCTATGAGAATCTTCTTCACATGTTGTACATGTTCGGCTCCATTGTCAGAGTAGATTAAAATGTCATCAATATAGACTATTGCAAATATGTCTAGATACTCTCTAAGGACGTCATTCAGGAAACATTTAAATGCTGCGGGAGCATTGCACAGTCCAAAGGGCATGACGGTGTATTCAAAGAGACCATATCTTGTCTTGAACGCAGTTTTCCATTCGTCAACGTCTCTGATTCTGATTAAATGGTAAGCACCTCGTAAATCGAGCTTAGTGTAAATTTTTGCTTTTTTTACTTGATCCAACAAGACAGGAATCAGAGGCAAGGGGTATTTGTTCTTGATTATGATCTTGTTCAAACCCCTATAGTCAATACAGGTTCGAAGATCCCCATTAGCCTTGGAGTAAAAAAACAAAGGAGAGGCTGCAGGAGACTTGGAAGGGTGGATGAAGCCATTCTCTAAAAATTGATCTAGGTACTTTCGTAAGTGTTGATTTTCATGTTCTGACAAGGCGTACACACGACAGCTAGGGAGTATCGCACCAGGAGTTAGATCAATTTGGGAGTCATAAGGTCTATGAGGAGGCAAGGTTTCTGCTTCTCTTTCATCGAACACATCTTCAAAGGATGCATACTGCCTGGGCAACTTTACTTCTTTCTCCGCTGCAGTGGCTATGTGAGAGATGCAATGTTTGGCGACTCAAGACGTCTGGAAACATTTCTCATAACATAATGCGGAAGAGAACATGACTTTCCGTTCTGCCCAGTTAATCTCAGGATTGTGATGAGTTAACCATGGTAAGCCAAGGATAATTCCATATTGAGGAGCATGGATAATGTCAAGGATGAGCTTCTCTTCATGTTTGGTTCTTTGATCTCCCCCATCATAGATCACCGACAAGGGGACAGTCTGAAGAGTTACTGGGCCTCCAGTCAAGAGTTTTCCGTCTACTGCTTGTATTATCTCTGGAGTCTTTTTCTTGGTGCATGGGATCCCCCATGCGTGAACCAATTGGGCATCAACAAAGTTCCCGGTAGCCCCAGACTCTACGAGGGCATTCTTGAAATAGTTATTTTTCTTTACTTGAACGTTAATGCCCAGCTTGAGATGCCTAGACTGTGAAGGGTCCACAGTGACACCAAAGAGCAACCCTTCTTTACATCTTGGGTGATCTAGTTTTCCGGCTCGACTTGTACATTGGCTGAAATTTTATGGACAGGACCTCGTTTGCTCTTTGGTTTGATTGGACAATCTTTGGCGAAGTGACCCTTGCGCCCGCAATAAAGACATTGTCCATTCTTTCTATGTAGGTCCTTTTTGTCTTTGGTCAAAGGTCACCTGATAGTTCCAATTTCCATGGGTTCAGGGGTTCTCTCTTTCTGAGTTCTTGAGTCTCTATGATCGTGAACACTCCAGGAATATTTCTCAGTCTTTTTGCGTGTTCCCCGTCATTCTGCAAGATGATGATCTAATCTCAAAACAAGGTTTATTAGATCTTGACAATCTGTAGGCTGAGGATCTATCTGGGCAAGAATGTCCTTTAACTCATCCTTGAGTCCTTTGTAGAACAAGGCTGCTTGCTTTTCTTCAGGCCAGGATGTCTCTGCTACCAGCCGATTAAAACTAGCTAAGTAGAAAACTAGATCTTGGTTACCTTGTCGCAAGTCTAACAGTTTGCGATCTGCCGACAATGTCACTGTTCTTCGATCAAACACTCGTTCAAACTCACGGACAAAATTTCTCCAATTATAAAGCAGGGGACTGTCTTTACGCACAAGAGGGATTGCCCAGGTGGCTGTGTCCCCCGTCAGGTAAGATAACAAGAAGGCCACCCTGGATTGGGTATCGGGGAAAGTGTTTGGTCGACAGGTAAAATGTAATCCCACTTGAACCAAGAAAGATTGCGCTTTCAGGGGTCGCCTGAAAACCATTCTGGAGGAGCCAGGGGGATAGCTGAGGGAACGCTGAGGGAAATGTTCGTAGGAGGATTACCTCCTGAAGCTTGAGAAGGAGGACCAGGCCAAGACCCACCCAAAGGACTTTGTTCCTTCTTTTCTACCCTTTCCTGCAACTGACTCACTCTCTCAGCTAAGCTGGCTGCTATATCCTTAGATGACACTACCTCTGCTTGGAGCTGCGTGATAACTTTGACTAGCTCGTCCAATGTGTCCATGTTGAGAACACACGCAAACCAGGAGGATATTAAATTAGTGGGCTCACTATTCTGTCAGGAGAACAGATCCTCGGGGTCTGCGCACGTTCCCAACATGTCCACCACTAGACAGCTCCAAAGCGCCGATAGAAATACCACAGAGCCTGAGAGAGTCCAAGTGGGGGAAAAGGGGATTAGGTAGGGAACAGCTGGGAAGAAGACCTGTAGGAAGCAAGAGGTTAAACAACACAATATCAAGATATAATCACATTGACTTTCAATAGACTATGGTTCTAAGAGTTCTTATACTGTAATCATGGATAACCTAAGAAATGACTATAACTAGACCTCAAGAAATCTAGGTACCTGGAAAAATCAAGAATGGGTTAATACAATGTTTCATATGAGATTTTCATGAAATACCACATACTGTCTAGAAAACAAGAACCTTCTTGAATAATGTTTCAGAATAAACATTTCATTTTTACATGAGGACAAAGGCTATCTGAACATTCCCTGAAAACAACAGGAACTGTACTAAGAACTTAATAGGCACAAAGAATGTCGCACTTTGAATTAAGCATTTTCAAAGAAAACCAAAAGCTCAGGATAAATGTGTGCACCTCAACAAACACGGCACACCAAAGTTTACCATGTCATGAAATGATCGCGCACAATGCCGATCGAAGAGCCAAGAGTTTCATGCCAGGGTTGAATCGCGCACACTGTTGCCGATTCAAACAAGAATATGCAAATGGCATAAAATGATCGCACACTCTGTTGCCGATCTGAATGCCAAGGTTTACATGAGAGAAAATGAACCGCGCACTCTGCCAATTTGAACAAGAATATGCAAATACCATGAAATTACACTCACGCACACAGAAAGTTTCACAACTAGGCCCAAAAACTCAAATGTCTTTGAGAACGGGAGTCGGGGGCCTAGCCCAACCTCCGCCTTACCGCCCTGCTCAAGGATCACCAATATAATGAGGGCAGGCCTGGAATATCAAGGTAGGCCTCCGGAACAGGAGCTCAGGAAGTTGCTGCTGCTCTGCACCGGGACCTCTGAATAGTGAGCACGTGGAGTTGGGCTGGCTCCCTTATGTAGAGTCAAGCCCAGCCCACAAACCACACCCAGTCATGCTGCAGGGAAAGCTTCAAGAAGGTCCTAGAAAGGGGCCACACCCTAACACACTCAGTACGCCTGCAGCAATACCTTGCAAATTAACAGTTATTGCAAGCATCATTAATAGTGTTTTTCAAGGTTAAACTCTGCAATGCAAAAGGTTAACATACTGCATATAAACACAACACAAACACAACATATGGGGTCTCTAGGTTGCAGTCAGTTTACACCCTGTCCAAGAAGGGACCCTTACTCTAGTCAAGCTACGGGAGATACACAGCTCAGATAAGCCCTGCTCATCCCCTTGGCAGCTTGGCACAAGCAGTCAGACTTATCTCGGAGGCAATGTATAAAGTATTTGTACAAACACACAGAGTAACACAGTACAAACACCATAAAAGCACTCAACACCAGTTTAGAAAAATAGCCAATATTTATCTGAATAATACAAGAACAGAAGGTCAAAAATCCAACATACACAAGCAAAGATATTCATGTTCAAAGATTAAACTTCAATATAGCGCTTAAAAACACAATAGCTCCAACTTGGGCTATTGCGACGTCGTTGATGGAGTTGTTCTCAACAATCTGATGGCACTTGTGAGGAGGGCGGTGCCGGTCATCGAGTCGCACAGACCCTCAGGTACAGTACCTTTGGTAAATGATGAAACAAGCCAGTGCACGGAGTCAGGAAGGTTAGGCGTTGCTGGATCCGGTGCAGCGTTGGTTCCTTACTGCAGGGGAGGTGAAGCGGCAGTGGGGAGAGGCGTCGGTTCCTGACGATCCACCATGGTCGATGAACCCAGCAGGTCAAGGCGCGTTGGGCCACCTCACGGGGTCACGCCACGGGACTACAGGTGCTGCGGCTGAGTCGGGTGTCTCAGACATCAGTGACACAGCACTTGGGACTCACAGATTTGCGAGACTTCAGTGAGGTGGCAGCAAGCCTGCAGAGCCTGTCAGGGTCATCGCACTCCAGCGGGGAGCACAGATTTGTGTTGCAGGCAGAGACGCAGAGTCGTGAAACGGCAGCAGTTCTGGAGTCATCTGAGTCGGTGTGCCTGGATCTCCTTGGTTTCAAGCCATCTTGCGCTCCCAAGGGCCTGGAAACTGGAATAGGCACCACTTGGCAAGTCAGGGTCCTCAACAAGAGTAGCCAGGTGCTGCCAGGTGAAACATTTGGGGGCATATTTATACTCTGTTTGCGCCGAATGTACGTAAAACAATTTTACGCACATTCAGCGCAAACCGTGCACCATATTTAAACTTTGACGCCCGAACCCGCAGACGTCAAAATTCCTCTGTGTGCATCATTTTTGGATGCGGGAAACTGCCTTGCTTTAATGACATGCAAGGTAGGCGTTCCCGCCCAAAAAAAGACTTTAAGGCCTGTGTGCCTTATTTATACTTGTTCGTCATTTTGATGCACAGGAGGGGGCGGGCCTTAAAAAATGGCGCACAGACTGATGTGCGCCGTTTTTTAACACCTGGGTGAGGGCAGGCGTTAAGGGACCTGTGGGCTCACTTCCATGATCTCTGACCATGGAAGGAGTCCAGAGGTGCCCTTCCCAGCCCCCAGGGACACGCCCTGCCAACCTCACCCATGGATGACACCCATGGATAGGGGGGGCCATCCTAGATAAGTACAGGTAAGTTGAGGTAAGTATTTTATTTATTTTTAAAGTGGCATAGGGGGGCCTAATTTGGGCTCCCCTACATGCCACTGTGCCCAATGACCATGCCCAGGGGACAGAAGTCTCCTGGGTTTGGCCATTGGGCAAGGGGGCATGACTCCTGTCTTTGCTAAGACATGAGTCATTTCAATGGGGGTTGTGGATCGGAAAATGATTTTTGCCTCAAACCTGACTTGCACCATTTTTTGATGCACAACCCACATTTTCCCCAGCGCTGGCACTGCCTGGTTTGAGTCATTTTGTTTTTACTATGACCAGTCCGCAGCGCCAGCTAACATCATTCCTTAAATAAGGTGCCCGCATGGCGCGTAGGAATAGCATTAGCCAGCGGTAAACAATTTTGACGCAAACCAGCGCCGGCGCTGGTTTGCGTCAAAAAGTATGTATATGGGCCTTGGTGTCCCTGAGACTTCTTAACAGGAAGCAAGCTCAGTCCAAGTCTTAGGAGAAACTTCACAAGCAGGACTTCAGAAAGCAAAGTCCAGTCCTTTCCCTCTTAAGACAGAAGGTGCAGCAGCAGTCCAGCACAGGAAAGCAACAGATAAAGTGGCAGGTCCTCTTCAAGCATCAAGCTCTTCTCAGTGGCAGACGTTGCTCTTGATCGAGAAGTAATCTGAAGTTGTGGGGCAAACTAAGCAAACTTCAAAGAAAAGTCTCTGTAGCACACAAGACCCTGCCTCTTCCTTGCCTTGCCCCAGGGGGGTGGACATTGTATTGTGAGTGGACAGGCACAGCCTTTTCAATTGCAGGTGACAGCTCCTCCCTCCCACTCTAGCTCAAGAAGACACATCAGGATATGCAGGACACACCTCAGCTCCCTTTGTGTCACTGTCTAGAGTTAATTCACAGAAACAGCCCAACTGTTAGCCTGACCCAGACATGTATTCCGCAGCCAGGAGGAGGCACAGAAAGGTTAAGCAAGAAAATGCCCACTTTAAAAAAGTGACATTTTCAAACAGAGAATCTAAAAACCTTATTCACCAAAAGGTGCATTTTTAAATTGTGCGTTCAGAGACCCCAAACTCCAGATCTCAGTTTGCTTCCAATGGGAAACTGCACTTAAAAGATTTTTAAAGTCAATCCCCATGGTAACCTATGGGAGGGATAGGTCTTGCAATAGCAAAAAACGAATTTGGCAGTATTTCACTATCAGGACATGTAAAACACAACAGTATGGGGGTTATTCTAACTTTGGAGGAGGTGTTAATCCGTCCCAAAAGTGACGGAAAAGTGACGGATTTACCACCAGCCGTATTACGAGTCCATTATATCCTATGGAACTCGTAATACGGCTAGTGGTATATCCGTCACTTTACCGTCACTTTTGGGACGGATTAACACTCCTCCAAAGTTAGAATAACCCCCAATGTGCCTTACCATTTAAATACACTGCACCCTGCCCACGGGGCTACCTAGAAAAATAGATAATATTTATCTGAATAAAATATGGTAAAAACGATGAAAATCCAATGTACACAAGCAAAGGTATTAATTTTTATAGATTAAATCCCACTAAAGTGCTTAGAAACTCAATAGCTCTGCCTGGGGCTATCACAGCTTTGTTGACGGAGCCGTTCCCAATAATCTGATTCCACAGGTGCCCATCACTGTGTTGCATGGAGCCCCAGGTAAGGTACATTTGAAAATGAAGAAACAAAGACGTCGCACAGAGTTGTAGAGATGAAGCGTTGTTGGAGCGGATGCAGCGTCAATCCCTTACGACGTCTGGGAAGGTGAGGCATTGGTCCGTGCTGGCAGGCAGGGGAGGCGAAGCGTTGGTTCCATCCGGTTGCAGGGGGAACTGGTGGGGAGTCAGTGGCGAGGCATCGGTTACTTGTGACCCGGCAGGGTCGATGGTTCCAATCGGTCAGGACGTGATGAGTCAACTTTGCAATGTCACAATCACACTGCGTGAGGTTGTAGCAACATCAGATTTGGCGGGGTTAGAGACCCAGTTTATATACCCAAAAATGCCTTTGAAGTGGGAGAAACTTAAAAGAGTGGTTTTGAAGTCCACAAGTTCCCCTTTCAGCCCCAGCACTGTCTGCCAGGATCCCTTTGGGCGGTTATCATTCCTTTGTGTGAGGGCAGGCCACTGGCCTTTGAAAAGTAAGAGGGAGTCCCTCCACCCTTCCTGCACATGGAGACCCACTCAGTATGCAGATGAATGCAGATGTGACTGAGTGGCCTTTGTTTGTGGCTATCTGGGTGGAATGCACAAGGGGAGCTGTCAACCAGCATAGACCAGATGTTTGGAGACAGGCTGTAAGGCACAGATGGAAGTAAGTGCAGAGAAATTCCCACTTTCTAAAAGTTGCATTTCTAAAATAGTAATTTTAAATCCAACTTTACCAGTAAGCCAGATTTTCTATTACAATTCTGGCCGTACTAAACATGACTGGGCCACTCCTTCCAGACCAGAATCTACCACTCAAAAGTACATGACGGCAGTTCTAATGCTAGTCTATGAGAGAAGCAGGCCTCACAGTAGTGGAAAATGAATGTATGGGTTTTTCATTACCAGGACATGTAAAACACATAAATACATGTCCAGCCCACACTTTTACCTACATAGCACTCTGGGTTACCAAGGGCCTACCTTAGAGGTGATTTATACAGAAAAAGGGGATTTTAAGACTTGGCAAGTAGTTTTAGATACCAAGTCGAAGTGGCAGTGAAACTGCACACACAGACTTTGCAATGGCATGCCTAAGACATGGTAAAGGGGCTACCTATGTGGGTGGCACAATCAGTGCTGCAGACCCATTAGTAGCATTTACTTTACAGGCCCAGGGCACATATAGTGCATTTTGCTAGGGACTTATAGATAAATTAAATACACCAATTAGGTAGGAACCAATATTACCATGTTTAGGGGAGAAAGCATATGCACTTTAGCACTGGTAAGGAGTGGTAAAGTGCACAGAGTCCTAAACCCAGCAAAAACAGGGTCAGAAAAATGGAGGGAGGGAGGCAAAAAGTTGGAGGATGACCACCCTAAGCCTGACAGGTCTAACACCAATCATGGATAAACCTATCACCAATACAATTTAGACAGAAAACATATGCACTTTAGCAAAAAAATCATGTTAGAAAAAGGAGGAGGAAGGAGACAAAAAGTCCAACAGTTCCTCTTCTTTTTCTAAGGCTTAAGAGGAGTCCAAATGGTTTGCGACACCATTGCAGACCATGAATTCCTACACAACTGGCCAAGTCACATTAGGGTTCTTCTCAGGAGTTTTTGTACGTTGGTTACTAATTCAGGGCGTACTTAAGGGGAGTGTTTCTTCTTCTGTTTCTGCAGGAGACATTGATATCTCACTTAAGGAATCTTTCAGATTTGCATACAGCACCAGCAAGAAACTAGCTCGGAGTGCAAGGGGATATGTCAGCAGTCTTTTTTTCTGGTACCTTGGGTTTGCCTCCATCTTTACCATCTAGTATGATATTTCCTGCAGTTCTGGGATCTGATGTATCTACACTATGAAGATTTGGTCCTGGTGCTTCCAGAAGTAGTGCTGAAGCTGCAATGGTATTTGAACCACTGTAATATAAAGAAAGAGGTGAGGCTTTCCCCTCATTTGCTAAAAACAATCTCAATATATGCAAGCAGACTGGGTTGGAGAGAGACTATGGGTCAGATGTAGCAAGAAAACATTTTGCGAGTTGCAAATTGCGAGTACTAGCGACTCGCAATTTGCAACTCGCAAAATGTAATGCAGAAAGGTGTCTCAGACACCTTCGGCGACTCGCTATAGGGTCGCAAAGACCCACCTCATGAATATTAATGAGGTGGGTCGCAGTTTGCGACCCCATAGCGAGTCCAGGCACTCACAGGGATGGTGGCCTGCTGGAGACAGCAGACCACCATGTCCGTGACTGCTTTTTGAAAAAGCAGTTTTTTTTTTCTTTTTGCAGCCCGTTTTCCTTAAAGGAAAACGAGCTGCAAAAAGAAAAAATTCCAAAACCATTTGGTTTCGGTTTTTTCAGAGTAGGCAGTGGTCCATAGCACCACTGCCTACTCTGAAACAATATTTTTATTGGCATTCACAAAGGGGAAGGGGTCCCATGGGGACCCCTTCCCTTTTGCGAATGAGTTACCATCCGCGGTAACTGCGAGTTGGTTTGAGGACCCAAAGCAACTCTGCATTGCGATGCGGTCACAAATAGGAAGGGAACACCCCTTCCTATTTGCGAGTCGCAGCCTCAAATTGCGAGTCGGTACCGACTCGCAATTTGCGGTTGTGCATCGCGTTTGGCCTTTTGCGCCTCACAATCTGCGTTTTTCGCAGTTTGAGAGGCGCAAAAGGCTTGCTACATCTGGCCCCACGACTCTGCTCAGTACAAGGGCTTTGGTTGAAGGTGGAGGCTCAAAATTCTTCAGACTGGAAGGAAATAAAGTCTGTAGAGCTCTTGTGGTTTTTGACCCTTTGATCACAAACAACCCTGTTCTAATCTGCATAGGCAACCACGAGGCTTGAGCCTACATAAATCACCTAGGGAGTATCAGGGTTTTCCTGCTGGCTCGGGTGGTGGAGCAGATTGGATTTTGGATAGAGAGGAATCTCCTATTTCTGACAGCAGTGTATCTTCCAAGGAGGGAGGCATGCAGATCTTCTGAGTTACACTTTCTCTTCCTCAGTATCCATGTCACTGACTCCAGAAATCTTTCAGCAAATCATCAACAAATTTGTTGAACTATGGGTGGATCTTTTCACTTCTCCTCTAGATGCCCAACTTCCCAGATTTTCTCTCTTCTTGCATCCCAACAGGCCTGAAGGGTGAATATAATGAGTTTTTCTTGGCTTAGGTGTCTCCTGATCGCTTTTGCCTCCCTTTCCACTGTTGACCATGGTTTTGGCCAAGATCAGGGAAAAACAGGTGAAACAGGTTTCTGGCAAGGTCTTCTAGACATTGGCATTCAGTACCCAGTCAGATGTTGAATTATCTTGCATGCATATTTTCCTTTCTCCTCTCAGGTACCTCGATCTTCCAGACAGTTCTGTATTCCACATCTTTCTTGGGACGGGGAGTTTGAAAGGCTGAGACTGGAAGCCTTTGGCATTTCACCTGATATATCTTTATCTATCTAGAAATCATAAAAAATCTGATACCCTTTGTTGAACGTTTTTGCTTATGCAAGGTCATCCCCAATCTTTTTGCCTCCTGCCTCCTATTTTTTCTGACCTGTTGCTGTTGGCTTTTGAACTCTGAGCATTTTACCACTGCTAACCAGTGCTAAAGTGCATATGCTCTCTGTGTAAATTGTATTGTTGATTGGTTTATCCATGATTGGCATATTTGATTTACTAGTAAGTCCCTAGTAAAGTGCACTAGAGGTGCCCAGGGCCTGTAAATCAAATGCTACTACTGGGCCTGCAGCACTTGTTGTGCCACCCACATAAGTAGCTCTGTAATCATGTCTCAGACCTGCCACTGCAATGTCTGTGTGTGCAGTTTTAACTGTAAATTCGACTTGGCAAGGGTAACCACTTGCCAGGCCTAAACCTTCCCTTGACTTACATGTCAGACACCCCTAAGGTAGGTCCTAGGTAGCCCCAAGGGCAGGGTGCAGTGTATGGTTAAGGTAGGACATGTAGTGATGTGTTTTATATGGCCTGACAGTGAAATATTGCTAAATTTGTTTTTCACTGTGTCAAGGCCTGCCCCTCTCATAGGTTAATATGGGGGCTACCTTTAAATCTGATTAAAGTGTGGATTCCCTTTGGGAGCGGGTAGACATGTGGAGTTTGGGGTCTCTGAGCTCACAATTTAAAAATACATCTTTTGGTAAAGGTGATTTTAAGATTGTGTGTTTGAAAATGCCATTTTTAGAAAGTGAGCATTTTCTTTCTTATACCATTTCTGTGACTGCCTGTTTGTGGATTCCCTGTCTGGGTCAGTTTGACAGTTGGGCTGGTTGCACCTCACACTAGACAGTGACACAAAGGGAGCTGGGGTGTAGTCTGCATTTCCTGATGAGCCATCAGTGCTAGGTGGGAGAGGAGAAGGGGTCACTTACACCTGAAAGGGCTGTGCCTGTCCTCACACAATGCAGTATTCGGACCCCTGGCGAGTGTCTGGGGCCTGGCTTGGGCAAGGCATGATTTCACATTCAAAAGAGACTTTACATTGAAGTAGGTCTACTTCAAAAGAGAAATTGGCTATAAGAAGGGCACCCAAAACCACAGATTGTAGAACACTTCTGGAAACAAGAGGAACCACTACCTGGAGGAGAGCTGAAGAGCTGAGGAAGAAAAGCTGCCCTGCCTGTGACTGTGCTTTGTGGAGCTATCCTGCAGTTGCTGCTTCTGCCAGAGTAAGAAGGCAAAGACTGGACTTTGTGTGCCTTCCATCTTGTGAAGAAATCTCCAAGGGCTTGATTTAGAGCTTGCCTCCTGTTGTCTGAAGTCTCAGGGACAGCAAAAACTTCTCTCTACCAGCACCTTGAGTCTCTGGAGAGACTCCTGTTCTGACAAGTGGTGCCCTATCCAGTCCCTGGGCCCTTGAAAGGAAAACTGGTGAAAATTCAAGGAAATCGACTTCGGACGACTTCGGACTGACGCTGCTGCTGAATCCGGTGACACCGCCTGCAGCCGTCTCTGTGATCTTCGCTGGAACGCGAAGACCTTCGCAGGCCCCGCCGAAGTCCGCGACTCCATGGAAGTCACCGCACCACGTCGTGACCGATGCCACTCGAAGTGTGCAGATTCAACGTTTCACACAGACGCCGCAATCCCCGACTTTGCGCATCGGCTTGTTTTCACTCTTCACCAAAGGTACTGTACCTGGGGGTCTAGGCGACTCTGTGTCCGGCGCTGCTGGTGTCGGATTGTTGGGAACAACTCCGTCACGACGCAGTGTTAACACCTCATCGAAGCATTTTGTGTTCCTAAGTGCTATTTTTTTAGTTTAATCTTTAAAAATTAATAACTTGACTTGTGTATGTTGGATTTTTGTTGTTTTGCTCTTGTTTTGTTTAGATAAATATTTCCTATTTTTTTCAAACTGGTGTTGTGTCATTTTGTAGTGTTTTCATTAGGTTGCTGTGTGTGTTGGTACAAATACCTTACACCTACCACTCTGAGGTTAAGCCTACTGCTCTGCCAAGCTACCAAGGGGGTAAGCAGGTGTTAGCTGAGGGTGATTCTCTTTTACCCTGACTAGAGTGAGGGTCCTTGCTTGAACAGGGGGTAACTTGACTGTCAACCAAAGACCCCATTTCTAACACCCTTAAGATCTATGAGCTACACTACAAATATTTCTCTAATTGGTGTTCCCAAAGAAATGTGTTACTGTTTTCTTCCGAGGGTCAAAGAAGTTTGAATTCTTGATGGATGGATTTTTGCTCGGGTTGGCAGTTTCCACTCTCAGTAGCCAATGGGCAAAAATTAAGGTGAATAGGGCTTCTATTTACTTCTCATTTCCTTAAGAGTTTTTCCATGAAGAGACCAGTTGTTCATACTCCTATCCCCACTTGGCAGCTTCCTTTGGTTTTGAGCATGTTGAAGAACCCCACCTTTTGAGCCCTTGGATAGTTTATTTACGTTTGTTGACCCTCTAACTCTTCCTTTTGGTTGCAATAACTTCAGGTAGAAGACTGGGCAAAATTGAGGCTCTGTTAGGTTTTGACCGTTTTCTTAGGTTTTTTCCTGACAAAGCATTATTAAGGTCCTTATACTTTATCCCTAAGGTGCCTTCTGCTCCTAGGGGGGGCATAGTATCAGGTGTATTGGTTGTAGTTCAGGAACTATTTTGTGAATTCCACTTATTTTGCATCTAGTTTTGCACACCTGAATGTAATGAGTAAATAAATCATATAAAAATCGTGTCCAAAATTGCACTTTACAACTTTTTATTTCTGATCATGAAAAACACTTTTATCCCTAGAGAAACCCCTTTTTCATACATGCGACACTGTTTGCTGTATCCCCTTCCCTTCCCTTCGCTGGATGTGGATTTCTTCCTTTCCTTGACACATCAAAATCTCTAAAGATATGCAGGGTGGGAATGTGCCTACCAAGAATTTGTAAATACCAAAACTTGAAGGTGTGTTGCTGTCCACATATTCAGGCACACATTCCCTTCCTGAGTCAGCCAACACATGCAAAACAAAATGTGGGCTTACTTTGAGAATTAGAAGTATTTATGCACCTGCATTTTTATGTAGGTGTTCAAATACTTTTATGAATAAAGCTTAGTGGCTGTGTTTAAACAGACGGAGCTCTTCATTGCAAATGCATTTGTCTCTGAGACACTGGGGACCACGCTCGGGTGATGCACGCCTGTGTGTCTATGACCATATAACTGACCCAGTGACGATTGGTTTGTGATTGAATCACATCTGTACAAGTTTTCGTGGTTGTTATCTCTTTTTCTACTGCTATTTGGGTTTTAGTTGATTCTTGGTTCCCTACAATTTAGCCCGTAGCATTTCCAGTCTGTGGCACATGAACTTGTATTCTGTTTTGGTGCTATAGACAGACAAATTTGTCCTGATGAAACAAGCAAGTTATATACGGATCGAAACGTTGCCACTCCACCCCTCAATGGTTATACAATTTAGGCCCTCATTACAACCCTGGCGGTTGGTGTTAAAGTGGCAGTAATACTGCCAACAGGCTGGCGGCAATTACTGTCAAATTATGACCATGGCGGAAAGATCTCTGATGGACAGCCAATGTACCACACCGACGGCCAAGGCGGAAACAACAGCCGCTGCGGCGGTAGCCGCCTACAGCCAGGGGGAAGTCAATGTTCTGCCCACCATATTAAGACACAGCAAACTGCCACCTTTTCAGGGGTGGTATCAACGACATCAAAAGCATGGTGGAAACAGAGCTCAGAAGGGAAAGGATTCACCACTGGAGACACAGGGAACAACCACGCCGCCATGGAGCCCCAGCTGCATGTGTTCCCCATGATCTTCTACATGCTGCTCCACCACGAACATCTACGCCGGCGAAGACGACGACAGTGAGTACAGCCGCCTGGCACACAAGGGAGGGAGGGAGGAAAATGATGGAGACACACACACACGCACCACACACACCCCCAACACCATACACACAATCAGCTGCATCACAAAAACAGTTTTACCCTATAATTCGGATGAATAATGCAAGGACAAAACAATTTTGAAAAAGTGAATGTAATGAGAGCAACACATCAAGGAAAATAAGTTAGGCAAGATAATAGATATATACATATGTACACAAAAAGGGACACGGCCCAGTCCACATTGTTTGTAGGCCAAATGGCCACAGGCCAAAGTCCAAGGCCACACATGTCACCCGCATCAACATGGAGAGAACACTGCAGGGGCATCGGTTGGTAAACAGGCAGGCACCTCAACCGGGAGATGGAACAAGACCACTGGTTCTGGAGAGGGCAACATGCCCTGTGCTTGATCCTGGGGAGTGCAAGGCCACAGTCTCTTGAGTGGGCGACTTGCCCACTTGCTCTGGAGGGGGCAACATGCCCTGTGCTTGATCCTGGGGAGTGCAAGACCACAGTCTCTTGAGTGGGTGACTTGCCTACTTGCTCTGGATGCGGCAACATGCCCTGTGCTTGATCATGGGGAGTGCAAGGCCACAGTCCCTTGAATGGATGACTTGCCCGTTTGCTCTAGAGGGGGCAACATGCCCTGTGCTTGATCCTGGGGCGTGCAAGGCCACAGTCTCCTGAGTGGGTGTCTTATCCACTGGTCCTGGAGGGGGCCTCGTACCCTGTGCTCTTGATCCTGGGGAGTCTTGGCTATGTGGGTGTCTTACCCACTGGATCTGGAGGGGGCCTCATGCCCTGTGCTCTTGATTCTGGGGAGTCTTGGCTATGTGGGTGTCTTACCCACTGGTTCTGGAGGGGGATTTGTGCCCTGTGCTCTTGATCCTGGGGAGTCTTGGCTATGTGGGTGTCCTACCCACTGGTTCTGGAGGGGGCCTTGTGCACTCTGTGCCCTTGCTTCTGGGGAGTCTTGGCTATGTGGGTGTCTTACTCACTGGTCTGGAGGGGGCCTCGTGTCCTGTGCTCTTGATCCTGGGGAGTCTTGGCTATGTGGGTGTCTTACCCCCTGGCTCTGGAGGGAGACTCGTGCCCTGTGCTCTTGACCCTGGGTAGTGCAAGGTCTCTCAGGTGGGTGTTATACCCACTGGATTTGCAGGGGGCAGGCCACAAAGCAGCCCATGTAGGCAGGATTACATACCGTCCGCCAGCGGTGATGGCTGCTCAGTGGTGGTGCTGCTGCTGGTGGGGGGAGGCTCCTGCCCATCCCCTGCAACCTCAGATGACTGCTCAGTGGAGGTGGTGGTGCTGCTGGGGGGGAGGCTCCTGCCGATCCCCTGCAACCTCGGATGGCTGCCCACCAGAGGTGGTGGTGTTGCTGGAGGGGGAGGCTCCTGCCTATCCCCTGCATCTTCTGATGGCTGCCCACTGGAGGTGGTGGTGCTGCTGGAGGGGAAGGCTCCTGCCCTCCCCCTGCAACCTCGGACGGCTGCCCACTGGAGGTGGAGGTGCTGCTGGGGGGTGAGGGGGGGCTCCTGCCCATCCCCTGCAACCTCGGATGGCTACCTACTGGAGGTGGTGGTGCTGCTGGAGGGTGGAGGCTCCTGGCCATTCAACCTCAGATGGCTGCACAACCATGGTTGGTGCTCGGGGCTCCATCACAGTTCCTGCCCCTGGCCCCTTGCTCTTCCTGCCTGCTGGTGCAGGCTCCTTGCTCTTCCTGCAGCTGGGTAAGGCTTCTTCACCTTCTTAGCAGCTGCTGGGGCAGGCTCCTTGCTCTTTCTGGCAGCTGGGGCAGGCTCCTTTCCCTTCTTGGCAGCTGGGGCAGGCTCCTTGCACTTTCCTACAGCTGGGGCAGGCTCATTTTCCTTGAGGCTGCCTGGTGCAGGCTCCTTCACCTTCAGGACATGTGGCGTGGATCCTTTTCCACCACGAGTGGGTGTGGTGACGACTAGGCCCGTGGACTGGGTGGGTGAGGTGGATGGCTGGGTTCTTCCCACCCTGGCCATACGTGCAGGACGGGGGGAGGGGAGGGAAGAGGTCAATGGTGGATAGGAACAGTTTTTAGGGAAATTGGGGCGGGAAAAGGGAGAAGGAATGGGAGTGGAGGAAGAGGGAGTGGTTGTTGGAGGTGTCTGTCTGCTGATTTTGGGTTCAGGTGCATGGGCTGAATGCTGTTGTGAGGTTGATGGCTGTTGGGTGTCTGAGTGCTTGCGTTTGTGTACCTTAGGAGGGGGGGACAGACACAGTGGGAGAGAACACAGGGGACATGTGCATGGCTATTGTGGAGGTGTCTGCAAGTGAGGTGTGTGTTCTGCTTGGTGTGGTAATGATGCTGGTAGTGGTTGATGATGTAGTGCATGCAGGTGTAAGTATAGACAGTACTAGGAAGGAGGTGGAGGGGGAGACAGTGGAAATATTGGATGTTGGTGTTTCTGCAACTGTATGGTGTTTGTGTGAGTGCCTGTGGGATGAAGTGTGGTGCTTGTGTTTGCCTGTACCACTCTTGTGTGATGTCTTGTGTGCATGCTCGTCTGGCTGTGTGCTTGGGATGGGTTGGGGTTGAGGAGAATGGCATTAAAGAGGAAGTTGGAGGGTGGAGGGTAGAAACAGGGACAATGGCTGCCATTAGAAAGTAGGCCAGAGCCTGGATCGATCTCTGTTGGGCCGCCAATCCAGTGTGAATGCCCTCCAGGAATGCATTAGTCTGTTGCATCTGGGCTGGCAGCCCCTGGATGGCATTCACAATGGTTCACTGCCCTACAGAGATGGATCTCAGGAGGTCAGTAGCCTCCTCACTCAGGGCAGCAGGGCTAACTGGGGCAGGGCCTGAGGTACCTGGGACGAAGGAGATGCCCACCCTCCTGGGTGAGCGGGCACAGGCAACTCACTGAGGGGCTGCTGGGAGGGCGGTGCTGGTACGGGGTGGAGGATGTACCTGTAGCTCGGGTGGTCACAGAGGTGTCCGCCACCACCAGAGAGCTTCCATCGGAGGAGGAGTCTGTGTCAGAACTGTCCCCTCCAGTCTCCGCCGTGGTGCTCCCCTCGTCCTCTGTCTCACTGGTGCCCTCACCGTCGGTGGACTCTGCCTCCTGGGTCCTGTGGGATGCAGCTCCCTCCATTGCCAGTGCCTCTGCTCCTCTGCCAGATGATGCTAATGCACATAGGACAGGGTGACAAAACAAAGAGGGGGGAGAGTTAAAGGATACACTTGGTCAATGGCTGCACCAACACCACTGTTGGCATAAATGGCACCCTCACACACAGGGAACAGCCCTACGCAATATGCCATAGCACTACCAGATAAATTGTTAGCAGCCAAGCCATGGGGAGGGGCACACACCGCCAAATGCAGCACACCTGGGACCCACACAGCCCTGACCAGTTGTGGATGCCTACGAGCTAGGTAGCAAGATTCTCCCTTCTGATCCCTAGCCACCAAGGGACCTATGCTGCAATGTCAGGCCTGACCTAGGGGCACTCACTGACACACATCCCCCACCTAGATACCACCCTACCATGTGTAAGTTGTAATGATGGGCACTGTACTCACACCCTTGTGGCTGCTGTGATGCCTTCAAGCACCCATCCAGCTCAGGATAGGCCACTGCCAGTATGTGGGCCATCAGGGGGTCAGGGTTCGACGGGCACCCCTTCCTCATTGGGAGGCCATCCCCAGCTGGGCCTCCGCCGTCTTCCGTGCCCAGCATCTCAGGTCCTCCAACTGTGTTCGACAGTGGGTGCTCCACCTGCTGTAGACCCCCCAAGGGTCCGCACGTCCTTGGCGATGGCATTCCATATACCCTTCTTTTGATGGGCACTGACCTGCAGAGGAAATACACAGAGGAAAATAGAATTAGTCAAACAGTCCTGCCTGTTACACTTATGGCCCACCATACCCCTTCACATAACCATTTCTACACACATGACCCAGCACACAACCAATACGCCACCCAGAGGACATCCACCCACCCCCCCTTACACGAGGCCTTCACATACACCACTTCATGCATTCATGCACCATGCATCGTGCCCACAGTGTACTCACCTGTTAGTCTGGAGGCCCATACAGCAGTCTGTACTGGGGTAGGACCCCATCCACCAGTCTCTCCGACTCTGCCAAAGTGAAGGCTGGTGCCCTTTCCCCAGTAACACAGGCCATGGTAGGTTCCAGACACAGGTCACAGCAGCACATGCAGTGTAGGTCCTCCCCTGTTTAAGATCAGGTAGCAAGTGAAAGATGAGATAGAAAATGGCGGTCACGTCCGTGGGGGTGCATACCGTCACCGCCGGTGTGGATCACCAATGGCCACTGCAACCTATAGGGCCCAATATTAACCAATGAGGAGTTGCACTGCGGTTCCCGACCACCTCCCGCAACAGCGCACAACGTCAGCGGAATTACCTCACTTCCACGTCTCCCTCCACACAGGACAGGTGGATGCCATTTCATAGGGGGGTAACCCCTGGATAATTGCTGTGTCACTGGTGGAATTAGGACATACTGTACAAACCACACTTACCCATTACAAGTTAACAGATTGCAAAGTTCTGTTGTAGACCCATTGGTCAGTTTGTGACCGGCTCCTCACTCTTTTGCCCCATAGATTGCTACCACTGTGGATGAGTAGGAGATGGAGACATAACCCTGTGTACAGACTCCTGGTGGACTTGGAAACAACGGAAGACAGGGCCATTATCCTCAACTATAGACTTGACATGGCCACAATCACAGAGCTGTGTGCCCAATTGGAGCCTGACCAGATATCTGCTCTCTGTCACCCCACTGGGATCCCCCCTCTTGTGCAAGTTCTATCAGTGCTTCATTTCCTGGCAACTGGTTCTTTCCAAGTGACAGTGGGCTTAGCAGCAGGAATGTCACAGCCAGTGTTCTCAATAGTGCTAAAAAGAGTGTTGTCTGCCCTGATTAAACACATGTGGAGCTACATTGTATTTCTCCAGGTTGAAGATTTGGCCACAGTGAAGGCCGACTTCTATGCAATGGGACATATCCCCAACATAATTGAGGCAATTGATGAAACACAGATTGCATTTGCCCCCCCCCCATCAGAATGAACAGGTGTTCAGAAATTGGCAGAGTTTCCACTCTATGAATGTACAGATGGTGTGCTTGGCGGACCAGTACATCTCCCACGTCAATGCTAAGTATCCAGGGTCGGTGCATGATGCCTTTGTCCTGAGGAATAGCAGCATTCCAAATGTGATGGGCCAAATACAGAGGCACAGGGTGTGGCTAATAGGTGAGCCCTGGGTCCCACCCAGTAGATGTTGGTGTATGGGTATGGTGTGGGCCATAAGGGATAGTGTGTGGCTAAATGTTGTCCCTCAAAATTTGCAGGTGACTCTGGTTACCCCAACCTATCATGGCAGCAGACCCCTGTGAGGAATGCCAGGACAAGGGCAGAAGAACGTTATAATGAGGCACACAGGGGAACCAGAAGGCCAGGTTCCGGTGCCTCCATCTAACAGGTGGATCCCTGTGCTACTCACCCAAGAAGGTCTGCCAGATAGTGGTGGCATGCTGCATGTTGCACAACCTTGCCCTGAGACACCATGTGCCTTTTCTGCAGGAGGAGGAGGCTGGAGATGCCCGTGTGGCAGCAGTGGACCCTGTGGACAGTGAGGATGAGGAGGCAGAAGATGAGGATGAGGACAACAGAACATCAGTGATCAGACAATACTTCCAATGACACACAGGTAAGACAGTGTCACTTCACATTTCAATTACATTTGTTTGAATTTCTGTGGCACTGGTATGCTGTTTTTTCCCATTCTATGCCCACTTACTGTACCCTTTGGTAATTCATTTTGCAGATGTTGGTGACCTCACATATGCTCCTGGTGTGATCACTGCAGCCAGCTACAGGTCATTAATCTATGCTCATTTTCTGTACAGTTGAATTCCAAACTTCTTTTTTTTCCAAGGGTGTTTATTGAAGTGCTAAAATATTGAGGGGCAAGTGCAATGGGATGGGGTGATGATGGAGGAAAGTCCAGGGTATTGTTCAAGTCTGTTTGTATCACAGGTGCATTGTCCAAGGGGACATAGGAAGGGGAGCAATGGCAGTTCAAGGTGGACGGGGTGACTGAGTGGGACACAAGGGTGACAATCAGGAGAGTCTCATTTCCTGGTGGGGGTCTTGGCAAGTGTCTCTGGCTTCTGTGTGGATCGCAGGGAACGTTTGCGGGGTGGTTCTCCTTCTGCAGGGTGAGGGGTACCAATGGCCTGTGAGTCCTGTGGTGGGGCCTCCTGGCCACTAGCGGTAGCGGAGGTGGAAGGCTGTTCAGATGTCTGGCTAGTGGCAGGGTCCCGCTGTTGTGTGACTGCCTCCCTCATAATACTGACCATGTCTGCCAGCACCCCTGCTATGGAGATCAGGGTGTTGTTGATGCTCTGCAAGTCCTCCTTGATCCCCTGGTACTGTCCCTCCTGCAGCCACCTGTTCTCATGCACATTGTCCAGGATCTGGCCCAAACTGTCCTGGGAATGTTGATATGCTCCCAGGATCTCTGCAAGTGCCTCCTGGAGAGTTGGTTCCCTGGGCCTGTCCTCCCCTTGGTGCACAGCAGTCCTCCCAGTTTCCCTGTTGGCCTGTGCCTCTGTCTCCTGAACTGTGTGCCCACTGCCACTGACCCCAGGTCCCTGATTGTCATGGGTGTGAGGTGTGCCCTGGGGTCCCTGTAGAGGTGGACACTCTGTTGATTGACATGTCCTGGGGACAGAGGTATGGGTATGCTGGGTGGGTGCTGTGGTGGTGTTTCCTGATGGGGGAGGCTCTGTGGTGGTGTGTGATTGGGCCTGGGTAACCAGCTGTCCAGAGGTCCCTGATGGGCCAGGTTGGCCATCCAGATCCTGAAGACCAGAGTTGTTGTCATCACTGTGGGCCTCTTCTTTTGGGGGACTGGATATTGCTGGCACCTCCTCTCCGGTGACATTGACTGGGGTACCTATGGGGATGTAAACAATGTGTTATGGTTTCTGTGTCTGACATATTGTGCATCCGTGGCTTGCCCTCTTTGATTGTATTTGCCCTGGCAGCTTTCACTTGCGTATGCTGGTGTATGGTGGGATGATTAGTTCTCTATAGTGTGCATGCTTTAGTGATGAGTGTCCATGCAGGGCTGTGAGTGGTGCCCATGCATTGATAGAGCATGCAGGGCTTGGCACTGGGATGAATGAGATGTGATGGTGGGGTGTGTGGGTAGTGGTGGAGTGATGGGAGTGAGGGTGGGGGTATGTGATGGCAAGCAGGTTGGGGGGGTCATTGTAGTAGAGAGTTGACTTACCAGAGTCCAGTCCTGCTCCTACTCCGGCCAGGCCTTCAGTATGCAGGATTGCCAAGACTTGCTCCTCCCATGCTGTTAGTTGTGGGGGAGGAGGTGGGGGTTCACCACCAAAACTCTGTAGAGTGACTTGGTGTCTTGCTGCAGTGGAACATACCTTCCCCCGAAGGTCGTTCCACCTCTTCCTGATGTCATCCCTAGTTCCTGGGTGCTGTCCCACAGCATTGACCCTGCCCACGGTTCTCTGCCACAGCTCCATCTTCCGAGCTATTGATATCTGCTGCACCTCTACTCCATATAGCTGTGGCTCTACCCTGATGATTTCCTCCAGTATGACCCCTAGCTCCTCCTCTGTGAAGCGGGAGTGTCTTTGTGGTGCCATGGGTGTTGTGTGAGGTGTGTAGGTCGGGGTGTTTTGGGTAATGTGTTGGGGTGTGTGATGTGGGGTGCGTGAGAGGTGTATAGGTGTGAGTAGTGTGTGGCTTTGGTTGTGTCTGTGGTCTTGCTATCTCTCTGGTGGCAATGGTTTGTAATGATAAAGGGTTGTGGGTAATATGGGTGTGTGTTTTATAGTGGTGTGAGTGGGTGGGTGTGGTGTGTGTATGGTTGTCAGGTGTGTGTTATTTGAATTGTCCAATGTGGTGTTGTTTTGTTTGTGTGTGTCCATTTTGAGCGTGGCGGTATGTACCGCCAATGGTTTACCGTCGTTGAATGTCTGCTGTGGTGATTCGTGGGTCATAATGTGGCGGGCGTTGTTCTGTTGGCATAATGGTATGGGTTTTGATACTGCCAGTTTATCACTGACCTTTGGGCTGGTGGATTTGTGTATGTGGCTGAATACTGACGGATTGATGTATGTGTCATAATATAGTGGATGGATATCCGCCGCTGCACGGTAAGTTGGAGGCAGTCAGCATGGCGGTAAGTGGGATTTACCACCAATGTCATGATGAGGGCCTCAGTCTGTATTGGATTACCTTATAACTAGAGGATATGATTCACTTTGTCTAGTACTAGGAGACCCAAGGGTTTTTTCGGAGTTTTTAATGGAGCATAGAATATATATATATATATATATATTTTTTTTTTTCAGCGTGTCACGAGCCCTGCGTTGTTTGCACTATTATCATTTGTTTGTTTGCAACTTTATATCAGATGAATATCTTTTTGACTAAAACACTTCAGATTGTAAATGACACTGAGTGGTGATTACTCACTACCTTGATACTTACTTATGTTTGATTGATTCCAACTACCTATACAGGACGTAGTGAGTTCAACAAGCCTCACATGCCCAATATTTAGCTCCATAGGTCTCACCCTGTCTTACTGGCATAGTGTTTCTTTTTTCCATATATCTTTAATTCATTATGTCATCTGTATTATGTCTGAGATTTTGAAGAAACAATGTACATAACATCACCTTGTAACATGCAAATTATGTGTGCGTTCTATGAAACAACAGCATGCAAAAATACATTAGAAGCAGTACAATCAAAGGTTTCATAGTTTAAGAGTTACCAATATTGGGCCTTTTCGCAAAGGTAAGTTTGGTCATAAACGTAACTTTATGACTGAAAGTATCTTACTTATGTCTGTGAGGAATTCACAATGGGATTCCTGGCAGAGATAAGCCAATTTACATCTGCGGACAACTGACGCAAGTACGTAGTTCTCCTCACCCTAAATCCCACTCAAGAGATGTAAAAGCGTCCTTCCAAGGTGTGGTTGGTCTTGGAAGTTTGTGAGCGCCCACAAGCATGGATGCTTTTCAGCATCCATAAACAACTTTCCTTTCCTTTCCCTTCACACTTTGGAAAGGGTCAGATTGTTATTCCATACAAGGTCTGGTGTTAATTCATTTGCCGAACTGGAAGGGGAATGAATCACACATATTTGATAAGGGTGTAGAGGAAGGCGTTTATTCACAACGAACCTTATTTTCCTCCACAGAAAAACAATAAACAAAAAAATGTGCATTTGAGAGGAGATTATATATTCCTCCTAAATGGTGTTCTCTGATCTGGAGAAGTCCACACAGAGGGGATAGGATCCCGCTAAGAATGTCACATGACATTCCCAGGAAAAACTTGGAAAGCTGCGCCTGGCACAACTTCCCATGCAGACTCCTGGAAATGGTTGTAAATTCCAGAAATTGATAAATCAACACAGAGGGGGTTAAATGTGAATGCAGATTGCATCCTTTCTTTATGACTTGGGCCCTGTATGTTTTGTGGATTCTCTCTGGTGTAGGGTATTTCTAATGAGAAATTGCTATTCCAAATTAAGGAAGCTCCAGGGAAAGTGTAAAACCGTAATGAAAAGGTTATCATTGTGCCACTAGTTTAATTCCAACCCTGGAATTAAAGTACTTTTATTTTTAGAAGAAAAGTCAGTGTATTATTCTTTCACATGCTTTCTAGAACCCTTGAGTTCAATAATTGGAAAACTCAAATTGGCATTAATTTAGTACACATGCAAAGACTGTGTTGCAACGTGTCCCCAAGGCGCACTCGGCTATCATTAAACACCGATGTATCCTGTCTGCTCGCGAGAAAACAATGGAACTGGACATGTGTGTAAACAAAGTGCCTCATTTTTAAGACCCGACAGCCTGAAGCAAATTCATTGTAGTGCACGTTCTGCTCTTATCTACTCGAAATAAATATATTGATCTAACTTGCTACTGCCTCCCTGAAATATCACCTTCACTGAGAAGTCACTTTTTGATTATAAGTGAAAGTGTAAAGGTAACATGCTATTTTTTAGTCGGAATGACCACCTTTCCTTACACTCCTTAAAAGTCACTTTAATTGGTATACAATTACAATACGCGGTCACAAAGCAATCTTTCCTGTGGATAATAATATACTTTTTCAATCTGCATGCAGTAATCATCAGTATTCACATCATTAAGTGCAATTCTTTCCACCCATTTCTAATCCTAGTTGGAAAGTACACCACTTTTATAATGCAGTGCTTTAACATATTTCGCAGTGCAGGTGATGACAAGTTACTGTAGAAACATGCTGAAAGGAATGAGTTGTTGTCTAACTATTTAGAAAATGAAGACAAACCTGGGCCTTCAAGCAATGAGCTCCTGCAGGCAGCAGTGTGCTTGCTTTCTGTGACATTGAATTCTCAAAGTGTCAACATGTCATGAACTTGCTTTTACCTTTCTTCATGTATTATCAGAGTAAGGCCTTGTCTTCGCTTTCAGAAGATTACCTTAAACTAGGGCTGTTGGTAACAAAACAGAAAGTAATTATCAATTATCATAATAGTTAAGCTAAATACCGTTAAAATAAATGTGAATTTACTTTTTAATCTAGGGAAGCAATTTCTGCACGAAACCCTCATTACTTCAGTGTTATTTGCTTTGTAATTATGCACAAGAAATGATTACACCTACATACACCAAGAATCCCGGGTTTTCTATCATATTACAGTTGTTGGTTACAATGCCCACCTTTTGTGACGCTCTGAGCCCTGCCATATGGCAATCCAGCAGAGCTACGGTCACTATCTTTTATACCAAGAAATGATCAGTGACCTCAAGGAGCAAACCAGCCAATGGTCTTAAACATTTGCTGTAGCTTTCCTGCCAGCATATGCTTTGAAGTCACCTGTCAAGGCAACCTTGACCTTTACCAGTCTTAAACCAATTTTAGAGCTGACTCGTGGCACTACTAGCCTAATGCACTAGTACAGTGGAAATATTGTGGGTTCCAGGTTTCCTTCTGCTTAATTTTTGCAGTATCCATTGCATGTCAGGTTAGCTTTTCTTTCCCTAACTACCCAGAATGACCTTGTCCAAGTTATAGGAATTTCACACTTTGCAAGGCCTTTCAATGTTTGAGGTCTGTGTAGTAAGCGGGGTCTCAGGAAATCTCCTGCAAGCGATCGTTGAAGGAAGAATCATTGAGACATGAAGATAAGTATCCAGTATCTTTAATGTTGTGGACCCACCACCGCACCAGCAACCATCCAAGTCTGGCGTCCTTGAGCAACTGTCGCACACAAATGCCCTGGAACCTCAAACGCTGCTGATGCCGTCAGGGTTCTAAATACAACATTCAATAGCAAACATACATACAATCCAAACTACCATTGAATACCCATTAACTAGCAAACTAGCATACAATGTTACATCATCTTCTTCCCTTACAACAAAAACTGTTTTTTTTAAAGTACATAATAAGAAATAACACAGGTAATAACAAAACTTTGGAAAGAAAGGAAAACTAATAGCTAAAGTGAACTAACTCAAAACAAAATCAGACAACATAAAAGGTAATCTAATCGATCGAATGCTGCGAGTATGCTGCACTCCAATGTCTCTTACTTTGTTAAAACTTTTTTTCTTAGTATTAACAGAACCAATCTCCCCCTCATCACTCTTAGTTTGGAATGACTCTTGCATCCCTGGAACATTAGTAGTTATATTTTTACTAGCACCAACAGATATATTATTCGAAATAATGTTATCTGTGTTCATGTAAAATCCCTGTCAGAATATACTTTTCCAAAAATGTCAGCCTGGATATTGGCACTACACTATTTCTGTTCCACCATCCCTTTCCTTCCAACAAGAGAGAGGTTTTGTTAGCTTTGATAACTTTCACCGGCAAGACAAAGTTAGATTCTCCTTTACAAACTCTTTGTGGTTTTGTGATCAGAACATAGTCTTGTAAATTGACCTATATGTCTTTAACTTTATTTCTGAGATCATCATTGCTTTTTTGCAACCTTTGTTTTTCTAAAACTCTGTTTTGTAATTTGCTCCAATCAATAGAACACAAACATTTAGGTTTAGTCATTTCTTTTTCAATCAACCAAGGTGGAACTAAATTGGTTCTTGCCTCTCTACCCCTGAGAAGAATAAAAGGAGACAACCCTGTAGTAGAATGAGGTGTACTGTAGTATGATAAACCCAAATGTTCTGTTTAAAAAAACAAGAAACATCTACATTGGCAGCAATTGCAGTTTGAACTCCCTCTTTTAAAATTCGGTTGGCCCTTTCTACCAGATCAGTGGATGCTGGACTGTATAGAGCCACTTGAGAGTGTTTTATGTTGAATTTTTTTAAAAAATCATCAATTTTCTTGGATATAAAATGCACTCCATTGTCTGTGACAATTAAGGAAGGAGAACCTTCAAATAGGAAATCTTTCTCAGGAAAAGATATAACTGATTCCGAATTAATAAATTCTACAAATGAATAGTAGATCCATTTGGAAAAGTAATCAACAACAACAATTAAATATTTCATTGATTTAGGCATAGATGAAATGGCCCCGAAAAATCTATGGGTAATTTATCCCAAGCTTTATCTGAAAGAGGAACATTACACAAAGGTTTGGAAGCACACTTCCAGTGTTTATCTGACACAACACAGTGTGAATAACTGTCCACAAAATGTGATACCTATTTGTCTAGACCAGTGCTTAATTTGTAAATAAAAAGGTGCCGGTGCTCAAAGCCCTCCACAAACACGCGGCTGATGCAATTAAATGTGTGAACACGGAATACTCAGGAAGCGTAATCCTGAAGCCATCTGGGGCCTCTTCAATCCATATAAAGCCACTCCCTGCCCCTTCAGCTCACTCTTGCAGCTTTCTTCTTTCTCTCTTTGTGACGCTTTTTCATTTTTCCCTTCATCCGTCTTTCCCATATGTGTCTTTTGCTCGCAGCAAATGCTTGAGGAGGAAGAATAAGCCCCGGCCCTCAAAAATAAGTGCCAGTGCTCAGCACCGGAAACAACAAACACAAATTAAGCCACCAATTCTTCCTTAAATTTTTTGCATGTAGCAGAAATGCCTAAATGCCCCTCATGTGTGATCTTAATAATCTTTATTCTCAGTTTATTAGGTGGAAGATATAGTTGAGCCCTCATGCAAATATCATTCTCACATGATAATTCCATAGCAATTTGATTAAATGTCCTTATCTCACCGCTGAGATTATTTTCAGAAGGCCAGCCATTTTTAATAAAGTGCAAAACTTGTAACAGCATTTAATCTTTTAACATGGCCAATCTCCAGTCATACTTTGTAATTATACGTCAAAAACAGAGGGTGAATGATGAGTAAAAAGGCGCTTCCTACTCTAACTCCGTAGCACTTCACTTCACTACATCAAAACGGTGCAAATGACAGGGGTCAGACCCTCATACTTTGTAATTATACCATCACAGGCTGAGACAGCAGCCACTAAGCCAACAATACATTCCGAATCCTGATCCACAATCACATCATCTGAATATGGCAATGGCATGCGTGAAAGACAATCTGCACAAGCATTTTTTCCTCTTTGTACATATTTCACACTAAGATTATACTCCTGCAACTTGGAAAGTAAACACACCAGATGAGCAGGTGCTTTACCCAACCCATTGCCACTAAGAAGAAACACTAAAGGTTTGTGAACAGTGTACAGGTCACAACTAGCACCCGAAATATATGTTTTAAATTTTTGTACCGCCCATACACATGCCAGGGCCTCCCTTTCAATAGTGCTATAGTTGCTGTCTGCTTGTGTGAGTGTTCTTGAAACAAAATCAACAGTCTTCTCCTGTCCATTGATCAAACGCAGCACCCTGTCCCTTAAGACTGGCATCAACGGTTATGAATGACTTGCCCAAAGAAACATAAGTTTAAGAGCAGGAGCAGACAATACTAACTCCTTGATGTTCTGAAAGGCATTAGAGCAGTGGTTCCCAACCTTTTGACATCTGTGGACCCCCATCTTTAACATTACTGGAACCCGGGAACCCCCAGTGAAGTATTATTGGAATTCAGGGACCCCCCAATCAGTCATTACTGAAAGTTGGGGATCTAATACGTTAATATTATTTAATTTTCTAAGCAATCGCGGACCCCCTGAGGAGGCTTTGCGGACCCCCAGAGGTCCCCGGACCACAGTTTGGGAACCACTGCATTAGAGGCTTGATTGTCCCACACAAACTTGTTACCATTTTTCAGCAATGATCTTAAAGGTTGAATCATATTGCATAACATGAAACAAATCTTGCGTAATACCCGCACAACCCCAAGAATGAATGCAAGGCATCCTTGTCCGTAGGAGCTGGAGCATCTTTAAAAGCTTCTAAGTTACAAGATTTTGATTTGATGTCATCCCCAGGAACAGTATGACTTAAATATTCTACATTATGCAGCACAAATTTGCACTTCTCTGGCTTGACTGTCATGCCACATGATTTCAAAATGTCAAATACATGTTTCAAAGCCTGAATATGTTCCTCAACTGCTTTTGTGTGGACAAGTATGTTATCTTGGAATGCTTGGAAATGATCCAGTTCCCAAAGGAAAGTGTCCATCATCTTCTGGGAAACACCTGCAGCAGAAGCCGCACCAAATGGAAGTCTGCAATATTTAAATGCAGCAAATGACATGACAAAAGTGATAAGTGCCTGGGAATCTTTACTTAGTGCTATTTGATGATATGCTGAATGTAGGTCTATAGTAGAAAATACCTTAGAGTTACCTACGTCTATCACCATTTCTTGTATGTGGGGAAGGGGATGACAATCTACTAATATATTTCTGTTACAAGATCTCAGGTCAACACATAGTCAACGGTCTCCAGACCTCTTCTTAGTGAGGTCAATGGGAGAAACCTTTTCTGAAGAATCAGTTGGCATAATTATTTCCTTAGATACCATCCTACCTAATAGCTCTTTTAGATTTTGCCTAATGCTTAAAGGTACTGGACTGCCCTTCTGCACAATGGGAAGAGCTCCTTTCTTTAGTTTAATACAATGCTCAAAGCCTTGAACATTTCCAACTTTATCTGCAAACACTTTGGGAAACTGAGATTTCATTTGTTCAAACACTCCATCTGCAGATGATATAGACATAACACAATCAATTCCACTAACAACGGGCATGTTTCCCAATGTGATAGGTATATCATGTCCAGGACGTAGAATAATACCAAGCCTAGCCAGATCTTTCCAACCCACAATGTCCCTCCCATTAATCACAAGGTATATCTTTGTATGCGTGCATCTTTCCAAAATCTCTATAGTAGACCAGAAGAATCCCAGAAGTTAAATATCCTGCTCACCAAATGCTTTGGGACTTATATCAGTATGTTCCAAAACATTTAATCAAGTCCAAAATGTAAAATATGTACTGTCCACCAAAATTGTTATGGGTGCTCCAGAATCTGCCATAACTGTTAATCCTCTATGATCTATGAGTGCCTCACACAAAGGACACCTGATGTACTCAGTTTTCATGTGCACAACATGATCTAGTGAATCCACAGTCAAAACTACTTTGGAAAACCTCTTCAAACACCCATGAGTTTTGTCTTCTATATTCTTTGTATATACATTACTAATCTTCACTTTACTAACATTGCCAGTCATGCGAAAACCAATCGCTGTGCCCCAACACACCATTTGCGACATGTCAAACATCTTTTTCCAATTGCAGGACGGAAGGATTATTTCCAATGTGGTTGTGAGGACCACAGCAGAAACAGACTCTTGTACCTAGCATCTGCCCTCTACCCTGTTTGAAGGGCTCATTGCTAACCGTACAAATCAAAATCATCCTCCATCACGCAACTAACAGCAGACAGACCAGTATGACTCGATAAGACTTTAGAAGAAACAATGGACCTTTCTATACTCTTCGCAATGTCAATCGTTTCTGCTAAAGTAGGATTGCGACAGGCTAACAGACGTTCCTGTATTTTCTTAGAAAAGCATAAAACACAAGTTGGTTTCATATAAATATTTGCATTATTGTCAAAGTCACATTTGGCTGCTAAAACTTATAAAGTTAAATGTAAACCTAGAGGGGAAGCCCTGTAACTTCACTGTATCTGGGATGGGATTAAACTTGCAAATTAAACTATACAGGCGAGATAGATCTAATAATATGATATAAATCCTAAGTGAGAAAGTAAATTACTCATCGAAAAACACTTTTTGTCTATTTTTTATTTTTATAACTATTCTTCTGTTCTTTTTCGGCTTTTCTCTGTCACCAGTCAAAATCTTTTTACATCTATTTTAACACAACACTAAAGTGCAAACACTCATAATTAACATACATCACATAACAACAATCATTGTAAACATATTCCCAATAATCACAAACATTTTTTTTTGCACTTGAGTCTTTTGTTCAATCCAAGCTGCTGCTCTTTTCTGGCTAGCAGTCTACTAGAAATGAGGTAATGTCATCAGGTATCATTTAAAAAAAAATTAAATGTTCATCTTATATATGTTTGATAGCATATCTTTTTCAGTCGTTTCTTTAGAAATTCCAGAAACATTCCTCCAAAGTCTGTATTGTCAACGCGTTTCGGCCTTTAATGACTATCTGGCCTCTTCAGGACGTTAAACTCGGTGCCTTGTCTTTTTTTAAAAATGTCAAGAAATGTTCTTTATATTTCTACATTATCTTCTTTGCTCGGTAGAAACTGGCAGATTTTTTGGAGCAGGAGTAGATGTGAAGAGCAAGGAATAGAGGGCTGTGAAGGAGGAGACAAACGGATAGCAGTAACAGGTTATCTTCCGGTGAAGTAGACCACCGTCGTGGGGCCCAGGGGAAAGAACAGAACTGAAAACGAAGGTTTGGAATCAGATTAATTCCAAGCCTCTTTATAAAAAAGAATGCAAACAATGAAGATAATGTGTGAGTGTCAGCATTCTGATGGGTGCAATTCCTGCTTATAGAAACTTTTTGTGGGCTAGTCAGAATGGCCAGCTAGTTCTCTATGTGAGCCAAATGATCAGTGATAGGTCTCAGCTGTTTCTGCAGTATACCTGAAAATTGTTTATGTATGGCAAGCCCAGGTTAGGTTGAGGAGCACCCTTAACAGACTTAGCAGGCTGTGGCTATAGCCAGGATGAGCACTGACTGTTCTTGTTATGTTTGCCAGCTGGTTCTTGAGGTGATTGAATGATCAAAGAGCAGGGTGTCACTGGGGGATTATCAAAACTATCCAAAAGGCTGCTAATTCATTATGATGACTGGGGGGGTTGCAACTCACCTCCCATCCCTGTTACCACTATTACCACTGGTTCTTCTGGTTTACCATTATTCATACTAACACTACTGCTTGCGTTAGCAGATGCCACCCAGTGCTCCATAGATAATCTGCATTCAGTTGAGCAATTTCATTTGTGATCACCCCTGAAGCTCTCTCAAGCATACTGTCTTTAGTGGTTTTTCTGCGTGGATCTGTTAAAGGACCAGAAGCCTAGAATTTGCCCATGGCATATAATGAGGAAAGCATTCAGCCAGAACTCCAATGGGGCAACAGCTGTTAAAAACCACAAAAGAGAGTAGGCCCAGCACATGGGACTCGAGCACTCCCTTTGTGCACCAAGTCAGCACACTGGAAATACGGGTGTAATGTGGCGACCTCCCCGCTGCTGTGAATTGTTATGTCCCTAGTCCAGGGCAACTGTGCGGGTCTTCCTGCACCCCGGGACTCAAGTGCTCCTCTTATGTACCGAGTTAGTTCACAGGAAATGCAGGCATGACGTGGCAGCCTCCCCACGGCTGTGAATTGTTGTGGCTGTAGTCCTGGGCAAATCTGCAGGCCTTCCTGTGCCATGGCACTCGAGCGCTTTTAAGTACTTTCAGCATTTACTGTGGCTGGAACGGTAAAATACTTTTTTTTCTCCATTTTTCAGCTCGTCATGGATAGCACTTGCTGATCCTATGGTGAACAATATTACTGTAAAATGGCAATGACTTTGTAATTTTTAGGGAGCTGTTTTTTATATAAATCTTGGGGACTGCCAAGAGTTCCCTTCCATTTTTTACATATATATGTGTGTGTGTGTATATGTGTGTGTGTGTGTGTGTGTGTGTATACATATTCTTTTGCCCTAAAATAACTATAACTCACACCCCTGCCATGCACAGTTTTTATGAATAATTTTACAGCAAATGTTACAGTGATATCAATGATGTTCTAAAAGATGTCATGAGTGCTGTAATATCTGGGTTAATTAGCAGTGCATGGGGAGTGCGTGAGTAATAGTTACCTTAGGGAACAAGTTATAGTTACTTGAAATAAATCTAACTATAACAGGTGAATTTCTATGGATTGTACATTTAAAATAAGAGCCTAAATATTACGTTCCTGTAAATTACAATATTTTTTAATTCTATTTCCTAACTATTAGATCCTTGTAACTTTGTTTTTTAGTGAATTTCTGTTTGTTTTAACGTAAAGTAATTTTATTTACTATACCTTAATCCCGCATCTGGCAAGCATTGCTGAAGGCCGTGCACAGCAGGGGTTGGCCGCAGGGCCTGACCAGTAGCACGGCCTTGCGAACAAACCCCCTATGACCACCTAACCCTGCACCACACACAGCCTTTGGCCATCCCTCTATAACTACCCAAGCCTGCATTGCACATGGCTAGTGGGTCTTGGGTCTTAGCAGCAGTTGACAAGAAAGAACCCACTTATCACAGTCACTACATGAAATATTGCACTCAAAAAAAGGTACCTTACAGGAGAGCCATCTTTTAATAAAGCTGATTAAACAATAAGAAGTTGACCTTGAACTTGGGCACCTTCTTTGTTTATGTCTGTAAGAGCTTCTCATTGACATTTGATTTCTGTCAAATGAGTAGCATGCTAGCATGAAGTCTGCTCTGTATGTTTAGTCAAGAAAAGTCCACCATTTTGTTCAGAATATCTACCCACTTGGAGTACTTTTTACCGGGTAATTAGTAAGTGTTACCTCAGTGGGTAAATGTATAGAGCACCTCCTACACTACAGCTGCATAACGGACGGCGAGGAATGTCTCTAATAATCTTGTGTTTCTGTAACTTTGTCAATGTGATTGTTCCTCAAGCCTCTTTATCAGATAATTTTCATAGTGGAGCTGCAGATCTGCAGATCCAGCTGGAATTTCATTTTTTCTTCCAATTTCTGGGGACCGTGGGGGTAGTCTCAAGGCCCCCACAGTCCCTGCTAGCTCCTGTCTCCTGCAAGAAATGTATATGTTGCCGCGGGGAGGTGGTGGTCACTGGGGTGCAGGGGGGGCTGTGCACCTCCCCATACATTCTATGCATTGGCCTTGAGAGGTGGAGATCCGAAGGGTGTGGGGGTTGCACTCCTGCTATACACTCAGTACATTGCTCCGGGGGAGGGGGGTGGCGGTCTCTGGGGCATGGAGTGGACAACATACATAATATACATTGCTTCCGGGAGGTAGCGGTCTCCGGGGTACAGGAGGCTGTGTGGGCCCATGCATACATAACATGTATTGCCCGAGGAAGTTGGCACTCCCCAGGGTGCTGGAAGGCTGCGTGGGTCCTACCTGCATACATTTAACAGCATTTGCACCCGGGAGGTGGCGGTCTCTAAAGCACAGGTGGCCCGAGTGGGTCGAACAGGCCCACCAGCATACATAAAAAATGGGAAGGTGGTGGTTCCCGAACGAGGAGGGTGCCAAGCAGGATACCTGCATACATTATGTGCCATTGCCACGGGGACGTGCTTTGATAAGCCCTAGGAGGGGACCCCTGCCCCCTCTATATTTTGTGAAGGCCCCCGGCCCTCCCAGGGGCAAAATGAGAACCAAGCGTGGGAGACCACGATTGCTGTTTTATTTTTTATTCCGCAACGTAATTTGTGAATATTCATGATTTTCGCAGTGAACTAACAAAAATGCTTTTTAGCCCTGAGAGACCCCTGGACCAAGGCTAGGGGTTAGGGTAAAAGTATCCTGCTCCCTTTTCTATTTCTTCCTTTTTTTTTAAGCTTTGCTGAAACCAAGTCTCAGATTGGCTGCCAACACTTCCTGGTTGAAGTGATGGCAGCCAATCAGATATTTGCACGAGATCGGGAGGATTTGTGAAGCCTTCGTGCCTCTAGATATAGAAATTTGTTTTTTCTTTAAGTTCTATAAAACTACAGAAAGTATTTACACCAAATAACAGAAAGTGTAATCTGCGTACTAAAAGATAGCTTTGTGCCAAATGTGGTGTAATTCCGTCCAGTGGTTTGGGCTGTAGTTGTATTCAAACCTCCTTTGGGAATTAACATGGGAAATGCACTTTTTGTCCTCACCCTCACCCCTTTTGGTCCCAGTAGGTAGTTATACTTAGGACCTAGTTCCCATAGGAGAACTGCTTTTTGTTTTTTTGCCAATAACTTTGGTGCTCTTTGATGAATCTTCACAAAACTTTAAAAACTAGTACGACAGTCGGTTCAGCTGCTGTCTTGAATGTTTTAATCAATCAAAGCAATCAATCAAATAATTTCTTAAGCGCACTACTCACCCGGTAGGGTCTCAAGGCGCTGGGAGGGGGGTTGCCGGTTACTGCTCAAAAAGCCATTTTTTAAGGTGCTTTCTGAAGGTTAGGATGTCCTTGGTCTTGCGTAGGTTGGTGGGGAGAGAGTTCCAGGTCTTGGCGGCGAGATGGGAGAACGATCTGCCACCGGAGGTGGTGCGTTAGATGCGGGGGACTGTAGCGATGGCGAGGTCGGCGGAGCGGAGCTGTCGAGTTGGTATGTGGAACTTTACTCATTCGTTGAGGTAGGCCGGTCCAGTGTCGTGGAGGGCTTTGTGAGTGTGGACGAGGACTTTGAAAATTATCCTTTTGTTGATGGACAGCCAGTGTAGGGATCTGAGGTGGGTGGATATGTGTTTGTGGCAAGGGAGGTTGAGGATGAGGCGTGCGGCTGCATTCTGGATTCACTGGAGTTTTCTTTGAAGCTTGGCTGTGGTCACTGCGAAGAAGGCGTTGCCGTAGTCCAGTCTGCTTCTAATGAGGGTGTGGGTGACTGTTCTTCTTGTTTCTAAAGGAATCCATTTGATAGTCTTGCGTAGCATGCGAAGGGTGTTGAAGCAGGAGTATGATATGGAGTTGATTAGCTGGGTCATGGAGAGAGATGAGTCTAGAATGATGCCAAGGTTGCGTGCGTGGGTGGTGGTTGTTGGGGGTGGGCCGAAGATGATGATCTCTGTTTTGTTTGAGTTTAATTTGAGGTGGTTTGCTGTCATCCATTTGGAGATGTCAGGGAGTCTGGCATGCAGGTTAATCTTGGTGGTGGATGGGTTCCTGGTGAGGGAGATGATGAGCTGGATGTCATCTGCGTATGAGAAGATGGTGATGCCGTGGGGGCGGAGGATGTTGGCGAGAGGAGTCATGTAGATGTTGAAGAGGGTGGGGCTAAGGGAGGATCCTTGTGGGACCCCACAGATGATCTTGGTGGCTGTAGACTGGAAAGTAGGGAGTCGAACTCTTTGGGTTCTTTAGGCGAGGAAGGAGGTGAGCCAGTCCATGGCCTTGTGGTGAATTCCGGCGTCAAAAAGGCGTGCACGGAGGGTTTGGCGGCATACAGTGTTGAAAGCTGCAGAGAGGTTTAGGAGTATGAGGGCGATGGTCTCGCCCTTGTCCACTCTGTCCTGATGTCGTCTGTGCAGGCAATGAGGGCGGTCTCAGTGCTGTGGTTCTTGCAGAATCCAGACTGGGAGGCGTTGAGTATGTTGTTTTCTTTTAAGTGAGACAGTTGAGCGTTTACTATCTTCTCAGCGACCTTTGCGGGGAAGGGGAGAAGAGAAATGGGACGGTAGTTTGTGAGGTCTCCCGGGTCTGCTTTGGGTTTTTTTCCAAACGTCTGGGAAGGTTGCGGTGTTGAAGGAACTGTTGATGACGGCACAGAGCTGGGGAGCGATGATGTGGCTGGCCTTGTTGAAAATGTGGTGGGGGCAAGGGTTTGTTGGGGAGCCTGAGTGGATGGAGTGCATGGTTTTGCCAATTTCTTTGTTGTTGGTGGGGGTCCAGGTGTTTAGTTGGTTGGCGCGGGAGGGTGTTGTGGTGTTGGTTATGTCAGTGGTGGTGCTGGTGGGTGCTGATGCTGTGAAGCTGTTGTGTATGTCTGCGATTTTGCAGTGAAAGTAGTTGGAGAGGGAGTTGTAGAGGTCTTGGGAGTGTGGAGGGTCGATGATGCTGGATTTGGGATTGGTGAGTTCTTTGACGATGGCAAAGAGATCCTTGCTGTTGTGTGTGTTGTTGTCTATGCGTTCTTTGTAGAAGGACCGTTTGGTGGTCCGGATGAGTTGGTGGTGTTTGCGCATGGGGTGGAGAAGTTGTTCATTGAGGGTTCTTGGCGCCAGGCTTTCACAATTTTTCTGCATTCTTGTTTGGAAGCCTGGAGTTCTGTGGTGAACCAGAGGGCGGTCTCGATGGTGCAGGTGTTGTTGTTTCTTTTCAGAGGGGCGAGGGAGTCTGCACAGGTTGCTCGTCATTGTGTGAGGTTGTGGGTGACAGTGTTGGGGTCGTTGGTGATGGGAGGTGGAGATTGTGTGAGGTTGGCAATCAGGTGTTCTTTGGAGAGCTTGTTCCACTTGCAGTAGGGTGTAGTGTGTTGTTGGTGGTGGGTAGGGGGTTTCATGAAGGAGAAGTGGACGCAGTGGTGGTCATTCCAGTGGAGTTCGGTGGTGTGAGTGAAGGTGATGTGGCTGCTGGAGGTGAAAATGGCGTCTAGTGTGTCCCACTGATTGAGTGGGTGAGGTGACAAGTTGCTTGAGGCTGAGGTTTGTGAGGTTGTCCAGCAGGGCTGTGGAGTTGCAGTCGTGGGTGCTTTCCAGGTGAAAGTTGAGGTCACCAAGGAGTATGTAGTCTGTGGAGTTGAGGGCGTGGGAGCTGATGGTGTCTGCGATGGAGTCGCAGAATGGGGGGCAGGGTCCTGGTGGTCTGTAGATGAGGGTTCCTCTAAGGGTGGTGTTGGCATTGATGTGCATTTGAAAGTGTAGGTGTTCTGCGTTGTCTGGGCTACTGTTGGTGTTGGTAGAAGTTTTTATGGTGTTTTGTGTATTATGGTAATACCTCCTCCTGGTTTGTTTATGCGGTCTCTATGGGTGATTTTGTAACCTTCTGGGATGGCTATGGCAATGTCGGGTTCTGATGAGGGGTTCATCCATGTTTCAGTGAGGAAGGCGATGTCAGGAGAGTTTGTTGTGAGCAGGTCCCAAAGCTCTATGGCGTGCTTGTGGACGGAGCGGGTGTTAAGGAGGATGTAGTTAAGGTGATTGTGGGGTTTGGTGTTATTGCAGTGCTTGTTGGTGTTGCTGGTATTAATGTGAGTGCAGGAAAAATGGCATGAGTGGCATGTGAAAGGTCCGTGTGTGTGTTTGCCTGGGCGCAGGCGGGGTGCTGGCCTGGCTTGAGGGCATGGAGAACCGGCAAGAGCCGGATATGAAAACGGGCAAAAACACAGTGGGTAAATGAAGCGGAGCAGAAAAAGGGCCAGGTAAAGTCAAAAACAGTGCATGATCGCAAACTTTACACTGACAAGGCGAGAATCTAGGCAACACAAAAGTAAATGCAGGGGAACCTTGCCAGCCCCTGGGACCACCACCTCCCTGGGGCTAAGCATGCAACTAATCTGGGTGAGGCCAACATGCCCCCCCCACTGACCCAGAGACCTCCACCTCCCCTGGCTGAAATAAAATAATGAAGGGGGGTCTGTTGAGAACCCCTGGGACCACTACCTCGCCAGGGGCTAAATTAAACATTGGAGGGGGGCCACGCGGCCCCCCTGGTTGAGCCATACATGGCCTTGGGGACCACCACCCACTACGACTGGATCCTACTATGTCCAGGGGTGCCCCCTGGGGTATAGCTGTTTGCATTGCTTGAGGCACATAAAGGAAATTTGTTGGCCCCGCTGTGCAGAACGCTGAGGACTACGCCTCCCAGGAGCTGATGCTGCAGGAGGGCTGTCTCCCATTACTACACATGCCCGGAGATGCATTAAGAAAATGTATTGGCCCCGCTGCACGGGACGCTGTGACACAGGCCAGAGGGGCCAGGACTACACCACCCAGGAGCTGACACAGTAGGAGGGCGGCCTCCCATCACTACACATGTCCAGAGGCACGTAAAGGAAAAATGTTAGCCCTGCTTCATGGAACGCACGTGAGACGCACCAGGGCACATGCCCGGACAGAGTCCGGGACAAAAGCTGACCTGTCTGTGCCCATCCGCGGCCAGACGCGGATAGGCTGGGCCATGTCTCTTTCGCCTTCTTCAGAAAGCCGAGGGGTGAGTGACTGTGATCTACTCGTTTCATCATTGAAATCCCTCTTGGATGCTGGCTTGTGCTGTGGGAAACTTTGTGAGAAGTCTTTGCCATTTATTAGCCTTACTCCTGAGGTACTTTCCTCACATTTAGACTGTTGCTACTCTGTCGGCAGGGTAAGAGAGTATAGGTTTTGCAAAATGGGGAAACGCAAATGTCCGGGAAGGGTGGAGTTACTGCAACTTGTGTCCAAATCAACATCTGTAGACATGATGCTAAAAAGGCTTCCAAAATCGAACTTACAGAAAGGCGACTCTCAATGAGCCAAGAAGTGTGCATTGTATCCCTTGGCACACAGTCCCCTGCCTCCAACAGCCTGGTTACATCTGAGAGTGCAGCATGTTTGGTAGAGGACCAAAGTGGAGTAGATGGATTGAGGCTGGATGTTAACATGGACTGGCCCTTAATCAAGGTCTCCGGTGCAGATCCTAATTTAGTGGTCAAGAGGAAGCATAAGACCCCTTGCACTCATAAACCCATCAAAAAGGGTGGTGATGGCCTGATGATGCACTGTCCTGCAGGTCTGAAAGCCCACGAGGCCAAGGGGATCATCAGGGAGGATCGTCCGTCGCAGTGGGAACCAGTCTTGATGAGGGACATTATGGCCCAAGTAAAGCCCGTTGTGGCAGCCAAGCTCCTTCCTCTGGTCTCTGCTAGAACGTCTGATGCAATTGGAAGCTGCAAGTAGGGCTGCTTTAAACATTTTCCTTGTGAGGCCAGGGGGTGAAAAGGAAATTGAAACTCAGACCCGATTTTACCCCTTCTGATAACCTACATGGGATAAAGTCCTTAAATGCAAAAGAGAAGGAGAGGGGGAAGCAGGAGGGTCTGGCTGTTAGCCACACTGACTCTGATAACCAGGCCCAAGGGGAGTATGGTCTAAACTCCAGAGAGTGCTCGCCCAGTTCCTAGGCCATTGGAAGTCCTTATGGACCCAGTGGGTGACAGCTGTATGATCCCTCCAAATATTAACCTCCCACCTGCTTCCTGTCCCTGTGTCGTAATTCTTTCAGGATTCAACAAATGCTTGCATTGGGTTATAAGGAATAAGAAATTCTCCCCCACTTTGGCCAGCAATACCTTTATGACCCATAGAGTCAGCTAAATTGGGCAGGGACCCAGTGATTGACCCGATGACTACGTTATTGTTAATTTTAGGGATCTGTGGCTGGTTCAAAGTCTTTTATTCGATGGCCCACAACCCCAAGAGACAGGCCCTTCTATCTGCACTCTTCCACCGGGATATTTTTACAGGCCTTCCCCTATAGGAACCCTTTTGCTCCAGTTTAGCAATGTTTTGAACAGTGTAACTAGGAGCAGTTTTCTGCCTTTTCAGGGGGTAAATAATATGAAATGTATGCCCTACTTCTAACCGGTATGAAGTACTGGAGGAGGTGGATTAACCCATAGGTACCAGCTCCCTTCTAGTTAATAAGTTGATTGTGAGTAATAGAGCTGGTCAGATGAAAGAGAGGCCAGGTCAACTAAAAGCAATAAAGAATAAGGGAGGGCAGGACTCCACCCCCCTGAGCAGGGTTCAGAAGTGTGCCAATGATTTTACTATGGTTCCTAATCCCCAATATAAATCAATACATTTTTCAAGCTGGTGGAGGTATATTGCCCGCTGAGATTAAGCCTGCTCCTGGGGAATTTAGTAATTGTGCTAGGTTCCTTGAGGTAGAGGAGTCAATACAGGAGGTTGTGTAACAGGGCTCACTAAAAGATTCAGCTGGTGTGGTGGAACCGGTGGCCATAAGTAAGACTGTAAAGCCTATTAAAATGGTTTCATGGAATGTTGCTGGTCTGAAGAGCAAGCTGGTCTGCCCAGATTGGGAAGTCTTTAAAGACCAGTTTGACATTTGCGTATTACAAGAAACTTTGATAATGCAGGAGCTTCAGGGACCTGGATATGCAGTTTATTGTAAAGTGGCAGTTGAGGGTCAGCAAGAAAGGCCATCTGAGGGACTTTCAACATGGGTTGCAACCCACCTGGGATGTAGGGTTAAACCAGTGGTGGTACATTCTGATGACATACTCTGCCACCTACTTACCTTCTCTCCCAGTATAGAACTCTACGTGATTAATGTTTACTGGTAGAGCAGTTAGATATACTCGTATCTTCTCTACCAGAGAGTGCCTATAAGGTGGTGGCTGGCAACCTAAATTGTCAATTTGAGCCCTTGGATGTAGAGCAAGATGAAATGATGGGCATGGAAGATAGGAGCTGGGCCACTCCTGGATTAACCATGCCCCCATCAAAAAATGGACCCCATTGGCTCTGCAATTGAACGTGCTTACTTTAAATTTTGCTTTCTGCGCATGCAATGGACGCACCAAGGCTGATACCCAGGGGGCTCACACATTTAGCTGGGTGGGCCAGATCTCACTGATAGATTATACTTTGGCTGATGTAAGGTTATGGCCCTGTATAGTAGATATGTAGGTCCTCCCTAGACACAATAGTAAACATAATGTTATTCCCCTAGAGTTAATGCTTCCAAATGAAAAGGCCACGTTGTTCAACGTGATCCAATAGATGGTTGACTCACTCTGGCACTAAACAAATGGAGAATTAAATGGAATGAGATGGAGCAAACCCACGTTCTATTAATGTACTTTAAAGATCTGTAGGAGCAACCTTGATGAGTTGAGTAAGGTTACCAGAATTGAGGATGACCCTGGGCAAAAGTGCCAGATATTCATCAGAAGCTGACTGGAACACTTACAGATATGTTTGTTGCAGAGGTCTGACCTAAGGCTAGGAGAAAAAACACCCAGTCTTGGTTTGGTAGTCAGTGATGAGTAGATTAGGTATCTCTTTTAAAGGCCTTAAAATCTAAGGATGGTAGTTTGATTCATTCTGCCAGATCCGAATATAAAAGTATTGTCAATTGTGACAAAGAGAGTGAGAGCAAGCTAAGTGGGAGTCTGTGTATGATGCAATTAAGAATAAGAATTTCAAAGTATTCTGGAGCATGGTAGCGACCATGCACCCTGATTCCAGCTCCAGTATTGAGAACAATATATCAGCTGACATGGAATGACCCTTTCGATCTCTATATGGTGAGGGAAAGGGGCAGGGAGAAGTTAGGGGCTGAGATATTGTATTAGCTGGGCCTTGTGGGGAGTTCACAATCCTTTTACTCTAGAGGAAATTGTGAGGGCTAATCAATTTGATTGCCCCAGGGAAGGCCCCCGGGATTGATAACATTCCAGGGGACCTTTTTCCCTCAGCCCCTGAAGTTTGGGGCCCATGTTAAGATGTTGTGTTCAATGCCATTATGGAGGGAATGCCAATTCCCCATATATGGCCTCTCTATGAAAAAGGTTCTCCCTTGTTACCTAACAACTATAGGCCTATTATCCTGATAGTTGTCTTGCAGAAAATATTTTTGACAATGATACTTGAGAGGTTACAGGACTGGATGGACGATTTGAAAGTCTTTAGCCCCTTCCAAGCAGGTTTTCGCAAAGTGTACTTTGACTATTGACCAAATTATTTGGCTATAACTCCTTTATTGGAAATCTGTGGTTCTAGAGGGTGGTAGTCTGTATTTGATTTTTGTTGACTTAGACCCTGCATTTGACTTGGTTCCTAGGGACACTCTCTGGTGGGTTCTGGTCAATATAGGGATTTGCCCATAGCTGTGTTACATCTTGCAAAGACTCCATGAGGGGAACTTTGCACAGGTACGTTGTGATAAACTTGGAGAACTCTCTGACCCCTTTCCAGTTACAAAAGGGGTCCAGCAGGGTTGTGTGCTGGAACCTACGTTATTTACTTTGTACGTCAATGGTTTGGTCAATTTTTTGACCAACATAAAACGGATGCCCCAAGGCTGGCGTCTGTTAAGGTGCCACCATTGATGTTTGCCGATGACACTCTTGTACTCTTGAAGTCCCCTATGGGAATCCAAAGGGTATTGGACAGGTTCAATATTTTCTGTATGGAGAGCGGCGTAGAATTAAATGGAGTAAAACTAAATACATGATGCACAACCTTCAAGGACTACGCGCCCTGATCCCCCCTTGAATGGGGCCCACTAGAGAGGGTTACAACCTTTGAGAACTTAGGGATCACGCTTAGCGAATGCATGGATTGGCTTTCCCACATGGAGAGGCAAAGACTGAGGTTGGATTGGTTTGTGGGTGGGCTCACAAAGGTATACAGGGGATCTTTTTCAAGCCAGTTAGTCCCACCCTAGATATCTATAAAATACAAGCAGTGGGAGCAGCCATGTATGGGGCCGAGTTATGGGGACATAAGCTGCTGGCAAGGTTCATGTATATTGAGAATAGCTTTATGAGACAATTGCTGATCCCTCCTGCCAGTACCCCCTTGATGCCCCTCCAAATGGATTTGAAAATGAGGACTATACTAGAGAATATTGGTCTTAGGCCCCCACACTTTTGATGGAGAATCTGGGCTACACCAGAGCTGATTTCTTATAGATGTGCTCTAGGGGAGGTCTTAGGGATATCTGGACAGGTAGATTATCCTGGCTGAGGTACATTAAGGAAGATTTGAAAAGCTTGGGTAAACTGAGCCTGTGGGATAACCCAGCAGAGGCCTGTCAGACCATCTCTAGAATCAAACTCACTAAATGTTAAAGGGATCGTATGTTATTTAATGTACTAAAGGATTCCTCTTTAGGTGACCTGACTATATGATTTTTAGGTTTTAAGAACTTTTATAATTTGGAATGTTGCCTTGATGAAATCAAGCCAGTCCTTCCCAGGAAGCTATATTTACAGTTCAGGTGCGGTAACCTCCCCATCCGCTCCTTTACAAACAAGTGGTCAAATGGGGGACAGACCTTGGACAAGGTGTGCCCTTCTTGTGGCCAAGCGGATGAAACAGAGGTTCATGTCCTCTTTTTCTGTACTATTTATATGAAGCCCAGATCAGTCTGGATAGTTTCAGGATGTTGAAACATTGGCTCTACACGCGGTGTTGAACTATTAAGAATTTTGAAGGTGGACACTCAACAGCCTATTGTTTTTGCGGTCTCTAGGGGCCGTATTTATACTCTGGTTGCGCCGAATTTGCGTCGTTTTTTTCGACGCAAATTCGACGCTAAACTAACGCCAACTAACGCCATATTTATACTATGGCGTTAGACGCTTCGGGCGCCAAAGTGCCCGGAGTGGGCGTCATTTTTTAGCGTGAACCCCTTCCTTGCGTTAATGATATGCAAGGGAGGCGTTCCCGTCTTAAAAAATGACTCCCAGGCCTTTACGTGGTATTTATACTCCCGGGCAAAAATGACGCCCGGGAGTGGGCGTGGCCAAAAACGGCGCTTTTGCGCCGCTTTTTAACGCCTGGGTCAGGCATGGCGTTAAGGGACAAGTGGGCTCAAAATGAGCCCAGAGGTGCCCTCCCCTGCCCCCAGGAACCCCCCCTGCCACCCTTGCCCACCCCAGGAGGACACCCAAGGACGGAGGGACCCATCCCATGTACATTAAGGTAAGTCCAGGTAAGTTTTTTTTTTTTTTTTTTTTTTGTGGCATAGGGGGGCCTGATTTGTGCCCCCCTACATGCCACTATGCCCAATGACCATGCCCAGGGGACAGAAGTCCCCTGGGCATGGCCATTGGGCAAGGGGGCATGACTCCTATCTTTACAATGATAGGAGTCATGTTGATGGGGGATGGGCGTCGAAAAAAAATGGCGCAAGTCGGGTTACGACGATTTTTTCGACGTAACCTGACTTGCCCCATTTTAAGACGCCCATACGCCATTTTCCCCCTACGCCGGCGCTGTCTGGTGTACGTGTTTTTTTTCCACGCACACCAGGCAGCGCCGGTCTGATTGCGCCGTCTAACGCCATTCCATAAATACGGCGCCCGCATGGCGCTTCAGAATGGCGTTAGACGGCGCAAAATTTTTTGACGCTAAACTGCGTTAGCGCAGTTTAGCGTCAAAAAGTATAAATATGGGCCTAGATACTTATTTAGGATCTGGTGCTTAAGGAAACGGGTGATGGGAGGATTTGTGCTTGGTACCTTCTTTGTTCACAATGAGCACAAACGCCTGCCCCCTCTAAATTCTGCTGATTTAATTTGGTTGTTGGCTTTCCTAAAAGTCTTAGTCTAAAAATTGGATTTGGTTTTGCACTTTAGTAAGCATTCGTATGCAGGGCTTCAAGCACATTTTATAAAGGATTTCCGTTAGTCGCTGTGGAAAATTATGTCTAGACATTTATCTAGGAGCTGGTACTAAAGGAAATAGGTTATAAGCCAGTCCTTTTTTAGCTGTCCAACATGTACATGGCAGTTTGAAAAAAATTTAATTTTTTTTTTTTTACTTTAATGTTTTGAAATAATTGTTAGTTTAACATTATTTGTTTTCAGGGATTGTTTTAAAATTTTGATCCGGTTTTATGAATGTATATCAGCCCGAATTATGAAAGTGCATATATGTTTCTATATTTTTACTACTCTTGTCAACTTATGGCTGTGAGTGCCACAATAAAGTTATAGTATCGTATCATAATTATCTTATTTAAAGTTTTGGTTTTTGGATTTGGTTGGGTAGTTGTAGGAAAGTACCATCTTGCTTGGCATGTTACCCCCATATTTCACTGTATATATGTTGTTTTAGTGTATGTGTCACTGGGACCCTGCCAGCCAGGGCCCCAGTGCTCATAAGTGTGCCCTGTATGTGTTCCCTGTGTGATGACTAACTGTCTCACTGAGGCTCTGCTAACCAGAACCTCAGTGGTTATGCTCTCTCTGCTTTCCAAATTGTCACTAACAGGCTAGTGACCAATTTCACCAATTCACATTGGCATTCTGGAACACCCTTATAATTCCCTAGTATATGGTACTGAGGTACCCAGGGTATTGGGGTTCTAGGAGATCCCTATGGCCTGCAGCATTTCTTTTGCCACCCATAGGGAGATCTGACAATTCTTACACAGGCCTGCCAGTGCAGCCAGAGTGAAATAACGTCCACATTATTTCACAGCCATTTACCACTGCACTTAAGTAACTTATAAGTCACCTATATGTCTAACCTTCACCTGGTGAAGGTTGGGTGCAAAGTTACTTAGTGTGAGGGCACCCTGGCACTGGCCAAGGTGCCCCCACATCGTTCAGGGCAAATTCCCCGGACTTTGTGAGTGCGGGGACACCATTACACGCGTGCACTGTACATAGGTCTCTACCAATGTACAGCGTCACAATGGTAACTCCGAACATGGCCATGTAATATGTCTAGGATCATGGAATTGTCACCCCAATGCCATTCTGGCATTGGGGGGGGACAATTCCATGATCCCCCGGGTCTCTAGCACAGAACCCGGGTACTGCCAAACTGCCTTTCCCGGGGTTTCACTGCAGCTGCTGCTGCTGCCAACCCCTCAGACAGGTTTCTGCCCTCCTGGGGTCCAGCCAGGCCTGGCCCAGGAAGGCAGAACAAAGGACTACCTCAGAGAGAGGGTGTTACACCCTCTCCCTTTGGAAATAGGTGTCAGGGCTGGGGAGGAGTAGCCTCCCCCAGCCTCTGGAAATGCTTTGATGGGCACAGATGGTGCCCATCTCTGCATAAGCCAGTCTACACCGGTTCAGGGATCCCCCAGCCCTGCTCTGGTGCGAAACTGGACAAAGGAAAGGGGAGTGACCACTCCCCTGACCTGCACCTCCCAGGGGAGGTGCCCAGAGCTCCTCCAGCGTGCCCCAGACCTCTGTCATCTTGGATTCAGAGGTGTGCTGGCACACTGGACTGCTCTGAGTGGCCAGGGCCAGCAGGTGATGTTAGAGACTCCTTCTGATAGGCTCTTACCTTTCTTACTAGCCTATCCTCTTTCCTAAGTAGCCAAACCTCCTTTTCTGGCTATTTAGGGTCTCTGCTTTGGGGAATTCTTCAGATACCGAATGCAAGAGCTCATCAGAGTTCCTCTGCATCTCCCTCTTCACCTTCTGCCAAAGGATCGACCGCTGACTGCTCAAGACGCCTGCAAAACCGCAACAAAGTAGCAAAGACGACTACTACAACCTTGTATCGCTTCATCCTGCTGGCTTTCTCGACTGTTTCCTGGTGGTGCATGCTCTGGGGGTAGCTTGCCTCCTTTCTGCACCAGGAGCTCTGAAGAAATCTCCTGTGGGTCGACGGAATCTTCCCCCTGCAACCGCAGGCAACAAAAGACTGCATCAGCGGTCCTCTGGGTCCCCTCTCAGCACAACAAGTGTGGTCCCTGGAACTCAGCAACTCTGTCCAAGTGACTCCCACAGTCCAGTGACTCTTCAGTCTAAGTTTGGTGGAGGTAAGTCCTTGCCTCCCCACGGTAGACTGCATTGCTGGGTACCGCGTGATTTGCAGCTGCTCCGGCTCCTGTGCACTCTTCCAGGATTTCCTTCATGCACAGCCAAGCCTGGTTCCCCGACACTCTAACCTGCAGTGCACAATCTTCTGAGTTGTCCTCTGGCGTCGTGGGACTCCCTTTTCTGACTTCGGGTGGACTCCGGTTCACTCCTCTTCTAAGTGCCTGTTCCGGTACTTTTGCGGGTGCTGTCTGCTTCTGTGAGGGCTCCCTGACTTGCTGGGCGCCCCCTCTGTCTCCTCATCCAAGTGGCGACATCCTGGTCCGTCCTGAGCCACAGCAGCATCCAAAAACCCTAACCACAACCCTTGCAGCTAGCAAGGCTTGTTTGTGGTCTTTCTGCGTGGGAACACCTCTGCAAGCTTCTTCATGATGTGGGACATCCATCCTCCAAAGGGGAAGTTCCTAGTCCTCTTCGTTCTTGCAGAACAGCAAGCTTCTTCCAACAGGTGGCAGCTTCTTTGCATCCTCAGCTGGTATTTCCTGGGCATCTGCCCACTCTCAACACTGTCGCGACTCTTGGACTTGGTCCCCTTGTCTTACAGGTACTCAGGTCCGGAAATCCACTGTTGTTGCATTGCTGGTGTTTGTTTTCCTTGCAGAATCCCCCTACCACGACTTCTGTGCTCTCTGAAGGTTGTAGGTGCACTTTACACCTACCTTACAGGGTCTTGGGGTGGGCTATTTTTCTAACCCTCACAGTTTTCTTACAGTCCCAGCGACCCTCTACAAGCTCACATAGGTTTAGGTTCCATTTGTGTTCCGCATTCCACTTTTGGAGTATATGGTTTGTGTTGCCCTAGACCTATGTGCTCCTATTGCAATCTATTGTAACTTTACACTGCTTGCATTACTTCCTTTTGCTATTACTGCATAATTTTGGTATTGTGTACATATATCTTGTGTATATTTGGTATCCTCGTACTGAGGGTACTCACTGAGATACTTTTGGCATATTGTCATAAAAATAAAGTACCTTTATTTTTAGTATATCTGTGTATTGTGTTTTCTTATGATATTGTGCATATGACACCAGTGGTATAGTAGGAGCTTTGCATGTCTCATAGTTCAGCCTAAGCTGCTCTGCTATAGCTACCTTCTATCAGCCTAAGCTGCTAGAAACACCTCTTCTACACTAATAAGGGATAACTGGACCTGGTACAGAGTGTAAGTACCCCTTGGTACCCACTACAAGCCAGGCCAGCCTCCTACATTGGTTGTGCAGCGGTGGGATAAGTACTTGCAACTGCTTACCACTTTGTCATTGTGTACTTTTCATAAGAGAATAATATACAAAACAAGTTCAGTGTGTGTACACCTAACCAAAAGGTTTTGCTTTTCTTCTCTTACACTATCTGCTAAGTGCTGAAAAGTACTTCCAAAACTTTCTAAAAGTTTCAAAAAGTTGAAAAAGTTTTTTTCCTGTTCTTTAAAAAGTCCTGAAACTTTTTCTCTCTTTTATCTGTCTCTAAACCTTCTTCTATCATGTCTGGTGTAGGAACTCCTCTTATGTTAGTCAATACAACATATGACAATCTTAACTTTAAGAGCCTAAGGAGTCTCTGCATTGATAGAGGTTTAGTGGTAGGAAAGAACCCTTCTAGAGAATTTCTATCTAACATGCTCATTGAGAATGATAAGGCCCAGGGTGGGCCTCCATCACAAAGGTTAGTAGATAGCTCACACTCTGACCCAGGGGAGACCCTTGTGGGAGGGGTACAGGGTTCTCTTCCAAACCTGCCCCCCTCCCCCAGACCTCATAGCAATGCTGGTAGTAATAGAAGCTCCCATCATAGTAGGGAGGGTTTTATTCCTGAAGGCCAGGTTGTTAGAGTGTCAGTTGTTAGGGACAGGTCTCCCTCTGCTCATTCCAATATTTCTTCTGTGTCAAAACATTCCCAACCCACCCACCCTGATGACAAAATGTTAGAAAGGGAACTAAATACGTTGAGAGTGGAAGAGACCAGGCTGAAGCTTAAACAGCAACAGCTGCCTCTAGACAGGGAATCCCTAGACTTAGAGAAGGAGAGACAGAGGTTGGGGTTTGGACCCCATGGTGGCAGCAGCAGTACTCCTGATAGCAATCCTGTGAGAGACCATGATTCCAGGAATCTGCACAAGATAGTTCCCCCTTACAAGGAGGGAGATGACATTAACAAGTGGTTTGCTGCACTTGAGAGGGCCTGTATGGTACAGGGGGTCCCTCAAAGGCAGTGGGCTGCTATTCTATGGCTATCTTTCAATGGAAAAGGTAGGGATAGGCTCCTTACTGTTAGAGGAAGTGATGCCAATAATTTTGCAGTTTTGAAGGATGCACTCTTGGGTGGATTTGGCTTAACCACTGAGCAATACAGGATTAAGTTCAGAGAAACCAGAAAAGAGTCCTCACAAGAATAGGGAGACTTTGTTGACTATTCAGTAAAGGCCTTGGAGGGGTGGTTACATGGCAGTAAAGTTTCTGACTATGAAAGCCTGTACAATCTAATCCTGAGAGAGCATATTCTGAATAACTGTGTGTCTGATTTGTTACACCAATATCTAATGGACTCAGATCTGACCTCTCCCCAAGAATTGGGAAAGAAGGCAGACAAATGGGTCAGAACAAGAGTGAACAGAAAAGTTCATACAGGGGGTGACAAGGATGGCAAGAAGAAGGATGGTAAGTCTTCAGACAAGGGTGGGGACAAAAGTAAACATACTGAGTCTTCATCAGGTCCACAAAAACACTCTGGTGGGGGTGGTGGGTCCAAATCCTCTTCTAATCAAGTAAAAAAGCCTTGGTGCTATTTATGTAAAGTAAAAGGCCATTGGACAACTGATGCCAGTTGTCCAAAGAAAAGCACCAAACCTCCCACTGCCACAACCTCTACTGCAACCTCTAGTGCCTCTAGTAATAGCAGTGGTTGTGGGAGCAAACCTACTAATAGCCAATCCAAGGGAGTAGCTGGGCTCACTTTTGGTAATTTAGTTGGGGTTGGTCTTGTTAGGGAGACCACAGAGGCTGTGCTAGTCTCTGAAGGTGCCATTGATTTGGCCACCTTGGTTGCTTGTCCCCTTAATATGGATAAGTACAAGCGACTTCCCCTAATAAATGGTGTTGAGGTTCAGGCCTACAGGGACACAGGTGCCAGTGTTACCATGGTAATAGAGAAACTGGTACACCCTGAACAACACCTACTTGGTCACCAGGACCAAGTGACAGACGCTCATAACAACACTCTTAGCCACCCCATGGCTGTTGTGAATCTCAACTGGGGGGGGGGGTTACTGGTCCAAGGAAAGTTGTGGTTGGTTCAGATTTACCTGTAGACTGTCTACTAGGAAATTATTTAGAGACATCAGCTTGGGCAGAAGTGGAGTTGGAGGCTCATGCAGCAATGCTGGGCATTCCTGGGCATATTTTTGCTTTGACAAGGGCTCAGGCCAAAAAGCAAAAAGGACAGGGTGACTTGGATCCTGGAACAATGGACCAAGTGCTCCCTAAAGCTAGGGTTAGTAAGGGTAAATCCCTACCCACTATCCTTCCCTCTACAGATGATTCTACTTCTGAGGAAGAAGAATTTCCTCCCTGTGCAGAACCTTCACCAGATGAGCTGGCAGCAGACACTGCTGAGCTTTTGGGTGGAGGGGGGCCTGCCAGGGAAGAGCTGAGTGTGGCACAGCAGCACTGTCCCACATTAGAGGGTCTCAGGCAGCAAGCTGTCAAACAGCAAAATGGGGATGTCAGTGACTCACATAGAGTTTACTGGGAGGACAAACTGTTGCACACAGAGGCAAGGGATCCAAAACCTGGAGCAGCCAGGAGATTGGTCACCCCCCTGCAGTACAGAGAGTTCCTCCTAACTCTGGCACATGACATTCCTTTGGCTGGACATTTGGGTCAGATTAAAACATGAGAAAGGCTTGTCCCCCTGTTTCACTGGCCTAGGATGTCAGAGGACACAAAAGACTTTTGTAAATCTTGCGTGACCTGCCAAGCCAGTGGCAAGACTGGTGGCACCCTAAAGGCTCCCCTTATTCCACTGCCTGTGGTTGGGGTTCCCTTTGAAAGGGTAGGGGTTGACATAGTTGGGCCCCTTGACCCTCCTACTGCTTCAGGCAATAGGTTTATCTTGGTGGTAGTGGACCATGCCACAAGATATCCTGAAGCAATTCCTCTAAGGACCACTACAGCACCTGCAGTGGCAAAAGCCCTCCTGGGAATCTTTTCCAGGGTGGGTTTCCCAAAAGAGGTTGTCTCAGACAGGGGTAGCAACTTTATGTCTGCATACTTGAAGGCCATGTGGAAGGAATGTGGTGTAACATACAAATTCACCACACCTTATCATCCACAAACAAATGGACTGGTAGAGAGGTTTAATGAAACTCTCAAAGGTATGATAATGGGACTCCCTGAAAAACTCAGGAGGAGATGGGATGACCTGTTACCTTTCCTCCTTTTTACTTACTGGGAGGTACCCCAAAAAGGAGTGGGCTTCAGCCCCTTTGAACTCCTCTTTGGGCACCCTGTAAGAGGTCCCCTAACACTTGTAAAGGAGGGTTGGGAACAACCTTTAAAAGCTCCTAAGCAAGACATAGTGGACTATGTACTCGGCCTAAGATCCAGAATGGCTGAGTACATGAAAAAGGCCAGTAAAAACCTTCAGGCCAGCCAAGAGCTCCAAAAGCAATGGCATGACCAGAAGGCTGTTCTGATTCAGTACCAACCAGGACAGAAGGTGTGGGTATTGGAGCCTGTGGCCCCAGGATCACTCCAAGACAAATGGAATGGACCCCATCTCATTGTTGAAAAGAAGGGAGAGGTCACCTACTTGGTTGACCTGGGCACTGCCAGGAGTCCCCTTAGGGTGCTCCATGTCAATCGCCTAAAACCCTACTATGACAGGGCTGATCTCACCCTGCTCATGGCAACAGATGAAGGACAGGAAGAAGAGAGTGACCCTCTCCCTGATCTCTTCTCTTCCACAGAACAGGATGCTCTAGTGGAAGGTGTAGTTTTGGCAGACTACCTTACTGCTGAGCAGAAAGACAACTGCATAAACCTCCTAGGTCAGTTTTCTGAACTCTTTTCAACTGTGCCAGGCAACACATCTTGGTGTGAACACACAATTGATACTGGAGTCAGCTTGCCTGTCAAAAGTAAAATCTATAGGCAGCCTGACCATGTCAGGGACTGCATAAAACAAGAAGTTCAGAAAATGCTTGAACTAGGAGTGGTGGAACATTCTGAAAGCCCATGGGCCTCCCCTGTGGTGCTTGTACCAAAGCCTCACTCCAAAGATGGAAAAAGGGAGGTGAGGTTCTGTGTAGATTACAGAGGTCTCAACCAGGTAACAAAAACTGATGCTCACCCTATACCCAGGGCAGATGAGCTCATAGATACACTGGCATCTGCCAAGTATCTAAGCACCTTTGATTTGACTGAAGGGTATTGGCAGATCAAGTTATCAGAAGAGGCTAAAGCAAAAACTGCATTTTCGAATATTGGAGGGCACTACCAATTCACAGTAATGCCCTTTGGTTTGAAAAATGCACCTGCCACTTTTCAGAGGTTGGTGAATACAGTCCTGCAAGGGTTGGAAGCTTTTAGTGCAGCATATCTGGACGATATAGCTGTCTTTAACTCCACCTGGGATGATCACCTGGTCCACCTGTGGAAAGTTTTGGAGGCCCTGCAAAAGGCAGGCCTCACTATCAAGGCTTCAAAGTGCCAGATAGGAAGGGGAAAGTGGTTTATCTGGGACACCTGGTAGGTGGAGAACAGATTGCACCACTTCAGGGGAAAATCCAAACTATCATAGATTGGGTTCCCCCTACAACACAGACCCAGGTGAGAGCCTTCCTAGGCCTCACTGGGTATTACAGGAGATTCATTAAGAATTATGGCTCCATTGCAGCCCCACTTAATGATCTCACTTCGAAGAAGATGCCTAAAATGGTATTGTGGACAGCTAGCTGTCAGAAAGCTTTTGAGGAGCTGAAACAGGCCATGTGCACTGCACCTGTCCTAAAAAGCCCAATAAATTCATTGTTCAAACTGATGCATCTGAATTAGGGGTAGGGGCAGTCTTATCACAACTCAATTCTGAGGGCCAGGATCAACCTGTTGCTTTTATCAGCAGGAGGTTGACCCCTAGAGAAAAGCGTTGGTCTGCCATAGAGAGGGAGGCCTTTGCTGTGGTCTTGGCACTGAAGAAGTTGGGGCCATACCTGTTTGGCACTCACTTCATTGTTCAGACAGACAACAAACCTCTACTTTGGCTAAAACAAAAAAAAGGTGAAAACCCTAAATTGTTGAGGTGGTCCATATCTCTACAGGTAATGGACTATAGAGTGGAACATAGACCTGGGAGTACCCACTCCAATGCAGATGGACTCTCCAGATATTTCCACTTAGACAATGAAGACTCATCAGGTCATGGCTAGTCTTATTGTCCTTCGTTTGGGGGGGGGGGGGGTGTAGGAAAGTACCATCTTGCTTGGCATGTTACCCCCATATTTCACTGTATATATGTTGTTTTAGTGTATGTGTCACTGGGACCCTGCCAGCCAGGGCCCCAGTGCTCATAAGTGTGCCCTGTATGTGTTCCCTGTGTGATGACTGACTGTCTCACTGAGGCTCTGCTAACCAGAACCTCAGTGGTTATGCTCTCTTTGCTTTCCAAATTGTCACTAACAGGCTAGTGACCAATTTCACCAATTCACATTGGCATTCTGGAACACCCTTATAATTCCCTAGTATATGGTACTGAGTTACCCAGAGTATTGGGGTTCCAGGAGATCCCTATGGGCTGCAGCATTTCTTTTGCCACCCAAAGGGAGATCTGACAATTCTTACACAGGCCTGCCAGTGCAGCCTGAGTGAAATAACGTCCACATTATTTCACAGCCATTTACCACTGCACTTAAGTAACTTATAAGTCACCTATATGTCTAACCTTCACCTGGTGAAGGTTGGGTGCAAAGTTGCTTAGTGTGAGGGCACCCTGGCACTAGCCAAGGTGCCCCCACATCGTTCAGGGTGCAAATTCCCCAGACTTTGTGAGTGCGGGGACACCATTACACGCGTGCACTGTACATAGGTCTCTACCTATGTACAGCGTCACAATGGTAACTCCAAACATGGCCATGTAATATGTCTAGGATCATGGAATTGTCACCCCAATGTCATTCTGGCATTGGGGGGACAATTCCATGATCCCCCGGGTCTCTAGCACAGAACCCGGGTACTGCCAAACTGCCTTTCCCGGGGTTTCACTGCAGCTGCTGCTGCTGCCAACCCCTCAGATAGGTTTCTGCCCTCCTGGGGTCCAGCCAGGCCTGGCCCAGGAAGGCAGAACAAAGGACTACCTCAGAGAGAGGGTGTTACACCCTCTCCCTTTGGAAATAGGTGTCAGGGCTGGGGAGGAGTAGCCTCCCCCAGCCTCTGGAAATGCTTTGATGGGCACAGATGGTGCCCATCTCTGCATAAGCCAGTCTACACCGGTTCAGGGATCCCCCAGCCCTGCTCTGGTGCGAAACTGGACAAAGGAAAGGGGAGTGACCACTCCCCTGACCTGCACCTCCCAGGGGAGGTGCCCAGAGCTCCTCCAGCGTGTCCCAGACCTCTGCCATCTTGGATTCAGAGGTGTGCTGGCACACTGGACTGCTCTGAGTGGCCATGGCCAGCAGGTGATGTCAGATACTCCTTCTGATAGGCTCTTACCTTTCTTACTAGCCTATCCTCCTTCCTAAGTAGCCAAACCTCCTTTTCTGGCTATTTAGGGTCTCTGCTTTGGGGAATTCTTCAGATACCGAATGCAAGAGCTCATCAGAGTTCCTCTGCATCTCCCTCTTCACCTTCTGCCAAAGGATCGACCGCTGACTGCTCAGGACACCTGCAAAACCGCAACAAAGTAGCAAAGACGACTACTGCAACCTTGTATCGCTTCATCCTGCTGGCTTTCCCGACTGTTTCCTGGTGGTGCATGCTCTGGGGGTAGCCTGCCTCCTTTCTGCACCAGGAGCTCTGAAGAAATCTCCCGTGGGTCGACGGAATCTTCCCCCTGCAACCGCAGGCAACAAAAGACTGCATCACTGGTCCTCTGGGTCCTCTCTCAGCACGACGAGCGTGGTCCCTAGAACTCAGCAACTCTGTCCAAGTGACTCCCACAGTCCAGTGACTCTTCACTGCCTCCCCACGCTAGACTGCATTGCTGGGTACCGCGTGATTTGCAGCTGCTCCGGCTCCTGTGCACTCTTCCAGGTTTTCCTTCATGCACAGCCAAGCCTGGGTCCCCAGCACTCTAACCTGCAGTGCACAACCTTCTGATGTGTCCTCCGGCGTCGTGGAACTCCCTTTTCTGACTTCGGGTGGACTCCGGTTCACTCCTCTTCTAAGTGCCTGTTCTGGTACTTCTGCGGGTGCTGCCTGCTTCTGTGAGGGCTCCCTGACTTGCTGGGCGCCCCCTCTGTCTCCTCATCCAAGTGGCGACATCCTGGTTCCTCCTGGGCCACAGCAGCATCCAAAAACCCTAACCGCGACCCTTGCAGCTAGCAAGGCTTGTTTGCGGTCTTTCTGCGTGGGAACACCTCTGAAAGCTTCTTCACGACATGGGACATCCATCCTCCAAAGGGGAAATTCCTAGTCCTCTTCGTTCTTGCAGAACAGCAAGCTTCTTCCAACAGGTGACAGTTTCTTTGCATCCTCAGCTGGCATTTCCTGGGCATCTGCCCACTCTCGACACTGTTGCGACTCTTGGACTTGGTCCCCTTGTCTTACAGGTACTCAGGTCCGGAAATCCACTGTTGTTGCATTGCTGGTGTTTGTTTTCCTTGCAGAATCCCCCTATCATGACTTCTGTGCTCTCTGGGGGTTGTAGGTGCACTTTACACCTACCTTACAGGGTCTTGGGGTAGGCTATTTTTCTAACCCTCACTGTTTTCTTACAGTCCCAGCGACCCTCTACAAGCTCACATAGGTTTGGGGTCCATTCGTGGTTCGCAGTCCACTTTTGGAGTATATGGTTTGTGTTGCCCCTATACCTATGTGCTCCCATTGCAATCTATTGTAACTTTACACTGCTTGCATTACTTCCTTTTGCTATTACTGCATAATTTTGGTATTGTGTACATATATCTTGTGTATATTTGGTATCCTCATACTGAGGGTACTCACTGAGATACTTTTGGCATATTGTCATAAAAATAAAGTACCTTTATTTTTAGTATATCTGTGTATTGTGTTTTCTTATGATATTGTGCATATGACACCAGTGGTATAGTAGGAGCGTTGCATGTCTCCTAGTTCAGCCTAAGCTGCTCTGCTATAGCTACCTTCTATCAGCCTAAGCTGCTAGAAACACCTCTTCTACACTAATAAGGGATAACTGGACCTGGGACAGAGTGTAAGTACCCCTTGGTACCCACTACAAGCCAGGCCAGCCTCCTACAGTAGTGCATTAAATTTGTTATTTTATTTAATGTTTTTTTTTGGTAAGTTTAATATAATTTATGTTTTTTATTATATTTGTATTTAATATTTAAAGGGTGTTTTTATTTAGATTTTTCTGTTTATTTGAGTTGTTTAATATGTTAGGGTTTTTTTGATAGATAGTTTCTTAAAATGTGTTCATTTCATTTTTTTTTTTGGAAGATTTTATTTTCTTCCAATTATTTATGATTATATGTATTTTTTTATTGTTATTTTTATAGTCTTTCTTGGTGGTGTACTGAAGTGCATTAGTTTAAAAAATTTATTTTTTAAAATATTTTTTTAAATATAAATAAGTTAGTTATTGGTTGGGGGTTGTGTGTTTTAGTGTTTTAATAATTATTGTTGAGGGTACATGGATGCGTATTGCACCCAGTTACTCTTTCATATTTACGGTGCAGGTGCAGGTGTTGCACCAGGCTTTAGTTAGTTTTTAGGGCTCATGAACGGGCATTGCACCTAGTTACTAAACAGTTTTTAGGGCACAGGTGTGGGTATTGCACTAGGGTAATTAGCTTTTAGGGTATGTGGATTGTTTTGCAGCAGTTTAATAATTAGTTTATAGACCGTATGATGGGTATTACACTTACTGGTAATTAGGGTGCAGAGGTATTTATTGAGTCGATTTATTGATTTGTTTTTAGTATGTCAGGATGAGTATTGCATTGGTGTATAAATTCATTTTTAGGGCCCAAGGATGGGTGTCAGGGTTACTAATTAGTTTTTGGGGTGCAGAGGTGGGCATTGCACCTGTTAACTGTTTATAGTTATAATTAATTTTTAGGATGCCATGGTGGACATTTCTCTGGCTTACTGATTAGTTTTTATGGTGCCAGAATGGGTATTGAACTAGGTTACAAATGAGTTTTTAGGTCTCAGGGATGGATTTTGCACTGGGTTACTGATTTGTTTTTTAGAGCAGGGGATAGGTATTGAACTGGGTTACTGATTCGTTTTTAGGGGGTGAGGATGTGTGTTTCACTGGGTTACTGTATGTCTTTAGACAGCAGCGGTGGGTATTCCACCAGTTTGCTGATTAGTTTTTAGGCCATCAGGATGAGTATTGCACCTGGTTACTAATTAATTTTTAGAGCACAGATGTGGTTATTACACCTAGCAACACATTAGCTTTTAGGGTGCAGTAATGGATTTACTAGTTAGATTTTAAGGAATGGGATGGGTATTGCACTCCTAGTTACTATTGGTAATTAGGGTTCAGGGATATGTATTGTATCAGTTTTCCGATAGGTTTTTAGGACTACAGGATGGGTTTTGGATCAGGTTGCAAATTTGTTTTTAGGGCTCACAGATGGGTGTGACACAGGGTTAATGATTAGCTTTTGGGGTGCAGGGATTTTTGTTGCACCAGGTTACTGATTATGTTTTGATGAGTAGGGGGGGTGTTGCATTAGTTTACTAATTAGGTTTTAGGGCACCCAGAATGGGTACTGCACTTAGTTTTTAGGGTGCCCAGGATGTGTGTTGCACCAAATTACTGATTAGTTTTTAAAACACAGGGATGGGTATTGCATGAGGTTTCTAATTAATTTTAGGGCACCCATATGGGTATTGCACTAGGTTACTCATGACGTTTTATGGCTTTGTGATGATTTTTCTGCAGGTTTACTACGTAGGGACTCATTACAAGTTTGGCAGTCTGAGGACAGCCAAACCCGCAGTGGCAGTCAGACCGCCGCGCTCCTGGCAGTCCAACATCCAGATTATGAACCTGGCGGTCAGACCACAAGGAGATCACTGCCACCAGCAGGATCATACATCTGGATGGGTAGCGGCAGTCATAGTTGTGGTCAGACACGGGCAGTGCCGAGTTCAGCACCCCCGTGCTAATCACAGTTCCATTTTCTGCCAGCCTTTCCATGGAAGTTGCACTGCCATGGAAAGGCTGGCAGAAGGCCAGTGCTGGGGGCCACTGTGTTTCGCAGCAGGTTATTGATATCTTCTTACAGTACTGAGTAGTTGTTGCACCAGTAAATTGATTACTTTTCCAGGCGACAGGATGGATATTTACATTGGATGTTGCAGTGGATTACTAATAACAAGCACAATATCATTGTCAGGAATATCACAGATTAAAATATAATTTTTGGTGTTGTGTGTAATATCATTGTTAAAAATATCAATGTATAGAATGTTGCTGTATGTAACTTTATTTTTATATATTACTGTACTGGTGTAAATGCTATAGGTTTTATATTTTTAATAAACTATTCAAATATTTTAGGTATGGGTTGTTGGGTTTAGAAGGAAATTGGGTGTGTAGTGCTTCTGAAGTGTTTTGGTAGTTTAATTTTATATGTATTTTTAGTTAAATCTAAAAGTCTTCTTAATTTTGTATTCATTTTTAGTGCATTTTTAATTACTGTAATTATTGTAGTGCACTGAGGTAAAGTAATTTTTTAGCGCAAGTTTGTATGTCTCATAGGGTAAGAGGGTCAGAATTATTTAAAAGGCATTTTTTCATTTAGAAAAAATATACATTGTACAATGTCATTTATTGTTTTTTTTAACAATAAAATAATTGATTGCGAAATGTTTTATATAATTATCTATTCACTTTCAATTTAACTATTTTATTCAAATTATTTTATTTTATTTTACAATCATATGTTTTATCTTTTTATCTTGTCTTAAAAATTTGTCTTAGGTATATTTTTATTTATGTTTTGGGGATTTAATATTTTAAATGTTATAAAAGAAACTGTAGAAACACTTGATTGAAGAATCTATGCATTTTATTGATTTCTTGTTGATGTGTCCCTATAAAAATATGTCAGCTAGTGCTAGTAAATATTGTAAAAATTATTTTATATTTGTTTTCATTTTAAAACATTTTATAATTACTTATAGTAAGGTAAAAAAAAATGCCAATAACATTTTAACATTCATCAATACATTTATTAATGCATTCATTAATGTATTAATGTGTTGTTAATTCTTGAGTTTTATTGCCTATATTTTGATATAGTTAAACATGTGTATTAATTTATTAAAGAAAAGATAATATTTTATTTATTTTCTGTTGTTTTTAAAGTAGTTATAATTTATATATCTGAGTTAAATGTATTGCTTTGTCTAATGTAAATTAGGTTGGGGTAGCATTGGAAAATGAAATCCCTTCTATAGCCATTGCTTTCCTCAGTGTAGAATGTTATTGGGGATGTAATAGCACATTTAGCCCCTTCAATATCCAACACTTTCCCCAATGTAGCTTGGATTGGAGAGGGAATTGTAAATGTTCTGTGTCAGTATTATATATATTTTTTTATAGTTTATGGGCCTCATTTCGAATTTGACAGTCCACTGACCGCCAAATTCATGGTGGTGGTCAGACCACCTAACTCCTGGTGGTCCAACTGGCAGATTATGATACTGCCAGGAGACCGCTGCAACCGCCGGGATCATAGATCCCGCGGGTTGGCAGAAATTGAAGTAATGGTCAGTCACGGGGGTGCCCATGGCGGCACTGCTGTGATGATCACAACTTCACTTTCCACCAGCCAAAGACTGACGGAAAGTCAGTGCTGGTGGCCACAGGGGGGGCCCTGCACTGCCCATGACCATGTTTTGTGGCTTACTTCTGATAGCGTGTTTTTGGGAGTTTGTAATTTAGAAAAATTATTCATATATTTTCGTCTTTGCATTTTTGGATTTGCTCAGCTGTTGTTTCCTATATTAGAGCTATATAAATAGAAAACGTTGTATTAATTTTTGTGTAGATTATGTTACTTACGTTTTAGTGCCCTTCTTTCTTGTAGTTGATTCATCTTTTTCTTATGTGGGGTGTGGCAGAGTGCTGCTTTCTTCCAGTATTGGTATTTTTGTTGCAAATTAATGCATGTTTTGTGTGCTTTTTTATATTGGCAATTTAATTGTATAAGTGTCCCTATTGGTTAGTTAATTGTAACTTGAATTTTATTGGTTGTTTTGTTTAATATTTTAATTTTTAATGAGTTTAGTCCTTCTTTATTGGAAGCAAATTAGTGTTCATATGTTTATATTATATTTATATTTATTCTTGAAGCTATATTTATTTAAATGTATTTAAGATAATATGTTGTTTTAACATACATTTGTTTTTAAAGGTGTTCAGTTGATTTTTAAAATGTTGGCTTAATGTTATATTCCCTCCTTTAGCTTGATGCCAGTTAATCATTTTATAATATATTTATCATTTCTGTTTTTTTCTTGTATTTAATAAATGAATTTGAATATTTATTGCGTTTTTTTTTTTTTTTCGTTATTAAATAGAATTGTAATGCAATGTTAATGTAGCTATAATTTTCTGCACCTTATTAATGAGATTTTGGTATTCTATGTTGTTGTTTTTGTATTTGTATGGTGCTCTACTTATTTATGGTGATTGTGATATTTTGTATTTCTTTGTTTTTTATCAAAATTAGGGTATTTCAGATATTATTAAAATAGATATTTTTGTAGTTAACATTTGTTTGTTCTTGCTTAAGTATAGAAATACGTAATTTTTGTTAAATATTTTGATGATGTTTTTGTAAATAAGTATTGTGGTACCTGATATTATCATAGAACCAGGACGTTGCCATTCTCTTTTTAATGACGTTATTATTTTTAAAGCCAATGTTTGTTAAGATGACTATCTGTACCACAACTGATGCTATTATTTATCATATGCACCTGGTACTGTCAATATTTGGTTAGACATTTTAGATTTGTTCAACAATGTTTAAATGCATCCATTTTTCAATTATATAGTATTGTTGTCTGGAATTTAATAAAATGTAATTTAAGTGATATTTTGTAATAGCTGACCATGATTCTGAATTTGTTACGTCTGTGGACATTTAAGACAAATGAGTTTAAATTTAAATTAAACAAATTGAAAACTGCAATTTAAAAAAAAATCAGTTGTAGAACCACTATAGACTTTTGCCTTCGCATCCTATTAGCCTTTTCAGTCATTTTTGACATAATCAATCATCTCATTCCCCTATCGAAGCAACATGAGTTTAAGGGGAAGAGTCTTCAGTTGGTTTTCATCCCACTTTGAAAACGATATCAGCACATGAAACAGGAAAATTCCATCTTTCGCCTCTCTAGATCCTGTCAATGTGCATTGTGACGCTGTCCTTTCTCCCAGTTTTTCTAAAATGTTTGTGGAAACTTGCCTCCTCCATCAAACACTCAAACTTTGATTACTTGTGTATTGGTGACAGTCAACTCTACCTAAAAATGCCCGCCGCCCATAAGGATCAAAAATGCAGCACAAGTTATGTCTGACATCCATTCCTTTATGTCAATATTTTACCTCCAATTTAAAGCACTCAAAACAGAGTTCCTTTTGGTGTCCCCTCCAAACAGCTTAATCCTTGTCCAATTCTGGCATGACACATGATGCCGAACTGTCACCTAGCCATTTTGGAATGTGTGCAGTCCCTCGGTTTTTATTTGTATAGTAATCTGAACCTTCAAGAGTCCACCAACTCTTTGGATAAAGGAGCAAAGCATCAGCTCAGACTCCTATGAGGCATGAAATCCTATATCACTGAAGATAATCTTGAGTGATTCTGTTCCAGGTGCTACTGAGGCTGGACCACAGAAACTCTCTGCTTGTAGAAATCCCTAAACTACAACAAGCCCCCTCAGAATGCCCCTACCAGAGTAGCTATGCCAGCAGCCTCTGATTCATGAAAGTTGGATAATGTCTCTCCACTTCTGGCCACAGTAAAATGACTCCCATTGATGTAAGGAGTGCCTGAAAGCTGGACTGCAATACCCATTTGGCACCCCAAACAGAAAACAACGCTATCCTGACTGGAACCTCCAACTAAGCAACTATCGAAGGGTTTCAGAGCAAACTTCAAGGCACAGAAACCGTTTCATTCACTGAAGCAATCATTTTTTTAGGAGTGCCACACTGGGTCTGACATTCCATTCCACTGGGCATCAGGGCAACCTCTTACTATGATACCTTCAAAAATAAATGCAGAGGGCTATTGTTTTAGTCACCACTTCAATTCTGGAGATGATCAATCCATGCCTAGGTCTTTAGACTACCGAAGGTCACTAATCCAATAAATAATTATGATTTCTGGCACTATGGTTACACACTCCTTTTGAAATAAGATGACATGTTGTTGCTCTCTTTTCACTTAATATATCACTATTAAATTTAGCACTCACACCTATAATATATTAATGGTTACATAATGTGTCGTGCTGGAACCCAATTTGAATGCTTTATTCCTTTTCACACCCTTGCCACAGACAGCTTCAGCAGACAGCATCGTAGACAACACTACATCGAGTGGGCCATGCAGTTGCTGAATATTGTGTTGTGCAAAACATCTAACATGAGATAGCATAGGGCTGGACAGGGCACACTACCTCTAAGGCAACGTTTTCTATTAGAAGGATGAGCCTGCAGGTATTCTGAAACCAGCGCACATTGGGTGTGTGTCACATGTCCAGCGAGCGTGTGATGAAAAGGCTGATGCTTTCTGGATCGTTTCTCTCGATGCTGTTTATTGCTTGCAGTGCAACAGACTATCTCCTACACAGCCCACCCCAGTCTGCCACAACACCACAACTTGCCTCAACCACAAGGCTGGGCGCTTTACAACCTAGCAATTTAGAAAGATTATAGCCCATTCAACATTCCTCCTAAAAATAGGGTGTCTTTTTATACCGTAGACCATTATCAAAGGGTGGGCCTGGTTGCATTGTCTTAGCAAGTGGAAAGGCTTACTGTACATGCTGAAAGCTTAGAGTTCATGGTTGGACAATTGCAGGCTGAATACTCTGCCTTGCTTGACTTAATGTACGTTTTGCACGTTGGTGCCAAAAACCTGGCTGCTGATTTGTCATTAAGTAGTAAAATCTGAGCAGAAATTGTTAGATTTGGGTTTTACGATAAAGGTTTTTGTCTATAAAATTGTCTGTAAACCTGTTGAAATGTTATGTTATGTTCACTAGTATATGTATGACACACTTCTACTTTCACTGCCTCGTTGCACTTTGAGGATTCTAGAAGGTGAGTTTCAGCAAGTTTGTGCATTTCCTGTGGACCCTAGTCTGATTTATGGATTGCTGTTCCCAGTACCAATGTCCGTGTCTCGATCTTTGTATGTGTGTCTAGCTGTTGCTGTGTCACTATCCTCCTATCCAGGTCTCTGTGCTTCCCTGGCCCCCTCTATCGCCTTTCCTATCCCAGTACGTGTGCTACTCTTTCCCTGTGCTCACAATAGTCTATGGGGCGGATCTACCAACATTTTGCGCTGTGTTTGCGTCGTGAAAGTGACCCAAACCAGTAATAAAAAGTAGTATGAGGCGCTGCTTTACATTACTTTGCATCAAAGGGTGGGTTACATGGGCATTCCCGTGCAACCACCCACCCATCCTTTTTGACTCAAAGCCCTACCTTCCAAAAATGTGAGATGGGTTTTGCATAACTAATGAACGCCTTTTAAAACCAGGCGTTAAAAGGAGAAATGTTTTCACTTCTCCTTTCATTTCCTACTTTGTATGTGTGCTGCACTGTGCAGCACACATACAAATGAAGAAAAGTTTTAGAAGTTGTCTAGGCCTAGTATTTTGTTCTGGAAGGGCACCCTTTCAGTACAAAACCTGTGCAAGACTCTCGCACACACCTTTGCACCAAAGCGCAAAGGTGTGTGCGTGGTGCAAAGGGTTACAAAGTGGCACAATGCATGCATTGTGCCACTATGTAAATTTGGCCCGGCGAGTTTGGCCTCATTGGACCACATTAGTGTTAAAAAAAATGATGCTAATGTGGTACAATGAGGTGCTAGGGGTTCTTAAATTAGCCCCTATGTGTCTTAATCCCTTTCCTGTGCTTCTCCATCCCAATGTCTGATTTAGATGCCACCACCGACTATGCTGGTCTGCCTTTCCCGCTGCCTCCGTGTCTCACTGTCCTTCAGGCTGACTCTGTTCAGGTGCCTGTGAATCCCTACCTGGTGCCCCATGTATCACTTTCCTACTGCCCTCCCACCCTGTGCCAAGGACCCTGCTGCCCTGTTCCATGGTATGTGTGTCCCTTTATCATTGCCTGTGCATCTCTGTAGCAATGTCGCAATTTTTCTGTGCCTCTCTTTATTTGGGTTATAAATCCATTGTTCATTTCTTCCTGTCCCACTGTTCTCTGCCTTAAAGCCCATGCATCCCTCTCTCAAAGTCTGCTTCCCTTTCCCAGTGTCTGTGTATCTCTGTCCCATTCATTGCCCATGTATCCCTGCCCCAGTGTCCATATCTCCTTGTCCCAGTGTTGCTCTGTCTCACTACCCGTGTATCTCTCTCTCTCAATGACTGTCTCCCATACGCAGTGTTTGTGTCTCTCTGTTCCATTACGAATGTATCCCTGTTACAGTGTACCTTTCTGCTGGCCCCAGTGTTTCTTTGTCTCAGTGCCTATGCATTTTTCTCTCAAAGTCTGTGCCCTTTCCCCAGTGTCTGTGTATCTCTGTTCTGTTGCCCATGAATCCCTGCCTCAGTGCCTGTACCAGCCAGTCCCAGTGCCCCTTTGTTCCAATGTCTGTATCTCCTTGTCCCAGTGTCTCACTGTTCCATTGTCTATGTGTCCTCCTCTTGCTGTCTGTGTTTTCCTTTTCCAGTGTCTGTGTATGTGTTCTATTGCCCATGTGGTCCTGCCCCAGTGCCTGTATCTCCCTGTCCAAGGGTCTCTCTGTTCCAGTGTCTGAATCTGCTTCCGCTAGTGTATCTCTGTCTCAGTACCAATGTATCCCTCTCTCAGTGTATCAGTTTCTCTTTCCCAGTTGTCTGTGGTCTCTGCTCCGTTAACCATTTGTCCCTGTCCCAAGGTGTTGTATCTCCTTGTCCCAGTGTCTCTCTCTCTCAGTGCCCATGCATTCCTTCCCAATGTTTGTTTCCCTTTCCCAGAGTGTGTGTATCCCTGCCACAGTGTCTGTATCTCCCTATCCCACTGTCTCTCTGTCAAAGTGCCTGTACCTCCCTGTCTCAGTAAGTGTCTGCTCCAGTGTCTGTGTATGCCTCTCTCAGTGTCTGTGTTTCTGGTTCCCAGTAGCTGTGTATCTCTGCTCTGTTGCGCGTGTATCCCTGCCACAGTGTCCGTATCTCCCTATCCCACTGTCTCTCTGTCAAAGTGCCTGTACCTCCCTGTCTCAGTAAGTGTCTGTTCCAGTGTCCATGTATGCATCTCTCAGTGCCTGTGTATGCCTCTCTCAGTGTCTGTGTATGCCTCTCTCAGTGTCCATGTATGCCTCTCTCGGTGTCTGTGTATGCCTCTCTCGATCTGTGTATGCCTCTCTCAGTGTCCGTGTATGCCTCTCTTGGTGTCCGTGTATGCCTCTCTCAATGCCTGTGAATGCCTCTCTCGGTATCCATATATGCCTCTCTCAGTGTCCATGTATGCCTCTCTCTGTGCCTGTGAATGCCTCTTCCGGTGCCTCTGGGTGTCCGTGTATGCCTCTGTCGGTGTTTGTGTATGCCTGTCGGTGTCCCTGTATGCCTCTCTTGGTGTCCATGTAGGCCTCTCTCGGTATTGGTGTATGCCTCTCTCAGTGTCTGTGTATACCTCTCTCGCTGTCCGTGTATGCCTCTCCCAGTGTCTGTGTATGCCTCTCTCGGTGTCCGTGTATGCCTCTCTCAGTATCTGTGTATGCCTCTCTCAGTGTCTATGTATGCCTCTCTCAGTGTCCGTGTACGCCTCTCCTAGTGTCCGTGTCTGCCTCTCTCAGTGTCCGTGTATGCCTCTCTCGGTGCCTGAGTATGCCTCTCCCGGTGCCACTTGGTGTCTGTGTATGCCTCTGTCGGTGTCTGTGTATGCCTCTGTCGGTGTCCGTGTATGCCTCTCTTGGTGTCTGTGTAGGCCTCTCTCGGTGTCCGTATATGCCTTTCTCAGTGTCCATGTATAGCTCTCTCGGTGTCTGTGTATGCCTCTCTCGGTGTCCGTGTATGCCTCTCTCAGTGTCCGTGTATGCCTCTCTCAGTGTCCGTGAATGCCTCACCTAGTGTCCGTGTATGCCTCTCTCTGTGCCTGTGTATGCCTCTCTCGGTGTCTGTGTATGCAGAGTATGCCTCTCTCACTGTCTCTGTATACTTCTCTCGGTGACTGTGTATACTCTCGGTGTCTGTGTATACCTCTCTCAGTGCCTGTGTATACCTCTCTCGGTGTCCATGTATGCCTCTCCTCGTGTCCGTGTATACCTCTCTCAGTATCTGCGTATGCCTATCTCAGTGTCCGTGTATGCCATGTATGCCTCTCTCAGAGTTTGTATATGCCCCTCTCAGTGTCCGTGTATGCCTCTGTGTATGCCTCTCTCAGTGTCTGTGTATGCAGTGTATGCCTCTCTCTGTGTCTGTGTATGCCTCTCTCAGTGTCCGGTAGGCCTCACTCTGTTACTGTGTATGCCTCTCCCGGTGTCCATGTATGCCTCTTTCAGTGTCTGTCTATGCCTCTCTCAGTGTCCGTGTATGCTGGGTATGCCTCTCTCAGTGTCCGTGTATACCTCTCTCAGTGTCCGTGTGTGCCTCTCTCTCGGTGTCCCTGTGTGCCTCTCACAGTGTCCGTGTATTCCTCTCTCAGTGTCCGTATATGCCTCTCTTGGTGTTCATGTATGCCTCATCCAGTGTATGTGTATGCCACTCTCAGATCCCATGTATGCCTCTCTCAGTGACCGTATATGCCTGTCTCAGTGCCTGCGTATGCCTCTCTCGTGCCTGTGTATTACTCTCTCGTGCCCGCATATGCCTCTCTCAGTGTCCATGTATGCCTCTCTCTGTGCCTGTGTATGCCTCTCTTGGTGTCCGTGTATGCCTCTCTCTGTGGTTGTGTATGCCTCTCTCAGTGCCTGTGTATTCCTCTTTCGTGCCCGGTATGCCTCTCTCAGTGCCTGTGTATGCATCTCTCAGTGTCAGTGTATGCCTCTCTCAGAGTCCAGGTATATCTCTCTTGGTGTATGTGTATACCTCTCTTGATGCCTGTGTATTCCCCTCTCGGTGCTTGTGTATGCCTCTCTCAGTGTCTGTGTATGCCTCTCTCAGTGCCTGTGTATGTCTCTCTCAGCGTCTGTGTATGTCTCTCTCAGAGTCTGTGAATGCCTCTCTCCGTGTTCGTTTATGCCTCTCTCGGTGTCTGTGTATGCCTCTCTCAGTGTCCGTGTATGCCTCTCTCAGTGCCTGTGTATGCCTCGCTCAGTGCCTGTGTATGCCTCTCTCAGTGTCTGTATATGCCTCTCTCGCTATCCATGTATGCCTCTCTCGATGCCTGTGTATGCCTCTCTCAGTGTCTGTGTATGCCTCTATCAGTGTCCGTGTATGCCTCTCTTGGTATCCGTGTATTCCTCTCTCAGTGCCTGTGTATGCCTCTCTCGGTGTCCGTGTATGCCTCTCTCGGTGTCCGTGTGTGCCTCTGTCTTGGTGTCCATATATGCCTCTCTCGTGCCTGTGTATGCCTCTCTCTGTGCCTGTGTATGCCTCTCTCGTACCCCTGTATGCCTCTCTCAGTGCCCGTGTATGCATCTCTCAGTGTCCGTGTATGCCTCTCTCTGTGTCCATGTATGCCTCTCTTGGTGCCTCTGTATACCTCTTTGGTGTCTGTGTGTGCCGTGGCTGCCTCACCCAGTGCCTCTCGGTGTCCGTGTATGCCTCTCTCGGTGTCCGTGTATGCCTCTCTCAGTGCCTGTGTATGTCTCTCTCAGTGCCTCTGCCTGTCGTGTATGCCTCTATCAGTGCCCGTGTATGCCTCTCTCAGTGTCTGTGTATGACTCTCTCAGTGCCTGTGTATGCCTCTCTCAGCCCCTGTTTATGCCTCTCTCAGTGTCCGTGTATACCTCTCTCTGTGTTCATTTATGCCTCTCTCGGTGACCGTGCATGCCTCTCTTGGTGTCTGTGTCTGCCTCTCTCAGTGGCTGTGTATGCCTCTTTCGGTGTCTGTGTTTGCTGTGTATGCCTCTCTCATTGCCCGTGTATGCCTCTCTCACTGTCAGTGTATGCCTCTCTCGGTGTCTATCTGTGCCTCTCTCAGTGCCTGTGTATGCCTGTCTCGTTGTCCGTGTATGCCTCTCTCGGTGTCCGTGCATGCCTCTCTCGTGCCCATGTATGCCTCTCTCGTGCCCATGTATGCCTCTCTCTGTGTCCGTGTATGCCTCTTTCGGTGTCCGTGTATGCTGCTCTCGGTGACCGTGTATGCCTCTCTCAGTGCCCGTGTATGCCTCTCTCGGTGTCCGTGTATGCCTCTCTCGGTGTCCGTGTATGCCTCTCTCGGTGTATGTGTATACCTCTCTCGGTGTATGTGTGTGCCTCTCTCAGTGTCCGTGTATGCCTCTCTCGGTCTCCGTGTATGCCTCTCTCAGTGTCCATGTATACCTCTCTCGGTGTATGTGTATACCTCTCTCGGTGCCCGTGTATGCCTCTTTTGGTGCCCTTGTGCGCCTCTCTTGGTGCCTGTGTATGCCTCTCTCGGTGTCCGTGTATGACTCTCTCGGTGTATGCCTCTCTCGGTGCCTGTGTATGCCTCTCTTGGTGTCTGTGCATGCCATGTCTGCCTCAACCAGTGCCTCTCGGTGTCCGTGCATGCCTCTCTCAGTGTCCGTGTATGCCTCTCTCAGTGCCTGTGTATGCCTCCCTCAGTGCCCGTGCATGTCGTGTATGCCTTTCTCAGTGCCCGTGAATGCCTCTCTTAGTGTCTGTGTTTGCCTTTCTCAGTGCCTGTGTATGCCTTTCCCAGTGTCCGTGTATACCATGTATGCCTCTCTCAGAGTTTGTATATGCCCCTCTCAGTGTCCGTGTATGCCTCTGTGTATGCCTCTCTCAGTGTCTGTGTATGCAGTGTATGCCTCTCTCTGTGTCTGTGTATGCCTCTCTCAGTGTCCGGTAGGCCTCACTCTGTTACTGTGTATGCCTCTCTCGGTGTCCATGTATGCCTCTTTCAGTGTCTGTCTATGCCTCTCTCGGTGTCCGTGTATGGTGGGTATGCCTCTCTCAGTGTCCGTGTATACCTCTCTCAGTGTCCGTGTGTGCCTCTCTCTCGGTGTCCCTGTGTGCCTCTCACAGTGTCCGTGTATTCCTCTCTCAGTGTCCGTATATGCCTCTCTTGGTGTCCATGTATGCCTCATCCAGTGTATGTGTATGCCACTCTCAGATCCCATGTATGCCTCTCTCAGTGACCGTATATGCCTGTCTCAGTGCCTGCGTATGCCTCTCTTGTGCCTGTGTATTACTCTCTTGTGCCCGCATATGCCTCTCTCAGTGTCCATGTATGCCTCTCTCTGTGCCTGTGTATGCCTCTCTCGGTGTCCGTGTATGCCTCTCACTGTGGTTGTGTATGCCTCTCTCGGTGCCTGTGTATTCCTCTTTCGTGCCCGCGTATGCCTCTCTCAGTGCCTGTGTATGCATCTCTCAGTGTCAGTGTATGCCTCTCTCAGAGTCCATGTATATCTCTCTTGGTGTATGTGTATACCTCTCTTGATGCCTGTGTATTCCCCTCTCGGTGCTTGTGTATGCCTCTCTCAGTGTCTGTGTATGCCTCTCTCAGTGCCTGTGTATGTCTCTCTCAGCGTCTGTGTATGTCTCTCTCAGAGTCCGTGAATGCCTCTCTCCGTGTTCGTTTATGCCTCTCTCGGTGTCTGTGTATGCCTCTCTCAGTGTCCGTGTATGCCTCTCTCAGTGCCTGTGTATGCCTCGCTCAGTGCCTGTGTATGCCTCTCTCAGTGTATGTATATGCCTCTCTCGCTATCCATGTATGCCTCTCTCGATGCCTGTGTATGCCTCTCTCAGTGTCTGTGTATGCCTCTATCGGTGTCCGTGTATGCCTCTCTTGGTATCCGTGTATTCCTCTCTCAGTGCCTGTGTATGCCTCTCTCGGTGTCCGTGTATGCCTCTCTCGGTGTCCGTGTGTGCCTCTGTCTTGGTGTCCATATATGCCTCTCTCGTGCCTGTGTATGCCTCTCTCTGTGCCTGTGTATGCCTCTCTCGTACCCCTGTATGCCTCTCTCAGTGCCCGTGTATGCATCTCTCAGTGTCCGTGTATGCCTCTCTCTGTGTCCGTGTATGCCTCTCTTGGTGCCTCTGTATACCTCTTTGGTGTCTGTGTGTGCCGTGTCTGCCTCACCCAGTGCCTCTCGGTGTCCGTGTATGCCTCTCTCGGTGTCCGTGTATGCCTCTCTCAGTGCCTGTGTATGTCTCTCTCAGTGCCTCTGCCTGTCGTGTATGCCTCTATCAGTGCCCGTGTATGCCTCTCTCAGTGTCTGTGTATGACTCTCTCAGTGCCTGTGTATGCCTCTCTCAGCCCCTGTTTATGCCTCTCTCAGTGTCCGTGTATACCTCTCTCTGTGTTCATTTATGCCTCTCTCGGTGACCGTGCATGCCTCTCTTGGTGTCTGTGTCTGCCTCTCTCAGTGCCTGTGTATGCCTCTTTCGGTGTCCGTGTTTGCTGTGTATGCCTCTCTCATTGCCCGTGTATGCCTCTCTCACTGTCCGTGTATGCCTCTCTCGGTGTCTATCTGTGCCTTTCTCAGTGCCTGTGTATGCCTGTCTCGTTGTCCGTGTATGCCTCTCTCGGTGTCCGTGTATGCCTCTCTCGGTGCCATTGTATGCCTCTCTCGTGCCCATGTATGCCTCTCTCTGTGTCTGTGTATGCCTCTTTCGGTGTCCGTGTATGCTGCTCTCGGTGACCGTGTATGCCTCTCTCAGTGCCCGTGTATGCCTCTCTTGGTGTCCGTGTACGCCTCTCTCGGTGTCCGTGTATGCCTCTCTCGGTGTATGTGTATACCTCTCTCGGTGTATGTGTGTGCCTCTCTCAGTGTCCGTGCATGCCTCTCTCGGTCTCCGTGTATGCCTCTCTCAGTGTCCATGTATACCTCTCTCGGTGTATGTGTATACCTCTCTCGGTGCCCGTGTATGCCTCTTTCGGTGCCCTTGTGCGCCTCTCTTGGTGCCTGTGTATGCCTCTCTCGGTGTCCGTGTATGACTCTCTCGGTGTATGCCTCTCTCGGTGCCTGTGTATGCCTCTCTTGGTGTCTGTGCATGCCATGTCTGCCTCAACCAGTGCCTCTCGGTGTCCGTGCATGCCTCTCTCAGTGTCCGTGTATGCCTCTCTCAGTGCCTGTGTATGCCTCCCTCAGTGCCCGTGCATGTCGTGTATGCCTTTCTCAGTGCCCGTGAATGCCTCCCTTAGTGTCTGTGTTTGTCTTTCTCAGTGCCTGTGTATGCCTTTCCCAGCACCTGTGTATGCCTCTCTCACTCTCCGTGTATGCCTCTCTCGGTGTTCGGTTATGCCTCTCTCAGTGTCCGTGTATGCCTCTCTTGGTGTCTGTGTATGTCTCTCTCAGTACCTGTGTATGCCTCTCTCATGTCTTTGTTTGCCGTGCGTGTCTCTCTCGGTGCCTGAGTGTGCCTCTCTCAGTGTCCGTGTATTCCTCTCTCGGTGCCCATGTATGCCACTCTCAGTGCCTGTGTATGGCTCTCTCGTGTCCGTGTATGCCTCTCTCTGTGTCCGTGTATGCCTCTCTTGGTGCCTCTGTATACCTCTCTGGTGTCTGTGTGTGCCGTGTCTGCCTCACCCAGTGCCTCTCGGTGTCCGTGTATGCCTCTCTCGGTGTCTGTGTATGCCTCTCTCAGTGCCTGTGTATGTCTCTCTCAGTGCCTCTGCCTGTCGTGTATGCCTCTATCAGTGCCCGTGTATGCCTCTCTCAGTGCCTCTGCCTGTCGTGTATGCCTCTATCAGTGCCCGTGTATGCCTCTCTCAGTGTCTGTGTATGACTCTCTCAGTGCCTGTGTATGCCTCTCTCAGCCCCTGTTTATGCCTCTCTCAGTGTCCGTGTATACCTCTCTCTGTGTTCATTTATGCCTCTCTCGGTGACCGTGCATGCCTCTCTTGGTGTCTGTGTCTGCCTCTCTCAGTGCCTGTGTATGCCTCTTTCGGTGTCTGTTTGCTGTGTATGCCTCTCTCATTGCCCGTGTATGCCTCTCTCACTGTCCGTGTATGCCTCTCTCGGTGTCTATCTGTGCCTCTCTCAGTGCCTGTGTATGCCTGTCTCATTGTCCGTGTATGCCTCTCTCGGTGTCCGTGTATGCCTCTCTCAGTGCCCGTGTATGCCTCTCTCGTGCCCATGTATGCCTCTCTCTGTGTCCGTGTATGCCTCTTTCGGTGTCCGTGTATGCTGCTCTCGGTGACCGTGTATTCCTCTCTCAGTGCCTGTGTATGCCTCTCTCGGTGTCCGTGCATGCCTCTCTCGGTGTCCGTGTGTGCCTCTGTCTTGGTGTCCATATATGCCTCTCTCGGTGCCCATGTATGCCTCTCTCTGTGCCTGTTTATGCCTCTCTCGTACCCCGGTATGCCTCTCTCAGTGCCCGTGTATGCATCTCTCAGTGTCCGTGTATGCCTTTCTCTGTGTCCGTGTATGCCTCTCTTGGTGCCTCTGTATACCTCTCTGGTGTCTGTGTGTGCCGTGTCTGCCTCACCCAGTGCCTCTCGGTGTCCGTGTATGCCTCTCTTGGTGTCCGTGTATGCCTCTCTCAGTGCCTGTGTATGTCTCTCTCAGTGCCTATGCCTGTCGTGTATGCCTCTATCAGTGCCCGTGTATGCCTCTCTCAGTGTCTGTGTATGACTCTCTCAGTGCCTGTGTATGCCTCTCTCAGCCCCTGTTTATGCCTCTCTCAGTGTCCGTGTATACCTCTCTCTGTGTTCATTTATGCCTCTCTCGGTGACCGTGCATGCCTCTCTTGGTGTCTGTGTCTGCCTCTCTCAGTGCCTGTGTATGCCTCTTTCGGTGTCTGTGTTTGCTGTGTATGCCTCTCTCATTGCCCGTGTATGCCTCTCTCACTGTCCGTGTATGCCTCTCTCGGTGTCTATCTGTGCCTCTCTCAGTGCCTGTGTATGCCTGTCTCGTTGTCCGTGTATGCCTCTCTCAGTGTCCGTGTATGCCTCTCTCGGTGCCCGTGTATGCCTCTCTCGTGCCCATGTATGCCTCTCTCTGTGTCCGTGTATGCCTCTTTCGGTGTCCGTGTATGCTGCTCTCGGTAATCGTGTATGCCTCTCTCAGTGCCCGTGTATGCCTCTCTCGGTGTCAATGTATGCCTCTCTCGGTGTCCGTGTATGCCTCTCTCGGTGTATGTGTATACCTCTCTCGGTGTATGTGTGTGCCTCTCTCAGTGTCCGTGTTTGCCTCTCTCGGTCTCCGTGTATGCCTCTCTCAGTGTCCATGTATACCTCTCTCGGTGAATGTGTATACCTCTCTCGGTGCCCGTGTATGCCTCTTTCGGTGCCCTTGTGCGCCTCTCTTGGTGCCTGTGTATGCCTCTCTCGGTGTCCGTGTATGACTCTCTCGGTGTATGCCTCTCTCGGTGCCTGTGTATGCCTCTCTTGGTGTCTGTGCATGCCATGTCTGCCTCAACCAGTGCCTCTCGGTGTCCGTGCATGCCTCTCTCAGTGTCCGTGTATGCCTCTCTCAGTGCCTGTGTATGCCTCCCTCAGTGCCCGTGCATGTCGTGTATGCCTTTCTCAGTGCCCGTGAATGCCTCTCTTAGTGTCTGTGTTTGCCTTTCTCAGTGCCTGTGTATGCCTTTCCCAGCACCTGTGTATGCCTCTCTCACTCTCTGTGTATGCCTCTCTCGGTGTTCGGTTATGCCTCTCTCAGTGTCCGTGTATGCCTCTCTTGGTGTCTGTGTATGTCTCTCTCAGTACCTGTGTATGCCTCTCTCATGTCTTTGTTTGCCGTGCATGCCTCTCTCGGTGCCTGAGTGTGCCTCTGTCAGTGTCTGTGTATGCCTCTCAGTGCCTGTGGAAACCTCTCTCACTGTCCGTGTATGCCTCTCTCGGTGTTCATTTATGCCTCTCTCGGTGTCCGTGTATGCCTCTCTTGGTGTCTGTGTATGCCTCTCTCAATGCCTGTGTATGTCTCTCTCGGTGTCTGTGTTTGTCGTGTATGCCTCTCTTGGTGCCCGAGTATGTCTCTCTCAGTGCCCTTGTATGCCTCTCTCAGTGTCCGTGTATGCTGCTCTCGGTGACCGTGTATGCCTCTCTCGGTGCCCATGTATGCCTCTCTCTGTGCCCGCGTATGCCTCTCTCGTGCCCGTGTATGCCTCTCTCGTGCCCATGTATGCCTCTCTCAGTGTCTATGTATGCTTCTCTCAGTTCCCATGTATGCCTCTCTCAGTGTCCGTGAATGCCTCTATCGGTGTCCATGTATGCTGCTCTCGGTGACCATGTATACATTTCTCAGTGCCCGTGTATGCCTCTCTCGTTCTCGTGTATGCCTCTCCTGGTGTCAGTGTATGCCATGTATGCCTCGTTTGGTGTCCGTGTATGCCTCTCTCAGTGTCCGTGTATGCCTCTCCCGGTGTCCATGTATGCCTCTCTCAGTGTTCATGTATGCCTCTCGAGGTGTCTGTGTATGTCTCTCTTATTGTTTGTGTATGCTGTGTATGCCTCTCTTTATGCCTGTGTGTATCTCTCTCAGTGGCTGTGTATGCCTCTCTCTGTGCCTGTGCATGCCTCTCTCAGTGTCCGTGTATGCCTCTCTCAGTGCCTGTGTATGCCTCTCTCAGTGCCCGTGGATGCCGTCTATGCCTCTCTCAGTGCCTGTGTCAATCAATCAATCAATCATAGAATTTAAAAAGCACTCTACATAGCCGTGAGGTTTCAAGGTGCTGGGGGGGTGCTGCTGCTACTGATCGAAGAGCCAGGTTTTGAGGAGTCTTCTGAAGGTGAGTAGGTCTTCGGTCTGCTGTAGGTTGGTCGGGAGGGTGTTCCAGGTCTTGGCGGTGAGGTAGGAGAAGGATCTGCCGCTGGAGGTCTTTCGTTGGATGCGGGGAGCTGATGGGTGGGGGTGTAGAAGCTGAGTCTGTTGTTCAGGTAGGCTGGTCCGGTGTTGTGGAGTGCTTTGTGAGCGTGGGTGAGGAGCTTGAATGTGATCCTCTTGTCTACGGGGAGCCAGTGAAGGTCTCTCAGGTGGTGGGAGATGTGGCTGCAGCGGGGTACGTTGAGGATCAGTCGGGCGGAGGTGTTTTGGATGCGTTGGGGGCGTCGTAGGTTTTTTGCTGGGATACCTGTGTAGAGTGCGTTGCCGTAGTCCAGCCTGCTGCTGACGAGGGCCTGTGTTACTGTTCTTCTTGTTTCTGTCAGGATCCACTTGTAGATTCTAAGGAGCATGCAGAGGGTGTTGTAGCAGGAGGAGGAGACTGCGTTGACCTGTTTGGACATGGAGAGCGAGGAGTCAAGGACGAAACCCAGGTTGCGTGCGTGGTCGGTCGGCGTCGGTGGGGTTCCCAGGGAGGTAGGCCACCAGGAGTCGGCCCAGGTGGAGGGGGTGGGTCCGAGGATGAGGACCTCCGTCTTGTCCGAGTTCAGTTTCAGACGGCTGCTTCTCATCCATTCGGCGATGGCCTTCATTCCCTCCTGGAGGTTGGTTTTGGTTTTGGCGGTGTGTGGGAGAGGATGAGCTAGGTGTCGTCGGCGTTAGAGATGATGTTGAGGTCGTGTTGGCGGGCCACTTGTGCGAGGGGGGCCATGTAGATGTTGAACAGCGTCGGGCTGAGGGAGGAGCCCTGGGGGACGCTGCAGATGATGTTGGTGGTTTCGGATTGGAAAAAAGGGAGGCGGACTCTCTGGGTTCCGCCGGAGAGGAAGGAGGTGATCTAGTCGAGGGCTTTTTCTTGTATTACGGTTTCTTGGAGGCGCGTTTTCAGTGTGCGGTGGCAGACCGTGTCGAAAACGGCAGACAGGTCCAGGAGGATGAGGGCTGATGTTTCGCCATTGTACATTTGGCGTTTGATGTCGTCTGTTGCGGCGAGGAGGGCAGTTTCAGAGCTGTGGTTTCGTCTGAAGCCAGACTGGGAGGGGTCCAGGATGTCATTGTCTTCGAGGTGAAGGGTTAGTTGCGTGTTGACAATTTTCTCGATGACCTTCGCCGGGAACGGGAGAAGGGAGATGGGTCGGACATTCTTGAGGTCCTTGGGTTCTGCCTTGGGCTTCTTGAGGACGGCGTGGATTTCGGCGTGCTTCCAACTGTCCAGGAACGTTGCTGTTTCGAAGGAGATGTTGATGACCTTCCATAGTTGGGGGGCGCTGGTAGTGTCGGCTTTGTTGTACACGTGGTGTGGGCATGGGTCTGACGGAGATCCTGAGTGGATGGAGTTCATGATCTTACGTGTCTCTGTGCCGTTGACGTTGGTCCAGGAGGTCAGGCGGTTGGTGCGGGTGGTGTTTTCGGGGGTAGGGACTCGCGTGGTCGTGGTGTGGAAGCTGTTGTGGATGTCGTGATCTTCCGGTGGACAAAGGAGGACAGTGCGTCGCAGAGTTCTTGAGATGGAGGGATGTCGTTGACGTTGGTGCTGGGGTTGGAGAGTTCTTTCACGATGCTGAAGAGCTCTTTACTGTTGTGTGCGCTGTTATCCAGACGGTCTTTGAAGTGGGATCTTTTGGCTAGTTTGATGAGTTGGTGATGCCTGCAGGTGGCGTCTTTGTGGGCTACAAGGCTGTCAGGTGTGCGTTCGAGGAGCCATTTTTTTAAAAGTTTCCGGCAGTCGCGCTTGGAGGTTTGGAGCTCATTGGTGAACCAGATGGCTTTTTTCCTGGCTTGGTTGTCGGTGGGTTTTTTGAGTGGCGCTAGGGTGTTGGCGCAGTCGTTGATCCACTGACTGAGGTTGTGGGCGGCGGTGTCTGGGTCGGTGGGGTCGGAAGGAGGGTTCTGGGCGAGGATGTTGGTTAGCTGGTCTTCAGTAGTTTTGCTCCAACAGCGACGTGGTGGTTGTTGGGTGCGGTGGTGCTCGGTATGTTTCTTGAAGGTGAAGTGGATACAGTGGTGGTCAGTCCAGTGGACTTCGGTGGTGTGGTTGAAGGTGACGTGGGCGCTTGAGGAGAAGATGGGATCAAGCGTGTGGCCGGCGATGTGGGTGGGTGTGGTGACGAGTTGTCTGAGGCCGAAGTTGGCGAGGTTGGCGATCAGAGAGGTGGAGTTGGCGTTGTTCTCAAGGTGGAAATTTAGGTCCCCGAGGAGGATGTAGTCTGTGGAAGTGAGCGCGTGGGTGCTGGTGAGGTCGGCGATGGAGTTGCTGAAAGGTGCCCGTGGTCCGGGGGGATTGTAGATGAGTGTTCCTCTGAGGGTGGTGTTGGGGTCGGTGTGGATTCGGAAGTGCAGGTGTTCGGCGGTCTTGAAGGTGTCGTCCATGTGGGTGTAGACTTTGAGGGTGGAGTTGTGGGCGATGGCTATTCCTCCTACGATTCCGTTCTTGTAGCTGGCCGGGATGCCTATGGCGATGTCGGGTGCCGAAGAGTCGTTCCACCAGGTTTCGGTCAGGAAGGCTACTCTGGGGCGGTGGTGTCGAACAAATCCCAGAGCTCTATGGCATGCTTGCGTGCGGAGCGGGTGTTTAGGAGTATGCAGTGGAGGTGGTTTGTTCCGGTCTTTGGAGGTTTATTCGTTCTGTCGCAGGTGAAGTTGCAGGTGCGGCAGGAGAAGGGTCCGTTGGTGTTTCTTGGGGAGGACTGGAAGCATGCTGAGATGCGGCCGGGATTGAGGGCGTTGAGGTCGCTGGCCGTGTAGTGGCGTCTGGAGGTGCGGGGGTCCTGCAGACCAGGGGGGTTGGCGCTGGGCGCGGTCCAGGTGTGGATGGGCGCAGACGGGCTTGCCTCTGGCATGCCAGCAGCACGGGCGCGCAGCGACCGCCATTAAGAGAGGGAGGTGGGAGGGAGGAGCAGCTGGGAGGCGGGAGACGGGAGCGAATGGGGGCTCAAGGGGGGCGGACCGCAGGGACGCAGCGGCGGGGAAAAGGAGACGGCTTTCACAGTAATCATAAGAAGTATTACAGTCACTACGCTTACCACTAGACCCCAGGGATCAGCTGGGAGCAGCGAGGGTGGGGTGGGGAGACACGAGGACAGCTGGGGCGCTCTGTGCACGCGGGGAGTGGACCACTGACCAAGCAGGTCAAAGGTCACTCCTTTGTGTATGCCTCTCTCAGTGTCCGTGTATGTCGTGTATGTTTCTCTCGGTGTCTGTGTATGCCTCTCTCTGTGTCTGTGTATGTCTCTCCCGGTGTCCATGTATGCCTCTCTCGGTGCCTGTGTATGTCTCTCGGTGTGCGTGTATGCCTCTCTCAGTGCCCATGTATACCTCCCTCGGAGTCAGCGTATGCCTCTGCCAGCACCCGTGTATGTTTTGTATGCCTCTCTCATTGCCTATGTTTCTGGTTCCCAGACTCTGTGTATGACTCTCTCGGTGCTCGTGTATGCCTCTCTCAGTACCTGTGTATGCCTCTCTAAGTGCCTGTGTATGCTGTGTGTGCCTCTCTCGGTGTCTGTGTATGCCTCTCTCTGTGTGCGTGTATGCCTCTCTAGGTGCCCGTGTATGCCTCTCTCGGTGCCTGTGTATGTCTCTCGGTGTGCATGTATGCCTCTCTCGGTGTCTGTGTATGCCTCTCTCGGAGTCTGTGTATGCCTCTCTCCGTGCCCATGTAAGCCGTGTATGCCTCTCTCAGTGCCTGTGTCTGCCTCTCTCAGTGTCTCTGTCTCTGGTTCCCAGTGGCTGTGTATCTCTGTTCTGTTGCCCATGGACCCCTTTCCCAGTATTTCTTTGATCAATCACCCCGTTCCAGTGTCTCTCTGTCCCAGTGTCCGTATCTTCTTGTCCCTGTGTTCATATCTTGGTGTCACAGATTCAATTTTTCCAACCCAAAAGACCTTATGGCGGCATCCACTTTCCACAGCATATCCACATTCCATGTCCCCATCCCAGTGACTCTTGCTTCCAGTGTTCCCACCGTCCCAGTGCATTATGCGGTAACTGTTTACCTCGCCATCTTTTCAAGCCTCCGAGGAGGGCGGTAATGAGCGGTTCTGGAGGCTGGTGGTCCCAACGAAATTAATGAATATTAACACGTTTTATAGTGTAGGGGACGGCTTTAAGGAGGATGACAGTCCTCTGTGTCTTGAAGTTGAGACTTAGGTGGGCGACGCCCTCCAAGATGATGCGTTTGATATTTACCCCACTGGAGTAAATGTCGAAAGCATGATTCTGAAGTATGAAAAATCAAACAGACATGTTTCTGATGAACTTTAAAAGCCCCTCTGAGCCCAAAACACTCTCTACGACGCTTTTTGCCGATGCCCTAGTGCACTTTACACGTAGTCACACTTGGCAGGTGTCTGTCCCCGGACAGAGTGCGGAAGGGTCCTATAGAAAGCACTTTCCCCTTCTGAGAAGGGCTAAGCGGAGGATCAAACACCAAAGGCCACTTTCAAATCCTGCAGATTGCGGTCTAATAAGCCCTTCTTAGGTGATCCCGCCCTGTGCGAACGAACTGTGCCCGCCCACCCTGTATCTCTCTCCTGCAGAGCTGTCCCGTGCAGCTCCACATTGCTGGATGCTTTTCAGTGGGACTTGTTGCAGCTGGTTCCTTCGCCTGGACAGGAATTTGTGGAGGGGACTGAGCAGGGAAAGAGAAAAGGAAAAAAAGAACAAAGAGGGCGGGGGCGTAGAGCAGGGAGGGGTTTGCCAGGAGCTGGCCCTGGGCTTCGTTTCCATGCTCCTCTGCAGGAGAGAGGGGGAGGCTTGGAAGAATGCCAAGCGATGGACGTGTCTCTCCCATCAGATAACTTGAACTCATGCTTGGATACGTTTAAATAAACTTGGGAGCTGGAGAAAGGGGCGCAGTCGCTGGCTGGGGTGTGTCCCTCCAGCTGGGATGCATTCGAGGCCCCTCTTTGGATATTCAGACTGGCTGCGGGAGAATGGAAGACCTGAGGGGGGAGTGGCTTGGGGACTTGGCAGTGGGTGTCAAGTGCAAAGGTGTCTCGTATCTTCCAGAGACACCGGCGTTTTGTCTGCTTTCACCAGGGGGTCTTTGTGATTTCAGGTAGTTTACGTCTGTGTCGAAACGCGATCCTCCAATATGCGGAACGTTAAACTGGAATAAAATAAGATATTCGGCAATTTGTTGTTACCCTGGGTCTCCCCGCCAAGACACTTACATCCCCAAACGATTCTCCTACAGGTGAAGATAAAACTGAACGTATCGATTAGTAGACTTTAAAAGAAGTGACTGCTTTATGAGGCTGGACCATGGAATTGAGCATTGCCCATCTTTTTCATGACACGTGGCTAAATATGTAACAATGTGCAGGCGCCCAAGTCACAATGCATTACAACCAGGGTGGGTGTTTTATGATTTTCTTGAGTAACTGTAGGAGAAAAAGACAATTTTGTAAAACGCCATATTGTGGGTACACTGAGGATAAAAATCACAAAGTATACACGTACATACACCCATACACAGATAAAAACGTAATTTTTGTGCAATTGCATTGGTGTTTTATTGTGTTATATGGTTACATTTACGAGATTAAACGCCCTATGAACATTGATGACCTTTATCAATGCGAAGTCTAAAGAAACGCATTTTGTATCTGTCACGGAACGTGATACTTTACTTTAATGTGATGCACTTTATTTTAGGAAACATTTTGCGAGCTTTTTAGGGGCGGAAATAGCCAGGCTACTGAAAATAAATCATTTCACGGACACTTGGCTTTTTAGAGAGCAAAACTGGGTCGAGGGGTCAGTTGAACGTTCAGTGGTCGAGTCAGCCGACGAGGCTGCGCACTTCAAACGAGATGTGAAACATCTGTCCTGGAGCTGGCGACCACCTGTGCCTGGCTCATGGCTGGGCACAACGCGCCCTTCGGGAGTTGCTGGTAGCTAGCTGGAGAGCAGGCTTAAGCTTCCTCTGGGGGAGCGGGCATGTAGCTGGAGAGCGGAGTTTAAACACTTCGGGGAGGCTGCAAGCACCCAGCTGGAGAAAGGGGCTTATACCACCCAGGAGGTCCAGGCAGGTAGCTCTAAGCGGCCACAGGCCACTACCACGTGAGGGGTGGGGGGGACCCCCTCCTGCGTACAGGTAGATATCAGGATATGGGGTAGCCCACTCTTAGGGGGGTGCAGGAAACTAGCAAGAGAAAGAGGTTTAGACCCTACTCCGGGGCTCCAGGCAGCTATATGAAGATGCAGCTCCCTTACGTGGGTGCAGGCAGGCAGCCGAAGGACAGGCACAAACCACTTCCCGGAAGGTGGAGGCTGCTAATCAGAGATCTGCAGTCCATGATGTGGCAGCAGCAGTCCCTGGACAGCTCCCACTTTGAAATGACAGCACTGCTCTGCCAGCCTGGGATTCTGGAAAGACAAAAAAAAAAAAAAAAACAGACAAAAAAAGGGCAGAACTCTCTTTTAAAGCATCAAAGTGTCCACGTCCTCAAAAAGAATGGAAGTAATTTAGCAGGGTTGCCTTCGTCACCGGAGCCCTTTTGTTGCCAGAGAGGCAGGAGATAAGGACCACATGACCCCGCGCACTGGTGTCTGGGCGGTAGAGAGCAGGGATCCCTCACTTCCCATTGGTCTGGAGGCGCGCGATGACAAGCAGCCCAGGGAACCTCCTGCCATATAAAGGGGGCTGGTCGTGCTTTATTAGTTTAGCATCACGGGCGGCAGGTTTCTGCTAAGTTTGGAGTTACCCATCATTACGACTGCATGCCTGCAGCCCCCAGGTCCTAACCAGCCAGGGTCTGCGTCACAAGGAGTCTGCATGTCTAATCTCTAGACATGCTCAGCTTTGTGGATACACGGATTGTGTTGCTGCTCGCAGTAACTTCACACCTAGCAACATGTCAATGTAAGTGTTTTCATCTTTTTTTATGGGACCTAACTCTCGACTCACCCGATGCATCGCAATTTTTTGGGGCTCCGGAAAACGAAGGGGTTTTACCACGCATAAGGAATATCAAATCCTTAATCCTTGCATATTAAAAATGCACATTGGATGGGAAATAGCATTTTCCTACGTTTTAACCATCCGTTAAAACGGCAGTGTTCTTAGTAAAGGATGCAACCTGTCAACGTTTTTATTCTCGTCTAGATAATATATAATCGGGGAGCTTTAAATCTGCCTTGACCTTTTAAAACACGCAATCACTAATAAACGTGTTCGAATAAACTTATATCCACTTTGGAAACAGTTTAAAAAGATCGTCCTGCTTTTACTTGGACTTGGCTGTGGCAGAAAACAAAAGCTTCCATCCCCTTGTGTAAATCTAGGGCGTTGTACTGGGTCGACTGGAAAAAAGGCGCTTGTCCGCCCTCTGGTGGACATAGAGGCAAGAGCCCTGATAACGTCTCGATTCATCAGGAAAAGTGAACCTACCACACCCCCCACAGGCAATACTATTTATATCATTGCTTGCAGTTGGTCATTTATGTGATTTTAGAACTTGTTGCTGGTTACACGTTCATAAAACGTGCATATTTATAACCACAATATGACAACGTATGGGGGCAAAATGGTCACGCGAGGGGCTGCTTTACAAATTACAAGATGCAACAAAACAGATACTAGCAGAGTATATGACTTCAAAATAGAGAATAATGCGTCTAAAGGGGTGTGTCTTTTATGAGATGGGATGTATAAATGTAAGGAGAGCGTCCTTTATACATTACTTTTTAGCAGCGATACAATTTTGTTGAGTGCAAAGTCACTAGCGGACGTAACAGCAGCGCCACGTAGTGGTAGAGATATGCAGCATTAAATGGTCTGTTAGGAATACTTTTACAGAAGGGAATTGTGGGACAATTTGCATTTTGAAGCGCCATTGGGGATAGTTAATGTTAAGGCCGGGGAGATACTGTTATCAAGCCGGCGTTGGCTATTTCTATTTTAGTTTAAAGGAAGGTGTGGCGATGTTCTTGTGCACTAAATCCTGTTTGAAGTATGAGTGAGAACACATAGCCTGCTGCATGTTGAAAGTTGAAAAGAGAACGGCCCGCCCAGGGCCGTGTCACTGGCTTTGCCAATATAGACAAAGTGAGGTGATCAATCATAATTTCTCTTTACTTATCGGAATCCTTGCACTGTTAAGGAGGCATTTCATGATAAAAAGGCAAGATTGGTTTGAGCGATTACCACTCGTGCTATGCATTTTGGTCGTGGTGGACACAAGGGGATTTGATAGATTTAAAATAGATCTGTTCTGGCAAATTTTGAACACGATTTTTGCAAGGTCGTCTCGAGTCTATTATAACACAAATGCAACTACACTCGTTAACTTTTATAAAAACGAATTATCTGGATTCTGGAAGTTTCATCTGTGAAAAAAACAATTAAAATGCAACCGACACGTTGCTGAAGCTTTGCCTCCCTCTCGTGGCACTTTTGGGATACAGCATCGTTTTTTTTTTTAATGGAAAAGGTGGCAAAAACTTAGAATTGCAGCTGTCAAAGCCGGGGCACGTTAAAAGGCGTAAGGCCTTTTGATCATATGTCTTATACTGCATAAGTGAGGGGGGGAGGTACTAGGAAATCAAGGCGTTCCCGAGACAGCGAGACCACTCTCCTCCATCCACGTCGGCGGAGTAAGGTTTCGACCCCATGACCCCAATCTTCCCACGTTGCTCTTTCTTCTTCATACAATCCAAACGACCTTCACAATTGCTGTTCCTTAGTATTACCCTCCTCTAGTTCTGTAAAAATGTTGCATGCATGTATACATAATAGTGCGACGTGTATATTGCATACATTTGAAATATTTACAATATGATTTCTTTGATTGTTAAGGAACATATATATAACATGCTTATATGTGCACACATGTATATGTGGGTGTAGTATATGCATATATTACACACATACACACACGTGTATATATATATATATATATATATACACACACACACATACTCATTCATTTCACCTCTTCCCGATGACAATGTTGTATATGTGCTTATATATATTCTCATATTCAGTAACATGCAGTATACATACATGTATACGTATTTGCACAACACAGATGTAATGTTATACGCATACAACTGTATACATGAACACGCACATATATTAATTTCTTCCTTAAATGCAAGACTCAGAGACGTATAGTTGTGGCTTTAACCAGCCCATTCTCTGGCCAGGACGTTCTCTGCTTATCCAGCAGGCATGACATTTAGTGAAACAACTTTCCAAGTAAGGCTGCGTTTAAGAACTAGCTTGACATCTTGACTGCTGATGATTAAATGCAAATACACCTGCATAATGATAGTGTTAACGTCATGTTAACCTGCGTTATTGAAAAAGGCTCAGTCATTAGCTTCTGTTTGTAGGAACCAGAGCCGTGGGCACCAATCATTAAGGTGATACGATGAGGATATAATTGCATATTTATTTGCTTTGACTAGAAAGATATGTACAATTACCCAAATCACGACCACCTCGCCAATATCAGTACTACAACATGAATGTATGGCAAAAGTTCTACTCCATAAGAGACTTCACACAGTCGTTATAAACACAGTTTAGGCCCTTTTACAATCTGTGAACATAGTAAATTAGACTTCGAAGCAGACTTTCCCCTGCAGTAATGATTTTTCAGTTTGTTTGACTTCCCAGTGATTATATTGTCGTTTATATGGTTATAAGTACCGTGCTCATGAGTTAGATTTTTTATATAGATAGATTCTTAAGAATACATATTTTTACAATTATTTTAAGTACAGTATTTTAGAGATGTAAAGTAAGGAAATTATGTGTGTGTGGTGAACGACATACTGCTGGTCTACAGAAATTTGCAGGTACATTATACTTACATTCCTTTTTTTTTCTCTTTTCCCATTAATGTATCTTCAAAAGACACAAATGAGGTCAGTATAAGTATTTGCACAACTTTTTCAATTCTCAACAATATAGAAATGACTGGTCTTCGTACTTTAAAGAAAATTGATATATTCAAGAAATATTTCATGGCCGCGGCCATTTTAAAATCAGCTGTTGATGCAAGCCTCATGGGACTGTCCACAAGTGTGCCCTCCCCAACTTCCTTAGTGGGCTGGTCTTAAAAAAAAAGACTGCCCTCGGACGGGCACTTTAGTATAAAAGGGGGCAATAATGTGGGTAAAGTCCAGGTTTGCCCTAAAGATAAAAAGAAGTGGGCCCTCGGCAGCAAGCAAATTAGGAAGCTGTTGGCTGTTTCTGAGCTTTTGGAGGATTATGGCATACATCAGGTGTGATTTTTTAGTGCATGCATATTTGTGGGAGTTGCTTTGGAAATGATGATCATTAGAGTGGCACTTGAGGTGATGAGGTGTCATACTTTCAGTAGCATTGTTTAACCGTTTTATTCTGTTGCTTTGATATGGAGGGCTAATTGAGTGAGTTTATCTTTAAATATAGGCAATACTGTACCAAGATGCAGAAAGTAGCACAAGTCACATATTCTCTGTTTTCCATGGTGCCATTTGCAGTGCATCAATGTGCACACTAAGTGCCAACAAAATACTTTCATCTGTTTTGTGATACTTAGTAACTTGTGTCTTTCACTGTTTTCCTTCCTTTAGGCTCTCAGGGTAAGCACAGCTATTTTTTAAATAAAGTTTTAATATTGCTACTGGCACTGTGAAACGTCTAGCACGTTGGCTTAATCATTAGAAAACAGTTTTTGTGATGGAACATAGAGAGTATATCTCGTTCTCAGCTGGTTCTAGAAAAGTTCAAAGTAAGTTATTTTGAATGTGTTATTGTTAGATACAGTATCGCGAGATCCACACATATAGATTGCAGAGGCCTATTTTGGAGCCCTCTTCTGTGCTGATTTGTGTATTGATTCTACTCTAAATCTTACAGCATCTTAGAGAATCTGAAGTGAGTACAAACGCATAGTTATGCTGTACTATCGGGAGGGGAGGAGCTAACGCTGCATGTAAAATGGGTTCTGTTTTAATGTTTAAAGTAATCTGTTATATTAGGTTCCCTGTTTGGAGATAGATCCGTCCATTACATATTTATACCAACAAACCATGAAGAACATTATTAATCAGCTCACAGATTTGTTTGCTTGAATAATGCCTAATGTACGTTTTCTGGCTTCATGTAGGGGCCCAGAGGAGACAAAGGCCCAGAAGGAGACAGGGTAAGGAATCATACGCCTCTTCTAAGCCCGTGCGCGCTATTACTGCTTGAGAATGACATGGTAGAGTCAAGTATGTTGGTACTCTGCACTGTGTTTAAAAAATGCCTGTCTTCTATCGATGCCACTCTGTTGTCAATCGAAGGTGCATCACAACACCACAACTTCACAAATGCATACGTCAGAGGAGAAAGCATGCTGCAGTGTACTTTGCATGAAGGCAGGCACAACTTGTGATGGAGTGCTTGAATGTGGTAACAAGTCCCCATGCCTTTGTAAGCGTACTGTGAGAAATCAGCATTTCTCGGCTATATATATGGAAGGTAACCATCGATTGTAAAAAATAGTATCTGGAAGGCAAACATCTTGGTTTAGAGCAATCACACGAAGGCTTAGATTGCCACTTCCTAGCCTATTGTCTAGTCTCCTAAAGCTGTCTTGTATAGAGTGCGTAGTGCCGCAGTGCTTCGTGTCACTTAACTATGTGAGTGGATGAGGATGGGGGTCCTGCTGTTGTACGGTTGCCTAGAAAATAATCCAATGTGCGCATATAGGATTGCAAATTAAACCATTTGACCCTATAACTTGTCCACAATGGTACTTTGTTCCAGTTCACTGAGCAGATATTGAGCTGATCGTGTAACTGAGAGAAACTCTGAAACAAAGAAAGTAGAGCTTTTCAATGATGTCCACTATGTACCATTGTTAATTCTCATTATTAACCTACATAGCTAAGGGCAGTGCAGTCACAGCGCATCCTCATTGTGTTTTAGACTATCAGTTTGCATCTTTGTTATCACACACCTGATCGTATTGGGTTTTCTTATCACTGTTCAAGAAATAAACGCATTGGTTCTGTTCCCATTACTTATTATTCCGCATGTAATGGTTGTTTTTTGGCCAATTTACCGTGGTTTTTTTCTCTTTTTGCCAAACATTTTGTAAGGAAATGTTTTATGTTTGTTTCTAGGGTCCACACGGACCTCCAGGCAGAGATGGAGAAGATGGTCCCCCTGGCCCTCCCGGCCCACCTGGAATTAGCGGAGTAAGGAACCATACTATATTATGAGTGAAACTGATTAATTTGTATCAACCTTTGCACGACCACCAGAATGTCAATTTTTTTTAAAACAAATAAAACAATACACAAGATCAACCTGCACATGAAAGTGGATTATGTTGCTCTGTATCCAAAGCCCGAAGGAGACCAGCAGATGCTTCTTTTGTCCTCTACCATTTGTGCAAAAGCCAATAAGCTTTCTTCCAATGGAAGAAGAACACTACGGGGCATCTGTGTCATATCAATGCCGAGTACATAACATTACGTTGAATAACATGGGCACCATTTTCATCCTCAGTCCATTTTAGAACAACAATGGACATTGGCGCTGCTTAATTTGTAAACAAAATTGGTGCATGGGCCAAATCATACATTTAGGATCCTTCATCTGGTGATGTTCATTGCTAGGGTTGCTGATACTTCCAAGACTTGAGCCCACCTCATGTCGATTCTTCCTCTAACCTGCGTCTCCTTTCTCTTTATCTCATTCCTGCAGGTTCTTTTTCTTCCCAACGTTCTCAATTTCACGCTTTTCAAATCCTCTACTTCCTCCTTTTTTCTCCCTTCTCTGATTTCATCTCTCTTCCTCTGGGCCAAAGTCTGATAAAGTCTGATAATCAAAAATAAGTCCTACTGCACACACATGAACGCTAGTGCCCTCCATCTGCAACCGCCTGCACAAATTAAGCACCCATAGGAGTTAATCTTGCAAAATTAGACTCGTCTAAAAAGATAAGTGCAAAAAAACAAAAAATTCCAGGAAAGTACAGGGGACAATTTTTATGACTCCCAAATTATATTACAACACCTAGAATTTATTGTCTTTTTTAAAATTCAAAATGTAAACAAGCATTGGCAAAGCCAATAGGCCTTGCTCTGGCTGCAAGTTTTGTGGCTTTCCAATGCTTCGTTTGGTTTGTCATGGTTTTTGCAAAACTTTTGTATTCAGGAAACTGCAGGCCCTAATACATTTTTAAAAAGGGCTAGAAGCAAAAATATTTTTTGTCACAAAAAGCACACATTGCTATAGTAGTCCCAGGCACTGGAAGGAACTGCTTGGATGTGCTGTGAAAGGATAGAGTGCTATCACTCACAGTGAAGTTGTCAGTTGCTGAAGCAGGCTTATGCATTGCCTCATGCTGTAAGCCCCATGCTTCTACAGGCTGAGTTACCTTAGATCAATGAAAATAATCCAGAGCTACTAACAAACATAACTGTTACAGTAGATATCACATCCAACATGGGCATCAGATTATGTTGTTTAAAGTTTGCATTTCTTGATTCTAACTCATGCAGTTCCACACTTGAGATACTCTGCGTTTAATACCCAGCCAGGGCTCACACACAGACAATGTGACTAAAACTACCAGGGCCCACTGTAAAAGGTGGCTTTGCTGCATAGTGGTTTATCATGTTACAGGCTTCATGCTGTCAGTCTCATTGTGTGTGTTTGTGCATTGGACTTTGCCATTGGTTATGCTGGCTTCTACTTCAAGACTTTACAACTCAGTGTTACAGAAGGCAGCGCCATTAAGCTCCAGATCCTTTTAAATGTATGCTAGGGTAGACTCTAAATCTTAGAGCTACTTTTGGCAGCTGGCAAGCTACTGGTAGCTCACAAGCTACCCGTTGGAGACCCCTGCTGTAAGTTATAGTGGGTGGAACAAAAATGCAAGTGACACAATAACAGGCCAATGAATGAATGATGGTGGGTGCTGAAAACCTCTGCAAGTATGGATGTTATACATATAGTTTCCGTAAATTCAAATGGTCGTGCCTAATGCCAGACATAAAAATAGTGAAATAAGATAAGAATATTTACAATATTTTATGATTGACACATAAATATGGCTTTTTATAATATTGACATATATGTATATTGAATACAGCCTACAACATTCCTTAACATTAGAGCATGAGAGTAGGCACCTTGCAAAATATTAAGCAAATCAATACATACGACACAAATTAGGATGCACTGGATTCCAGGCTAAATAATACAATCCAATATATTTGAAGTCACACTTCACAATAACCACGGTTCCCATTGTTTTCATCGATTACCTCCAGGTGGAGAGATGTGATGGAAAGGGTAGGCCTCAGTAACCCGAACAGTTCCACTTGACAAATGTAAGAGGAAAGCACATGTAGACTGTAGAGCTTTGATCATTATACGCAAAGAACATTTTCCACTTGTCGTACATTGCTGTGAACAGATTCACTAACAGCAATGGTTATATGATACTCAGTGGGACTCACACTGTGATTTACATTGACATTATAGAACTTGCTACCTGGTCTCTGCCATAAGGTAAATGAGAGCCTCTGAAGCCATGGCTTCCAAGCAGTAAGAGAGGCACAATCTCACAGGAGGAGTGGAATTACTACATGTTATGAACCATTTTAGGAGGTCTTCAATCCTACAAAATAAAGCAGCAATGCACAGAAAGTAAAGATATTTGGACTGGAGGCAAATGAGTCTCACCAAAGCCAATAGACAAGATAGGGGCACTTCTTCAAGAAAAAATATTTTTTCAGCAATCAAGAACAATAAAGAAATATACTCCAGCACAAAAAATAACTTGGTTAAGTTAGAGTTATGTAAGACCAGTGCAGAGCAGGAAAATATGTGTAGCACTAAAATTTTGGAGATACAGGATATGTTGTTCAAATGCAATTCAGGAGAAACTGTAAATGGTCGCTACCAGCAACAATAGACTGATACCTCAGTATTCAGGTTGACTTTCAAACTAAAGGAGAAGAACATACCAATCCAGGATCAGATAGAATATGACACATTTTTTTCCGGCTAGCTCTTGTTAAAGTTATGAATATATATGAGTCTAGTCTGTAAAATGGTAATGTGTATTCACTTACCATTCTACAGGTATATACACAAAGCCTATACAGCAGTGAGCCTGGTTTCAGCATAGTTGTTGTATTTCTTGAGTGTTTCCTGTGTTCTGTAGCTTTATAGTGAAACATCTTTCAGATCTTGCGTAGCCAAATTATTATAAACTGCAGAATGCATTGGTGCCATACTCTGGAAAGTAAGCGTGTGCTAGACCTGTATTCAATCTGACCATCAAGGAATGGTAACCATGCTCTTTCTGGATGAGTACAGATTTACATGGTGGAAATATTGCCTTCAATTCTACATGTTGTCTGTGACCAGCTACAATTTTATCTGGACAGTTCACATTCACAACTGTGCTATTTTACAGGTACATTTGATTTGTAAATCTGCTTGGTTAATGTTTTTCACTCTTAAGCAAATGGAGGAAATTTTAGTTTAAGATCCACAGCCACCAAGTCCCTAGGTATATGCCAAATTTGTAGTTATTGAAGTTCATACATATATTTTGAAGAGGCCCTCATGTTATGACAGTAAAAAGAAGAGTCTGTAAAATATCTAAAAATCAGCAAGAATTTTAATCAACCAGCATAAACAAAACGCACCCCAATACATTTCTCCCCCAATCCAATAACTTTTGCAGATTTTTGCTGGAAATCCAGGAAGAGATTCATCCAGCAGATCTTCAAAAACTTTGCTGGTTCATGTGTGCAGATGTTTGCACACAGCCACAACCTTCTTTAATTTATGATTCTCCCCTGGCTTTTATAAGACTCTCAAATGGTTTTGATAATCTTGGTCATTTCTGTATTCATGATCTAAGGGATTTGAGCTCCAGTTCTACATTGTTAATCCACACAATAGCAAGATCAACATGTGTTTACTTTCTTAAATTTGATTTCAAAATGGGTTATATTTATACTCTCTCTGTATGACTTACATAATGGTAAATTCATATATTCATAGTTTCCAGCAGGGCAAACCACGTATGATTTAATGCAAATTTATTCCCATTTGATCTATGCTGCTGTAGATTTTCTGTTGCTTATTACAGTCAGTTCAAATGTAAGCACTATGTTCAAATGTCTTAATTGGTTCTACATCATTGACTACAAATACTTTCAAGACAGAACCAACACATAATCACATTCAAGAGTTGATATGTACATATATGGATTCTTATGGGCAATCTTCACTGTAAGGCTGGGTTAGATTAACAGCAATTCAATTTGACAACAATGAATAGATCAAATATGAAATCAACACAATACATGCAGAAGACATATTATGGCTCTTACAGGAATCTTCTTCCAAAATTCCAACAACTTTCTTTTTATTTCAATGTGTTTCATTAACAAAATCTGTGAGTGGATTGTCCTCATAGCATAATAGTCCTTGAACCTTGGGCTTTCCCCAAAAGTTTGCAGCTCCCTCTCTTGTATAGGCCCCAGGTAACTGGCCAGGCCTATAATTCAGGTAGGAGGCATTAAGTGGCTGACACAACATTTGCCAACAGGCTAGGGTGCCTGTTACATTGTTCAAACAGATGTTTTTGAAATAATGTGGATTCATGTAATTCCTGGCATACATATGAGATTTAATATTAACCACAATGTTCATTTTGCTTTTAGAACTTTGCTGCTCAATATGATCCATCCAAATCAGGAGATGCTGGACCAGGACCAATGGTAAGCCAAACATCCTGTTATGAATGGAGAATGTTTAAATAATGTATAGTAAGATTTAATTTCAGGATAAATGCTCATTAGCACATGGTGAAAACAAGCTGTTCTGCTGAGTAGTTATGTTATGCTATGTTATATTGATTTGTATAGCACACTAATCACCTGAGAGGATATCCTGATGCTTGAGTTAAATATGGTAGAGGCTGAGAGTCAATAGCTTACTTTATTGGCTGACTCCAAGGCCAGTAATGCTATTATCTCACCCATCTCATAGTCTGTCCACTCGGCTAAACCCCAACCCTTGTAAGACTGTGTATTTGGAAATAGATGCCTCAGTGTTCTTTATCTCAGTTATTATGAACCACATTCTTAAGAATCTCATTCTCTGGTATTCCGATTTTGATGACACTACTAATCATAATTGCATAAATGAATAAGTCTGAAAAACCTTCCCCTTAAAAACGAAAATGATTACATTTGGCAAATTATGCTAACATGAAATAATGCAGTCATGATCAAAACCCCATGTTTAAAGTAAAAACAATTAAATGCCATTATTTTCTAAATGGACAACCAACAGAGGAGGAAAGCTTTGCCCTAATTGCAAGAACACATGACACCTTCTCAGAAATCACACCATATAGAAAACATCTAAAATCCATTCAACACTGCACGTTTCTTCTGTATAGATAAACCAATATCTATTTACGCAATTATGATTTTCAATTTTTGAGCAAAAATCAAGACGCTGTACTAATTTAATTATACCAAAGTAAGGGATAGCAAACAGGATGTTCATAAGACTATTTTGGACCATTCAATTTTAATATTTGATGTTAACAATATAATTCCATTACTAGATCATTTATTGTCTTCTGTAATTAGTAAGGATTCTACTTTTTGAGGCTTATGAAACATCAAAATATTGATTACTTATAAAGTGTGTTTAATCAGTCTATGGTAGTGTTCTTATGAACTTCAATCAAGTACTAAAGATAAATCATTTTCGATCCACATGTTGGGTTGAAAAATATAGGCTCACTAATCTGTCCAAACACCTCTGGAAAACATGAGGCTAAACTAAAATGTGTACACTCCTGATTATTTGAGTTTTGATTTGATCATTTCTTGGGCTCTTAATTTGTAAAGGGTAGAGACTGCTTTGATGTTCCCTCTGTGGATACTGCCATAATTATTTATAGTCATATTGTTGAAAAATGAAAAATATACTTCAAAAACCTCCCTTTAGACATATGAAATCTAGGTTATTTAGTTGGGGGAAAGATACATTTTTCCTGTTATATTGTCACTTCAGAGATTGTGAGAAAAAATACACTTCAGGAACCAAGGGCCTCACATATCACTCTGATGTTGTATTACATGCTATATACCTATATATGTGATATGGTATGTGTGAGATAAAGTACCCCTTGCCATACGTGATAAGGATATTGCAATTGACTACAGAGTTGCATAGCCACATCTAATAATCAAGCTGAAGGCTGAGTTCCTTTATATGTTAATGGAACTCCAAGGTGACCTGCAATATCCTTATCGTGCAGATGGGGTTACCTTATGCCTTATAATACATGGTCACATTATCACCTTTCCCACAAACCACTTAAAACCCTGGTATGTAGTTCTTTCATATGAAAGTGTGTCCATGTTTGCAAACATGATGAATAAAAATAGAATCTGTAGTACAAAATTAAATACATAAAAAGCTGTGAGATATTTGTTTCACGAAGATATTAGAATCAGTTCAATATAAGTCACTTATTTTTTTATAAAAAGCAGAGTAGCTTGGAATGTGTAGAAACATGAAGAAACATGCAGAAAAAGTCTAGCTATAATAATTACCTAAGGAGTGAAACAAATAGTCATGTTGCCATACATATAATCTTTCTGATTGTCACTGTACAGCTAGAAAAAAAGAGCAAAAAGAAAGAAAATTCATGTCTGTTTTTTTCCATAAGCAGCTGCCTCAATTATGCTCTGCAACATGACCTGCCTTTCACCTTAGCTGCTGGCTCTGGCAGCAGGCATGGTGTAAATAACTAAGTTGAACTGAGATGAATTGAACTGAATTGTGACATCAGAACGCAACTGTAATATGTTAGCACTGTTGAGTTCTGACGTCTTTTCTTTATAATCTGTGACTGCGTACTGAGAGATCCACAAAACATTAGTTACTATACATAAACATATCAAGGGGCTCAGGAAAAAAAGCACAAATGCACTTAAAATTCCCTATTTCACACAAATTATTAGATTAGTGATCCTTAATCACAGCTTCCATCATCATGCTGCTGTTTTTTGAAATTTTCCATTAGTGCCCTCTGTATGCATATTTGCAACCCTTAATACAATGTCTCTAACAGAACTCTAAGTGTATTATTATATCTGCAGGACACAATTTATGTGCCGGAGCACATTGCACGTGGACTTTCATATTTAGATTCTGTAACTTGGACCAGACACTTTTGTTGTGCTATAGTCCTACCATAGCACACATAAGTACCTACATTCAATTAAGTGTTCCAGGTCATCAGTGCAGGAAGAGACAGGAAGAAAAACTCTATCCCATTGGTTAAATGCAGATCAATGTGCTATCACAGACAGGCATGTCACATGCCATTCTTTTGAGCCTCCGCCCCTTAAGGGCAGTCTAGATCGAACTGCTAGCCAAAATCCCCCTCTGAATCTCAGCATATGTAACCAAAGACATGCTTTAGGGTTTGTTCACTGGATTGAGTCACTGGACTTGCTGATGTTCCTTTTAAAACATTGCCCAGAAGTGTGGACTTGACTTCTGATGGTTCAACAACACAGCTAAGACCAGTAAGACATTGTATCAGATTTATTAGCAAGAGATGTCATTTCTTTGTAAATTGTCTAGTGAAATAACATAGAGCAGGAGCAAATTGAAGTCCCAGGAAGTATCCCTTGAGGTGTCATGAAGTCATTGTTTTATTTTTTGATCAGCTCTGAAGATGCCACACCCAAAAAAGTTACTCTGGGAGTATTTTCATATTCTCTAATAGCTACTTAATCTGACAAATGTTAAATTACTTAATTTATCTACTCTTGGTACAAACATATACAGTCAGGGTGAAATTACTTGGGTCTTTCACAGTTAAAGCAAATTTCCAAATCAGAAAGTGCAGCATTTGAAAAATACAATTCTATGCATGAGGGCATTCAGTCAAGATTTTATTTGTATTCTGGTATTTTTAGGTCCATTTATCGTATTAGAAATTGAGGAACAACAAGCACCAAAATGCTAAGAAAATAATACCTGGACTGATGGGCCACTCACACTTAGATTAAGTGCGAGACCTACAGTTAAGTCAATATTAAAGTGCTTTACTTCTCAGAAAACATTTTATGGTTGAGCTGTCTTGTTGCGAAAGCCAAACCTGAACATAATATAAGGTACATAGGATAATTATCTACCCCAATCTACCCCAATGTATTAAAGACATTAAAGGGAACCTAATTTTCTATAACACCAGATTTCTCCTTCTGCAGCCTCTGCATACAATTTGGAGTGTTCAAAGCATTGCAATTTCTAGTATTATTAGTAACAAAGTATGTTTTGTTCTGACCTCATTTTAAAGGCTTCCCAACTGCTTAGAACACATGAAATGGTACTGTGTAAAGAACAAACGTTTACCCAACATCCCCATAGTACACTACATGGAGCTGATCTTTCATTTTGACAGTAACTGTTCTCAAGTACTCACACAGGGATTTGTGTTTGTCATGAATTCCCTCAACCATTTCCACAACACAGGCCCCTTTAAGAATTTGGGACTGTCCGCAGTAACTGTAGCATATATTTCATGCATGCCACATTATCCAACAGAGAGAGGAGAGAACACCCCAGGTCTGAACACAAATTACTTTGAACACGCTAACTTTGGCTACATTCAAATCAGGGTTTAGAATTGTTGTGTGGAAAATCAGTGCATACCGAAGGGAAGGATAATGTTTAGCACTTATTATTTTTCAGAGTGGAACTATTGGACTTAGACAAATTCTTAATTTTTTTACATGTAAATGTAAATAAACAGGTGGTCTTAAACACTATTTTGTTTTATAAAAGTTAACACTCTGTTTATAGTTCACTCATGCTCTGAAATAGTAATGCACCACACCTGTTCAAGTTAACTTCTCCATTACTGAGTATTCAAGCCCCAAGATTCTGAGTCTAACTCATGAGTCTTTAGATAACTTCAATCATAGAAAACATTTTCTTTACTAGATTTATCACAAAGGCATTTTCAGATAAAGCCTATATGTAAATATGCCAATTATTCTCATTTGACAATTAATTATTTTTTGTTACTATCCCAAATCCTTGCTGTTGCAGATCACAAAAATTGTGAGCAACCCTAAGAAAAATGTTTTATTGTGCAACCAAATCGTAATACTGAAGTGGTGCTGATGAGGTCTTTCAGCAACTGACCTAAGGGAGACAACTTGTGGGTCAACGTTCTAGGACCAGAATATTGGAACTATAATATCATCATTTGTTTAAAAATATTGCCCTACTGTAGTTAATAATAAAAAATGTACACCTAATGTAACAATGTTCTGTAAATCATGTTTAAGACATTGGGCCTGATTTAGAGTTTGGCCAATGGGGTTACTCCATCACAAATGTGATGGATATCCCGTCCACTGTATTACAATTCCGTTATGTCCTATGGACATCGGACTATGGCGGACGGTATATTCGTCACATTTCTGACAGAGTAACTCGCCCATCAAACTCTAAATCAGGCCCATAGTATGCTGTCAGATGATGTTTTTGCTAATGCTATTCTAACATACCACACAAAGAGATTGCTTTATTCTATTTGCTTAGTAATTTCCCAACACTTTCTTTTATTAAATTTTTATTGAAGCATATAGTCATGTTATCCCATTAACAGTTAGATTGAAGCGTTAATACTTAATTTTGAAATGTGCATTAGAAATATAATATTATTAGGTAAACTAAATGGATGAGAAACACAATGTGCAAACCACTGTGCACTTTACAAATTGAAAGTGCCTGTTAACAGTACATAAAAGTGTTCTGCAACTCCTAATGGCCATACAAAACAGAAAGCATATATCACAAACCTCATGTGAGTTGTAAGACAAAGGAAGTGGCCAGAGAGCATTCTTCCTCTCTTCTGACTCACAGTGGCATGCACACATGCTCTGTAACCATTTTTGTGGTTAAAAGCATGTAATGGGTAAGATCTGACAAGGGCAGGATATAGTCATTTACAATGTGTAAGCTGTCAATATTTTCAACTCCCACTTTGCTTGTGCAGGTCGGGGACATTTAGAGGAGCAGGCTGCTGGCTTACGGACTGCTGAACGCTGTAACCAAAGTTTAATTTACAGTGTGCAAATTCCAGTGGCATTAATACTCCTTTACTTTCAAAGGACAAGGGTCACAATGTGACATACTGCAAATGTGAATGCTGGAAAGGAGGCATACTTTTACATGTGTTTTTTGTCCCAACATTTGCAACTATTCACAGTGAATGTCAAGTGGAATCTCTCATAATTATTATTAGTGAGGTTGGTAGTTTGTGCCTCATTGTAGACAGTCCCTCTGTCCTCCTGCAAGAGCTTGAGGTCTGCTTGCAGTGCAAGGCAAAGTTTTGTGCTCTGATCAGACTCTTTGCATATGAGGCCCAAGATGTTCCAATTTATATTATTCTGCACACAACTAGACTTATTATCAGCCAAATTGGTTTCCTGAATATAATGTCTTAAGAAAGTTTCAGGTAGTACCAACAGTATGAGTATGATGGAATATTTTGTTTCTTCTTCCTTTAGGGTCTGATGGGACCCCGAGGTCCTCCAGGACCATCCGGACCTCCTGTAAGTATAGTTGATGATAAGTACTATCATATAGAAATGACCATGATCAATACAAACATTATTAGAAAGTGAGCTACAGTATCAAGTGAGAACAAAAAAATGAGTTGTTCTTATCACTCCATGTGTCAAAGTTTCCCATCAACAATTGCCACAGTGAACAGCCATTAGTCAGCATCGAATTGCTGGCAGATTCTTATTATCTTCCATTGTTTTGAAACTCTAAAAGCCCTTTTGTAAACTTGCACTTCCACCTTAAGGGATAGTCATTTTTAAATGCAGTCAGAATTCAGTTGTTTACGAAATGTTGTCTGCTTATATTGTTCTTTTAGGGTGCTCAAGGATTTCAGGGCATTCCTGGTGAGCCTGGCGAACCTGGTCAGACTGTAAGTAGATCTTTTTCTAATATATTAACACATAAACCACACACATGTTTGCATACAGGCAGATTACAGCGCCATCTAACGCTACATATTTTTATTTTACATACTAACAGGGTCCTGTGGGTGGCCGAGGTCCAACTGGTCCACCTGGAAAGTCTGGTGAAGATGTAAGTAAAATGTTATCATTACATACTGAAATTCTCTCAGCAATAATTGGTCTGATTTAGTACAGAACATATTTTATTGTAAAGATATCAACACATTAAAAAGACACAAAACTAGTGAGACAATGCTCCAATACAAGCTTCTGTTTCAAATGAGGCACCAAATAGTAACATTGGCACCAATATATAAACACACGTTTTTGATCTGGGGTGAGAGAAATGAAAATTCATCTTTCATTGAAATAAAAAAAGAAATGATAAACTACCACCCTGTGATAGCTATACTCTCATTGCCTATTTTGCCTGGAGAAATTCCACAGCTGGCTTCTGTGCAGCGTACTGCTGGTTGCAAAACTGAAGTTTCTCCATGGGTTTTCCCAAAGTCCCGCTGTGACATGGATTCTGGAATAGAGGATATTTTGTATCATTTTGTGTTAAGAATAGTTTCACCTGAAGTGGAAATATGTACAAAACAGCTACCACAAAGAAGCATCTCCTGAAGAATGCTTTATGGGGCAATGCTCTTTCTGGCTTTCATTCATTGTCCACTTATAAAGTGTAACAGTGCTCCTAAAGCATCTAAGAAACACATGGTTTCTAGCAATTGTCATTCCATAGGTTTTATGACATGCTGATATGGGTATCTAACCTTTCTGCCTTCATAGAGGAAAGCAGTTATGAAAATTTCAACTTATTTAGACTAACTCAGGATGAAGCCTTTTAAAATTTTGTACAATCCAAGTATAGGTGAGGTGTGACATAATTAAGAGGTTCCCAGATCACTTCCTTTTCATGAGTAATGCTTGTTGCACTTTGCATTTTATAATCAAAATGTACAAATGGTGAATTGAGCATTTACACCATACTCAACAATACATTAATGGGCCACTGTGATCACATGATTTCAAACTGCAGATGGTATGCAGTGTATGGTACATTTAAAGCACCAATTTCTTTTATGTTGGTGTAGCAGCAAAAGACAGATTAATGAAAACATTACCCCTTTTCTTTCCCTTTTGATATTACAATTTGTTGGATTTACTCACTGATTCTTCTCTCTACTCACCTTTAGGGCAACCCTGGAAAACCTGGCAGACCTGGTGAGAGAGGTCCTGGTGGTGCTCAGGTAACATTACCTTTACTGTTGTTTGTTGACCTCTGGCTTCATCAGTTTAACACCTAGTGTAATTTTATTAGTTAGTGTTAATGAATATCCATTTTTTGCTGATTCAGCATGATGGATGAATACAAAATGTTTTTGTGGTATTTATTATTGTCTCAGTTCAATAAATATGCTGCACTGTAACTCTTTTTTAGGGTGCCCGTGGTTTTCCTGGAACACCTGGCCTTCCTGGATTTAAAGGAATCAGGGTAAGAAAATTGTTCCTTTAATAGGAATAAAAAATGTCAATACAACTGTGGTAAGCTTTCAGAAAAAAGTACAAAAAATCACACCAAAACATAGCAAAAATAAGTTATCCAGGGAACACAAACTGCTGCCCTAATTCTTTTGTTTCCAGTGTCATCATCATGATATCGGTGCACATAATAAAGCACATACTTTGTACTATCCATACCATTGCATTTTACACATTCTGGTGATTAAGAAGTAACAAAGAACTACCACAAAGCCTCCTTTAAAAGTTCCTGCTAGCAGTGAATGTGTTCTCAATTCTTAGAAATCAAATAAAGAGTATTGACTTTTTAAAAAAAATACCTCCTAGTAAGACCTTAGGCTGTGCTGATGAGCCTGGATTCCAAATACAAAGGGCCTGGTTTAATTCTTGGAAATCAGGACATTTTCCGTCAGGGCAATGGAGTAAAACACTCCATTGCCCTGGTGGGAGGGGCAGGCTACCAAATTTAGAAATATCTGTTGGGCCGACATTTCTACCATTTACAGGAACAACATTAATGCTGTTCCAGTGAATGCCTTTGAACTCTGCCCTATGGCTCTGTCAAAAATGACGTAGCCATACAGCACTGTTTCCAAAGGTTTTTTGGTTTTCAAATACAAATACAAAACCCCAAAGTAAATTTTTGTGTTTAAAAATAAAAAAACAACACTGACCCACCCGCCATGCAAGTCATCTCCCTTGGGGAATGTTTTGTTTCTTTCTGCCCCTTACCACCAAGTTATCGATGACAGGCATTAAATAACAATGCTCCTTAAACCATCAGGCCATTGGTAAGTTTGACTATGGCGGGGACAGAATATTTCCCCCCATGGTCAAACTGTGGTCCATGTGCTTTTAAATTTGTTGGGCAGACCATCATGTTGGCGGTAAACGCGTCGCTGGTGTGACAGAGTGTGTTTATAGCCAATATTTATATTGAGCCCAAAACCATTTTTGCCAGGCCATCTGTTTCCTAAGCACATCAGATTAGGAGTAATATAGGTTATCTAGTACTGTGAAAAAGCTTTCCACTAGTTACTGAGCCATCTCCAAAATTCAAGATATCCTGTCTATTAATTTTGCCAAAGGGTAATCTTGTTATTCTGAGAAAAATACCCAAAACCAACATGGAGATGTGGGCTCTGGCCTACTTTCTGGCAAATTATATCTATCAGATTCCAAAAACAATACTACTTTAGCATGTCTTTATGCAGGGGTAAAAGTATGATCGATTGCATTGTAATTCATCTTCTAAACTCGTGCAGTATTTCTATGGTTCAGTCATTTACCATTGATGCTTGTGAAAGGTTAGTGTGTGGGACTGAAATATCGACGTGAAAACTGTAAGTCTTGGTTACACAGTTACAGTTTTTGATAGGATTGGCACACCTATTCTACAGCTGTTTCTGCTTAGCAAATTGGAAGATAAAATACTTCACCATACAGCACAATCAATTGATATATATTCTCACTACATTGCATATATGAGACACAGTGCAAATCTAGTCATAAAGGCATGCACACAAAAGATTACCAGCACATTTATTGACAGGTTTATATTTAGGATGTGATGAGTCTGTACTTGCATACAATGGGAAGAACTTAATACTACAGAGGCAATGAACTAAAAGACTGGCTGACAATGGGTTGTGTAGAAATAACATATACATATATTTTTTCAGGGCCACAACGGTTTTGATGGTGTCAAAGGAGCTCCTGGCAATGCTGGTACTAAGGTACGTGTCATTCACTCAACATGGTTCAAGTTCGTGTCACTCCTATTTTTGTCTATAACAAGGCAAGGGTGCAAAAGATGTTTAGGACCCACACTCTAAATTATCTCATAATGCCAGACAGGGCCAAATTCACCCTTGAATAAAGTAAGCTGTATTGTGTTTTTGTGTATGCACATCCGATTAAACGTTGATTGGAAAGGTACACTTTTATGTAAAGACCCGTGCTCTGTAGACCCAATGTCATTGTGGGTGCCTCTTTATTTTCTGGTCTTTTTCATGGCTGTGCCCACTTGCTCTCACAAAGAAGAGAAAGACACAAGTCCCTGTCTTATCAATGATATCAATAGTTTGTGATATGTGTGTGGATTCACTTTCAATGATGTTGCAATTTTTGCTAGCAGGGATATCATCATTATGATAATTTTGCTACATTACAGGAGGGTCTTAATGCAGTTCGCATGTTCTTTCGCCATGGATTGCTCAGATTTTCATGTTATTTTAGAGCATTTGATAATAACATGTCCCCTTTAATTGCAGTGTTTACTCTGAAGAGAAGTGTTAAACATTATAGCTAGGAATGTATTCTCTGGTATAATTACTCTCCCACTTATCCATTGCATTTTGTAACCTTCATTAATACATATATATCAATATGCCCACCATTTCGTTCGATCTAACAACATGCTGAACAGCGTGAAAACATAATCCATAACAGGGCACCAAAACGCATTGACCGATAAAATTGAGAGGAGTTAGGAATTTTACATCGTGGTGTGTTTCTTGTTTTCACCAATATCAAAATTGTCCTTTGTCTTTCAGAGTTGGTAAGGGAGTGGGATTAGATTTGTTGAATTTGGGGCTTAGATCAGGGAGAAAATCGAAATGTTAGAAAATACATAAATGCTCAATCGACAGAAACAAATGGGGAACATTGTTATGTAGACCTTACAGACAATGGAAACCGCGAGGCTCCTATGTAACCCAATTTATAGACCTGTCCTATTACTTGAACAATTTTGCTTCAAGGGAGTTTTTGTTATACATTACCAGTGCACTAATTTTTATTAATTCTTTATTTGTTTTTAGGGAGAAAATGGTGCCCATGGTGAAAATGGCTCTCCAGGTCAAGCTGTAAGTAGACAGAACACATTGGGGCATATTTATACTCCGTTTGCGCCAAATTTGCGTCGTTTTTTTTTACGCAAATTCGGCGCAAAACTAACGCCATATTTATACTTTGGCGTTAGACGCGCCTAGCGCCAAAGTATGGGCAAATAGCGTCATTTTTTTGCGTGAACGCCTTCCTTGCGTTAATGAGATGCAAGGAAGGCGTTCCCGTCTAAAAAAATGACGGCGATGCAAATGCGTCGTATTTATACTCCCGGGCAAAAATCACGCCCGGGAGTGGTCGGGTCAAAAAACCCCGCATTTGCGCCACTTTTTAACGCCTGGGTCAGGGCAGGCGTTAAGGGACCTGTGGGCTCAAAATGAGCCCACAGCTGCCCTCCCATGCCCCCAGGGACCCCCCCTGCCACCCTTGCCCACCCCAGGAGGACACCCAAGGATGGAGGGACCCACTCCAGGGACATTCAGATAAGTTCAGGTAAGTATACATTTTTTTTTTTTTTTTTTTGGGTGGCATAGGGGGGCCTTATTTGTGCCCCCCTACATGCCACTATGCCCAATGACCATGCCCAGGGGACATAAGTCCCCTGGGCATGGCCATTGGGCAAGGGGGCATGACTCCTGTCTTTACTAAGACAGGAGTCATGTAAATGGCGTCTGGGCGTCGTTTAAAATGGCGCAAATCGGGTTAAGACGATTTTTTAGCGTCAACCTGACTTGCGCCATTTTTAAGACGCCCTAACGCCATTTTTCCCTACGCCGGCGCTGCCTGGTGTACGTGGTTTTTTTCCACGCACACCAGCCAGCGCCGGTCTGCTTGCGCCGGCTAACGCCATTCAATAAATACGGCGCCCGCATGGCGCTTCAGAATGGCGTTAGCCGGTGCAAATTTTTTTGACGCTAAACTGCGTTAGCGCAGTTTAGCGTCAAAAAGTATAAATACGGGCCATTGTTTTTGTGATAATAATGAATACATAATGCTATAGCTTTTTGTATATAAAATGGTGCATGATATTGCTACATACATGTAACTCGCTAGCCATTGTTAATGAGGTAATATCAATGTAAAAATGAGTGAAAACACAAATAAAGAATTGATAAGCAAAATATGGTTCCTTGAAATATTTCTACATGTGCATCATAATGCAGTTTATCTAATCCTCCTTCATTGTGCTTTTTGTAGGGTGCCCGTGGCCTACCAGGAGAGAGGGGGCGTATAGGAGGCCCTGGACCAGTTGTAAGTATTGTTTGGTATAGCTTTTTCTCGAAGCTGATAATAATCCGCCATTCCTGTAACAAATGGCACATGAACTCACATATTTATTGTCCATCTTTTACTTTTCCAGGGAGCTCGGGGAAGTGATGGCAGTGCAGGTCCAGGTGGCCCATCTGTAAGTACAAAAGCACATCATTAACTTTTCAGTAAGCATTATATATAGTTATCAATACCCAAAATAATGATTTTGTGGCCATTGAATAAATAACATAAAATATTCAAAATCACACTGGGGGGCAATCATATCGTATTTAATACTTAACTTCCCATAAATTTTGTGTACATTTGGGTCTCTGGGCTAAGGTTTAATCTGGATTTGCACAAAATCTGTAAAATGAAAATGCTTCACATAAATTTAGTTTCATATCAGAGCTAACTTTTTCCTAAAAAGCACTGTTGGACATGATCTCTAGCATGCAAATGAGTAAATCCCCATAATTTGATCATTATAAAGCCCGAAAAGGGCCGAATAAACTACAAGACAAATATATTGAAGTTACTATAGGATAGTTTGCTACCTAGTGTTTGTGACCAGGAAATTGCACGTCATCAAGACATTGCACTCCAATGTAGCAGAAAGCAACTCCTTGTGGTTTTGTACTGTAAGGGAGTGGAACTCCAAAGTGAATTGCTATTGCATTGTTATCTAGATTTGGCAGTACTTTGTTTCTAATAATGCGAGGATGTTGAGGCCTCTAATTTCCTGCTATGATGCTCCCTGTACAGGTGTATTTTGTCACACCCTTAATTTGTGATGTCATTATTTTATGCCACACCTTCTCTATTCCAGACTCTGGTTTCTCCCCCAACCCTGATGTCACCCATATATCTGTAGTACCATGTGTTATGTTTTATAGTAGTTCTTTCTGTACCTTTTAAGGAATTGTTCTTTTGACTGCAGTGGTGGCATACTGTTTTCACTCACCTTCCTTCAATGAATTATCATGCATGTTTAAGTATTTTACAGTACTCTTCAACAGCAGACATATACCAGCCCACTATGAGGCGCATACTAAGAAAGCAGCAGTGCCATTCTCAGAGACTGCAGAGGGCTTGTTTATGCCAACACAAGCAAGATTGTGTTGCCGGAAGTGCTAAGATATTTAATTTGCAATCTGATATAATGTTCTTTTGTTATGCGCAACAAGAACTGAAGTCTGATCTATCAGGTTGTGAGAAAGGCACCCCAGGATCATCAAAGGCTCAAACACGTGTACATAAAATGAAGTGCCCCCTCTTGTACACTCATCTTGTCTCTGACGAGTTCTGTGACAATGGAGAGGCTTTCAACCTTAGGCAAATGAAATTTATAAGGCCATTGAACTGCAATGTGATTTAGAAATTCCCTTTATGCATAAAAAGGGATAGTTTAGTTCTTACAATACAAGGGATTTAATTGGGAGACAATAGGAAGCTATTAGGGATGTGAGACATTGGGCCTGATTACGAGTTCACCAGAAGGTTTAGGCCATCCGCTGAACTTCCAACTGGGAGGTTCCAGCTAGGTCAGCAGGTGGAAACCTGAGTTTCCGCCTGCTTGCCTAGCAGGAAACACCCTACAGCATTGTCTCTGGCTCGTAATCAAGCCAGCGGCAATGCTGTAGGATGCAGGGTGCACTAGCACCTTTGCCATGTTCACGGTCTGCAAAGAAAAGAGTGGACACGACGAGGGTGCTGGCTAGGGGGACCATTGCACTGCCCATGCCAAGCGCATGGGCAGTGCAGGGGCCCACTGGCGCCCCTGTACTCGTTCTCCACCAGCCTCTTCATGGCGGTGTTACCGTCATGAAATTGCTGGCAGAGAACAAGGTCATAATCCTCAGGGCAGTGCTGTTTGTGAGATTAGGACTGCCACAACCGCCAGACCACCAGGATCTCTGATCCTGGCGGTGCTGGCAGTCTGACTGCGGCATGACCGCCATTCCATGGTCATAATGTGGCACTCGGACCGCCAGTCTCGTAATGACGACCATTATGTTTGAATACCTTTAAAAACGGGTGTTTGTTTACCCTCCCCAAAATCCCTGGTGTCCTGTTTGCTGTACATTCTGCCTAGTTCATAATATTATCTCTCCACAGTGCTGGTTAAACGTGTTAGGTTTTCTTTCACACTCCACTTTAATGTAGCCACACCATTTCTTACTATATTGCTATCGAGGTGTCTATGGAGCAAGAACACACTGATTGTCCATAATTATGCATAGGGCAGCCATCAGGCAAGGAGCTTCCTACTCTTTATGATTTTGGGTTTGGCACTCAAGCGCTCAGTATGTCTGTCACCTGCAGGATGACAAATATAGCCCTCCTGCTAGAGTCACATAGATTGCTGAGTGACTATACACAAAACTTCTTTGTTGAGGAAACATGACAATGTACTGGAAACTAGTAGTTCACAGTTCCATAATGTTAACCCTAAAACTTATCACAAGGAGATGAACGCATTAATCATTTCTGACATGGCTGTTTCATATAAAACTTATTATAATCTTCCTCTGACAATTAAGGTCTATGACAAACATATTGCATCATCAAATACACAACTTGATTTATGTGTGCATTACTTGTACTTAGATATGCCACCTTTATTCCCTATTTCAGTCACCTTACCTTAAATATATTTCTCTTTCAATAACAAATGCATAAAAGCACTCCATGCAACCATGCCTAAAATGAGACATAGTGAAACACTGTAAATATTTCAAATATGCTAAAGTTGTGCTCAGGTAATGAAGAAATATTGCAGATCTAGGTATCACTTTTTTGTCCATTGTTTTAAAAATCTTTAATTGCCCAGATTACAGTGGCACTATGTTAAAAATATACGGTCATGTTACAGGTTGTGTGGTATCTATCGGTAGGACACTGCTCTCCTGGATCACAAGTATACCTGGGATTACTAGTTGCGGAAATACTGAGACTGATTTTACTAGATGGAAATGCTTATTGTAATACTTAGAGCAGGACAGAAAGTGCAGACAGCACAAGCTGAGTTTGTCTAATGGCATCAGGAGCATGAAATGCTCCCCACTGCCTCCAATCATCCAAGGGGCTACTCATGGATAGCCAAGTCCTCTGGACCTCAGGGATCCCCACTCCTAATTCTCATTTGCTGGGAGCAGGAAAGGCCCAATTATTCTGCATAAAATCTGGATCGGCATACAGATATTGGTCCTGTAAACCGAAGTCTGCATCTCAATCTCCATTCTGGGTAGAAAAATACATAATAGCCAGATTTCGATGTGGACATACTGGCTGGAAATGATAATTTTGGTAAGCTGGTATGCCACTCCTAAATGTTACTAACTTGTTACTAGGCCAATATCAACATGTCTATGGTTAAAGGACAAATTTTTATTTGAAATGAGATATGATTCACCATACACAATGATTTTGGATTATGGGTCAAACAAGATAGTTCTTCACTTTTTAAGACTAGTTTTTGTGTGGGCTAAAAACGAAATGGTTGCAGTCAGACTTAAAAATCCTTAAAACTAATATATATTACTAGACTGAGCACCCTGAGTTTTGTATATCAAATTCATATTAACACCATTCCAATCTGTTTTGCCATAGTCAGGGAATAAAGGATTGATAAACATCGGGACAGTAGGCTTATCAATTTTGTTTAACCTGGTGCATTAACAATGTCTGATGCCACATTTATGAGACAATTTTGTTTTAATGTTTACAGGGCCCTATTGGTTCCGCTGGTGCTCCAGGCCTTCCAGGGGCCCCTGGTGTCAAGGTAAGAATAGTTCTTCAGGTTGAACACTTCCATTTGACGAAATCCCCTCCTTTGCATGCTCAATTTTCCACCAAGAAAGAAGACCTCTTGACTTGTATTTTTTGAACATTTATTAGAAATATATATCCGCATTTTCATTAGTTGCCTAGCGTACTTGACTAGGTTTTGATACTTTTGAACTGGTAATAGCACAGTGAAATATTTCTCATATAAAAACTTTAGTCTGATGTCAAAGTGGGTTCCTGTGCCTACCACTGATACATTGATGGAGTAGAATGCTTTAAATGGCAAACAAGTACAGGTTCACACTTATGTAGCTATTTCTTGTATATACCTTGAAAACCTAAACAGTCTGCCATCCTTCATAAGACGTAAATCAACTTGGGAGGCTACTGTTAATTAAGTCATGGAGCCCAATGGCAATATGTCTGAGTGACCAGTGGCCATGAAATACATGACTAACTAACTATTTCCTCTACATATATGGAAAGGATGCACCAGGTATTGGTTTGTATTACAATAAGTTCTAGAACGTTTTGTAAGATTTTTATGTACAACCTTTGAGGCCTTTGCTTCTGATGGCTCATAGACCACCAATCATTGGTCTGTAGACACATTTTGATAGCTCAGTACTGCTCCTATATAACTGCCACAACATGCTGCAAAGGAGGTAGCTAGGGATATGTATTATCATAGTAGAACTTAACATTTGCCTCTGCATTATCATAAAAAAGCGCAGAGAAGTGTCTCTATGTGTTTGAGAGTTAGTGTGTGTGTGTGTGTGTGTGTTCGTGTGTGAGCATGTGTGTCATAGCTAATTGAAAACAATCTAGGAAGACCCACAAGTAATGTGTATATTTTTTCTCAACAGGGTGAAATTGGTTCTGCTGGAAGCACTGGTCCTTCTGGTCCTGCTGGTTCTAGAGGAGATCCTGGCCTCCCTGGCTCTGTTGGCCCTGTTGGACCTGCTGTAAGTACAGTTCAAACATTTCTTTAATAATATTTATTTGTTAAAAGTTGAAAGAAGGGTCATACCGTAAATATTAGTAACACACATTTTTTTCTTTTCTCTAACAGGGTAATCCTGGTGCTAATGGTGTAGCTGGAGCAAAAGGTGCCGCTGTGAGTATTAGTATTCATGTGGAGGAACTTGTAAACATTCCCTATGATCAGGAATATTCCCAGTGTGATAAGGAATATAATGAGTTACACCAAAAATAAAGATTATGCAACTATTTTTGCAATTTGTTCAAACATTTTATGTCGTACTCATCACTGGTCACTGCCAACTAAGTCAACGCTGTGCAGGCAACAAAACCAGATCTCAGCCATGATGCCAACAGAAGGTAATGCCTATTGTAGACTTCTGGCATAGTCTCAGCCTAATTTTCTGATACCACACCCATTAGCTCATTTAAAGGCTTTAGAATGCAGCATTAACTACGAGCACTTGCTTACATTCTCAGTCTTGAGTTGGGTGAAAGAGTACTGTAATGAAGCAGGCTGGAGCAGTTGATATATGCCCTTTCATGGAAAGATGGGATTTGAGTGATTGGTTGGAAAAGCTCCCTGCTATTGTGCATGAGAAGTTATTAAGTGTCCTGCCTTCTCATTATATGGACAGCTATTGATTCACTAAAATAGCTCTGTTAGTGGAGTGATGTCATAGAGCTTTTTACACACATGAAATGAGAGGGCATGCAGCTTTGCCTACACATTCTGTGTCACCAGATAATTCTCTGCCTTTATTTCATTGCTTGATGGACTGCGTTTGTGAAGAGGGTGGGTAATCAGAAATCAAAAAGTGAGGGTGCATAGGGGGGTTGTGGAAAACACCCCTTCAAAGTAAGCAGAGGGTACAGAGATGCTGCTTCCCCCACTGGCATAAAAGAAGCAGATGGGACGATGGAAACACAAGAAGTTCTAGAGCATGGCCCACCTCCATGCTAAAGTCACCCTTCCCAGAACAAAGCAAAAGGTTTCAGATATGGGTAGCTTAAAAACAAGCAAGGTAGATACAATACAGAGACGAAGGTCCAGCAAAGTGGGATTCTCGCCATGGGAGACTCACCAACTGAAATTATGTGTCAGAAATTTCCCACAGTACTATATGCTGGTATCACATGACAACACTGGTCATATGTAAATCTTTAGCAGCAAAACAAGCTATATTAACAACTGAGAGACTAAGGGGAAGTGCAGGGAGTGGAAACTACAGAAAGAAAACAAATATTTTGGAGTCCTGTAATTAATTTTTATTCTTGGCACGTCTTTCGTGTTCACTGAGACCAAGGGTAGCAAAGGCAATGCCAGCTCTGCCAAAGGGGATATCAGCAGTGGTAGCTGCTACCCCTGATATTCCTCAGGTGACACTCTTAGTATATGCCGTTGATTCCAGATTATGCTCTTAAAATGAAACAAGAATTTAACACTTATTCATAAACTTTATAAAGGGAACTATTCCTTAATTGTTTGGCAATGGTGACAGTCATTATTTGGCATGTGCTTCTGTTATTTAGAACTAAATTCATATTGCTTTATCCAAATGATATAGATTATCTTTTACAACAGCTGTACCTAAGTAAGTGTTTCTCTCCTACAGGGCCTTCCTGGTGTGGGTGGTGCTCCTGGTTTGCCTGGTCCACGTGGTATTCCTGGCCCCCAGGGGGCAGCTGGTGCTACTGGTGCCAGGGGCCTTGCTGTAAGTACAACGTTTATCACATGCAGTGCTTATTTGCAAATAATTTCAAAGCTGTGTTCGTTTTTATTGTACATAACTGAAGTTCATGATTTTGGTATTGTGTTAGCAAGTGCTTAACATCTAAACCAAGTATCATCAAGTTCCTGAAGTTTTTATTTCATTGACATTCATTCTGAAGCCATACACATGATGATGGCTTTCGGTCAGTAAGTGAATACCTCTTGAAACAGAATACTCATGTATTTGTTTTTTTTGTTTTGCTGTAGGGTGACCCAGGAACTTCTGGTGGAAAGGGAGACACTGGCTCCAAGGGTGAACCTGTAAGTAACAAACAGGCTCTTTCAAATGTAATATTCTGGCAGGGTTGAAGAGTACCCTTCCATATTGATCTTATCATTGTATCAAAGTTTACTATATTTTTCTCCTTCAGGGTTCTGCTGGTCCCCAAGGTAATGCTGGACCATCTGGAGAAGAAGGCAAAAGAGGTCCAAATGGTGAACCTGGATCCTCTGGCCCTGCAGGCTCTGCAGGCATAAGGGTAGGTTTATTGGCATTTTTGTTATCAAATTAGGGATCAGAGAATGGCAAACAAAATAATTTAACTTCTTAGTTGTTTGTAACTATTTTTCCAAGAACATTCACAAGGCTTTCTATAAGACACAACCTGTGTACTACAGTTGAAAATTAATCTCTCTATATATTTGTATCATATTTAAATATGTACTATTTATATTTAGTTTCTTAGTGATATTGCACATTCACTTTAGGGATGATGTTGAATACGGAGCCTTCAATCAAGTGTGCTCATTCCTAAAAATGTACTCTTATATATTTATTGTTGACCAAATAATTAGTTACTTATTATTACAGTGTAAAGAAACTATCAAGTTGTGCACTGTGCACAAAAATAGAATATGATTGAGCTATATAATGGAAATGACTCCACTCTGGCCATCATTCCAGAGGATCTTAGTAAGGGCATTATGTATTAAAATGTCCATCCTAACATCATGTAGTACATTTAATCAACCATAGTAGTGTCCATATCAGAATGAGATAATCTACTAAATTAAAATGGCTAGAATAGCCTGAGAACACTTTATTGTGTGCTACTATTTTATGAATTATTCCAAATCTCCCTCATGCTGCGTTACGTTCAATATAGTGCATTCATGGCCCAAGTAGTCAAACTGTTTTGGTTAATGATTCTACTTAACTTTTTTTGTATTTATTATGTTGTAGGGTGTTCCTGGAACTCGTGGTCTCCCTGGTGCTGATGGCAGAGCTGGTGGAATGGTAATGTTACCGACTGAAATGATCTTGAATTATTGGTATTAAAGCTCATGATTTATGGTTGTGTTACTCATGGTCATTGGCTTTGGTGTTTTCTAGGGCGCTCCTGGAAGTCGCGGTTCTTCTGGTCCTGCTGGTGCTCGTGGTCCTTCAGGTGATGCAGGACGCCCTGGCGAGCCTGGTCTCTTGGGAGCAAGGGTATTTTGAAATTTGAGTTTATACATTATGATCTTTAAAAAATGTAAGGAAATAATTTGTAATAAATGTCAAAGACAATCAGTTAAATGCATTTGTAAAAAGTTCAGGCCTAAGGCAAAAGTTGAAGATTTCTGAGTATGTTAGAGCACAGTACTTGCTGTCAGTTCTGAGAGCTATTCTTGAGTTCTGTCTCGCTAGTCATTTAGTAAAATCAGTGAGTATACAATTCATATCCAGCAGATGCAAGTTAAGCAAATAGTAGTTTTTTAGCTCCTGTGGAGCTTAGTTGACTTAGCCCTTGAGTATAATCTGGCAGAGCCCATATGTAGCAGCAACCTCAAAGTGGCATGAAATCTTTCACCTTAGTGGTAATCAGTTGAAATTCAAGTCTCTTTTCTGTATGCTGAAGTGAGAAAGTCAAACAGACATCAATTTGCATATATGGAATGTTAGCTTAAGAAAGCTGGGATGAAAAGCCTGCATCAAGTTTGATGATACCATTTCAAAACTTGACTTAGAGTTTGGCGGATGGGTTACTCCGTCACAAACATATTATGCTCTCCATAGGCTATTATGGGATCGTATTATGGTGGACGGGACATGCGTCACATTTGTGATGGAGTAATCCCCTCTGCCAAACTCTAAATCAGGCCCTTAGAATTAAACTTTCTTTTATTTTTCAAACAATGTATAATAATTATTAGGATCCTATAGTATTGACCTAAATAAACATTTCAAGTAAAACATATCACAAAAAGAGAATCAATAATAATGTGTAAAGAAAATGTATTGCCTTAATTGATTATTTTCACTTTGATGGAGTTAGATTCATTTTTAATGCTAAATAATCAAAATTAAATGCGTGAAAGTTATCACAATGTGAAAATAATATATTTGTGTGTATGAAATTATAACTACAATTTTCAAAAGTGAGTGTGAGTTATTTATTTGAGATGTTTACCAGTAATGGGTATTTCTAACATAGTTAATTTATTTGTTATAGGGAATTCCTGGTTTCCCTGGAAATACAGGCCCTGCAGGCAAAGAAGGTCCCGCTGTAAGTGTAATATTCTCATTTTCGAAAGCAGTGCAACATATGTAAATAATTTACAGAAGGTAATGTTAACACATAAACATCTGTTCTAGTCTGTTCTTACTATGTGGGCTGGGTTGTTGTTGATAATAATACAACAGACTTAAAGACCACTTAGGACTAACAAGGTGTTTGATAAATTGAGATGAGTGATAGTAAACCCTTTTATTTTTTTAGTGCTCCACACAACTAAATATGTTGCAGTAAGCGCTACATAAAAATGAATTATTCTAAATTGTTGTTGCTTTGAATACATTAAGGTCCAACTGGGGCTGGAACATTTGAGATTGTGAAAGAGGACATGTATAAATCCAGCTCTGCATAGGGATATGGTTTTCAGCTCAAGTGGATGAATGGAATTTTGAAAATGCCTGGCCATATATTAATGAAAGCATGTTTATTGTTTATGTTTTGTAGGGTCCACAAGGCATTGAAGGTCGTTCGGGTCCTGCTGGTCCAACTGGTGCTAGAGGCGAGCCTGGCAGCATAGGATTCCCTGGCCCAAAAGGCCCAGCTGTAAGTAACTTGGAATATGAGTGAAGTGCCACCTTCATCATCATAGCCGTTTATAGCATTGGAGCTCTCCAGGAGACAAATTCAGACTTCCCTTAAGGAAAATCAAATTATTGTCTTTAATTGATGTAGAATAGTTTGCCACTTGCGATTTATTGCCTTTTCTGGCAAAAGTGATACCCAAATGTTTGAGAGTATAAAAAGTGCTTATTGAAGGCAGCCACCATGATTTTAGCTTCTTTGTGGATCAAAAGGTAGCTCACTTTGAATTAACTAATTTTCCAACAATTCACCACCTTGAGTCTGTGTGGTTGCCTTTATCCATCAGTGCAAGTTCATTTCAATCTGTAGTTTGCAAAAACTGAAAGTTCACAGTTTCCTTCCCTTATAAGTGCCACAGTTGCATCCACATTCTTCAAATCAAAATATGTTATTTAACTTTTTCCAATTAGAACTTGACTTGTGTTTTGTGTAATCAGGTTCTGTTTATTATATCTAGGGTGAGCCTGGCAAGAATGGTGACAAGGGTAGCCCTGGACCTTCCGGTGCAAGGGTATGTATGTGTTTCTGCTTTTGTATTGGTGAATTTAAAACAACCATAGCACCTTTAGCTATACTCCTTTGTTAGAAGCAAAGAGACAAATGGGAAACAACATTGTATTGGCCTTATTCTGTCACTTAAATACTCAGTTCAGATGTTTGTGCATATGTAATCTGTTCCATATTCTACCTATGCATGGACAAAGCATCACCGTAATCTGAATCCCATGCATTAGTACTGGTTGCAAAGATTTCTCAAATGGATACAACACTTAGGTCGGTATTCATAATAGGCATCACAAACAGAAGAAACTTTAGTGTTCTAGATGACCATGAATGTCTCATAATAGCTAATTGTTTAGAGTGCAAGCAGCGCTGCCCTGGGGATTCCGACCCCCTTCCTGCCAGCCTGTTTCTGGCGGTGTACACCGACAGGAAGAGGCTGGCGGGAACGGGTGTCCTGGGGCCCCCTAACAGGGCCCCAGCCTGCTTTTCACTGCCTGCGTAGCAGACAGTGAAAAGCGCGACAGGTGCAACTGCACCCGTCGCACACCTGCAACACCGCCGGCTCCATTCGGAGCCGGCTTCAGTGTTGCAGGCCGCCTTCCCGCTGGGCCGGCGGGCGCTAACAATGTTAGCGCCCGCCGGCCCAGCAGGAAGGTCGGAATGGCCCCAGCGGTCTGCCAGAGTAGGAATGAGGGCCTTAATGTGTTATAGCCTGATTATATGGTACACCTGGGTAAAGCGTATTTAAATGCATCGGACAACAATTGCGAAATTGTAGGTCATAGTTTAAACAAAAACATGCACTTTTTGTAACATTGAACAATACATGTGTAATGAATGTTTAATATTTTTAGGGAGCTCCTGGTAATGATGGAAACAATGGTGCCCAAGGTCCAGCTGGTGTTCTGGTGAGTACCATTTTACTCAATCATGTCATGGTATTATCCAATCTTCAATACAAGTACCTCTTTATTTAATAATATATTTTATTTTTTAGGGAAATGCTGGTGAGAAAGGTGAACAAGGCCCAGCTGGAGCTCCTGGTTTTCAGGTAAGAATTTCAATTGTGCCATTTTATCAAGAATCTTTTGACCTTTCATGGAAAACTAGGCAAAATGTTGCTTTTTAAAGCATCAGTATATGTTTGTTGTACTATTTTAAGTGAAAGTTGTTCTAGTTAGCTCATATCTAATGGCTTTTGTGTTTAATAGGCCTGTTGAACATATGGCATATGTTCACAAAATGGATGTATTTGAATGTTTCTTATTTACCTTTTAGGGTCTGCCTGGTCCCGGAGGTCCTGCTGGAGAAGTTGGCAAACCTGGAGACAGGGTTAGTAATCCACTGAAAATAGGAGATGTATGAGATTATGATAACGTTGCTATCAATCAGTAAATTCAGTTCATTATAAATTGGATGGCTGATGATTATTCTAGTGGTAAAATACATTTGTAATGTCTTTTTGGAAAATGTACTCTATGCAACACCTAGTTTTGAATATGGTAGGTTTGTGGTTCAGAGAAAAACCTTCAAAGAGGCTTTCCATTCATTATTGTTTTTTTCCAATCAGTTCTAGTCTACTACAATGGTTTACTAGTAGTAATCATTGTTATTGTGGTGATACATATTATTATTATTATTATTATTATTATTATTAGTAGTAGTAGTAGTAGTAGTAGTAGTAGTATTAGTATTATTACTATTAATGGTAGTAGTAGTAGTAGTAAAAGTAGAAATACTTAAAAATATAACTATGAAGCCAATCCATTGCCATGGCCAGTCCCTGTCTCTTTTTCAGTTAATATTAGTTAAACCCTTCTACTCTTCAGTCTTTTCTCTTTAAGCTGGAACTGGGATTCTAAGTATAGTTTTAAAAATGGGTATTTCAAAATTGTATGTGAAGGGTTCTATAAGCATGTGTTAAAATTCAAGAAGGAATCTCAGACGCAGGCCTCATTAGGAGTCTGGCGGTCCAAGGACCGCCAGACTTGCATTGACGGTCGGACTGCTTCACTCCAGGTGGTCCAACTGCCATATTACAACCCTGGTGGTCGGACCACCAGGGGACCACCATGCCTGCCAGGAACATGGTTCCTGATAGGCTGATGGCGGTCGGACTCGTGGTCAACCACGGTAGTGCTGAACTCAGCACTGCCGATCTGATCACAACACCTCTTTCTGCCAGCCTTTCCATGACGTGATCCCCACCATGTAAAGACTGGCGGAAACACAGTGCAGGGTGCCCATGGCATGGGCAGTGCAGGGGCCAGCACCCTGTGACAGTCGGCATTACGAGGATGATGGTTTTCTATGGTGTTGGCCTTGGCTTCCTGAAGGGAGCCAAGGCCAGTACTGTAGCACTGTTCCCGCCAGTCAGCCTGGCAGGAGCATCATAATACAGTGTTCCTGCTGGTCAGCCCAGCGGGAACATTGCAATACAAGGGGGGATGCTGCTGGCATGACTGTGCCATCCACCCTGCAGCTTTGGCGGTCCCGTGGTGGGACCACAAAAGTCGTAATGAGGCCCCCAGTCCCATCCTGTTATATTTACCTTGAATAGTAAGGGCTGAAGTACCCTGATCGAACTCTTGACATCAGTTCAACCAGATGGTAACATCAGGCATGGGGTGCTTTTTTAAGTGCAGGTTTAGGCTCCAATCACTCTTACATTTCTAAATAAGCCACTAACATGAACAGAAGCCTTTTCAAGGGACTAGCAGTCCTGAAAATCTTCAGTTATGCCCATACACAAGGTCACCATTAACCCTGTCAACAACTTAATTCCCCTTTCATAATGGACTCTGATTCAATTTTGGATTTCTTTATGTATTCAAGATGTAGTGAAGGAACACTGAACGGCATAGCTTAAACTGTTTTTTTAGCTTATTCCATTTCATTAAATAATCTGTTGTGATATTTTCAAATGTAATGAAATGGTTTTACTTGTTGCAGGGAATACATGGTGACCATGGTCCTGCTGGTCCTGCTGGCGTGCGAGTAAGTATGAATTTATAATTCATTTTTTGTCTATTAATGTGATTAATTTACAGGCGCATAGGTTAGGGTCACATGTTGTTTTTGCCCAAAATTTAAGTTTGAGCTGATGCAAATTGTACATTGACTCAGGCTTCTCCCCACACAAAGTCCTTGAGATATTTCCAGGAGCAATTTGCATGGGTGAAATAATTCAGAGCAAGAGAAACATTGGCCCCAATTTAAGAAAAGTGTTGCTGCATTATATGCAGCACCACTTTTCTTGCCCCCTTAGAGTCCACCTAATGCCACCATGTGCGCCCTTTATTAAACATATGATGCACCATGGCGCAGGTTAGGGACAAGAGCGTCAACATTTTTGACGTTATTGTTGTACTTAGTAGGACAAGCTCCAAAAATGTTGGCCCTAATCCTGAAAAGTACAGGGAGGCCCATTATAATAATGGTGTGCCTCCTTTTAATGCCTGCTCTGTGCAGATGTTTAGAAATGCCACAAAAAAGGTGCATACATTCTACTGCACCATTTTTGTGGTCCCCCTAATGAGGGAACTTCCCCTTGCATACATTATGCCTGGCACAGGCATAATGTGGTGCAAGGGGTTACAAAGTGGCACAATGCATGCATTGCACCACTTTGTACATCTGGCGCAGCAAATTTGGCCTTGTTGAGCCACATTAGCATCATAAAAAATTATGCTAAAGTGGCACAAGGAGGCTCTAGGCCCTCTTAAACTTGGGCCTTATCATATTCCTTATTTAGACTGTGAACAAAGAATCAAGGGTTATAGAAAATATTGATATATTTTAGAAAATGTATTGAGTGCATGAATACCTAAAGGTCCCTTGGCTATAATGTGCATCTGGAAATTAGAAGCTAAGAAAATAGGCTTCAACATTTTACAAAAAGGCCAATGTGAAAAGGTCTGCCTAAACTGAAGAGATGGCTCATTCTAAAGTCAAGGAGAAAGCCATGAAAAACCCTCCCATCCATTGAGTATTTTTTAAACAAATTGTACTGTAAGACGTTTTGACTGGGCAAATCTTAATACCCTAGTTGTGGTGGAAGGGGGCACTTTTGTACTTTACAAAGACATTTAAATAAAACACTTTGTGACTAGGAAGCCAATGTAATTTAAGGGGTAAAGTACCAGCCTTCATGAAATGAGGAGCCTGGCAGACACAATATCTAGCTTGCTTTTGAACCATTTGTAGATGTCTCAGTTAGCCTTTTTGGATTATCAAATAAAGGCCATTACAACAGTGTAAAGTTGCACCTACTGTGGCAGCAACCTCCTATCTTCTAGCAACTGCCTAAAGGGAAAACAGCAACATATGCCAACGGTATTTCACCAGGGCACATGCTATGGGGCTCTTTTGTCCTCCAGTTGTACAGAAATGGGTAGAACACCACTGGATGCTGTATATCTCATGTTAGGCATACATGTACTGCTATTGCAGTAAAAATATTGTACAGCAAATTTTACAGACTTTTCTGAATTCAAAGAAATTGCTTCAAATATTTCAAATATTCCATACAGCAATTTCTATAAAATTGTGTCAGCAGTGATACAGAGTAGAAGGGGTAGCAGTCGAACTAGTGCTTGTAGTAAGCAGAAGGAAGTACCCTAAGAGGTTGAAGTAAAACCTTGTTCAGAGTTTGCGCTGCAGTGACATATGCATGAATACTGCATCACATATTAACAGTTGGCAAATAATGTCATTAACAATTGTCTCCACATGTTGTTCACAAAGGCAATGCCTCCACAAATACATCAGAAAAACAAGATTAACATAATTTAACATCAAACTCTAAAGCAAAATCACTCAGTGCCAATAGCCAAATAGTTTAAGGCATTGCTATGAAAATAGCATATCACGGGAAAAATGCTACCTTGACAATCCAACTCATTACTTTCCAGCTTATGAGCTTATGCATGACATCTGTCCACTGATCTAATCTCTTACATGAACCATGATTTAAGGAAGCACATTGCTTAGGAAAAATCATGATAATGTGCTTACTAAATATGGTGATTTTAAAAGGTAGTATTCCAGACTTCACTTTTTATGGTTTGTAGTTATGTACATTAATATATAATACTCAAGTCCTCTATGTATTTTTAAAAAATGACCATTGTACCTGGTGCTATACTAATCACAATGTCTTTCCCAGGGTGAGCGTGGTGCTCCAGGCGAAAGTGGCTCTGTTGGACCTGTCGGCCCTGTTGGATCGCGTGGTCCATCTGGTCCCCCTGGCCCTGATGGTACTAAGGTAAGTTCAACTGCTTCACCTTTTAAATACATATTAAATAGTTTAATATAGGATTCTCAGTATAATCATAATGTTAAAAATGTACAAAAACAGCAATCTCATGACTTTCCTTTCTCTTATGATTCTAAGGGTGAACCTGGTCTTGCTGGTTTAGCTGGTGGTGTTGGCCCATCTGGCTCTGGTGGAATTCCCGGAGAAAGAGGTGGTGCTGGAACACCTGGTGTCAAAGGAGAAAAGGTAAATGAAAACAAAGTGATATGCCTCACCTACTCTAATTCTCCATTAACATGAACTAATGGATTGTCAACCTCCCCCTGTCTCCCACTGAGCTGCTAATTCTTGTGCATATCAACAGCACACATTACTGTCCTATAATGGCTGGTGCAAAGGACACATCAACAGGTTTGTGGCCCGTGGTCAAAACAATGTGGAACCCTATATATTTCTTTATTAGCATTATGTCAAAGAAAGCTGACTAACAACATAGACCTCGTTTACAACATCTGTGCAAATCCAGGAACACACTGTGCCCTTGTAGATTTCAATTGTGTGAGGCACTGTATTTACCATATGCATAACTTGCACTCAGTTCTAGTTTTTGAACTCACATGTGAGACCTAATCCATGAATTGCGTGTTTTCTCCAGTTCAGTGAAGTGAAAATTGGAGAACCTGGATCACACCTGGGAAAATCTTGGGGATAAATAGTGCGTGGTGCATAATTTGTGCCTGACCTAGAATTCTGATGAAGACACAAATGGAAATTTGTGCCCAAATCAGGGTTTGTATCAAGGTCAGAAAGAGGTTTTGGAAAAGGCTCAATTTCTTAGATGCCTCAGGTGATGAAAATTAAAACTAACACAACAGCATAGCCAGTAATGTTTGACTCCCTAATGAGCTGTACTTACTTCTACTCCAAGATTATGAGGCCTATGATTTTTTATGCCGATTTGATGCCTCTTTCCCCAAATAAACTCTCACCAAATTCTGCTATTAAAGACAGCAGGAAAACACGTGTACAAATAGGAAATTACATGGGTCTGACATTTCTGAGAGATTACACGTGAACTTGAAAAGTTCTGTTTGAGATTAAGTATGGTAAAGTATCCATAAGACTTGTCAACAAAAGAAAAATATTGATTGTCAGTGTCTTATTTAAGATATATATATATATATTCCTATCACATCCATCAACTTGAGAAGAGGCCTGCTGTCCTCCTAGCAACTCAATGAAAAGCACTCCCATTACAGCTAACTCCACTGTATAATTTAAGCATGGACACTGTTGATTCTCAACAATTCATAATTGCAGTTATCTTACGTCACGGATCTAAATGTGATGTGCTCTGGATCCTTTGTTTACTCTATTTAAACATTTTCTCCGATAAATAAAATAGTCTGAAATAATTTCCTTGTGAAATCATGATATTGGGTATATGGATGTTTCTACAAATTGGAGTTTTCCCCTTTGCTTGCCTAATTAAAGAAAAGTCACAGCAATATAACAATTGTTCTTTTTTAAATGAGCAAAGCATTGCTTACTTGTGATGTTATGATTGTTTAGATAACAGACCTAAAAGGTGGAATGCTCTAGAATGTTAACATTCAGGCTAGGCAGGCATGGCCAGCCTTTTTCAACAATGCCTGCTTTCTTTCAAGTTGTAACTGGACTTGCAGCTTCACCTCAGATCAGCAGAGAAAAGTACATGCCACTGTCTAATATACAACAGGGACACTAGAGTTCTACTGACATTTGTAGTCAGGTGACCTTTTTTCATATCAGAGTATTTTCTTATGTTGGGCTTAGAGAAAAACAATTTGTAATCCTAAAAATGCAAAACACAATAAGATGTGATGGCAATAGTACTTTTATTTGGAATAAGCAGTTGCCTGGAAAATCATTACAAACTAACAAATGTCCATGCAAGACATAAGTCAATTTTCAATGTAACATTTTCAAAACACTCCAAATGTAGTTTAATTATCAATGGATCGCACGCTTAAATGTTGTATAAGCAAGCCCCAGTCATTTTGGCGCAGTACTATTAATGCCCACCACTTCCCTACATTTGATAAAGAAGTACACATATCCAATAAAGCCACAGAGAACCATGCCACTATGAAGCATAATGATACAATTACACTTTCTGTGACACTGAAAGAAGTTCTTCTTCATTGTAGGGTGAACCCGGAAACCGAGGTGAATACGGAAACCAAGGAAGAGATGGAGCACGTGTAAGTACTTTGAATTGATTAGGCAAATACTCGCTGTGATATCAGCAAGGGTTTAAACCCTGTACTCTCAGATCACTACACTGGACAGACAAGGTATACATTATTTTTTTTTAAACAACTACTGCATCTTGAAATGCATAGTGAATATACAGCTTTCCCAAGTTAAAATATGGTGTACTTTCATATTGATTTGAGTCTGGTAACATTCTAGTAAAACGTACCAATATATACAGGTAAACTAATCCTATCTAGGAAGTCAATGATACTCAAAATACCTTGGCTTTTCCTTTACAAGTTACAAGTCTATGACAAGGTTAACACTGCCTACAACATATTGACAACAGCCAATGGGTAAAGATGGAGAACATTAAAATCAGTTTTACATTTTGAATAAAATACACCACTGCTTCTACTAGATGCAAGCAAAGTGTGTTTTTGGACATAAAGGAAAATATTGCAGATTGTACCAAGCTACCTAACCTTACCATTGGTGCTGTTATCAATTTGTTTATCTAGTCCTTCTCTTTTGGACTTGGGAGACCACATGTTGTAGTGCCACTACTAGTATGTTAAATGCACACAGAAAAGGTGGGATCAGGGCAAAGTGCCCCATACCCAGTGCCCATTAAAAATTAGAACATTGAAAGTTTGAGAACTTAATTGTAGGTAATGGATGGCAAAGTGCTTGGTATGTGCCTTCTCTTCCAACATTCCAATGCCTTTCTTTCCCTTCCTTCTTCTGTGGGTGGTATGTTGTAGCACCACTATAACACTTCTATCTTGGGCTATGCCCAAGCTAATTACCTTCGCCATGGTTTTGGCCTCAGAACAGAGACGAGGATGCATAATAAGTTGGGGGTAAATATTACCCATACGATTCCCTGCAGGTAAGAGCACCCTACCCTTCAGAAGAAAGTAGTGCTGTCAGAGCAGGAGATATACCTTACTTGAAGAGAAAGATAACATGGCTTCGTTCTCTTGTGGCCCTCCCTTAGCCTCCTCTGGTGTATCCCATTATCACACAGTGTCTGGGCACCTCACTTTGAGTTGTCTGAGAGAGAAGACCAATCAGCCAAAGGAAAGCAGAATATATCTATTTACTAATTGACAGAGTGGTCAACAGAGGGGCATAATGCTATAATACTGAAATTTATTAGAACAGGAGACTTTCTTTAAGTGGCAGAAATTCTGAAAGAACATGTCACACATCAATAATGATGCTTAGTAACATCTTAGCTAAGGAAGAGGGTTTAAGAATGTTCATTGTGGCAGCTTCTCTGCTCCTCTCTAATGCCTTATCAATTACAATGGGGCTCAAAAGAAAAATAATTTCTAACGTTAGCCTAGCCCCACATCAAGAATAAGGCTTTGGTAGCCCATGGTTGGATATGAATGTTGTGACTGTACCATTCATGAAGACTTTCCAAAGGTAGCATCAACAGATGAAGAGAAATGTAAGGATAGTGCTTAGACAGTCAATATTTTCAATAAAATGTATTGTTGATTCTGTTTGACTACTCAATGGTAAACATTTAATCATGTATTATCTTTAGGGCCCTGCTGGTGCTTCTGGTGCTCCTGGTCCATCTGGAGGTCCCGGTGACAGGGTGAGTCTACAACTACATATCATCTGATAGTATAAACATGGTTGTACTTTAAAGAAAACATATTGCCACCTAGTAACATACATTCTGGGTGGTTTTCGGCTGACAAGTTATTGATTTGGTTATTACACATTTTTATATATAATAGATCAGAAAAAGCAGTTTAAAGATAAAGAAAGGCATTGCTCAGCCAAACATAAAAATCCACATCATGTAATCCTACCCAACAGCACTAAAATAACCATCAATAACAATTTCAGAAAGTCATTCATTTTTATGATGTCTGGTTGGGTTTGGAGATCTACCTGGGAATTATTCACTAGGGGGCCTGATTCACATAGTAAACGTACACTTTTCTGTAAGTTCACAATTGTTTGCTATTCCCAAAGGGATTTATTTGTAGTATCTTCACAAGTGCAGACCCTCTGCACATAAAAATATAGGACTGTCCTATATTTTTATGTGTGGAGACTCTGCACTCATAAAGATACTATTAATAAATCCTTTTGTGAATAGTAAACAGTCAAAAACTGGCACAAAAGTGTAAGTTTACCTTTGTGAATTAGGCCCTATATGCCCCTTTCATTTAGATATTTTTCTCTTTTTCTAATTGAAAGTGAGCATTGTTCTGAGATAATTGGATTATATATGCACAACACCCAAGTCACATTTACAGTTACATGATATCTTTGGGTTTTTCTTAAACTTGATGTTTGAGTGCTTGTTTTGACTGTATTGAATTTAGAAGAACATGGGCATAACATTGGTTCTCTCCTAATGTCTATAATTACTACAAAATCTCTAAACCAGAAAATAAGTTCTCATAAACACGGTATTTCTATGCAAACATATTATTTTACTCACAGATGTCAATTGACCGAAATATCATTGTAAGTGAAAATTACATCATACACCCTTTGATTGTCAATAACATTCCAGGGTTCATTATCTTCCCATCCTTATGCATGTAAGACCAATCTATTGTTTGCAGAGTTGCAAGGGAACGGTTAGGAGAAAAACTACAGACTGTGTACAGGGCCTTTATAATATATTTACTTTCTGTTTCTATCTTCATAAAACCTGTGACCAGGGTAGTAAGGGCAATGCCGGGGTATCTAAGGACAAACTACAGACAAAAGCTCGTAGCACTGGCCACCCCTAATTAGTATTCAAGATTCAATAGTTAGCCTTACCTGTCCATTTCTGTTGAGAGTAATAGCCATTTACTGAACATTTTAACTTGATATCAAATAAGATATCTGAGCCATCCTGCCGCTGTCATAGTGACAATTGATCATGCTCTTTATTTGGTACTGATGTAGGACAACATTAGAATTTATTTTTATTTTTCAGGGTGAATCTGGTCCTTCTGGCCCTGCTGGTCCTGCAGGCTCTCGAGGAGCACCTGTGAGTATCCGCCATTAAAAGTATTCCACTAATACAAAATAGACTTCGGCAAGAAAAGCTACAGTTCTATGCCTGCACCACTTCTCATCTGATGTTTTTCATTTCCTTCTAGGGTGAACGTGGTGAACCTGGCCCTGGTGGCCCCACTGGCTTTGGCGGTCCTCCTGTATGTATCTACAACTCTTTCTAAATGATTATTAGTTCAATTGCATTTTTTCATAGTGTAATTTAAGATTTTTTACACATCCCATTTTTAATAGGGTGCCGCTGGACACACTGGAGTGAAAGGAGAAAGAGGCGAAAAAGGACCTAAAGGTGAAGGTGGCCCACAGGGTCCTGTTGGTGCAGCTGGTTCTAGTGGTCCTGCAGTGAGTAGCCTCCATATATAAGGCCAACATTACAGAACTGGCTTTGTTGTATTGATGCAGAGTGTTGCAATTGGAGATCAATGTCACATGATTTTTAAGAGTATATCACCCTGGTGTTAGGTGCATAATTGTCCTTTTAACAGGACTCTTAACCAATCAGGTGGCTTCGTTGACTAATGCATGGATCTATTTTGATCATATCGCTACAGCATCTCGAATAAGGGCACCTGAGTATGTCGTTTAAAGCACCTTTGGTCCCGCTGAGCTTTTCTCATAATGGTTAATCAGCGAGGTGGGCTGTATATATTATAAGTGTCAAAAGACCCATTGGAAAAGTGTTCATGTAAAATGTCATGTAAGCAGATCATAATGCTCTGGAATTGAGAACACCATAATGAATCTATCGGATCTTAAGTGGACACAGCTTTGCTGATTCCACTCTTATAAAACAATGCAAATAGATGAAAACAAATCCAACAAAAATGTGTCTTTTAGTTTTAGAGCAAAATGTGTTTGTGTAAGAACAGAGGAGAGTGCCATGTTCTTCAAGCCAGCCACTGAGTGCCTCTAACTAAATGGCACTTTTGGTCTATGGTGAGCCTACAAAAAGCAGAACCCAAAGCTGTTAATGATATATATGATGATTTAACCTGAAAAAATAAGAGCACATAATAAAGACTTTGAAACTTCTTCAGTGTTCAGTAGACCTTCCGGTCAAAATAAAAATACTTGGCACCAAGCAAATGATGTTACAAGACCCATGGCTATGTGTAAAAATGTGTATTTCTTCCCTGCTAAAGAGGTCTTAATTAAATTGCTCTGATAGGGTCTGTCAGGAGAGATTCAGATGTGACAACACTAGACTATACAGAGCAATGATGAAGGGTGATAGTTGTTTTCTTAAAATCTGCACCCACAGTAGCTAAAATATGCCTTCAGAAAGTAGTGCTATTTGCATGTTATGCAGTAAATGATTCTTGTAACATTATTGCAACATGTATATGTAATGGTGTGTAAATGTTTGTCATGATATCAAAGTAGTGGTAAGTACAGATTGACATCTGAATATAGTCAGGTGTATGTTCTCACACTAGGGCTAAGGAATTTGCATTTGGCTATAATATATTATTGATTATAATGCTAAAGCATGCATCTCTCTAGAATATTTATATTCTACAATCTCCCTCTAATTAGGGTCCCAATGGTCCTGCTGGAGCTCCTGGTGCTCGTGGTGATGCTGGTCCAGCTGTAAGTATCAGTCTTGGCCATCTAAATATCCTTTATTTAAGTTTTTCAGTTCTGGTTCTTCATCTTGAAACCTCATATTGGTGTCTGTTTACAGGGTGCTACAGGATTCCCTGGAGCTGCTGGAAGACCTGGTGCACCTGGCCCTGCAGTAAGTCAACCCTAGAAATAAAAGTAGGCAGAAAACAGGACTAATTTTTAACCTTTATTCATTAACTTGATAAAAAACATTTATGTATCAATGAACAGCTCTATTATTGCAGATGTCCACATTGTTAGTCATGAAAAACAGATTAACATCTTGTTCTTGAAGGATCTAAGTAATTTCTCTATATCCTTGATAGAGCACATAATGGATTACACATTATCAAAACAATGGGCAACAGCATTAAATATGCATGGATTAGGACATACATGGTACATAAGTTAAATTATAACATGGCCATTAATTTTAAGAACTTCCTCTCCCTAGCAGCGCATGTTACAATATGGTCAGTTAAATCTTAACTCTAGGATCATGATTTTCTTCTAGTGCTCCTATTTTAGTCTGCTTTAAAGGAGCAATTCGGTGAATGATATTGCAATAGGTATAACTACCAAAACATAATTCATGAAACAAAACAGCACTTTAGAATGCCTATTGTTTGTGATTGATACACATTTTTCTGCTTTGTTCCTAGGGTATGGCTGGCCCACCTGGCCCAACTGGTCATGCTGGCAAAGATGGCCCAAGAGGTCCACGCGGTGATTCAGGCCCAGTGGGTCGTCCCGGTGAACAAGGTGTTGGTGGTCCCCAAGGTATCTCTGGTGAAAAGGGTCCTTCTGGTGATTCTGGGCCTCCTGTAAGTAGTCATTTAATTTAGAGTTAATAATTGATAATGATTAGGAATGTGTCTGCTATGGCCTTTATCAATGAATGCTGCTGCTATATAAAAAGAAAAGCCTATGACTGTACATAAGAGTTTAAGTGTAATTCTGTTCTGTCTAATGGGGAAAGATGGGTTGTTAGCCAAATAACAATACAAAACATTAATAGTTCAGCAGCATCTGATGTCGCTGATGACTTGTCTGACTTGGATGCAAGTGTCAATGTCATGGTGAGTTCCTGTGTGACATAAAGACCAAAAATAATATTTTGCAGCTGTACAGCAAATAATTTGTTGCATTCCTTTTTAGACATCTGGGTTTATCGCGTGTACTCAAAAATTGCCCAATATCACTTGTGTTGTAAATGATTGTAAACATCTTGGAGCAAAGCCAACAGATCTTGATCACAAATGTCCAACTTAATATGCTGCTGGGAATTAACTAGGCTATGTACCAAACGATAATGATTATGCACTGTGTCACAAAATCCATATACAGGGAATCTACCTAGAATGATGCACTAAAACTTATGAACTGTGTGACTTGGCTCATACATAGCACAAATGCTGGTGTGTTCATAGAAAGAAGCATTGATAACTTCAAAGTACTTCCTATTAGTCGGAGTAGACACAGCTCTTTGGTTGGTGCATGGATTAGGCATTATACAGAGTAATGATTTAATAAATCTTTTAGATGTTTCACAGTGCGAGAGACATGACTTACTTACAATGTACCTGTTTCATTCTCCTTTCTCAGGGTCTTCCTGGTAGTTCAGGTCCATCTGGTGTCTTGGGTTCTCGTGGTATTCTTGGTCTTCCTGGTACCAGAGGTGAACGTGGTCTTCCTGGTGGTCCTGGAGCGAATGTAAGTTTTGACTATTATCAACCTCACAAGAATGTAACATTATCAGACCAGCATCAGCAATTCCATTAACAATTCTGTAGCTTCACGCACCTACAACATTGACATCTGTCTCCATTGCATACCGGTCTATGTACTAAATTTTGAATCTTTCCCTGCAGCCAGTATCTTCATAGATCTCTACCTTGCGAGCAGTCCATTGGACCTAAAATATGTTTGCTCAATTTAAATACCAGTACCAACTGTTCTAAAACTATAATGTTTTAATGTTAAATAAGTGCAATAATTGAGGCAACGTATTATGTTAATAAAGTTGCAATGTAACAGTTAAAATTTGGAATTTATAAAACACATATTATTTAGAAAAAGTGTGCTAATAAATGCTTAGTCACACATTTCTTAACATCATACATTCTAGTTGAACTGAGGAAACACTGCTTACTGCTTCATAGCATGCATTTTACAATAATGTGACAGAGGAAGACGAATGCTAATGGTCAAGCAGCCAATTCAGTATGACTTTACATCATTGCAGAGATTTAACAACTTGTGTCCTGAATTTAGTTAAGTATTTGTAGGACTTGCAAACATGACATAACACCATGGCATAACTCATGTATGCAGACCTGCACTGAGTAATATGCTCTTTATTACAAGTGTTGATGGAGGGGAGGGTCTTTGTTGCCCACTTGAAGCTGAACCTGTCATGAGAAATGGTCCCTTTCCACAGACAACAATGGTAAGCAATAGATATCACACAGCACTCCTGCAGATATACTATAAACACAAGTACATATCATGCATTACAATACAAGGATTAGATAATTGTCAGTATTGAATTTTACATCTGTACTACTCAGCTAAACTCTATCTGCTTGTGCTTATTTCACAGGGAGAGCCTGGTTCTGCTGGACCTGCCGGTCCTGCTGGCTCCCGTGGTGCCCCTGGTCCTGTTGGGTCTGCTGGTATGAATGGTTCTCCTGGTGAAGCTGGTCGCGATGTAAGTCAAATGTGCAATACAATCGTGAACATGTGCAGAGATAGCAACCTATTGTCAAGTGAAGGGCTGATCCCAATTACAAAATATGTACACAGATTGATAATAAGGCTAATTTTAGTAGGTGAGTCCCACTCTCTCAAACTGGTCAGTATTATTCCAAACAAGAGGGCTTATTAATTTAAATCCTACAGCAAGTTCAATTCACTATGCCCTTTTGTTCGGAGCAGATCTTAGAGGTAACAAGTGGGCAGAACCTATAAACCCCCGAAATCTCAAGGCTTAACCAGTGCAATAGGAAACAGACCCCAGGCTGACCAGTTTGCTTTTGATTAAACCTTTTGGCTCATTCAAATTTATACATTTGGTAATTAAGGTGAAACACTCACTGATACCACATCATTCCAAGACACAAAACTCTCAATGTCTCTTTCTAATAGGGGCTTAACATAGATAATCCTAAACCATTTACAATGAATGCAAGTGCTATCACCACCTGCACCCTACATTACAATGTCTCCAGTTGATCTGTACTTTATCTAGTAGATTATAAATCACATATTCTTTCTTTGAACCACAATTTCCTGTATAAATCTGCCATGTGTCTGTTGCAAAATTAAATTCATCACCAAGAAAGGGGGCAACACATCTGATTCCTTGGTAGAAGGAGCTAGACTTTTTATGCGCTTGATGTGCAATGCACATGTAATAATGTTGCACTGTTACACTTCATATCTCATTTTTATATCCTCAAAGGGCAACCCTGGGAACGATGGTCCTCCAGGCCGTGACGGGCTCGCTGGTGCCAAGGTAAGTACATTTACTTGCATTGGTACATTTAGTTCTTACTCCTTGCTGCTTCGTTGTAAAATATTTTATATATTTGTGTTCCACTGTAGGGTGAGCGTGGTTATCCTGGCAACTCAGGAAGTCTTGGCCATGCTGGTGCTCCTGGACCCCATGGCTCTGTCGGCCCCGCTGGCAGGGCTGGAAACCGTGGAGAGCCTGTAAGTTATGAACTTTGTATCTTTATTGAAAATATCATTTACGAAAATGGAAACAAAAATTCCAGATATACCTGGCATACTCAGAATCTTTACATGGCAAAATGTGGCAGAGTGGACACAAATATTTACGTTGCAGCCTGAGTTCGTGTATGAATGTGAACTCACAGGTTGCTCTAGAGAAACTACTAAATCTGGCTGCATACAAATGGAGTAAACAGTATGGGTAAACAACAGAAATTGGAACCAAATGACAGCCTAATTAGCAAGAGTACTAGCAATCAGTGCCACAAAAACACAATGCTGCTGTTAGAAGGCAAAGCCTAAAGCGAAATATAAAAAGTGACAGAAAAATAATGAGGACTATGCAGTTCTAACATTAAAGAAAATAATGCAGATCCTCTGCTGATTCAAAACCAGTCATAGCGTTGTTTAAAACAGTGGTGAATTGTCCCCGAGAGACTGGCCATCAAATCATTAGTAAAGAAAAAAACAAAAAGAAAAAATAGAAATTAAAATATTGGGATTCGGGAGGGGTGTGTAAAGTCCTAACAATTAATTGCACTGATCACATGTAACAGGCAGCAGTTAATATTGACTCTGCACATTGAATTAATTAATGGGAAGACGTAAGCATGGAAAACATATAGGCCCTCATTCTGACCCTGGCGGTCGGCGGAGAGACGGCGGTCGGACCGCGAACAGACCGGCGGTATTAAAAATGGCATTCTGACCGCGGCGGTCCCCGCCGCGACCGACCGCTACTTCTCCACTCCGACCGCCGCGGCGGTCATGACCGCGGGGCTGGAGTTTGCGCACTCCGGCCCGGCGGTCGTCCCAAGACCGCCAAGGGTATTATGACCCTGCCTACCGCCGCGGTTTCTTGCGGGCGGGAACCGCCGTGCGAACCATGGCGGTAAGCACTATCGGGGCCAGGGAATTCCTTCCCTGGCACTGATAGGGGTCTCCCCCACCCCCCACTACCCACCCGAGTCCTCCCCCCACACCCTCCACCCCCCTGCCACCCCCCAGAGGTGGTACGAACCCCCTCCCCACCCCCACCCCGACATGCACATACATGTACCCCGACATGCACACACCCCCAACATGCACATATACACGCCCCCTACACACACATACACAACGGGGACACATACCCGCACACATACATGCCGACATGCGCACCTGCCGAACAGCACACATTACCCATAGACACAGCAGCACCCCCCGCCCGCATACACGCACTCACACACCCACTCTACACACTCACACGCACACCCCCATGCACGCCCACATCACACAACACCCCCCCACCCCCTCCCCTCACGGACGATCAACTTACCTTGTGCGTTGGTCCTCCGGGAGGCGACGGGAGCCATAGGGACGTGACCGCCAACAGAAGACCGCCAACAGAAGACCGCCACACAGAAATGTGGGTCGTAATTCTGTGGGCGGTGTTCTGCTGCCGTGGCGGTGGAGGTTGACCAGTCTCCACTTTCCCGCCGACCGCCAGTGTGGCTGCTGGCGGTTTTCCGGCGGAACGCTCCCAGCGGTCAGAATGCGCACAGCGGCACACCGCCGCGGTCGGCGGTCTTCACCGCGGCGGTAACTCAGCGGTCTTGCGAAAAGACCGCCAAGGTCAGAATGAGGGCCATATTCTCCTCTACCCAAAACATAAGAAGATCCTGGTAGAGTTGGTTATTTGTAGTGGAGTGAGATCCAGATAAAGGTTGTATTCATTATCTGATTGCGAGAAACCAGTCTAATTGAGAACATGTGATCTATCGGAGAAGGAAGGATGTTTTGCAAATGTCAGAGGAGGAGCAGCAGAAAGTACAGAAACACAAGTAACTCCTTTCATTGGTTAAACCTGAGCAGTGTAAGAGCTCTGTAAAAATATGGCCAAGCCCTGCACTCAACTCCCTTCAGCTTTGTGTAGCGGAAGTTGGTTGCAGGGTCTTTGTGGGCATGCACTTGAAACGAACTTCATATTTGTCTGACAAATTTCATACAGATTAATCAAACACAGCTATAGGATCTCCATTCCCCTTCAGGGGGAATATAAGTGCATAGTTACTGTTACATGACAGTACCCATGAGGGAGAATGCATCACCTGTGAAAATGCTCGTTTTTTTCTGTGGGGAAAACATGTATCTTCATGTACAAAGCTCTAGCCCTATACTGTACAAAATGTAGGGATGATGCACCCCCCTATAGTTAAAACTCAATTTCTAGAGTAAAAAAGAGTCAGAATCGAATTTGGATATGCCCATACATGTTTGTTGATGTTCCGAAACTTCCAAGGCAAACCACACTTTATAATACCAACCTGAGCGGGATTTACAATTACAGATTTCTCCAGACCTGTGATGGAATATCAACTTCCTCTGGCTTTGGAAAACCTTAGCTAGTGGGCAGTCAGTCACATGGGCACAAGCATCTGATCATGAGATTGCCCACACTATGTAGCGCCAGTCGTCTGATGTTTTCAACCTGTGCATGCAACACACAATGGCAGTGCAGAAAGGACAAATAAGCAATGACTCCCATGACCCAAGAGAAAAATTCAGCATGTCATGAACTTTGCTATTTGTTTTGCAGAAACAAATCCCACTTTTTTCTGTGAAACAAAAATAATGGTGAGCAGGCTGCCCTGACATGTTTACTGAGACTATTATCACCATGTTGGCTGGAGTTTTTTGAGCGAAAACCCTACATCAGAGATCTCTAGATTGGGTAGATGAGCCAAGATGCAGGCTCAAACATGAAATGAATGTCTCGAAATTTAGTCTGATTTAAAGTAATGTTTGTTTATCTTTACAGGGCTCAGCTGGATCTCAAGGCTCTGTTGGTCCTGCTGGACCAAGAGGACCTGCTGTAAGTAATTGTTAAATATTTTCGTTTTTTTGTGCTCCAATCTGTAACGTAAATGTCACCCTTGATTTGATGAGGAGTAAGTGTAAGTATAGGACAGTTTATATGCTACAATCATGTTCTAAAATGATTAGTGTGCTTCAATTACATTGTCTTTGACGAATGCTGGAAATTACAAAACATGTTTTTAATGCCTTCTTCATTACCCTTTTTGTAGGGCGCTCAAGGTGTCCGAGGTGACAAGGGTGAAGCTGGAGAAAAGGGAGCCCGCGGTCTGGATGGTCGCAAAGGTCACAATGGATTACAGGGTCTGCCTGGTCTCCCAGTAAGTATTTATACGTATAGTGGAAATGTATAACATAGGCTCGTCAGAGGCTAAGTATGTTTGAATATTACTCAGCCCAAACCACAAGTTTAGTTTATCCATCTCTCATTCTAATGTGTGGGCGCTTAGGGGCTCATTATGAGTTCAGTGGATGGTTTACACAGTCCGCCGAAATTCCGATGGGAACGTTGCCACCATTAAGAGTTTCCCGCTAAGCCAGTGGGTGGAAACCTGCGTTTCCGCCCGCTGGCCTAGCAGGAAACAGCCTACAGCATTGTCTCCAGGTCGTAATTGAGCCGGCGGCAATGCTGTAGAGTGCAGGGTGCACCAGCACCCTTGCAATGTACTGTCTGCAGACCAGACAGTGAACATTGCACGGGTGCTTGAAAGTGGGGCCCCTGCACTGTGCATGCCAAGTGCATGGGTAGTGCAGTAGCCCCCCTCAGGCCCCTTGCATCCGTTCTCCACCAGCTGGTGGAGAACTGGGTCATAATCCCCAGGGCAGTGCTGTTTGCAATGCTGCCCTAGAGGATTAGAACTGCCACCACCTCCAGAATCTCTGATCCTGGTGAAGCTGGTGGTTCCCTGGTGGCCCGAACACCAGGGTTTAATGAGGTGCTCGGATGACCGCATTTGCGGCAGTCCGACCCCTATACATGAGTCTGGCGGTCTAGTGACAGCCAGACTCATAATGAGGCCCTTAATGTCTGCCACATTCATAACTCTTTCCATTACATCTGCTAATCCAAGCACCTTTTTTATTCAGGTACTTGGGCACTTTATTATTGAGATATGCTGACAATCATTCCTAGCAAGATGTCTGGGAAATCTTTAGTGTCTAGGTCAGTGGTTCCCAACCTGTGGTCCGGGGACCCCTGGGGGTCCGCGAAGCCTTCTCAGGGGGTCCGCGACTGCTTACAAAATTAAAAAATATTAACAAATATTGAAAAATTAGGTATCCTGCCTCCAGTAATGACTCAGTGGGGGTCCCCGGATTCCAATGATGATTCATTGGGGGTCCCTGAGTTCCATTAATGATAAAGTGGGGGTCCACAGAAGTCAAAAGGTTGGGAACCACTGGTCTAGGTATCTAACTACTTATTTTAATTCCTTAGCTTAGGTGCCCCTTTTATTCATGTGCCTGGCTACCAAAGTATATTCTAGTGTTGGGGAATACATTTGTATGCATGTCTTGAGGCTCTTTTTCTGATTTATATCTATGGACACATTTTTATTATTTGTGTGATTGAGCACTGCTTCCTAATCCTGTGTCTGCCCATTCCTCGCTAATCAGATGTATTGACACATCTTTCTCTTCATGTGTCCAAGCACTCATGGATAGAAATGTGTGGGGTACACTTTCCTAAGCAAGTACAGCTTCCTATTCATGCATCTAGGTACTTTTGTATGCATGTTTATGGTCACGCTTTCTTAATCGAATGTAGCCAATCATTCTAGCCATGTTTCCAGGCACCTTTTCAAATTAATATGACTCAGCCCTCCTTTGCATTTAAGTGTCTGGACACTCCTTATTGTTCATGTGTTTCCTACAAAGTTCTCTTATGAGATTTTTGTATTCATGTGTCTCAAAAGTGCTTCCTTTTCAGAGGCTAGTTACTCCTCTACACTTATGTATCCAGCCATCTAATCCTATTCATTATATTGAGCAATGATTTCTAGTCAGGTGTCAAGCTCTAATTTCTATTCCTATTTTTCCACTTCACACAAAGCATTAGTTGATACACTTTATTTTTGGCCAAAGTATTTGTTGGAGTGTCCGGTGAATATCAAATAATTTATGATCAAGACCACCCAATGCTCATTGCACTGGGACATAGATTTATTTTTTGCTGTTGTTTTCAGAGCTGCTTGCAAGTTCCCCATATATATGCTGCACACATAGAAAGAAATCTCAACACAGGACTAGAGATTTATTTGTCTGGGCACTCTTGACTCGTAAGGTCTCTGGGTACTGTTCTCTATATATTCTTCTGTTCACTGTCCTTCTGGTGTCCAAACTCTTTCATCTCTGTCCTGGCATACTTTCCAGATCACCTGTTGGGTAACGTTTTCCTTTTAAAATGCCTGGGAATGTTGTCACTTCACATGTCACAGCAAACATCCCTTTTCACATGTCCAGGTACTGTTTTCTATACATGTGTCTGAATATTCTGTTTGATTCATATGTCTGAACACTCTTTCACATTCAGTTGTCTAGTACAACTTCATATGCACCCTAACTGCCTAACATATGACAATTGTTGCCTGAAGAATATTGAAATAGTAATTGTGGTCAGTGAAATAGCAGATGGTCACAATCCTGTCTTTGGTAATTGGCACATTTTTTATTGATTGTGTGGCATTGGTGTCATTTCTGTTTCAAGATCCTATGTGAACACTGATTATAGTTAGTGGCTTCAGCAATTATTTAGTTGCAATAACAAAAAAATGCAACATAACAAACACATTTATTCATTATTGCCATTTCACAAAACGGATATTAGTTTAAAAAAAAAGTTAGGGTAGGTCAAAAGTAAAAGGTTAATGTTTGAGAGAAGTGTTACAGTTAGAGAAGGGTTAGAAATATATTAAAATTAAAGATATAGATAAAGTTATGGTTGGTTTTATGACTTCAATCACATGACTGGGGTAAGGGCTAGGGTTCAAGTTAAGGTTATGGAAATGTCCATTGATAGTTTTAGGGTGGGAGCCAGAGTTCCTGCTAAGGCTAATGTCAGGATAGGGACAGCCTAAGTGTTACAATTGGAGCTCGGGAATTAGGGATAAGATGATGGTTAGTTTGGATGAGGATGAATGAAAACATCTTCCCATAAGGAATCCATTGCAGTGCTTTTATACTAATGTGCTATGTGAAGTGTAGAAAACTATTTATTGCAAATTAGCATTCACAGAGGGCTCTACATAGCTGAATGTCTTTAAAAGTTAATCTCCTAAATCTCATAGATTCTATTTGACAGACAATTTCTAACGTTTGATAAGTAATGCCTGCTGACCGTTTAAAAATTGACAATGATTTGTTCTTTCTTAACAGGGTTCACCCGGAGAATCAGGTATTGCTGGTCCAAGTGGTCCCTCTGGCCCAAGGGTACGATCTTTGTACTTATCTCTTTCATTTTGTGGTGAAATATGTGTTTATTTTGATTCTTAATGATATTTTGTTAATTTTCTTAGGGTCCTGCCGGCCCATCTGGCCCTCCAGGAAAAGATGGTCGCTCAGGACATCCTGGAGCAATTGGCCCCGTTGGTGTTCGTGGCTCTCCTGGACATCAAGGCCCTGCTGTGAGTGCATGTCTTTTAATATATGCAGTTCAAAAATTGACTGAAAATGTTTTTTCAAGATAGTGTGATTGTGTTGAAAGTCAAAATCAAGAACATGAGATTTTTAAAATGCTGAGATTCCAACAGACAAGAGCTAGTAAGTCTGAAGAAGGGTTCTAAGTCCATTCTTTCCATATCACCCGTCAGCTCTAGCAATTAGCAAAAGTAATCACAACTAGGGTGTGTGCCCATCAAAATCAATCATAAGAGCCAAGCAAATTTATTTGCATTGAATTCATAACCATCCAAGGGCTCATGTCTTAGTGAACTAGCCTATCGAAAGCAATGAACTTGAGCCACCCTTAGGCAAATAAAAAATAGCGTAAAAATGAAGGCCTAACCTCACATGATCCTTACAAAAGATGCCTGGCTACGTCTTGGCATTGTCCATTCAGTAAACAGTGGTTGAGAAATGATGAAAAAGTCCAGTAGCAGTGCACTCAGTAGCTGCCCAAGCAGTATGTCATGTGCCTTCAGTGATAAACATCCTCTTGCCAGAAATCTAAGAGACGTCACTTGTAATCTAGATATTGATATGATTGTGGCTTTAATTGGATGAGAGAATCAACGTGATCTTAAAAGTGCACAGCATTATGAATATCACCCTGGTAAAGAACCACCTTGAATTTCTTAAATAAGACTCACACAGTGACCTACGAATAAAACTAGACTTCCATTTTCAGACAATAAAATGCCCCTTCATTTAGCATGCTTCAATTTAGTGAAAGTTGTAAAGTAAAATAAATCTGCTGTCACTATGATTGCAGGGAAATAGCAGTAAATGGGAATAAAGGGATTGCCAGGTTAAAAGAGAAACCTTCAAATAATATACATATTACTGGGTCTAGTGAGATTCCAATGAGTCAATAACTAATCTTTTACTGTGATTACATTTCATGGTAGGGTCCCGCTGGATCCCCTGGTGCCCCTGGCCCTGCTGGACCTTCTGGAGGTGGCTATGATGCCGGTTATGATGGTGGTGAATTTTATAGAGCTGACCAGCCTTCTCTCAGACCCAAGGACTATGAAGTTGACTCCACACTGAAAACTTTGAACAGCCAGATTGAGACACTGTTGACCCCAGAAGGCTCAAAGAAGAATCCAGCTCGCACATGCCGTGACTTACGACTCAGTCACCCAGACTGGTCAAGTGGTATGTATAAATTAATATAATAACTACTACGACATTCTTCCCCTTTCTCATTAAGAAGAGGTAATTTTTATATTGTTATAATCCTATGACTCTGTAGGTACGTCTTGCATATCAGATTTTCTCACCTTGAATGCACCATGGACAAATTAGAGTAACCTGTACCTCAATATTTATGTGTTCATTGTATATCAATTCTTTGAGTCTAACTATATAATTTTTGTAGAATTTATCTGTCACTGTGACTATTGTATTGCCTCTCGAAATATGTTTTAGTCATTGTTTATGGTCAGTTTTAAATGTCTGTTGTTGGAGATCTGTTTTCTCCAATAAATTATAATATATACACATGCTGAGCTTTATATCAGGCCCTTGCTCTTAATGGCATGGTTTTCTGGTATATCTCATTTCCCTACTTTGTGTTTGAGTGCTTTCTGCCCTATTCTTTTTTCCTTTCCATGTTATGATTGGATGACTTGTATCCTTCTACTGCTTACATTAAGGGAACTACTTTTACTCTTTAGCACTCCATGGGAGTGAGTGTGATTTCTTGCCTTCTCCCCTGTGTGGTGCTTCCCCCTTTGCACCCCACCTCCTCACACTCTCCATGCTGGTCTCCCTCCTTCTAGCTTATCTGTTGCTGATATTGCTCATGTTGATCGTCATCAATATTAAAACGTTTATTTTTGCCACGCTGAACAGCATCCACAAGAAGGATTAGGCCCTGCCATAGTAAACAAGCATTGGCAACGTATTTTGGTACTAATTTTTACACAGCTCATTATGCTGTTCTATCAAAAAATGGCTTTCTATTCATCCTCCAAAGGCACCACCCAACATTACATAAATAAATAAAGATGTTCCTGGTTTAGGAGAACAACTACTTTTCTTCTGACTGCCGATAAACTTAGCATAAACACGCCAACACAAGCATAACATTGTATTCTAAAACACCATGCTGGGTTCTGACACATACTTATAAACACCATTCTCTAACCATGCAGTTTACTATTGATCCTTTTGCAAATGAACGAAAATAGAAAAGTCATTCCGAACCAACTCAATAGTAATAAAATAACAGAAAGATAACAGAGCTCAAACACGTTTCTTCTTCCATGCTAATTCACACAAACCATTTTGAAACTTCACCTAGTACAAACTCTCCTCTAATCACACCATGAAATACCAGCAGTGTAAGATATACTATCAAATAATGGTTCCTCAAGTCTAATGGATGGCCTTATCTGCAAAATAGGATGACCAAGAAAGGCAATGCATTATGACACTATAGCAAAAGTAATTATCACCATAAAAATGTAAATAACATAACATACAGATTTTGAGATTATGGGCACACTGCGTATCTTCACCATTAAGTATAGATAGACCACATTAATTTGAAAGAAGTTCCATTGATTGTTTCCACGACAGCTAGCACATATGCTGGAGATAGGACAGAACAGCATGCTGTTAATATTGAGCCTCCCTCCATAAAACATTGTACTAGAGTGAAGGACAGTCCCTTGGGTCTCACATGAGCACTGAGGTAAGGAAGAACAAGACTTAACCAGTACTCAAGGTGAGACTTCCGGCATCTGACCTATTTTCCCTCTATTACCTTTTAGTCCAAAAAAGAATGAGTAGTTATCCAATGTATGTATTATCTACATAGGGGTGGATAACTAGAACTGATTGACACCTGATCAGTAGATGTAGCGTTTTAAGGCATTAGGTGGACATCAATGTCAGAGCTGTGCACATTTGTTCAGCTCTGTCTCAAGTAGCGTCACAATGGAACTAGACTGCCTAAAAAACACTGAACGTCTTATGGAAAGGGCTCTGTTTCAAGTGCACTACTTTTTAGCTGGGAAGAAACCTCATAAACCTATGTATCCATTGCTACATTATATTTAGGAATTAAATTTAAACTTTAGGATCAGTTTATTGTAGAAATCATCATCTGTTCTTAAATGTAAACTAGAAAAAGAATGATCTTATGTCCATCTCTGTTGTATAATTTGTAGCATTACTGTTGAGAATTCCAGCCCTTCTTAACAGTAGATGGTTTTATTCCAATGGTAGGCTTCTACTGGATTGATCCTAACCAGGGTTGCATTGCTGATGCCATCAGAGTGTACTGTGACTTTTCCAGCGGGGAAACATGCATCCATGCCAACCCAGATAGCATTTCACCCAAGACCTCGTACTTGAACAAGAACCCCAAGGATAAGAAGCATGTATGGCTTGGAGAAATCATGAATGGTGGTACCCAAGTGAGTATACAAATTAAAATCAGCAAAATATCCAAGTAGCTGAAAGTATTGCCAAAGTCCCATTTATAACCACACCTGAACTATAGTAGTCCCCTTTGAGCCAGTACGTCTGATCCAATTAAATATTTTACCCAATCATACGGCTGCTTACACATGTTGTTCAGTAAACTGTTTGTCTTCAAGAGTGTTACACCAAGCCCCAATCTCTGGAAGCCATTGACTACAAAGTCAGAGCTTCCATACTAGATTATTGGATCACACTTCTGAACACAAAAGTGGTGGATATTAGACACAACCACAGCAGTGATTTAGAAGGATAGCCCAGACCAGTAAGTTATTAAAATCAACGTCTGGTTGAAGATCTACTATGTTACTATGTGTCAAGGCATTTACTTAGTAGTATAGTATTATTCTGCCTACTTGAGTCTACTATTCACATCAATATTGTGAAGAAAATCATAATTTGCACTTTTCTATTGAATTGATGTAAAAATGTGCTGTATTTGTGTTCTAGTTTGAGTACAATGAAGAAGGTGTGACCTCTAAAGATATGGCTACTCAGTTTGCATTCATGCGTCTCCTGGCCAACCACGCCTCTCAGAACATTACCTACCACTGCAAGAACAGCATTGCATACATGGATGGAGAGACCGGTAACCTAAAGAAGGCTGTCATGCTGCAAGGATCTAGTGATGTTGAACTCCGCGCTGAGGGCAACAGCAGATTCACCTTCAGTGTCCTCGAGGACAGCTGCACTGTAAGTAACTTGCAAAGCAGTATGATTTTTAGACACTAAGGGCCAGATGTAGCAAAGGGTTTTTTCCCATTCTGTGTCAATGGGAAAATGTGTTCGTACATATGGCCCTAAATATCTACATTGTCAGGCACATACATGGGCTGTGACTAATTGTTTTTGATAACAAATTATACTATACTTGTGTAGACAGAACTGCATAATTGCCAATGATTGATAATTCATTAAAGGATACGCTTGACCTCTCCCCCCTAAATTGGTTAGGGGTTATGCCTTCACAGATTTTCAAAATGAAAATGCTATTGCAGTTCTGATAACAAGATTTCTCAACTTGAACACAGTTATTCTTTTAACCTTCTAATGGCAATTTTCTAGATGATCTATTCAGTTTTAGTTCTAGAAAACACAGGTGATGTGGATTTGAAAACATGTGTGTGGCATCTGGAGATATAGCACATGATTTTGATATTTTAAAAGAAGATACACATAATTCTATTAATAAAAAAATCAAAATAAGGAGATGAATTGTTTTTGACTGAAGGCTGTGGTGGCCAATTCACAAAAAGCACTTATATGTATGTAATGTAGCTCTCCTGCAGTACTAACATACATACTCATATATGCCTTTGTGAAATGGTCCCATCATCTTTAAGGTAAACCTACATTAATGTTTTTGTGACTTCCTTTTTTGATGATCACTCACATGGCCCACATGAAAACCACTTTTTATGGTGTTTTTATACACCAAACTATGGTGCCAGTTCGCAAAAGCATGTATGACTTTGCAGTGTAGTGGTACAGGTGTATTACTTTTTAGGCTCATATGTGCCTTAGTAAATTAATCTTACTAAGACATATACATATGAGATCCAAATTAAGAAGAGTCGGCCTGATGTGCTATCCCCATTCGTAAACCAGGGATGTGCAAATTACACACAAACTGGTGGACAAAATTGGATATTATTTTCAATGTGACCTCTGTGCTAATAGGTGGCATCACAATTTAATCGTGAACAGGGAGTCTCAAAATGGCCTGCCTATTAGATAATTATTAGGCATGTTGAATTGTGTGAGCGGTTGTGACTAGCTCAGAATTCAGTGATAGCAGTATGCAAAGGGTAACAGCCCACCATGCCTGCATTTGCTTTCCCCAAAGAAAAACATTTTTAAAGCAGCTTGTTTTCATTAAAGCGAAAGAGGCTACTATAATTTCTTCCTGTTTTGGAACACATGGGAGGAGCATGCATTTGCCCCTTGGACCACTGATTCCCAAAAGATGAAGCAGCCCAATGGGTACTGTTTTTTTACAAATGGGTTACCAACCCAACTTGAAAGCTGGTAACTATTAAATGGTTTTCAACCACAACTGAGGTCACTAACCATTATAACATTCCTTTGAGACTCCAAAAGACTCTTTCACATCCTCTTCTGTCTATATCAGATGGTTCGCACAATTCCTTTTACGATTTGGAAAGACTTTGCCAACTCTTAACGGCGGGTTGTACCTTGTGAAAATGGGCTCTGAGATTGGAAAGCCTGATTCACATATGAGGCCATATATCTTTTATTGCTCTAATGTTTGGAAGGAAAATACAACACTTTATTATGTGACCAATGAAACATGTGCAAACCATGGCTTTATTGCCTACTAAAACCCCTGCTCCGTGTAAATAGAGTTTAACAATTGGTAGGAGTGCTGGCTTTTGGCACCACAGGGCCATGATTGAAATCCTAATTTGCCTACCTGAGCCAAGACTGAGACAGGACACACATATTTCTTCTTTTGTGTCGCAACAGAAACACAATGTTTAATACTTTCTAAATGGCAACATTTAGGTCCTGATTCTCAAACCTTTTTCCATGATGGAATATGTCTTATGCTTAGACATTCAAGAGTAAGTATCATCTAAACCAGAAGTAAGATAGACCTACTTACAGAAATAGCTTTGTGGATGAGGCCCGTAAAATTTTAAAATATTGACAATTTAGCTGAATATGAGAATTTAGATCACTACATGTTATGGAGGCTAGCACACCCTGTTTGCAAGGCTGTTGAGACTTTGTATCCAAACAGTCATACCAATAATCTAACCTCACAAATCGAATATTTCATTCTCTATTTACAGAAACATACTGGTGAATGGGGCAGAACGGTCATTGAATACAGAACAAACAAACCATCCCGCTTGCCCATCTTGGATATTGCACCTATGGACATTGGTGGTGCTGAACAAGAAATCCGTGTGGACATTGGACCTGTCTGTTTCAAATGAATGGACTCAAACTAACTTAAAAAATGTTCTCTTTTTGCCATTTCTCTTTTTTGTGCTGAAAACTGACTCCTTCCATTTCCTTTGCTCATCTGCTTGCTTAAACTCTGGGCGAAAGAGAAGGAGGAGGATTGATTGGAACATTGTGAAATACACACTAAAACAGCCCCCGAGGGACCTGGAAGTCATTCAAGATGTTAACAACTTGATTTGGGAAATGTCAATCTTTGTAAAAAAAAAAAAGCTAAAATAAAAAATAAACACCCTGAAAGTTTGTACCACTTGTGGCCTTTGACTGTCTCCCAAAGAGGAAGTTTAAAACCACAACTTCCAAAGGTTTAAAACTACCTCAGACACTTCTCCCCAAGTGTGATATGTATCCCTGATAGGTACTTGTGCTACACTTAACAAGGTGGTTTCGTCTCACGTGTGATACAAAGGTGCAAACTGCAGTATTACAGCTCTCAAATACTTGAAGAACTTCGATGGTGCTAACAACATTCGAATACCACTTTTTGTGTGTTGAGTTGAATTGTTTGCTTTGAAAATTGTTTTTATAAAATAAAGTAATATTCTCCAGTCTACTGTTGCCCAAAGATTAAGCATGTGGATCATTTCTCTCATTTTTGCCTTCTTCCTTAAATTCAGGTTTTCATCCTTTTAAAAATCTCATTTTCATCCTCTCAGATTGGGTAAATGGAGGCATCGTTAAATTGTACCTATTTTTTGTATATGTGAGATGTTTAAATAAATTGTGAAAAAATTTGAAATAAAGCATGTCCAGTGTTCCGAACGAAAACCTTCAGCGAGTAAAATTCCTTGTTTACACCCATCCATTTGCATTTGGCACTTAAAAATGTGCCCTGAGAAAAAAATTGCCAATACGTTTGTCTTTTTGGTTTACTTTCCCACCTTTCATCGCTTTTTTGCATGCCTAAATAAACATTTGTTAGAGGTCTACAACCTAGAAATCATTGTGACAATAGCACATAAGTTATAGGACTAATTTCTGGACATAATGAATCACCAATTGACTCTCGCTTTGTGCTATTAACTACACATCCAGTTGAAACCGATAATAGATGTCTTGACTGTCCTGCTTTGGTTTTACAAGGACAGGAGCTTTATGTCTATCAAAATGCTTTTCTATAAATGAAAACTTTGATAAAATAACAATCTGAGTCATCAAATTCTTCACTCTGAAATGGAAAATTGAAGTGGTTTATTCCAGCATGCCCCGTGATGCCGAACTAGCTCTGCCGTAATCCAGCACTATGTAGCTACCAGTTTGATGAACAACGGCCGCCATTTTCTCCTGCTGTTTCTCATGTGTTGCTGATGAGTAAGGACGTCTGTTTATGTAGTGTCTGTTTGAATTGTTTGTTGAGTGTGTTTGCTTCAAATAAACAATGTTTGCATTTTTAAAAAGGATAAAGCATGAAGTTTTGCAAATTTGATACTTTTACTCAGCGAACTCTTATTTTAGCTGTTTGTTTCAATAACGTATAGGTTATCTCCTCGAGCAGTTATAGTACAACTAAAAACTCGTACAAAACATTAACAGATTCTTCCGACTTAGGGTAAAGTAATTTAATTTTGTTTTAATATGCAAAAGGGAAAGGTACGCTTGTTTAAAAATTAAAGTAGGGCCAAAGGAAACATTAATTTCTGATCACTGCATTCTCATTAATTGCATTTAGGATTGCGTGAAAGGAAGCTGAGTGCAGTGTTGGGAGAAAAAAAGTGAATCTTTCGCTTTGTTTTAGTTGCATTCCGCTTGTCCAGAAGAATTACCTGCAAGAAGTAGAACTGAAAATTGTCTAAATGTCAACATTCACTCGTACTAATTGTCAAACCTTTCTCAGTAGACAGGGAAATACATACTTTTGGAGAGTTCATCACCTTAAAGGAATGGCTCTAGCAATGCTGTTTATTTTCATCGGCATATAGTACATTGTTATTTACAGCACTGTTCAACTCCCTGCGCTTTCTACTTTACTCACAATTATTTTTTGTTTTGGTAAATTTAGGCACATGGTACATTCTTCCTGCTTATGCTGGACGACTAGAGTTGAGCTTCCTTTGGTGCAGGCACTGAAAATGCCCTTGTTGTACCTACATAAAATATGTGAACATAAAGAGGTAATATTTTTCAGATTTCAAACCCAACTATTAGCATACATATGGCAGTAAGCAATTTATAAAAGAATAAATGACTCACCCCAAAAACTTTCTCAGAAGGCTTCCGCAGGTGCTGCAGAATGTCAGGGTTGTTCATACCATGACTGTGCTAGTTTTTTTCATCTCGTCACTTTTCCATCCACAACCACACACTCCATGTCCCTTTATCTAACTCTTGCAGGTTATTTATTCTCTGCTTACTCTATTTGATACTGTTTTCTGATCTTTTGCTTTCTCCTTATTTCCCTTTTTTCCACCTCCCTCTCTCTCTTGTTCTGGGTTCAAGTCTGAGGATAAATATTAAGTCCTGGTGCCCAAAACTGAGTCCCAGTGGGCCAAACCTGCAACCACTGACTCAAATTAAGCACTAACCTATGACACCATTGGAAATACCATCACTTGAATTTAAGCCAGATAATGGCAACACTGGATATCATATGCCAATGGATATAGATAAGAGAAAATTACAGTGTGGCTTTAGACCTAGCTTGTATTACGTAAAACAAATTGCATAACACACAAACAAGTGACACCATGACTCTGTGGCCAAACTTTACAGCCCTCATTTATTTATTTAGTGCTGTTGCTCAGTAACATCAGTAGGTACTGTGCATCATGACTTTCATGGTACTGTGCAGTTCTCAGGAATTTATGGTAACTATCCTCTTGGTGGAATTCACCTCAACATGTTAATCCTACTGCTTTCTTTAAAAGTCTTGTATCTGGCCCTTTCTGCAGGGTCACCTGAGATTTTTACTTTCCTTTGCTGAATCTGTTTTAGTTGGCTTTTAGGACTCTGTGCACTTTATTCCTGCCAACCAGTGGTAAAGTTGTGTACTCTACCTTCTAAGCATGGTAGAATTGGTGTACACAACTCATTGGTCCATTTAATTTTCTCATACTTCCTAGTAAATGATAGTACATGTAGCCAGGGCCTGTAAATTACATAATACTAATGGACTGCAGCACTCCTAGTGCCACCCATTAAAGTAGCCTTAAAGAACGTCTCAGGCTTGTCACTGCAGCCTATAGTGCAGTTTGAAACTGCCATATCAAAAAGTAGGACACGTTTGCTTATGTTTTACATGTCCTGACAGTGAAAAAGTCATTTTCACTGTAGCAAGACTACCTCTTCTATAAACTGACACTGGATTACCTTATTACACTTAATAAGAGATAACTTTAATTTGGGACCAGATAAGCAAACACCTCTTCCACCCATTTGAATTGTAACTTAAAATCCTCTTTAAAAGTAAAGTTGGATTTTTAAGTTACTTTTCTGAAAATGCCACTTTTAATAGTTTTTCTGTCTAAATCAAATGTGCCTTACTGCCAGTGTCCAGGATCACATGACAGTTAATGGCTCTCATGTGGTTTGATGTTTATTCCTTCCAGACGGTGGACAAAAGGGGCCTGGGTGGAGAGGGAGTGGGTCCTCCTGACAGGATGGCAGGGAAGGACTTGTGCGCTGTCCTGATGTCTCTTCATAGATCCCTACATGCAGAACACACAAAGGAACCTGCCACTAGGCCTGCTCTTGCATTTTATCCCCTAGTGAGGAAGGAGCCAAACACAGGGAAGAGTGTATTAGGCTAGTGAGTGTCCCCTTACCCATAAGATGGCATTTGTAATAAAATTAGCACCTTCAGAACCTAGAATCAGAACATTCCAGGATTTGTTGAATATTCAGAAGAAGGATTGTCCTGCTGGAAGACTGGACGTGCTTGCCTTGAACCCAGGATCGGCAGGAGTGATTTCAAGGGTCATTTGGCTGACCTTCTGTTTCAGCTACAGGGAAACAACATGCCTCCAGAGTACTTCCTTACAAATATCCAGCTGGCCAACACCAACTAGACCTCCCTCAGCCCTGCTGTTGGCCTCTGTTGGAGTGAGCCTGCCCCCCAAGATTTGCCTCCCCAGGTCCTGGACCCTTGGCTGGTGTCAGGGTGATCTCCTACTTCAGTTCTGCAAAAACTAGACTCTGGGTGAAAACCCCGAAGTTCTGTACTCTTCGCGATCACAAATGACTGTTCTCTTCTCCCGTTCTCTGTGAACATCTGACTCCAACCTGCTCTTCGAATCAGCAACCACCATCTGTGTCTTTTGCCAGCATGACGCTCCAATGGTGACCTGCTCTTTTTGCTGCCAATGTTCTTACGACTGTGTGAAAAGGTAAACTCTCCAGTTAATGAACGTATTCCCTGTATACGACCCACGCTTCATCACAGTCGGCCTGGACTCATGACTTTGACCCGGTCAACCGCGACTAGATAACCATGAGAGGTGCTTTGTGCTTCCTGGTGCTATTTGTATCTGAAACTTTAAAAATCCATCTGTCTGGCTAAAAATCCATCTGTCTGGTTGTACTGATTGGGTGTTTGTCATTTTTATGCCATTTTATTAATAAAATGTACTCTGTTTTTCTAGATTCATTTGGGATTTTCCTTGTGTTGTGTTTCCACTTTATTAATGCATAAGTATTTGCCTCTATGTTGAGCCTGGCTGCTTTTGTGCCAGGCTGCCAAAGGTTAAGCACAGGTTTATTTAGTGACATTTGTGGCTTTCCCTGACAAGGATTGTATTTAGGTGGAGCCTTCACCCCTGACACCTAATAACTCAATATCTTACACTGGTGTTCAGCAATGGGATACAGCACTTGTGTTTTTGCAGTGCCACTCAGTGATTTGTGTAAAACCAAAAATCCCTTGTTATAATCAGGCACCAGAATTGTTTTTTTAATTTTACATGGTTTCTTGATTGGGCATTTTTCTCTTTTTCCAAATTCAATTTCTGCCTCATATTTTTGGATGGAGGTGAATATTAATAACATTGAAGCCTAAACTATGGCAGAGCAGAAAGAAGTTGTGTGGGACGGGCAGCTGAAGCTGCTCAAGGGCTCCCAGAAGCCGGAGTATCAGATGGCCCTCTGAGCTTGGGAGGCGGTATGCATGGTGCACTTAGTAGCACAGAAGCAAGGGAATGATGAAGAGGGAGATGAAGAGGTAGGGAGGATGATATGCAGGAAGATCATTAGACCCTCTTGACCATGGTCCCGGAACCAGAGGAGAAATGAGGGCGCACAAGAGTGAGGTCCCCTGCTGAATTTCAAACAGGAAGCAGTGTGTCCTCATACAACCTGTCCATTAAGGAGTTGAAGGACAGGAAGGCTGAAAAAGAGTTGAGGTTGCACCAGGCCACTCTGGCATAGGGAGGAAATGAAAGCAGAAACAGTTATAAAGAGGAAAGAAAATTAGCTCTGGCGGAGAAGAAAATATTGCTAGGTCATGAAGTGAGTCAGAAGGAACTGGACTTGAAAGCAAAGACGCTCATAGAGCCTAGTGAAAATGGTGTAAATGACAATGCAGTGTCCAAAGGTGACAAGAGAGTCTGCATACCAAAGATCTGGTGCCTAACTATGTGGTGAAGGGTGATATAGACACATAGTTTGAAACCTACGAGGTAGCTCTACAGATATATAGGTTCCCTGAGGAGAATTGGGGAACCAGTCTCTGGAGGCATGTGCCACCTGAGGGGAGGATGGTATTATCTGTTGGCCATAGGTAAATGAGCAGGTACAGTATCACCTCATGAAGAAAGCACTTATTAGGAAATATGTTCTAACCCCTGCGAAGTACACGTTAAAGCGCAGGGATAGCCAGAAGCCGGGAAGACAATCCTGGGAGGATTTGTGGATTACTCCTGTAAGTCACTATATGGTTGGGTGAAATACAGTAAAATTAGTAGATATGTTGAGCTGTACCATCTATTTCTCTGGAAGCACATCCTCAATAGTTGCTTTATAGAGTTGAACCAACACTTTATTGATTCCAAATTCACTGACCCCCAGTGAGCATGACAAGGAAGCAGACCTCTGGATCAGCACCTGGTTCAAAGGAAGATTTCTAGCAGTGACTCCAAAAAGGGTAGTTCAAGTTCCCCTTGCAGAGCAAAGGGGAGATTCAGGACAAAAGAGGTGAGTCCCAAAAGTTGGCCCCACACCGGTGTGAGGATCAGGATTCCCATGCCCTTTCTGAGAAGGGAAGGGTCAGATGGGCAGAGGCTCAGGGCATCTTTTGTCATGCCCAGGTGCTTTCACGGTTCCCAGTTAGGGTACAAGCAAGGGAGCTCTACCTGCACTGAGAGACCATCCACTTTTGAGAACAGATGACCAATATGGCCGTGTGGGGGCTCCAAGTGGGTAGAACATGCCCTAATGTCCCTTAGATGGGACGTGGATTCAGAGGGGAAGCTTGTGATCCCTGGAAGTGGGAGTCGTCACTTCCACAAGATCACCGTATGTAGGATTCCTGTCACTGCTCTGACCATTGTGATGGAAGCACTGGTTTCCCCAAATGTGTACCTTCCAGGACAGGTGTTTAGGGTAATTCAGGCTCATGGACAGGGCTTTGTCTGCCCTATTCCCCTGGTGTCTCCGAAATAGGATTGGAAAGTGGTCCAGAGGAGGGTCATAGTCAGTCTCCACATGCTCATTAACTGCATTACAGGTAATGAATTACCACCAGAGAGCAATGGGTAATAGGTGGAAACAATCCTCAGTGTAAAGCCTAGTGGAGTAGAGATTCTAGCCAGTCTGTGAGGAGATCATCACAAGACGGACCCTGGTGAGGCTTCTGACCTGGATGTGCTGCCTGTGCTGTCCCAGAGGCAGAAGACAGGATACCTGTGCCAGGCAGATCCATGCAGGACACAGACCGACTGTGTCACCCTTGGGAAGAATGGTTTCCCTTGGAAGTTTGGCTTGCCAGGTACCTGTTCAGTCCCAGGGTACAGACCCTAGGCTGAAACGCCAGTCTCAGGATATAACCCCAAGGAACATGTTTGGGACTCTTTGCCAGCCCCAAGGTTGGAAGTGACGCCTGATTAAGGCCCCAGGTTGCAACCTTCACCTTTAGGTGGATGGTCAGGGGTCTGGCTCTTGACACTGACAGCTGGCAGTGGCCTCTTTTGGTTGTTGTGTTTATGGGCAGAAATTTCCTTGGACTTGGGATAGAAGTCTGATCCAAGGGATGGAATGCACCACATCACACTTTTGGCCCTGGCGATACTGTCTGTTTACTGGGATGCATCTGTGAGCAAACTAAAGTCATGAGCCTCATAGAAGAGATCCACTGTTAAAGAGAAGTGTTCCCCATGGGTCAGTACAGTCACCCAAGAGGACCGTGACAGAGTGGTGCAAGTATGTTCAGGGGGCACAGAGCTGACAAGTTTGACTGCAAGAGGCCAGTTACCTAAGTTCTATCACCTGGGCAAGGAAGCCCATCAAGGTATTGATTAGACTACATTAGCGTTTGGCTGACGGGGATATTGTTGGACATGAATTTTGCCATCCTTTGTGGAACCTATTGGCATTTAGGACTTTGTACTTTATGCCTGCTAATCAGTGGTAAAGTGCTTGAGTTCTCACTTCTACACACAGCAAAATTGGTAAAGACCGGATTGGTCCATTTATTTACTTATTAATACTTAGTACACAGTACTACATGTACCCAGGAAATGTAGATGCTAACAGCCCTCATTGTGCCATCCACTAAAGTATCCTTGTAAACCATGCCTCAGGCCTGCCACTGCAGTCTGTAGTGAAGTTTTAAACTGCAATTTCGAGTTGGTGAATATAAACCTTTTGTCAGGCCTACAGCTTCCTTTTTAATACTTATAAATCCCCTCTAAGGTAGGCCGTAAAGGCTCATAGGACAGGGTTCATGGTATTTAAAAAAGTAGGGAATTTATGCTTACGTTTTACATGTCATGAGAGTGACAAACTCCTAACGTAATTTTTCACTGTAGCAAGACTATCTCTACCATAGACCGTGGGTCACCTTATTAAAATGAATGTATTATAACTTCAGTTTGGAAGCAGGTAGAGAAATAAATCTTTGTACAACTTGAATTGTAATATAAAATCCTCTTTAATGGCAAAGTCTGATTTTAAGTTACTATTCTGAAAATGTCACTGTTGGCATTTTTCTGCCTAAACCAAATGTGCAGTTCTGATAGTCTCCAGATTCTCATGAGTGCTAAAGGCTCTCCTGTGGTATCATGTGTATTCTTTCCTGTCAGGGCACAAACGGGGCATGGGTGTAGAAGGAGTGGGTCTTTCTGACAGGATGATTGGGGAGGAGTTGTGCCCAGTCCCGATTATTCCTCAAAAGAGCCTATGTGCAGTATACACAAACAAACCTGACAACAGGCCTGGCCTTGCCATTGTCCCTTCAGCCACTTTACAGTCAAACCCAGGGAAGAGGGAAGAAATGACTAGAAAGAGTTTGGGAGTGGGCCAGTGAGTGAACCCCCTCCCTCTCCACACACACACAAGCTGGCATGGGTATAAAAATGGCACCCTCAGAACCTGTGGAAGATTCAGGTGAAGCAGTGCCCTCCTGCGTGAAGAAGGATAATTGGACCTTCATGTCTTGAATTCAGGATGCCCAGAAGTGACTCCTGGGATCAGTTGGCTGACTTCCTGTTTGAGCTACAGTGACACAAAAAGGTTTGAGATGCCTTCCCCACAACTGCCCTGCTGACCAGCTCCACCTGAACCTGCCTGAGACCTGCTGCTGGACTCTGCTGGAGTGCAATATGGCCCCCAAGAGGTCCCTCCCCTACTCATGGACCCTTTGTTGGTGTCAAAGTGTACTTCCCCTGCCTCTAGTCTGCAACAACTAAACTGCAGATGACAACCTAGAAGTTTTGGTCTCTTTGCAACCATGAACAACCATCTGCATTTCCCGTAAGTGTCATGATCCAACAGCGACTTCCACTTCGTGTCAGCCACAATCACTAATGTTTCTTGTCAACACAAAGCTCCAAGGGCGACCATCTCTCCGTGCCGACAATGATCTCTTCGTGGCTCCCACCAACACAAGGGTCAGGCTGTGTAAAAAGGTAAATTCTCCACCAGGATGGACCTTGTTCCTGCGCTCTGTTTCTGACCTGTACTTCATGGTGGTCAGCTGGAACTTGAGACTTTGACCCAGTCCAGTATGACCAGATAACCCAAGTGCCACTTTTTGCCTCTTGGGGCCATTTGTATCTGAAACTTTAAAAATTCACAAGTCCGGCTCTACTTATTGTATTTTTGTCATTTTTATGTCTTTTTATCCATTAAAAGATTTCCCTAATTTCTATACAAGGTTTTCTTTGTGTTGTGGATTCACCTTTTTACTGTTTGAGTTCTGCATATATACCATACACAGGCTGCTAAGTTAAGCCTGCCTGCTTTTGTGCCAGTCTACCGGGTGGTTTATGACAGGTTTATTCATTGAGTTTTGAGGTTCACCCTGACAAGGATTGTGTTTATTATATGAGTGGGGCTCTCATTACTCTCAATTAATATCACTAATAACCCAATTTCTTACAAAAAGCCGCAGCCTAACTCATGAATTAGTACGAATGACAAATAAGCACTAAACTTTGTGCATAGGTTTAGCAATCCTTAATGCTCACATGCACATTCAATTAAACTTTGTATTGCTTTTGCTTTCAGACTCTCTGAGCAACATATACATTGAATAGTGTGAATAAATTGCAAAGCTATCTTCAGTGCTTAATAGGTGGTAGCGCTTATAGGTGGTGGATACCAGCAGTCATTTCTAGGAACTGGGGTGCAATTTGGTCATCAGACTTTAATACGCAGTAGGAGAGAAACAGGAGCAAATGGGATTAAGTAGGAGGAAGAGAAGCAGAATCGGGTGAAAGATAGAAGTAAAAGGGAGAGAAAGGTAGGAAAATAGTGACAAAGGGAACTCACCCATTTAATATGCTCGGCAGACTTGACAACTCTGGCATTCATCAGTGCTGACGGTGTCCTCCTAAGAAAATATTTGGGCCCCTACAATTATTATATTTACCGGCTAAAAACAGTCTACATGCACAAGTAAATCAGAATTATATGACGACACCCACACACATCACCTTATCTATGGGTCTAAAACCAGTTTTCTAATTCAAAAAAGTTGTCTGTCTACTCATAAATGGATTATTTGGTGAGATGATTTAGGATGGGTGTGGATTTCAGTTACAGGAATACCCAATGGAGTTTACGTCATTCACAAACTCTTCTCAGACCATTTCCAGCTCTGGAAAAGCCGGACATTTACTTCTGACAGCGGTAGGAGTAAATAATTTTGAAGGTTGAAAAGAGGATCGAAAAACACAAAATATGAGGGATGTAAGGAAAAGGATTTCTACATAGTTAAATGTGTTTTCCATGTGCAGAGTACTATTTCATTTATTAAACATGGTGTTACCCAAATGCAGTCGGCTGGAGCAATTATACATTAATACACAGAGAAGTGCTTCCCCATTGCCACATTTCTTATTCATTAAAAAATTCAAGTACACCTGGAAACGTGCTACATTTACAGGTTTTCGTGGCATAATTTAGGAATATTTCAAATTGCGAAAATGAGTAAACCTATACTTATCTGAGGTTATAATCTTCTAAAGGTTTAATTTATTCATTTAAGAACCTGGCCCTGTGATTGTTTTTAAAACTTCCTCAGTAATCACTAATGGGCTCGTATTCCTAGTATTTTAACATTTTTTACACAAATTGATTTCGATGGCTCATGGAGGAATTCCTTACACCTGGAAAATTGTATAATCTGCGAATCTTCCAAAAATGAGTTAATCTATATCTATCTGAAGTTATAATCTTCCAGTGTATATTTTTTCATTTGTTTGAGAACCTGGCCTTGTGATTTAAAAAAAAATTCTCAATAGAATACTGCTGGGTTTATATAACTGTCATAGTATTTTCGACTTAAATTATTATTTCTATGGCTCTTTAAATAGCTTCATACGTTTATAGCTAAGTAAACATATGCATTTCACTGAAATTATATTAATATACCTGTTTCAGGTCTTTCTGAAGCTTCTGAGAACTCCCCTTTGTCATAGCGAGGTGTAATCTGGACAAAAAAAGACTCAACACACTTATTTAATGAGATAATAAACCAGAAAGTGGATCGCACTATAAATAAGTTGTGCGCAGACCGAACCTAGCCGTTCCACCAGTAGGAACTGTACTTGAGCACCTGGCATCCATATGACCACAACCCCTGACAGCACTTTTAGGAATCTAATTCCCAGTTTAGTGATTTGTGCGTGTCACCAAGTTGTGCATCTACCTTGGGCAAAGGATATGAAAAGTGCTTCTGTACCAGTGCCAGTCACCTTTTTGATTATAAAGACCGCCAACATCCATTCCAGGGCAAACAAAGTTTCGGCAACAACAATAACTTATGTTGCTAAAACATAAAGGTTAATGTGGTCCCAAGGATGGCTTTCTAAAGGTTGACAAATTTGTACAAAATACTGAAGAAGAAGGCATTCTCTTCATTCTAAGGTGTGCTAATCACACGCATTTGATCATGCACTAAAAACAACAAAGTACAGGACATGCAAAAATATGCGGAAAACCAGAAAGAGTAAGCAACAATAGGCAACAATAGGCAAGTGCAGCAAGCTCACAACTATTTGTGCTTCTGTTGTGGGTGATTCAGCCTGGAGACTACCCTGCTGGGTGAGGCCTCACTTTACACAAAGCTGCGTTTGAACTGCAGCCTGGAGAGGACACCTGAAAGAAAAACCACCCCAAACGGGGTCTGAAAATGCAGACAGTGGTTTTACACTGTCTTTTCATCTCTGACTTTATAAAGTGGGACCCACTGACCTACTTGTGGTTCTAATTGTTCTCTATGATCAAGAAAGAGGGTGCTATGCTGAGTAGTCAGAGGATTGGTGTGCAACCAGAGCTGGACTGCAAGGGATGACTATCTTTCTTGAAGTTCCTATAAGCCATCCTGCCTGCTTAGAGTGGGAAGGAGCTTGCCAACCGTGCAGGAGTGACTTTGCAGGAGGAAGAAGGAGAAGTGTGACCCCAGTTTTGCAGAAAAAGTGGAGGACAATGACGGCTGAGCCCTGACTGTTAAGTTGCAGGGTTACCTGAAATTGCAGCCTGATCTAAGCTGCTAAGCCTGATCTGTGAAGTTAAAGCGAGCCCTGAACTACTGCACCTCAATTGAGAAACTGCAAGGAGGCCCAAGGTGCTGTACCTAAATCCTGAACGCAGCCACAGTGTGACCCATACATGCTGTCCTGAAATCTCTATGTGCCTGAAGCCATGATCCATCATACAATCAGCGAGAGCTGTGCGAGACCTCACCATATGCTTAAGCTTGACCTTCTGTGGTTGCAACGATCTAAACCCAAATAGCCCAAGTGGGGCTGTAGTGTGCACCTGCCTAGCCGTGAAAAGATCCAGCATTCACCTGGGCGGCCACCGTAACCACAGCTGCATTACCAAGAGGCGACCGCTGAGGAGGCTGAGAGCGACTGTAGGATTACGCATGATCCAAAAGAGGATGAGTGAGTGAGCATCAGTGGTACAAGGAAGTTGCCCAAGAAGGCCTAGCCGATTCTCAGACTAAAAAGGACTCATTTTGTGAGAAACAGTGAACTGATTTAAAAAGGCTGTGTGCTAACATAAGAGAACAGTGATAAACAGACACCTAACTGCAGTCTAATCTTATTAGAGCCAGAGTTGGGGAGGGAACAGCCTGAACCAAAGGGGGACTGCAGTCAATAGCAGGAAGAAGCATTGACCTACTCTAGTGCCAGGACTCTAAATTGTATAATATTAATTTTCCTATATGTAGTATTTATTTGTAGTGTGTATTAAGGTACTTTTTTTCTGGAAAGTCAAGCACTGTATTGGATAATTATTCATTTTACTAATGTGAGTTTGTTGTGCGCTGAACTACAGCACTGCCACGTTACCTCCCTGAGAAGCCTGCTACCACTTAAATTCTGTACGTGGCCCCTTTTGTACAGTCACAGTAGGACGGACACTGGGACATCAGACGCAAACAACCTCAATCTTAATAGTTAAAACCTAGTTGCCCCTGCTTGCTCCATGGCCACAAATACAGTCTGACAGTGCCAAAGTCCTCAGTACATGGTTCTGCAAACTATTGCCCTACCTAGGGTAGACAGTCTCTCTTTCACTTGAGATCAGTGAAAAGGAACAGAATTGATCAGGCATACACAAAGCAGTCAGTCCCCAATGACCATCTCCCTGTACAGCTTTGGCTGTTGTTCAGTCCAGAAATAGAAAACAGACCAAAGAAGAAAAAGTCTACAAAGATGGCTGTACCCATCATTTACAACAAAATTACTGATATGTGCTTGAAGGTAAGAAAATACATTGTTAAGGAAATAGCGATGGATCAGTTTCTGGTGCACGCTGTACGTGTTGCCACAACCAGCATATTCCACTAGTTATGATGAGGCAAATATTTTAACATCATAATGAAATGTAAGATCACATATATCTACAGACATTTGAAAAAAAATCTTCACTCATTCATTCTTCATTACTGAGTTGGGTCCTTTATCCATAAAATATGGATTATTTTGTTTGGGATTGGCTCCAGTTCTCTTAATTTATGCCAACCAGGCTGTGAGAATGTTTGCTGTGAAGATAGTGGATCACTGGCTGTTAAAAATTGGGTCTCTAGTTGGCAGAGGTATGCACCCTGTCCAAGTAGGGACCACAATTCTAGTCAGGGTAAGTCACAACACAACCTTAAATAATCCTGTGCTCACCCTCCGGCTACTTGGCACAGAGCAGGCAAGATTAGCTGAGAAGGCAATGTGTAAAGTATTTGTGCCATAACTCATACAGCAACAACGTGAAAACACCACAAAAAGACTCCACAACAGATTAGGATTTTATAAATAAAACAAGACCAAAATGACACAACTCCAATATGTAGATCCTGAGATATGCAGTTTTAGAGATTTAAGTGAAAATAGCATATGGAGGTGCAAAGCGGCAAATGTGTTTATCTCGTCACGCTGGACCAGGACAAAGTCACAATTTAAGGCAATCCACGATGGAGCGCAGGCCGGATAAAGGGATCCACTTGGACCCGCTGAACACAGTACCTTAAATCCTGTTACGCGGTCTGCACGTTGTTACTTTGCAAGGCTTCGCGACGTCCAGCGTCAGTTCCGAGAAGCTGTGTGACAAGGTTTTGCGGGGCTTGGCGTCGCTTTGCATTGATCCTAGGGAGCTGTGGGGCAAGGCTTTGAGGGCTTGGTGTTGCAGTGCATCAGTTGCGATGGGCTGGCAGCTGTGTGGTGGGGCTTGGCAGGGCTTTGAACTCACAGTGTTGAGTCTAATGAGCCTGGAAGCTGTCCAGCAAAGCTTTGCAAGACTTCACATCGCTTAATGGCAGTTCCGATGAATACCTCAGAAGGTAGAGCACCTTAGGCCCACTACAGGGCATGACAGACTCACAGCTTGTAGAGTTCAGGTGCAGATGGTTCAAGTTTTTGATGTCCCTGAGACTTAGGAACAGGAGGCAAGCTAACAAGCCCTTGGAGATCACTTGTGGTAAGAATGCAGAGTCCTCCAGGCAGCAGGGCAACAAGCAGAAAAGCAGTCCCTCCAGAAAAGCAGTCCAGTTGAGTCCTTTTAGCAGCACTGTAGTCCTTCTGACAGAGTCCAGTTGTAAGTTCAGAAGTGTTTGATTTGAGGGGGTCAGAGCCACCCCAGTACTTATACACAAATGTGCTTTTGAAATGGGGGGGGACTTCAAACAGTGGTTATGAAATGCACCAGTTCCCCTTTCGGCCCATTCCTGTCTGCCAGGAGATCTGTGGGTGGTTATCAGTCCTTTGTGTGTGGTCAAGCCACTAGCCTTTGAAGTGTAAGTGAGAGCCCCTTCACCATTCCTGCCCAGGAAGATCCCTAACTATGCTGAATAATGCAGATGAAGCTGAGTGTCCTTTGTTTATGGCTGTCTGGATGGGATGCACAAGGGGAGCTGTCACCCTTCACAGGCCAGAAGTGGATTGGGGACAGGCTGTAAGGCACAGAGAGCAGTAAGAGCAGATAAATGCCTACTTTCTAAAAATGGCATTTCTAAAATAGTAATGTTAAATCCAACTTTGCCAGTAATCAAGATTTCTCACTTTGATTCCAAACATACCAAACATGACAATGCCACTTGTTTCAGATCAGAAATTACCACTTAAAAGAATATAAGGGAATTTCCAGTGCTGGCCTGTGAGAGGAGCAGGCATCACAATAGAGAAAAACAACTTTGGGAGTTTGTCACTACCAGGACATGTAAAGCCTACAAGTATGTAACCTGCCTTTTACTTATAGCACCCGGCCCTATAGGCTACCTAGGGCCTACCTTATAAGTAATAAAAGAGAGATAAAGGCTTGGCAAGTAGTTTTAAATGCCAAGTTGAAGTGGCACTGAAATTGCACACACAGTCTCTGCAATGGCAGGCCTGAGACATGGTTAGAGGGCTACTTATGTGAGTGACACAATCAGTGCTGCAGGACCCCTAGTAGCATTTAATTTACAGGCCTTTGGCACATGTAGTGCACTTTACTTGGGACTTTAAAAGTGTATTAAATATACTGAGATAATGTTACCATGGCCGAAATTTAAGAAGGGCCTAGCACCATATATCATCACATTAGCATCTTTTTTTTCCGCTAATGTGGCAATACTATAGCAAAAATGCCACGCCATATTCACTAAGTGGTGCAATGGATGCATTGCACCACTTTGTAATGCTTTGTGCCACATTATGCCTGTGCCAGGCATAATGTATGTGTTAGAAATGGGTTTCTGGTTGGCTAGGGTATGCACCTAAGCCAAGCAGAACCCACCCACTCTAGTCAGGGCAAGGTAGTTACACGTCCAAGATAACCCCTGCTCACCCCCTTGGTAGCTTGGCACGAGCAGTCAGGCCTATCCCAGAGGTAATGTGTAAAGCATTTGGACAACATACACAACACACGTCATGCACTGTCCCCACCACAAAGGAAACACAACATCAAGTTATATGAAAATATACTGTATTGTACAGAACGCAATTATCAGACCAAACACAACATGTCAGTAACATCCTGCTACCCAAGGAGTTGTCAGAACGTTACACATTAGTTATTCTGCAGAACCAGCAGTAGTCACATATAACACATTGGTTACTTATTGTTCTGCAACATTAGCAGTAGTCAGGAAAAACGTTACAAGGTAAATGTACTTGCCATAGAAATATCATAACTGCCCATATCAGGAACATTATAAAACATATGGCAAGTAAAAAAAAATATATATCAGCATGTCATGCCCATAAAAGGAACATCTGCACATATATGTAGCACATCATAACATAAGCAGGTTAAAATATAAATCCACTAGGAACATAAGAAATATGGATGTCCAAGAAAGTACTTGTTTTTATGATGGAAGGCACTTTCAAGGAGAACACAGAAGAAGCCCCTTGTGCGCCAGGCACTCCCTCTGGGAGCCACTCCGATGATTGGGAGAGGAGGGCGACACGCACCCCCTCTGGTTTTTATAACTGGTCCCACCCGGGGGGCTGTGATCTCTGGGGGGCCCCCTGGGCCTCCACTGGTCCTCCAACATCAGCCCATCTCCCACAATCCTGTCTTTTTATTATTTATGAACATTTTGTCTGCAGACAAGCAGACAGCAGGGAGCAATAAATAACTTAACAACGTTTAAGCAGGGCTATGTTCACTAGTTCCTCAGTCTCAGTGGCAGTCCACTCTTAAGCTGTTTATATGGTAGGTTCACTAAGCCAAATTAAGTATCCAGTGGAAAACTGGTGAATGGTCAGATTGATATTTAAATGGCTGGCCTTGCATAATAATAATGAATGGAAAGGTGGCCAGAGGTATTGATATTCATACTAATGGTTGTTTGAAACAGTAGGTGAGTGGGGAACAAAATGACTGGCAGATGGTCCAAGGATGGCAGGGGGATAGACGGGCCATGTCACAGATGCAGCTGTTATTGCATTGTGCCCTGTGAGGTTCACACAATTATAAATATATATGAGAAATATTGACTATAGTTTTGTCATATGGTTAAAAGTTATGAAAAAGAAAAGGCAGAGCCGGAGCATGGACCAAGATGGCTGTGCTGTAAAATCACTTGGATGAGGGGGCCTGCGGGGAGCTACACATGAGGGCCAGCGCTGGTCAGTAGGCCAACCCCAAGGCAGGAATGCAGTCCTGAGACACATGGCATACATGCAGGACCCGTGGGAGACCAGAAACATCCCAGAATATACAAGCTCAGCCATGTGCTTGCCAACAAGGTGCCACCAAAGAGAGGTGAAGAAGTCAGACGGTGCCTCACTTTACCTTCAGTCTCCGGGGCCCCAGACACAGACTGGTGAGTAGGACAGAAAGGCGCAATACCATTGCCCCTCCGGTGAGTAGATATTCCATCAGTGACTGGATACTGGCAGTGAGTGCTTTCCCTTCACCTGCCACTGGTGAGGAACTGTGGACTATCTCCCCAGAACAGCCAGACCTGGTGACCATAACCTATCTTCCCTTGGTGCTGATGCAAGATCCGGAAAGCACAGCAGTGGCGATCTGTGACAGGGGCCAAAAAGTGGAGCAGACAGCCCACAGTTCAGGTGCTACTGTAGCATCTTGAAGGTTTGCGTGCTAGAACCCCTGTGGTTCTGGTTAGTCACTGAACAGTAAGTACACAATGGATGAGAGGTGTTAAGGTATGGTTAACAGAAAGTATGATGTAATGCACAGTGTCTTAGTGTATGCTAATGAACAAATTAACATTTCAATGCATCTTCCATGTGGCATTGTTCATATGTATTCTCCAGGGCTGGGGAAGACTCTACAACTACCATATCTGAAGCCTCATGACAACACTAAAATGGGTGTGCAAACTAAAGGGATAATCTGAAAGCCAATAAAACCATGCAACATATTTCCAAGATGACTTCTACCCCTAATGACCTAGAAATTACCCTCACCAAGGAAGTGTGTAAATGAGAGTCAATAATAGTTAGCGGTCTAATGCTCCTTTCTCAGCTTCATTTGATCAGTTGTCTAGTACCATTAGTACCTGTGGGTCTGTCCTCTCACCTGGATCCTGACTAAACTGAGCTTTAGAACAAAATGGGAACAAATATTTGTGAGTGCTAACCTGGCCACAAGTTATAAGCAGCGCTCACCTGCCATGGAGAGACTGTGGCATTGACACACTGGCCTGCCTTCCACATATGTGCAAAACATAAAGCCTCTTAGAACAGGAGGGCAGATGGTGAAATACATTGACACTGTTAATTCCTTTACTGAGTTTGCAGAGGACTTCAATAAAACGCAGCAGTATATAGTGCTATTTATTAGGTAACATACACAACTTTGATTAAATAAAATAATTAGAATAAATTAATGTAGAGAAAAGGCCTGTCACCCTATGTGTGTTGAACAATTAGTCATAATAATTAATTTATATAGTAATAAACAATGAGCCTTATTTAGAGTTTGGTGTACGTGGTACTCAGTCAAAATGTTGCAGATATCTTGTCTGCTGTATTACAAGTGCCAAAGGCTAGAATGCATAAGTAATACGGTGGACAGGACACCCACCACATTTGTGATGGGGCATCCAATAACCCAAACTCTAAACTTCGCCAGTGCTTTTTTTTTCATTATTTATCCTGTGTATTTAAACTTTGCCTTTAGGTTCTGGTAATTCAAAGCCTCTAGTACCTTTTCTTTGCTTTAACAAGAAATAATTTCTATACCTGCCCTTCTTCTAGGTAGCCCCAAATTGTTATATGAAAATTATATGAGGTTGTTAATTTTAATTAAGGGGCATTGCCACTTTATAGGCGAAAGAGTCCCACCTTCTTGCACAACTCCTCCAACAAAGGGGCGACCTGGTGCTGTCAAAAGTGTGCTGTCTAGCTGGAAATGCCATGTAAACCGTAGTTTTAAACTCCTTCCCATCTGTACATCTGTATTAGTGAATCAGTTGGCCATATCAGGAATAATGTTCAGCTACTCTGAGCCACTCAGGTTGATGTCCAGCCCCCTCTCTCAGGTTTTATGGAAATTCGTTTTAGAGGTAGTTTTGTTGCCCTCAGGGACTGATACAGTTCTGCTATTAGAAGGCCCTATTCATAAAAGTGCATTTACAAATGTAAACGTACTCATGCCTAAATCTACTAGTGCACCTAGTATTACTTTTACATGCTTTTGCTATTCACTATTTCTGAGTGTAAAGTTACTCCCAGATGCAGACCTACATGACTCCACTCCCGGTAGGGAATCTTGGAACCATAGTATAAAGTTACAACTAGTAACTTCTCAAACGGGGCAGAGGTCTCCACCACAGAGGAGATGAGCTCTCTATGATAAAGTATAAGAACGTGTATAAACATTAATTAAACCTTAATTTTAAAAAATACTACTATGTTACATATAAATTATGTAAAAACAATGTTACATATTGTTAGAAACTGGGTTTCTGGTTGACAGAGGCATGTACCCTTTCCAAGCAGGACCCACATTCCTAGTCAGGGTAAGTCCCAAAGACACCCTAGGTTAGCCTGTGCTGTCCCTTTGGTAGCTTGGCACAGAGCAGTCAGGCTTAACGTAAGAAGCACTTCAAATAGTAAAACATTGAAAACACCAAACAAAAATAATCCACAGCAGGTTAGAAAAATAGTGCTTAGTGTAATGAACAAAACAAGACCAAAAATCCAAAAAGTAGCATCTGAGATATGATTTTTTAAATATTAAAATGCAATATAGTGCTTATACGCATAAAGTGCCAACAAAGGATATCTGGTTACCCTTGACTGGGTTGCATTCAAATGTCCAGGCCAACTGTGATGGAACCAGATAAATCCTGCTGAAGTTTACCTTCACAAGAATTGGGCCAAGAATCCCGTTCCTAGGGAAAAGGTTCACAAGAATCAAGGACAGCATCACTGGTGGTGGTCTGCGGGCTTTAAGAGTTGGCTGGATGTCACTGACGGGTGGCCTGGAGCTTTGTGGTCATGAGCAGTGATACATATTGTGTGAAGAGATTAAATTATGGTGGCTCATGTTGATTCCCTGAGTGAGTGGAATGGCTCCAGATTGAACGAACCCAAAAACTTGCTTTCAGGATCAGATAAAATGCTTCCAAAGGCCCAGGGCCTGATAGTCACCTGTCAGGAACTCATTGAAAAGGGATCCAAAAGTTGTGGGGGGCCTGTTATGTCGCTGAGGCTCAGATCAGGAGGCCAACAGACCAGTCCTTGTAGTCACTCTGGGGTCCTGGGTTAAAGATGAAGTGCACGTCCAGTTCTCCTTCTCCAGATAAGTGGGCAGCAGGTCCAATAGCAGGTTAGCAGTTCCTTCAACAGCAGCAGTCCAGCAGAGTAGCAGTCCTAGTAGCAGCACAGCAGTTCTTTTTCCTTGCAGAGTCTCTACTGGTCCAGAAGTGCACTGAGTTGGTAGTGTCAGAGGTTCAGTACTTATACCCAGTTGGTCCTTGGAAGTAGAGGTGACTTCAAAGAAAGGTCTTTGAAGTGGACAGAGGTCCTCCCTTCCTGCCCCAGCTCCAGATTTGCTACTACGGGGTATGCAGCCCTTTGTGTGGGGATTGGACACTGCCTATTCAGGTGTAAATGTCAGACACTCACTCCTTTCCCGCCCAGGATGCACCATCTTGCTGTAGATGGCCCATCAGTCACACCTAAGCTCCCGATTGTGTATGGCTGTCTAGAGGGAATGCACAAGCCCAGTTGTCACTAAACCCCAGAAGTTGGAGACAGGCAGTAGACATCAAATGGCTAAAGTAAGAAAATGCCAACTTTCTAAAACTAGCATTTTCATGACTGCAACTTAATATTCAACATCACCACAAGTTGTAATTTAGATTGTGAGTCCAGCGACACCACACTTGATAAAGGTATCTCTTCCAGAATGTGAAGTACATGTATGCAATGTAATACGGTAATCCTAATTTATTCTATGGTTGGGATGGGCCTTGCTGTACAAAAAAACAACTTTGGGAGTTTTTCACTACCCAACATGTAAAACTTAAAAGTACATGTTCTACTTTTTAACTACATTGCACCCTGCCTCCTGGGTTGTCCAGGGTCTACCTTAAGGGTATAATATGTATGAAAAGGGAAGGATTCGGCCGGGCAAGAGGTTATTTTGCCAGGTCGACATGGCACTGTAAAACTGCACACACAGGCACTGCAATGGCCTGGGTGGCACAATCAGTGCTACAGGCCCACTAGTAGCATTTAATTTACAGGCTCTGGGTACAGGTTGTGTACTTTACTAGGGACATATAAGTAAATTAAATATGCAATCTGGTATAAACCAATATTACTGTGATAAGAGGAGAGACCACATGCACTTTAGCAACGGTTAGCAGTGGTGGAAGTGCTCAGAGTCTTAAAGCCAACAAAACAAGGTCAGAAAAATAGGAAGAGGAAAGCAAAAAGTGTGGGGTGACCCTTCAGCGGGTCATTGGACCATTTTCCAACACATATTTGTTTTAAAGTTAGAAATAATAAAATAAAATGTTACAGCACATTGATGTGTTAAAAAAAAATAATTATTTGAAATATATTGAATTAATTTAAAAATATTATTCCTAAAGAACACATTTAGAGATTTTACATACTAAGGGCCTGATTTAGAATTTGGCGAATTGGTTACTCCATCACAAATTACGATTCCCAAAGGATATAATGGCATCCTAATACGGTGGACGGGATATTCGTCACATTTGTGGCAGAGTAACCCCAACCGCCAAACTCTAACTCAGGCCCTAAGTATTAAAATGTATTTAAAGTTATGTATAGAATAATTTTAAATGCTAATTATTAGTAAACAAAATTTGTGAAGTTTATTGTAATTTTAATATTAAAAAACCTTTTTAAAAAATGCAGTAATTATTTAGTAATTATATATACATAATGTGAAATTAAACAAGATTTATATATTGAGTCTAAAAGTAAAAATAACTTTATTTATTTAAACATTACTTCCTAGTGGGGTGTTATGTTAATCCAGTGGGATTCCACTGCATGGCAATCTGCTTGTCGGACAATAGTAGTGCCAGATCCATGGTTCTGAATTTTTCTTTGTTCTTTTTGGTTTGGGACTTGAGTCCCAGCAGACATGTCTTGGGGGGGGGGGGTAGGATTGGGAGGGTCAGGTATTCTTCTATCAGAAACCCACTCTGTCATGTAACATCTGTTCAGTATTGTGTTGTAAATTCACAACTCCAGAACATAAGTAGAAGATTAGCATTTGTTGAGTACATGTTATAGTATACCCTTCAGTGACTTAAATGCTATATGTGCAGAATTGTGCTCAACAAATATATAACTATGAACTAAATACATTATAAGTCTTCTACGCTCCTAAAATACACTTTGGGTTAAAATACAAATTTGGGGTAAAAGGGTATAAATACGGAACACAATGCAGTATGTGTCAAAACCCTTACCAATAGTTCTAAGTATGGACAGAGTTCTACTCAGCCTCAGATTGAATCATTATGCTCTTACTTTCTACACATGTGACAAAGATCATTCCTTTTATTATATTCCTCGTTTCAGAAGATAAGTGTGCCTTTAATCGCACATAGATTATATATGGGAAGATCTAACTTCTGCCATGCGTTTTAAGGATATTGCAAATCACCCAGGAGTTCGTTGACCATAGAGGGATAAGTCCAAAGGCCAAGTTCCTTTATATGGATATGGAACTCCGAGGTGACTTGTAATATCCCTATTATGCAGGGTAGGGGGATTCCTCACAATTTATTCCTCACAATACATATTCACACCATCAGTTTTTCCACAAACCACTTAAATCACTGGGGAGTAGCTCTTTCATATGAAAGAGAGAGCATGGTTACAAACATGAAGAACAGTGCAAAATAGTGCAAAATTAAACATGTCAAATAAGTTGTTGAATATTTGATGCAAAAGGAAAGAATCGATTTAATAGAAATCAGCTTATTTAAAAAAGGCACAGCAGCTCAGTACGAATATAAACATACAGAAAGATTCTCACTTTTTAATAATTACCTAAGGAGTGAACAAAATAGATAACATGTTACCATACATATCTCCTTTCAGCTTGTCATTGCACAGCTAGAACAAAAATAGAACAGACAAACGAAAAGTCATGTTTAGTTTTTGTACTTCAATCAACTGCTTTATTATGCTTCATGCACTGACCTGCCTTTTCCCTCCACAGCTGCTGGTTCTAGCATCTGGCACTGTAACATCAGAAGTCAACTGTAATGACTCATTACAGTTGAGTAGCCACATCATTTCTTTATATTAGGTGACTGGTGTTAGATCTGGCATCCTTGGTGTGGTTTTCCCCCTTTGTTTGTTTTGTTGACATCGATTTTGCTGGCATTATGACTCTGCACACTTTGCCACTGCTCACCATCAGTGCTTGTGCTCTCTCCTTAAAGCATGGTAAGATTGGCTTATGCCCAATTGGCATTTTTAGGTTACTTATAAGTCACTAGTAAAGTGACAGTACCTGTGCCCAGGGCCTGTAAATTCAATGCTGTTAGTGGGCCTGCAGCACTGATTGTGCCACCCACTTAAGTAGCACTTAAAACATGTCTCCGTCCTGCCATTGTAGCCTCTGCGTGTGCAGTTTAAACTGCCATTTCGACCTCGCCAAGTAAACCTCTTACCGGGTCCAAACCTTCCATTTTAATACATGTAAGTAACCCCTAGAGTATGCCCTGGTCTGCTGAGACCGCAGGGTGCAATGTATTTAAAAGGTTTGGCATGTGCATTTAAGTTTAAGAGGTCCAGGTAGTGAAAAACTCTTTAATTCATTTTTCACTTTGCCAGAGCCATACCTCTCCCATAAGATAGCACTGGAGTTTCCTTATTACAATTTATAAGAGTAATTTCCAAATGGAAATAGGTGAGTTAATGCTTTGTGTCTTTGAAATTGTAATGAAAAATCCTAATTTATGGTGAAGTTGGATTTTAAATCACAACTCTGAAAATGCCACTTTTAGAAAGTTGGCATTTTCCTGCCTTAGCAATTGGTGCCTGCAGCCTGTCTCTGGGTTACATGACTGGTCATAGTTGGCAGTCGAGCTTTGTGCATTCCTCCTAGATAGCCAGTCACAGTGAGGAGCTTAGGTGTGCCTGGATGGTTAATCACTGGCAGGATGGGAGGGAGGATCTGGGCCCAGCCCCACTACACTTGTATAGGTAGTGTCCTGTCTCCACATAAAGGGCTGCATACCCCCTGTAGTTAGTCTGGAGCCAGGGCAAAGAAGGCAGGGTACCTGTGCACTTCAAAGACATGCCTCAAGATGCTTCTCTCCACTTCAAAAGCAAAACCGGGTATAAAGACTAGACTTCAGACACCAACTCTTCAGTATACGTCTGGACCTGTGAATACTTTGTCAGAAAGAAGGACTGCTGTGCTGCTGGGAGGACTGCCATTTTGCTGGACTACTGCTCTGAAGGACTGCTGCCCTGCTATGTTGACCTACTGTCTGCAACCCTATTGCCTGGGCGAGGAGAACTAGACCTGCATCTCTTGAGCCCAGAGTGACTCCAAGAGCTGGTTTGCTGACCTCCAGATCGGAAACCTCAGCAACACAACAGGCTTCCAACAACCTTGCACCTGCACTTGGCCATCTGTGAGTCTACCCTGCCAAGTGGTACAACCTCAGTCCTGGACCCTTGGAAGTGGACTTAAGGTGCCCTGCCAGCTTCTCTGGAATTTAGCAGAGCCGACACATCTGTTCTGCTTCACGGCACAACCCTGAGCAGAACCACACATCTCAGCTGCTGTGCGGTTTGTATCCGTTGCAAATACCCGTATTGCCTCTGCAGACCGCAACCCCTTTGGAACCACCACTGCGCAATGCATCTTTGGAATAGGTCCATACATCCCTCATTGACTGCAGCCTCAACAACAATGCTGTATTCCTCATTTCTGTACTCTTCATTGCAGCCTCACAGCTCCTCAGAACCAATGCATCGGCCCAACTTCACAACGCATCTTCTACGCAGGATTTCGCAACGCAAGCTCTCATTGACTGGATCCTTGGCAATGATGCGGGACCTCATATAGCAGCCTTGTTGCATCTCATAACCGATGCATTGCTTCGGCTGTGAAAGCATCTTCAACACGGATCCTCTGAATGGTCCACAAACCAGGATTTAAGGTACTCTTTTGTTCAACGGGTCTAACTGTGTCCCTGTAGCCAGCCCATGCTCCATTGCAGTTGGCCTGACCTTCTGACTTTTTCCCAGTGTGGCGCAAACAGATATCCACAGTTGGCGCTTTGTGCTTTTTGGTGCTATTCTCACTAAAATCATGAAAATTACATATTTCCGGTTCCACTGATTGATTTTTTGTCATTTTACTCTTGTTTTATTTATTAAAGAAAGTCCTATTTATCTAACTTGGTATGGGACCCCTTTGTGTGGTATTTTCACTTCATTATTGTTTGAAATATTGCACAAATACCCTATACATTGCCACTAAGTTCAGCCTGATTGCTCTATGCCAAGCTACCAGAGGGTTGAGTACAAGTTAATTTAGAGTTGGCTTGCGCCTCACCCTGACAAGGGTTGTGGTTGCTGCTTGACTAGGGCTCACACCTCAGTGAACCCTCAACCCACTTCTTTAAAGTGGTTGTGTCACAAATCACCTTTTACAAAGAAATTAGAGACAGGTTTTTATATAGGGATTGCAGACACTCATGTATAATACTATAAATCAGTGTTTCCCAAAATGTGGGTCACAACCTACGGATGGGCCCTAAGCCTATTTTTGGTGAGTAAGGAAAGTCAAAGCAATAAATAAAGATGCCTTTATTTTCTGTTTTTATCATGTCACATTTGCTGGTGCTTCAGAGACAGAGGACAAATGGCTGGCCACGTCATCAGACCAATTTCAGTTTTTTCTTTTAACAAGAGGATTGATGTTTACTGTTATTTCTCTGACAGCAAAGTGAGAGGAGTTTTTTAAGTGAATTATATGACAATCATGCTTTAGTACATGGAGTGCGAAAGGAAAGGCTGCAGGGTGTTGTATTTTGCAACACACAGCAACATGTAAATATCTGTCAATGAACTATATGCATTCCACAGTTAGAAAAGAAAAAATTACGTTTTTTAGCGATTTTGAAGTACGCTGGAAACAGAAATTTTAATAGGATCAAAACAGTCATGACACTTCACTTGGTGATGTGAAAATGATAAATGTTCACAGAAACTCAACGTATCTTTTACATGCTATATAGTTTTATTAGTAAAACGTTATGTCTCTGCATATTTAGCTGCCATTTCAATGGAATATGAGCAGTCTGTAAATGACAATGAGGTAACACGTGCTACTTTAGTTACATTCAAAGATGGCGCTGCCTCATGTCCATTAAAATGTAGGTAGGTCATCAAAATTGGTTGTTCTAAAACTCGTTTGTGGCTCTAAAACGTTTGGGAAGCACTGCAATCCATAAAACAGTTGAAAGTGCATACTGCCCTCTGCCGGCCAATTTTAGAACTCAGCTCTAGGTGCTCTTGTGCCTCCCCCTCGTCATAATAAGTTAATAAATGTTCATTCTTTTGATAATGTTATGGCAGAAAAGTCACTTTGCATAATTTTATAGAAAGCATTAACATGCATACAGTTCAACGTTTACTTTATGGTAACTTTATTTTACCATGCTAACAAGTGTGAAGGGTTAGTACACATAGGCACTCTGTGCTGTGCTGATGTGCATTAGGTAATGCCTGCTTCTTTGTTTGTTTTTAGGTCCATTATCGAGAAATACAAGATGATATACCAAAACAGGTTAGCAGCAAAATTGACACACTTACAATTAAAGCGAAAGAACAAGGATGGATTAGTACAAAAGAATATAACTTTCTAAACCAGTCTGACAAAAGAATCCCTCGTTTTTATATTCTTCCCAAGATCCATAAAAATTCAGAGCATCCACCGGGCAGACCAATAGTATCGGCCTGTGGCTCCATCTTAGAACCTCTTGCTTAATTTGTTGATGTGTTTATAAAACCTGCTGTAACTAAAACACCAGCTTATGTAAGGGATTCCATGGATATCATCAACAAGTTAGAAAATCTAGCATTCGAAGAGAACAGCCAGTTATTGGTTACCTTCGATATCGAGTCACTGTACACTAATATCCCACAAGACGAAGCTATTGAAATCATCAGAAAAACTTTGAATAATAATACTCAACCTCAGACTCCGCCTACAGAATTCTTAGTGGAGTTAGCCACAATTTGTTTAAAAAACAACTTCTTCAAATATAACGATCAGCTATATCGCAAGTCAAGGGCGTTGCAATGGGTTGCAGTTTTGCCCCAGAGATCGCTAATTTAGTGATGGACTACTTTGAACATAAATGGGTATATCCACCAACTAATCCTTTTAGAAAGCATATTGATCATTGGTTTCGATATATCGATGATATTTTGATGGTCTGGCAAGGGATGGAAGAAACTTTAAAAGCATTCCACGACTGGCTAAATCACCGTACAGTCGATTTCACATTTACTATGAGTAAAGATAAAGCCAAAATCAATTTCCTTGACTTATGGATATGGAATAAAAACGGTAAACTAGCAGTTAGCCTATATAAAAAACCCACAGATCGTAACACTGTCACATTTTTCAAGTGGACATCCACGAACACTCAAACAGAATTTACCCTATGGTCAGTTTTTAAGAATTAGAAGGAACTGTACCGAAAAAACTGATTATTTTAACAATGCAGAAGATTTGACTAAGAAACTTATGGATAGAGGATACCCTAAAAAATTGGTTAAAAATGCAGCTAAAAGGGCTTGGTTCACTCCACGAGAAACACTACTGGTCCCAAAAGAAAAAACAAAAGATGTACCTCTAACTTGTGTGATTACCTTTAGCCCTAAGGCAAACAAAATACGATCTATTATTGAACGTAACTGGAAAATCATCAGCGAGTTAAATATACGTAGACAAACCACTTTTTTCATTTAAGAAGGCACATAGCCTAAAAGACCAATGGGTTAAGGCAGCGCAAAAACAACCTGAAAGAAAGAAAGACCTCAGAACTCTGTTACAGCTGCCAGCAATCCAAGGGCATTATAGATGTGGTAAATGTTTGGCATGCAAATATACACAAGATACCAAAGAGGTTAAAATAAATGGAAGAGTACATGTTCAAAACGAATTTACAAACTGTAACACTAAAAATGTGATTTATTGTATAATGTGCCCATGTGGAAAAACGTATATTGGACAGACTTCACAACCGATAAAAACTAGGATTCTTCAACACCGTTCTAGAATCAAATGTGGAGTCAAAGGAGCACCATTAGTTGAGCACTATCTGAACCGGATGCACACAGAAGAAGATATTTGGTGGTCAGTACTATTGGCAATACAACCCAAATTGGATGGATCTACAATGACAAAGAAATTACTAAAAATGGAAGCAAGATTCATTGAGAGGTTTCACACAGCTAAAACCGGACTAAATGATGATGATGAAATGTGGGCTTTAATTAAGTGAGATCTCCAATTGAGTTCAAATAGTTTTCAAAAATTTGGCTGAGTGTACAGAACCACAATGTATTGCATTGTATCGGATTGATATGTATATTCAGTACTGTGTTTGTTGTCATCCAGTTTTGAAGAAAAAGTTTATATATATATGTGTTATAGGCTACATTTTTTAACTGATAACACCTGTTAAAATAGTCCAGAATTGTAAGATAATTCTTTCCAAAGAACTCCCTAGGAAGTAAGTATTCAAAAATGAAGTACTTTTAAGATGGCCGATATAATTGTTCTAAGAAGATACTCTGGTTAAACACATAGGACTCTTTGACAACAGATAAGTTTAGCCAAAAGCTAGTTTCCTCTGCTGTAACTGATGTATATCATCTCTAATTAACTCAGGTGTCTATATTCAGTAATGATATTGAGGACGATATTCGTCCTTTAATTGTAGTAGAACTTGCGTCCGCACAAAATAACTGAAGGATGGTTGTTGCAACCCGTTCCAAGATGGCCACTGCGCTATTAGAGTGGGCCGCTATAACTAATGGATTTATTTCTCGACGTCCGTTGCTATGTATAGCGTCAGCACGCTGTAGTGAACGTGACGTCGCTTAGTAACTATCCATACACGGAAGACGTGTTCCGAGAAAGCCGTGTCAAAAAAGAAAAGTGCTACCAGGACACGCTGTACCCGGTAAGACGGACGATATACACTTTTTCGCGCTCTGTAGCCACAGCGCTTAGCTGCGAGTTTGGTCATTAAGTTAAGTTAGCCGTCACTTTGTTCTCTAAATAAGGACCTCTTTACTTATGAGGTTTCCGTCTATTCCCTTGACAGATGGTCGGTATGAGCCTCGCTGGTTCACTTTGTTCTAAATAAGCAATATCAGCTTGGCGAAACGCTTGAGGAAGAGAGACAATAAAAGTGATTGGGTGTCCTTCGCCTGTTCTTCTACAAGTCAGATAATATCATGAGGTCCACGTAATAGTAATAAAAATAGAACACACCTTGTGGGAGGGTTATTTAGATAAGCTCCAATACAGTTAAAACATGGTCGTCAAGCCAGATATTTAGAAAAAAACTTGATGATTGATTGCAAAGTTTGTGATACTCCCATAGTAAGCTAATACTGTGTTTAAAAGAAAGATGGATCGATTACCAAACAGTCTGTTGGCATGTAATCTACACCTTTTTATTTATTTATTTACTATTTGTATGATATTGTATATATACCTGAAAGCGTTTTTTGTTTGTCTAATTGTGTTTAGAACTCTGATTACCCTTCTTCAGTCCTGATGAGGCCCTAAATCAGTAGGCCGAAACGCGTTGACTTCATTTTATTGCAAGCGCATTGGGCTTGCCAAATAAACGGACTATATTGTAAAGACTGAAAAATGCACTACATCACGCCTGTGTGAAAGAAATACACAATACGTTGATATTAAAGTGCATGAAAAGCCCATTGCCTTAGTTAATAAAAGTGAATCACAAGCGAAGTTATGCAATAGTGACCACTACTCAAATATGTAGGGTATCTATTTTGGTTGGTTTATCTTCACTGCGTTTTTTTGTGATTATTGTGAGTAATGTCTTATCCATTCTTGTAATATGTATTAAGTTTTGTATTAGACAATCACAGATCCTTTTTTACTATACATTTTTTTTTTAAATAAATAAGTGAAAGAAATTAATTGAGGAGTAACAGAATTAATGACTGTTCGTACAATTGAGGTTTGAATTTGTCCCTACCTGCCATTTTCCTTTTTTGATTCTTGTGCCTCCCCCTCCTCATAATAAGTTAATAAATGTTCATTCTTTTGATAATGTTATGGCAGAAAAGTCACTTTGCATAATTTTATAGAAAGCATTAACATGCATACAGTTAACGTTTACTTTATGGTAACTTTATTTTACCATGCTAACAAGTGTGAAGGGTTAGTACACATAGGCACTCTGTGCTGTGCTGATGTGCATTAGGTAATGCCTGCTTCTTTGTTTGTTTTTAGGTCTGGCTTTCATGAGAGCTTTAGCTGGCTCACCAGAGTGCAGTTTTTCTAAAAGATTCATACACAGTATACATAGATAAAGGGACTTTTGTTCAGTGAGCTTAATCCACTGGTTTGGTAAATTGTCATTCACATTTTGTTTCTTCCCACCAAAGCATAGTGCATGGGTCAGCAAACTTTATCCTTTGACTCCATTCCCTTTCAATAACTGCACAAAGCCTGTACACCATACTTACATCCACCCAAAAGTAGTTACTTTCTCTTCAATGACAACTCAAGTTCAAAATGTGCTTTATTTTACTTATTATTATTTTAAATGTAAACACCTGCTATTTATTTTTCTTCCCCTTCAGATGCCTTCTCCGTTGGGGATTTATTTTCCATCTCCTTTTTACAGTAGCTGTTATAACATGTTTTTCTGACACTGTAACATTGAAACTGCCTTCAATTTCATGTTCATGTTTAGATGGTGATTACATTCTCATCCCGCTCACAAATAAAAATAATAAAAAGCATGGCACAATTGAAAGACTTTTTTCTTTTCGATTTGTGTTCTATGCGTGCAAAAAAACAAAAATCAACGCCGATTGTGAAGGCCAGTAAACAAACATTGCAAATGCTTGTTTACTGTGCTGTGCCTATATATAGACTGTTTGCCACTTGGGACACTTGTGATGAACAGAAGCGTGAACCAGAGAACTGAACAACAAATATGCATATATGTTGGCGTGAAATATGTGTGCATGTGAGCCAGTGCTGTGCTGCCGAGGAGGGTCCATGTATGAGGCCTTTATGGAACTGCTGGAGTTGCGAAACGGTTCTAGGAGAAAGCACCATGGGGTCTAATGAGGAAAGGTGAAGTGGCTTGTCAGAAGCCGAAGGTCGAGCTCTGCAAACGGTCTCCACTATGTTTCATAAATCTTGTCCCCAAAACCTTGATTGACTTGCCTCTATGTGTGTGGCATCAGGTCTGAGTCTAAGTACTAAGAAAGCTAATGTTCACCTGTGACTCACCCACCTTTTGAGGATGTAATGTGGGAAAATTTAAAACACACAGTGTGCCCCTTCCGCAACAGTCCATCTTGACAATGAACAGTGTTTTGAATGTTATTCCATTTCCTACAATGATCTAGTGGTAGAATGTAAACTGCTCTAACATAGACTTCCATTCTCAGATAATTTTTAGATGTTGCAAAACACCCTTGCATTACAGATTATTTGTAACTGTTCTAATGTACTGCTGTATACTCAAAGATTATTTTAAATGATATAATATGTCTTGCATTGTTAGATTATTTTTGTGTTGTAAAATGCTCATATTTTACCTGCTGAAATAAACTTTATATTTACAGCTTTATAATGTAGTTTATTTTTAGCTGTTTTAAATAACCTTGTATTTTCAGATTAATTTTAAATGTTATGAAATACTTTTGCATTTTCAGATTTACCATACCATGCGAATTTAGGAGTGTTAAACAGCAAAATCCCAATTTATTCCCCTCAAACTCGTTAAAGGTGTCATTTTTCATACAGGATAAATAACGTACCCCTTGGTATCTTTATTTGTAATGTGAGATAAATAACACCTAAACTCATAATCAGGGCCCAAAGGTTTCAGCATCATGGGCGTCCACGTTTTTTTCGGGGTGGGGGGTCATACTAGTGCAGGCAGCAGCGTAGTGTTACTCTGCACTGTGAGCCTGCACACCAGGCTGTGCCTAAATCCAGGGTGCAAACGCCCCTCCCCTCTGCAGACGCCCATGACCAGCATGGCTTTCTGATTGTGCTTTTTCTCTGAATCGCTTGCCTATTCTTCTTGCTTGATGTTGTGCATGTGGTATTAGAAGAGAGGCCTATCAGTTCCCTTCTCTTGGAGGATTGAAGAAGTAGAATGACTGTCTACACCATATTCAAATGAACTTCATTTATTTGGATACGAAATTGAACTTTTGGGTGCAGGAAGAGATCGAAATCAAAAACAGCACCCAGACTTTTCACTGTTAATACCAGTAACAGGGCAATTTAGACGAATCATGGCCAAGGAAATGGTATACGTCTGTCTGTGTTTCCTGACTTTATAAACGCTGAATTGTAATAATTTCAGTGTAGGAAGTTCTACATTCATACTATATGTGAACAAGGACATTTAAAGTGCCAAGTTGGTTCCTTGAATATACTCCAAAACAAAGGTGGATCTGGGTTTTGTGCAAGTACATCAGAATAATTGTTCAAGTACCCTAAATGTGGTGATGGTGATTAACCCTGAGGAAGACTGCACGCAGCCTCTTTTGCTGCAGAGTGCAAGGGGCCTATTTCAATTTTTAGCATAAAAAACAACTGTACTGATATCAGGGAGTGACAAAAATAGTTTATGTTTGGGACACTTAGATAGAGAGATAGGGAATCTCCTCTGAATGGAATTTGGGAGCATTGTCAATGTGTGTGCTGGTCCACAAGGAGGTACTCCTCTACCAAAAACAATCTCGATCCGCATCTAACAAAATCGTTAACACTATCTCTAGTCAATGATATGCTTATGTTACATGTGCATTTATTTACTAGTTTATATTTTCATGAAGCACGTATTACAACCCACAGAGAAATTCAACACAGTATAATCACGACACAAATCTATAAAACAGTAGTTTATCAGTAAAATGAATAGATGGAGATGACTTAAAGTTTCTCTAATGTTAGACTGATAGTACAATGTATGTGAGTGTTTCGTTAACCTTTGTCGCTAGAACATATATTTCTAAGGTCCTCAAGCGCTTTTGTGCTCTGATGACTTCTTCAAAGTTACTCAGTTACACGTGAAACATATGAGTTTTCCTAATCCATACAAGTACATTCTATGCTCTGCTGCGGGATCTAGAGATTTTTAGAAAACAATTGTATGACCGATAGATGTAGAAATGGAGGGGCCCGCGGAGAGAAGACTCGCTCTAGTCTCCGCGGGCATTTTCGGGACGGAGGAAGTGACATAAGGGCATAGGGCAGGATGTAGGTAAGCGGGGTGGGGTTACTGCAGGGTATACAAGCGAGCGCGGGGGAGGGATCGGCCTCTTCCGCGCCGAACAAGCTGTAGAGTATAGTTTTGTTGGAGTTTTGCTGAGGATTTCTGGCTGCGTCGGCAAGCTAGTGAGGTGAGGGGAGTGCCTCGGTCTTGCGCGGGGGCCGGCTCCAGTTCTCACCCCCTTTTTCAATTTAGGCAGGAACAGCGGCTTCGCCTCTCTCGCGTCAGCGCCATGGCAACAAGCCATGACGCTGAAGCCATCCGGGCCGCGCTTCGCCTATTAGGCGAAGCGGGCCGCGCCGATCTCCTCAGGCCTGGTGTGCTTGACTAGGCCTGGGTCGGCATGGTGCGGCCGACGCGTTTAGCGTTGAGCCGGGTAGCGGCTGTAGTTGCCGCATGTGAATCGCCTGCGACTTCCCCAGAGTGGGGGGGGGCATAAAAAACGTTAAAAAGCAGCGGGCAGACGGGCACGTAGCGTGTCCAGCCCAGCCCAAAGTCAACAAGGGGAAAACAAAGGGGAAGGGGAACAGCCACAAGGTGAGGCCGCACACATGGCGGCCGCGGAGGAACACGGGGTTCAGGCCCCAGGGGACCCCTTAGTTGCCCTGGAGTTAGCAGGGCCGGTTTTGGCGAACACAGAGGGGGAACAAGTACTGTCGGGCCCAGCCATGACTGGGCCCCCTTAGACCTTTCACGCCAGGCAGGGGGGCAGCACAAATTAAGGGCCCCGGGCTCCGAAGCAAGGTAGCGGCCAGGGTGAAGGCCAGGGCCATAGGAAGGCAGCGCAGGACAAAATGGGGGGCAGGCAGGTAAACAGGGGCAAGGCAGGGGCCAAGCAGGAGCTGGCCGGGCGAGGCAAAATAAAAAGGGGGGATCAGACAACCGGGTGGGGCAGGAGTGAGGTGGAGGACCTGGAGGCCAGGATAAAAGAGCAACGACGTGTCGTGGCAGAAACAGAGGCACGATGGGCCCAACTGTGCAGGGACAGGGAGGCAGAGGGATTACGGGGCAGGCAGAGGGAAGGGCCATGTGAGGTTAAGGAGGGCAGGGACTTACCGCCCACGGGCATGGGGCTTGGTAGCTGGGTTTGGGTACTGCAGGTGGAGGAAGGCAAGGGTCAGGAGGCTGGTGCGGCCGGAGGGCGGTTTGGCCCAGAAGGCCACAGTGGTGCATACGGTCACAGTGGGCGAGGACATTCAATGCCAGTGGCAGAGGCTGGCGGGAAGTCAAGGATGCCAGCAGGGTGCAACACGGCCCCATCACGTTGGTCCAAAGCATTAGAGGGGTCACCGGCGGCCTTTTCTACACCGCGGGAGCGCAGGGCACACACAGGTGGTATGCGCCACGAGGGCCAGGAGGTTTCCATGGCGAACAAAATGCGAACGAAAGGTAGCGTGCGCTATGTGAGAGACATGAATGAACAGGAGGTACTTGACCTTGATGATGAGGAAGACATGGATGAGTGGGAAGAAGGGGAGATCCGTGAAGCGGAGGTGAGCGAAGGACGAGGGGGGGGGGGCAGGGGCGCAAGTGCGGCGCAACCCCTTCTTCGGCTTTTGTTTTACAGGAACACGCGTCAATTTCCAGGCCGCTGGGAGTGCAGTGCGGCTCAGCACAAGGTCGGGGGCCAAGATTGCGGCACGGCCCCTGGCGGGGCAAGGCAGAGGTAAGGGGCAATGGTGGTCGGCTTGGGAAAGAAACGTTGGGATTAGTGGGCAAGGCACAAGCAAGTCCATAGGGGTGGGTGACTGTTCAGTGCACGACCTGGATAAAGAGGCAAAGACACAGGGGGGCGAAGCGGATCAGGTTAAAACAACCACGACAACAGCAACGAAGGAGATAGGCAATCAGACAGCTGGGAGGCCAGTGGTGCGGAGGACAAAGAGGGGGGGGACACAAGAAAAGGCTCCCTTATATGGGTCTGGCCATGCCTTTGGGTTCGCACATCGCTGAGAAAACCAAAGCTAGAATATGGAAACATGAATATGTGGATGTTTTTAAACTATTACATAGAGACATACAGGCTAAAGAGGGCTCCAAGGAGGAGGAATGGGAGCCGGCGCGTAGACCTAGGGTGCCTATCACCATGGATAACTGGACATCGGCCTTTTTGATTTTCGCCAGCATATACTGCGAGAAGTTCCCGGACAGGGCCATCGCACTTTTCAAATATATGGACATAATAGGGAAAGCTCAGATGCATTTTGGGGGTTTCGCTTGGCTGAGCTACGACGAGGAATTCAGGGCCAGGGTGAGTGTGAATCCTGACAAACCCTGGGGGGATGTAGACCCTGAGTTATGGATGCAGTGGATGGCATCAGCACAGTCCACGACCTCCACGCACACCACAAGCAGTCTGCCGGTAACCTACAAGCCTTTTCAGGCACATCCCGCCCAGCGAGTGGTGGGTGGGGGACAGCGGCCCCCGGTGCGACTACCGGAGCATGCTGGAACTTTAACAAAGGTTTCTGTTCCAGGCAGCCCTGTAAGTTCAAACATGACTGCTCCAAGTGCGGGGGTCGTCATCCAGTTACCCAATGTTTTACGCTTTCCAGCCCAGCTGAGCAGTGGAGGGCATCCAAAGGTAGAGGCACGCAGGGCGCTCCTGCGCCAAAGGACTCCTACGCCAATTAGACTAGAGTCCCTTCTGCCCTGGTTACGTAGCTATTCAGATATTAACACAGCCCGCAAGTTAGAGTGGGGCTTCAGAGAGGGTTTTACGATAGGATACCAGGGCCCACGAACCAGGAGATGGGCGGATAACCTGCGGTCCGCAAAAGAAATGCCACAGGTAGTGCGCAAGAAAATGGAGAAGGAAGTGTCATTGGGGAGAATTGCGGGGCCTTACTATGAATGGCCAAGTGAGCATTTGATGATATCACCTTTAGGTGTGGTGCCCAAAAAAGCCCCAAGGGAGTTTCATTTGATTCACCATTTGTCTTGGCCAGAGGGTACCTCAGTTAATGACTTCATAGCACCTGAGGACACGAGAGTAGTTTACGTGTCAGTAGACGATGCCATAAAGCTGGTCAGGGGGTGTGGCAAACACGCCGAACTGGCAAAGTGCGACATTCAAGCGGCTTTTAGGTTACTGCCTATACACCCGGATGATTTTGACCTTTTAGGAATGCAATTTGAGGGTGCCATTTACGTGGACAGAGTCCTCCCGATGGGCTGCGCTGTTTCATGCGCACTTTTTGAAGCTTTCAGTACCTTCATTCAGTGGGTTTTTATTAAACAGAATGGTCACCGGACGGTGACGCACTATTTGGATGATTTCCTTTTTATAGGGAACGCCTCTTCAGGAGACTGTGGAAGAGCGCTGGCTTTATTCCAGGATCTGGCACAGAGTTTTGGGGTGCCGTTGGTGCCAGAAAAGACGGAAGGTCCGCAATCGGTATTGACCTTTCTAGGTATAGAACCGGATACAAACAATATGGTTGGGAGATTGCCAAGTCCTAAGGTGAGCGAGATGTTGGAATTTCTGAGCACAATAAAGGTACTCCGCTAAATAGACCTGCGGACAGCACAGAAGCTCATAGGCTATCTCAATTTCGCGTGCAGGGTAGTAAGAGGGGGTAGGACCTTTTGTAGGCGTTTAGGGTTAGCCATGTCAGTAGCTGTGCTGCCACACCATAGGATACGTGTTTCAGTAGGTATGAGGGAGAACATCACGGTTTGGGAAACATTTTTGGCAGAATTCAATGGGGTGTCCATGTTTTTCTGCGAAACCAATTTAGTATGGCAAGTGCAAATTTTTTCAGATGCTGCAGGAGCGACAGGTTTCGGACTTTTCTGGGATGGTAGATGGTGTGCGGAAAACATGGCCAGCACAGTGGCTAAGACAAGGGAGAAGCATTGCATTCTTGGAGTTCTTTCCCCTACTGGTTACATTGGCAGTGTGGGGGCACGAGCTAGCGAACAGAACAGTGGTTTTTCATATGGACAACATGACAGTAGTTGACTTGGTTAACAGACAGAGAGCGAGAGATCTCAGGGTTTTGCGTTTGTTGCAACAATTTATGCTTCGTTGTTTATCATTGAATGTGATTTTTAAAGCTGCACACATACCAGGGGTTTACAATGAAATCGCGGATTCCCTGTCTCGTTCACAGTGGCAGCGTTTTCGCACCGTGGCACCAGGAGCAGAGAGGAACAAGACCATGGTCCCGGAATTCATTTGGGAATGGGTGGGCGTGATAGATCACGGGGCTGGTTGAGATGTCCCTAGCGGAATCCACTCGGAGTTACAGGCTGGCATGGTTGGATTTCCAATCCTTTGAGTCCTGTCAGAGAGATTTTTGGGCACAAGGAACTGAGGAGTTAGAGTTTCGCGCATTGCGATTCGTGCTATCACTGATTGAGAAGGGTTTGTCGCCCGCAACCATTGGGGGCAAGTTGGCTGGGGTATCCTTTTACGGGAACCTCTTTTTTGGGTGTGACCCAGCACGCAATAATCTGCTGGGCAGAATGTTAAAAGGCTGGGGCAGGGTTAGGGCCAGTTCTGCAAGAGCAGTTAGGGAGCCTATTACTTTTGAGTTGTTGTTGGAACTTTTGCATGTCTTGCCGGTATGCTGTGTTGACGAAGGGGAGCTGGCTTTATTTAGATTATGCATGATATGGATGTTCTTTGGAGCCTTTCGGGTTTCAGAATTGTTAGGAGTTGGCACAGGGGTTGGGCTAAAGGTTAGGGAGGTTTGTCTGCATGGGTATCGCTTAGGGATTTGGCTCAGGCGTTCAAAGGCAGATCAGTTGGGAAAAGGGAAATGGGTGTGGCTGGACAGAGGTGGTGATGAGGCGGCATGTCCGGTAGCGGAGTGGATACATTTTCAAAGCGGAAGGGCCTTGAAAGGGGAGGACGGAGTTTTTGGACACGAGTCAGGGGCGAAGCTGACTAGCTTTCAGCTGCTACAGGTGTTACGTATGGCATTGAGGCGAATCGGGCGGCAAGACATGGATTTTGGCACACACTCCTTTAGGATTGGGGCGGCTACTGCAGCGGCGCATTTAGGTTGGGATCTGGGCAAAGATTAAAGCGATTGGGAGATGGAAGTCTAGATGTTGCGAGCGTTATGTGAGGCCATAGCGGGGGCTGAGGAAGGGTCGCATGAAGGGGGCCAAGCGGCGTTAGCAGGGGGTAGGTTAGGTTCAAAGTTAGCAACCATTGTTACAGCTCTTTTTCTTTGCAGGATGCGTGTATGGCCCGCAAAAGGACGAGACGATCACATGGCTGGTCAGCCATTCTTTTATCCACTGGGCGGCAAAGTTTGCAGAGAAGCAGGTTTACGGACGGGCCTTGGGGCTCTCTAGCGAACAACATGAAGTCCTCTGGTGGGGAAAAAGCGGCATGAGGTGGGGAAACCTGCTTCCATTTATCACTGCAAATTTGCTGAACTGGGGCTGTCCAGACTTATTGCTGATTCACCTTGGGGAGAATGACCTTGTGAAACTATCAGGCCTCACTTTGCTGCAACACATGCAGAGGGATCTGGAGCTACTTAAGCGAAAGTTACATGGTACTTGCTTGGTGGTGACTGAATTTGTGCCTCAACGGGCATGGAGAGGGGCAGTTAGGCACGGAGCAATAGAGCGGGCTCGCAAGAAACTCAATCGTGCTATGAGAGTGTTTTGCAGGTCGCAAGGGATAAAGGTGTTGAGGCATGAAGATATTAAAGAAAAGGATGAGGCACTATTCAGGGATGATGGGGTGCATCTGTCACAGTTGGGGAACGCGTACTATTTGACGGAATTGAGGTTCTTGGTGGGCGATCTGTGGGAGGGGAGATGTGGCTTCAAAGACAAAGGAGGGAGTAATGGCAAACAGCAGGTTAAAAAAAAAAAAAAATGGATAAGGAAGAAGATTTGGCTTGGTGGAGCAGCAAAACACCAAGAGGGTTTGTGCTTGTTGGCGGTAGATAAGGGAGGGTGGAGAGTCAGATGCGGGTTTGGCCACCTTTCCACGAGAAAAATAAGCAGGTAAAGGATCACAGCGTGGGGGATGCACGAAGCAACTAGGGCATGAAAGGAAAAGGGGAGTGTTTAGCGGAAAAGACAGGGGTTTTGAGGCAAAGATGAGCGGGAAAAGTTTAACGGGTGGGACCTGTTAAAGTTGGGGTGTAAGCGTTTAAAGTTTAAATATGTATTAATGTTACAATCCTGTCCTAATAAATGACCTTTTACAATAAAGACTGTTGTCACTGGAATATGTCCCGATGGAGGGGCCCGCGGAGATGAGACTCGCTCTAGTCTCCGCGGGCATTTTGGGGATGGAGGAAGTGACATAAGGGCATAGGGCAGGATGTAGGTAAGCGGGGGTTGGGTTAGTGCAGGGTATAAAAGGGAGCACGGGGGAGGGATCGGCCTCTTCCACGCCGAATAAGCTGTAGAGTAGAGTTTTGCCACCCACCCACCCGGCAAGAATTAGGAAGGGTAGTTTAGGGCATAGTTGTCGGGGGGCGATCGAGTAGGCTAGAAGGGAGTTTGAAGAACATCAGTTAGGGCAGGTTTGTAAGACAGGAGTGGGGCGGTAGATAAAGGAGGGTGGAGAGTCAGATGCGGGCTTGGACACCTTTCCACGAGAAAAATAAGCAGGTAAAGGATCACAGCATGGGTGATGCACGAAGCAACTAAGGCATGAAATGAAAAGGGGAGTGTTTAGCGGAAAAGGTGGGGGTTTTGAGGCAAAGATGAGCGGGGAAAGTTTAAAGGGTGGGACCTGTTAAAGTTGGGGTGTAAGCGTTTAAAGTTTAAATGTGTATTAATGTTACAATCCTGTCCTAATAAATGACCTTTTACACTAATGACTGGTGTCACTGGAATATGTCCCGATGACCACAACACTAGAGGATAAAACATCTTGAGCACAAGGAACTTCCGAGGGAAATACTGTATTGCAGAACATTTCTTCGAGGACATTTCAGGAGAAATGTACTAAAATATATTTTTCAGATGGGAGAAAGTGATAGGCAGGAGCGTGCTCAGAAAGGCTTTTTAATAATGTTTTTAAAGTGCAGCAGAGGCTGTGAGGAATATCATTAGATGTTAAAACAATATTAAACTGGAATTGATGAATACAACTCAGATATCTCGCAATGATGCCATAATCTTATCTTAGTATAAGACTTTGCCTGGAGTACTGTATGAGTTAGTGGTTTTAATATGTAATGTGATAACAAAATAGTCAGAACAAGAGATCGGAAGCATAGGCTGAGCACAGACTATAGGGTCAGAAGAAAAAATCCAATTATAAGTGTGAACTAGTTTAGGAGCCGTGTCTTAAACTAATTATTACAACCTTCCTGAAGTGAAAGGGTTACCCAATGCTTGGGGGCCGGAGAACCAGCTGTTGAATCCGACATTGTAGCCACTCAAGAGGAATCAACAAGTATATTAAAGACTAAAAGAAGCAACAATATAGGTTGAAGCATCTGCAAAGAGGTTGCCATAACTTGGAAGATGATTGCAACAACTATGTCGTAAGGGCTCTAAGCACCTCAGTGAGAGTCTCTGGTTTGTCCTGCAGAAATGTTTTTCACTAATCTCCAATGTAAGTGTAAAGAGTAGACATTCATATGAACTAAAAGCATTGGATGAGAGTATTTGAACTCACTTTACTACTACTCGTTTTATTTAGGCATATTTGGGATTTTTAGGTTATCATGAGGGAAAATGTTATTGATTAAAACATTAAAAAGTTGAAACTAAAAATGTAGGTTTTGAAGGGAGGATTGAGGTTTTTAGGTTTGGGTGTTTACACGGGTTACAGCTTAGTTTTAGTCTTAAGGATTTATGAGTAGGCATTAGATTTAGGGATTATGCCTCACATTTACATATTTCAGTACAGATTTAGCACCCTAGGAGTATTTTAAGTGCAAGCTCACATGTTTAGCCTTAGGGACGTGTTAGAAATGGGGTCTTTGGTTAGCAGTCAGGTTACCCCCTGTCCAAGCAAGGACCCTCACTCTAATCAGGGTAAAGGAGAATCACCCTCAGCTAACCCCCGCTCACATCCTGGATAGCTTGGCACGAGCAGGCAGGCTTAACTTCAGAAGCAAAGTGTAAAGTATTTCTACCAACACACACAGTAATCCTGTGAAAACACTACAAAATGACACAACATAGGTTTAGAAACATGGATAATATTTATCTGAACAAAACAAGACCAAAACAACAAAAATCCAACATACACAAGTCAAGTTATGAATTTTAAAAAGAATAAGAGTCTTAATCAGCATAAAGACCAGGGGCTGGCAGAGAGAAGACTTTGATGTCCCTGAGACTTCAACAACAGGAGGCAAGCTCAGTTCAAGTCCTTAAAGGTTCTTCACCAATGGAAAGTCAAACACAATTCAAGTATTTGTCCTCTCTCAGGCAGAAGCAGCTACTGCAGGCCAACTCAGCAAAGCACAGTCACAGGCAAAGGGGCAGTACTCCAGCTTCCAGTTCTTCTCCTTGGCAGAGGTTCCTCTTGGTTCCACAAGTAATATGATTTTCAGGGGTTTTGGGTGTTCTTCTTATACCCCTTTCTGCCTTTGAAGTATGCCTACTTCAAAGAGAAGTCTCTGTTGTTTTCAATATCCTGCCTTGCCCAGGCCAGGCCCAGACACACACCAGGGGGTTGGAGACTGCATTGTGTGAGGGCAGGCACAGCCCCTTCTGCTGTAAGTGACCACTCCTCCCCTCTCCTCAGCCCAGATGGCCCAACAGGATATGCAGGCTACACTCCAGCTCCCTTTGTGTCACTGTCTAGAGGAGAGGTGCAAACAGTCCAACTGCCAAACTGACCCAGTCAGGGAATCCACAAACAAGCAGAGTCTCAGAATGGTTTAAGCAAGACAATGCCTGCTTTTTAAAAGTGGCATTTTCAAACCCATAACCTAAAAACAACTTCACTAAAGGATGTACTTTTAAATTGTAAGTCCAGAGACCCCAAACTCCACATGTGTATCTGTTCCCAAAGGGAATCTGTACTTTAATAATATTTAAAAGCAGTCCCCATGTTCACCTATGAGAGAGATAGGCCTTGCAGCTGTGAAAACCAAATTTGCCAGTACTTTACTGTCAGGACATGTAAGACACATAAGTACAGGTCCCACCTTTAACATGCACTGCACCCTGCCCAGAGGGCTACCTAGGGTCTACCTTAGGGTCATTACATGTATAAAAAGGGAAGGTTTAGGCCTGGCAAGTCGAATTGGCAGTTTAAAACTGTACACACAGACACCGCAGTGGCAGGTCTGAGCCATGTTTACAGGACTACTAATGTGGGTGGCACAACCAGTGCTGCAGGCCCACTAGTAGCATTTGATTTACAGGCCCTGGGCACCTCTAGTGCACTTTACTAGGGACTTACTACTTAATCAAATATGTCAATCATGGATAAGCCAATGCTCACATACAATTTATACAGGAAACACTTACACTTTAGCACTGGTCAGCAGGGGTTAAGTGTCCAGAGCAAACAAAAACAGCAAAAACAGAGTCCAGCACACAAAACAACCTGAGAAGTAGAGGCAAAAAGTTAGGGGAGACCATGCCAATGATGTCAAGTCTCACAGGTGTCTCCACCAGCTGAAAGTGGGGAGCAACTACCCAACCTCATGGGAGTTCTCATCACTAAGGGGGTAAGAATCTGGACAGACCATCAGCATTGTTGGGGTCGGTGCCAGGGCGGTGTTTCACCGTAAACTCCATTCCCTGTAGGGAGATGAACAACCTCAACAATTGGGGATTCTCATCCCTCATCTGCATTAACCATCCGAGGGGTCTGTGGTCTGTCTGAACCCGGAAGTGAGTCCCAAACAAGTAGGCCTTAGTTTCCTCAGTGCCCAGACCCCAGCAAAATCTTCATGCTCAATTGCACTCCACCTACATTCCCTGGGAAATAACCTCCTGCTAATGAAGGCAACAGGTTGATCCAGGCTCTCTTCATTAAGCTATGAGAGTACTGCTCCAATGCCATGCTCTGAAGCCTCTGTTTGCACAATAAATTCCTTGGAATAGTCAGGTGCCTTCAGCACAGGTGCTGTGCACATGGCATCCTTCAGGGTGTCAAAAGCTGTCTGACAAGACTCAGCCCAGATCACAAGGGAGCAACAATTGTGCCATACCCCTTGACAAACCTCCTATAGTATCCAGTGAGACCTAAGAAGGCTCTCACCTCAGTCTGGGTCGTGGGAGCCTCCCAAGCCAGAATGGTTTCAATTTTTGGCTGTAGGGGTGCCACCTGGCCACTCCCCACCTGGTGTCCCAAGTACACCACAGAACCCTGCCCTATTTAACACATGCTTGCCTTAATAGTGAGGCCTGCCTTTTGCAGGGCCTTCAACACTTTACAGAGGTCTTGCAAGTGTTCCTCCCATGTGGAACTGAAGACAGCAATGTCATTCAGGTAGGCGGCACTGAAATCATCCAGTCCAGCCAACACCTGGTTGACCAACCCCTGAAAGGTGGCAGTGGCATTCTTCATCCCAAAGGGCATCACCCTAAATTGGTAGTGCCCATCTGGTGTGGAGAATGCAGACCTCTCCTTAGCCCCTCAGTCAAGGCGATCTGCTAGTATCCAGAGGTAAGATCAAACATAGTTAGGTACTTGGCAACTCCCAACCGGTCAATGAGCTCATCAGCTCAGGGGATGGGGTGCGCAGCAGTCTTAGTGACCGCATTGAGTCCCTAGTAATCACACAGAACCGTAGATCTGGAGTGGCACCAGGAGCAACAGGCTTTGGGACCAAAACCACAGGGCTTGCCCGGGGGCTGCTGGAAAAGTCAATAACCCCCAACGCTAACATTTTAGAAATTTCATCTTTACTGTTAGCTCTCTCCCTGTCAGTCACTCTGTAAACTTTGTGTTTAACAGGAGGACTGTCCCCAGTGCCCACATCGTGTGTACACAAGTGTGTGACCCCTGGGATCAGGGAATACAAGGAGGTGAACTGACCCAACACCTGGCAACAGTCCCCCTGCTGCTCTGTGGTCAGGGAGGGGTAGAGGATCACTCCCTCCACAGACCCATCTTTTTCTCCAGCAGACAGTAGGTCAGGAAGAAGCTCACTCTCTTCCTCCACCAGGTCATCTGTTGCTAGGAGCATGGACAATTCAGTCTGCTCAAAGTGTGGCTTGAGCCAGTTCACATGAAGGACCCTCAAGGGATTCCTGGGAGTCCGCAAGTCCACCAGGTAGGTGACTTCACTCTTGCGCTCCACCTCCTCAAATGGCCCAGTCCACTTGTCCTGGAGTGCATTAGGCTCCACTGGCGCCGTCACCCACACTTTCTGCCAAGATTGAAACTCGACCAGAGTGCCATTCTGGTCATACCAGCATTTAATGTCTTCTGGGCTTAATTCCAGGTTCTCCTGTTCGAGACTCCAGAAGCGGGCAGTCTGCTTTCTCAGAGCCAGCATGTAACTGAATACATCCTGGGGGGTTTACTAGGAGCTTTCACCAAAGCCTCCGTTACCACACTCAAAGGTCCCCTCACAGGGGGGCCACACAGCAGCTCAAAAGAACTAAAGCCAAGCTCTTTTTGAGGCACCTACCTGTAAGCGAACAGAAGGCATGGCAAGAGGATGTTGCACTTATGCTTCAAGGGCTCTGACAGTCCCATAATCATGCCCTTCAGGGTGCGGTTGAATCCCTCATCCAGACCATTGCTTTGAGGGTGGTAAGGTGTGGTGAACTTGTACGTTACCCCACACACCCTCCACAGAGACTTCATATAAGTTGATATGAAGTTGGTACCCGTATAGGACACCACCTCCTTGGGGAACCCCATGCGGGTAAAAAACCTCGATTAATTCACGGTCCACCACAGGGGCAGTGATCAATCTCAAAGGAATGGCTTTTGGGTACCGGGTGGCAGGGTCCACCAAGACCAGGAGAAACCTGTTACCCATGGCTGTCTTGGGATCCAGAGGCCCCACAATGTAAATACCAACCTTTTTAAAGGAGGTATTAACCACAGGGAAAGGTCGTAATGGGGCCTTCCATGTCCAACGACTCTTGCCACTTGCCTGACAAGTTGGGCAAGACTTACAATGAGCATCCGAGTGCCTGCACATTAGGGGCCAGTAAAAGTGGGTGACAAGCCATTCAAAGGATTTGGCCTGCCCCAAATGTCCAGCTAAAGGCACATCATGAGCCAGGCCCAGTAGTTAGGCTCTAAAGCACAGGGGTACCACCAGCACACGGGCTGACCCAGGCTCAGGAACCTTAGGCTCACTATAGAGGAGGCCATTCTCCCAGTAAATCACATGTGATCAAGGCTCCTTGCCAGACACCTGGTCTGGCCGCCACAAACCCTCCAGAGTAGGGCATGTTTTCTGTGCCTCACGGAATGCTTCCCTGGTGGGGCCCCCTTCCTACTGCCTCTGTGACAGCTCAGAGACCTTGCCCAGTTTAGCCACCTGCTCCCTTGTAGACTCCAGGGCCTCCCCCTCAGGTTCAGCCTCCTCCTGGACCGTGGGAACTTCTGGTGCCACTTTCCCATGCCCCATGCCCTTCCTCCTTCTGGCAGGCACCTGGGTCACTCTTTCATGCTCCAGGGCTCCTGATCACCCTGACAGGCTGCCATAGACTGGGCAGACACACATCCATCCAGGAAGACCCAACATCTCCAAGTGTGACCTGCGTTCCACCTCCTGCCAAGGGGAATCCTCCAGGTCATTGCCAAGCAAACAATCTACAGGCATGGTTGGACTCACAGCTACCCTCAAGGAACCTGAGACCCCCCCATTCAAAGGAAACCTTCGCCGCTCTGCACAGGCACCCTGAGTTGTCCACTACAACTACTTGGTGAAATACACGGGGATTTATCTGCTCTATAGACACTAGGTGACTCCTCACTGTAGTCACACTGGCTCCTGTGTCTCTCAGAGCAACCACCCTCTGTCCATTCATGTCACCTACCACTGGTACTTCTTAGTGTTATCAGGACCATCTCCCTGTCCCCTAGTAAGACAAGGGTCATTTCAGCTGCATCCCACCCACCTGGAACCAACTCCTCCCCAAGCGCTACACTGGCCAAACCCTGTGACTAAGCACCAGTGGGCACCCAATTTGACCCTCCTGATCACATGCACAGCACTTGCAGGACCCCTTCTATGCAGGTTTCCCTATAGAGACCCATGGTTTCTCTTCTACTGGGATTCTTTATCCTTGGAACTAGGTTGGGGCCCTTTAGAGAACTCCCCCTGTTTACCGCTTAACCCTCCACTTCTTCTGATGGGGCCCCTGCCCACCCTTGCAACGGTCTCCCCACACCTCTTTTGGACCCTGGTGCTCTCCCGATGGTCCGCTTCCTGCTCAAGCTTCCTTGGCTCAGTCACTTTGCTGTCAATTAGGTGCTGACGCAGCTCTGGAAAACATAAACTGTACATGTGCTGCCAAACAATCAAATTGTAAAGCCCATCATATGTTGTTACCTTACTGTCCTTCACCCAACCATCCAGTGACCTGCAAAAAGAATCAACACGTTCCAACCATGTTTGGGATTCCTTCTTCTCATAGGACCTTAACTTGTCCTTATACTGATCAGGGATGAGACCATACCTAGTGATCAGGGCGTCCTTCATGATAGGGTAAGTGGGCCGCCAGGGATCCCCTAAGGATGTCAGCGTATTCCTTCCCTCTACCTCGAAGTGCTTTCACAGACCCACCCCCCAATGAGCTTCAGGGTCTAGATTCATATGGAGCGCAAACTCATACCCCTTAAACCACAACAGTATGTCATCCTCCCACTAGTAATCCTTCACAAGATCCTTAAGAATGTGCACCCTCCTCTAAGGCTGCACTGTGTTACTGGCTGCCACCATCCTTACTAGACTGGCTCCTCTGATCCTCTGATCCAGCTCCCTCAATCTGAGTTCATAAGCCAACAATAATGTTTTAATGTTTTCTCTTCTATCGCCATCCTCATTTTCTCCAACTTCAGCTGGTGAGCTCTCTCTGCCTGTCTGTCCTGCAACTCTTCAGGAGTCAACCCCTTGGAGGACATACTGCTACCTGCCCTGGAGACCCACTGCCTGTACATAACAGGCCCACCCGCTACACCATTATGTATGGATTGCTCTCCCTCCTCCACCTCTTTTTTCCCCTCAGCCTCCTTGGCTGTTACCCAGGCCCTCAGTGACTTCTGCAGCTCCTCCTTCCTGGTGGAGCCCTTAGCGGAACAAGCAAAGTTTTTGCAGAACTGCCTCAACTGGGCAACTGTATAGCTCTCCATTTTCCCTAAATCAAAAGCAGCTCCAGCTGATGCATCGCCAGATTGAGACATGATGAAGAGTCAAAAGTGCAAAGTTCCAAAGGCAGAAAAACAAGTTCCCAAATAGCGTTCAAAAGTCAATGAAGGATTACCACAAAATGGAAGTAGGGAAAAATCCAAAAAAGAGAAAAAAGCAAAAATCACAAAGACAAGTAGTATGTGGTCACAGAATGGCCTGCACTGAAAACAGTAGTGTATACTTAATCACTGTATGTTAAGTACAAATACAAGTCCAATCCCAACTGTTGATCACCACGTAAGAAACAGCGTCTTTGGTTGGCAGTCAGGTTACCCCCTGTCCAAGCAAGGACCCTCACTCCAGTCAGGGTAAAGGAGAATCACCCTCAGCTAACCCCTGCTCACCCCTGGCTTGGCATAAGCAGGCAGGCTTAACTTCAGAAGCAAGATGTAAAGTATTTGTACCAACACACACAGTAATTCAGTGAAGACACAACACACGTTTAGAAAAATAGATAATGTTTAACAGGATCAAAATGACCAAAATCCAACATTCACAAGTCAAGTTATGAATTGTAAAAAGAATAAGGCCCTCATTACAACATTGGCGGTAAGTGCCGCTTACAGCCATGCTGACTGCTGCCAACATACCGTGACCGCGGCGGTATACCACTACCCGTATTGTGATGCACACGTAGAAATCCGCCACTATACAGACACACACACAAGTCCGCCAGCCCAAAGCTCAGTGATAATATGGAGGTACCAAAACCCACACCGTTATGCCAATAAAAATACGCCCACAGCATCATGACCCACGAATCACCATGCGGACATTCAACCACAGTAAACCATTGGCAGAACAGACCGCCGCGCTCAAAATACACACACACATACAAAACTACACCACATTGGCCAATTCAAACTACACACACCTGACACACATACACACACCACACCCACACACCCTCACCAATATAAAACACATACACACACTACCCACAACCCTTTACGACCCAAAGATTTTGGCAAGTGAGAAAGAGACAAGCCAGGAGCACCCACAGAATCTGAGCCACAAAACACCATCACCCATACACCATCCACGCACCTCACAGCACACACCCCAACATACCACCCACACACCCTCACACATACCACTCACACTACACCCACATCACCACAAAGACACCCCAAGTTCTCAGAGGAGGAGCTAAGGGTCATGGTGGAGGAAATAATTTGGGTAGAGCCACAGCTATTCAGATCAAAGGTGCAGCAGACATCTATTGCAAGGAAGATGGAGCTATGGCGGAGAGTCGTGGACACGGTCAATGTCGTGGGACAGCACCCAAGAACAAGGGATAACATCAGGAAGAGGTGGAACAACCTATGGGGGAAGGTACGTTCCGTGGTTGCAAGACACCAGATAGCAGTAGAGAGGACTGGCAGTGGACCCGCACCTCCTCCCCCACAGCTAACAACATGGGAGGAGCAAGTCTTGGAGATCATGCATCCTGAGGACCTGGCAGGAGTAGCAGGAGGACTCGACTCTGGTAAGTCGAATCCTTTCTACTTTATCCCCCACCCTACCTGCATGCCATCACAAACAAGAACCCCAACCCTCACCCTAATCACCCCACCACCTCACATATACCCCACCATCACAACCCACCCATCCCAATACCAAGCCCTGCATGCAACACCAGTGCATGGAACCCCATCAACACAGCATGCACACTAGTGACAATCACTTAGCCAAACCAAGCACAACGCACACAAGCCAAAGCTGCCTTGCTAATAACAACCACAGAGGGAAACATACCCATGCACAAGATGGCACACACAGAAAATAATAACACTGCATTTACATCCCCACAGGACCCCCACTCAACTTCACCTGAGAAGAGTTGCCAGCCACATCCAGTTCCCCCCAGAAGAGGCCCACAGTGATGACAGCAGCTCTGCACGCCTGGATCACGATGAACAACCTTACCCATCAGGGTCCTCTGGACAGTCGGTTACAAAGGCACAGTCCCAACCCACCACAGAGCTCCCCCCTCAGGAAACACCACCACAGCACCCACCCAGCGGGCCCATCCTTCTGTCCCCAGGACACGTCAATCAGCAATGTGCCCACCACTACAGGGACCCAAGGCAGCCCCACAAACACAGGACGATCAGGAACCTGGAGTCAGTGGCAGTGGGCACACAATTCAGGGGACAGAGGCATAGGACAACAGGGAAGCTGGGAGGACTGCTGTGCGACAGGGGGAGGACAGGCCCAGGGAACCGACTCTCCACGAGGCACTCACCAACATCCTGGGAGCATACCACCATTCCCAGAAGACGATGGGCCAGATACTGGCCAAGTTGCAGGAGACCCAGCAGCTGCAGGAGGGACAGTACCTGGGGATCAGGGAGGACCTGAGGGACATCCACACCACCCTGTTCACCATTGCAGGGGTGCTGGCAGACATGGCCAGCACCATGAGGGAGGCAGTGGCACACCAACAGGCCCCTGACACTTGCCACACCGAAGAACAGCCCTCCACCTCTGCCGACACTAGTGGACAAGAGGCCCGCCACTGGAACAACAGGCCACCAGCACCCCACCCCCTGCAGAAGGAGAACCACCCTGCAAATGGTCCCTGCGATCCAGGCAGAAGCCAGAGAACATTGGCAAGACCTCCGCCAGGAAATAAGACTCTCATGATTGTCACCCTTCTGTCCCACTCTGTCACCCTGTCCACCTTGATAAACCTATGTATCCATTGCTACATTATGTTTAGGAATTAAATTTAAACTTTAGGATCAGTTTATTGTAGAAATCATCATCTGTTCTTAAATGTAAACTAGAAAAAGAATGATCTTATGTTCATCTCTGTTGTATAATTTGTAGCATTACTGTTGAGAATGGTCACCCTTCTGTCCCACTCTTGTCACCCTGTCCACCTTGAATAGCCATTGCTCCCCTTCCTATGCCCCCTTGGACAATGCACCTGTGATACAAATAGACTGGACTCTACCCTGGATTTTCCTCTATCAGCAACCCAGCACATTGCAATACAACCTCCACTTATTAGCACCTAAATAAACACCCTTGGAGCAAAATCAAATATGGTCTGTCAATTGTTTGACATTGTATTAGTTTCACAAACTGTAAACATTGCAATTCAAATGTACTGCAATATTTACATAGGTATAACCTGTAGTGGGCAGCAGTAAACACACCAGGAGCCAGAGTGGGGCACAGAGATCTGAAAATAGAGATGCCAAAGGGTATAGTAAGTGGCCATAGAAATAGGGAAATCAGGCTGCCATGTTCAGTGTCAAACACAAAACCGCAATGGTAGGTGAAGCTACAGTGTCTTACCTGTGTGTCATTGGAAGTACTGTTGAATTAGTGTAGTTCTGTTGTCCACATCTTCTTCCTCTGCCTCCTCTTCATCACTGTCCACAGGCTTCACCTCTGCCACACGGCCATCCCCAGGCTCATCCTCCTGCAGGAAAGGCACTTGGCATCTCAAGGCCAGGTTGTGCAACATGCAACATGCAATGATGATCTGGCACACCTTCTTGGGTGTGTAGTACAGGGATCCACCTGTTAGATGGAGGCACATGGATCTGGCCTTCAGGAGGCCAAAGGTTCGCTCAATGATCCTCCTTGTTCGCCCATGTGCCTCATTGTAACGTTCCTCTGCCCTTGTCCTGGCATTCCTCACTGGGGTCAGTAGCCATGAGAGGTTGGGGTAACCAAAGTCACCTGCAAATATTGAGGGATACCAGTTAGCCACACACTCACCCTTAGGGCCAAACCCACACCCATATACCTACAGCAACTGGGTGGGGAGCATGGGCTCACCTATTAGCCACACCCTGTGCCTCTGGAGTTCAGACATCACATATAGGATGCTGCTATTCCTCAAGATAAAGGCATCATGCACAGAGCCAGGATACTTTGCATTGACATGGGAGATGTACTGGTCCGCCAAACACACCATCTGCACATTCAGAGAGTGAAAGCCTTTTCTATTCCTGAACACTTGTTCATTTCTCTGGGGGGGAGGGGACAAATGCAATATGTGTACCATCAATGGCACCAATGATGTTGGGGATACGTCCCAGTGCATAGAAGTCAGCCTTCACTGTGGCCAAATTGTCCACCTGTGGGAATACGATGTAGCTGCGCATGTGTTTCAGCAGAGCAGACAACAGCCTGGTCAGCACATTTGAGAACATAGGCTGTGACATCCCTGATACCATGGCCACTGCCGCTTGGAAGGAACCACTTGTCAGGAAATGGAGCACTGACAGGACCTGCACTAGAGGGGGGATTCCAGTGGGGTGACAGATAGCAGATATCAGGTCTGGCTCCAATTGGGCACACAGTTCTTGGATTGTGGCCCTATCAAGTCTGTAGGTCAGGATAATGTGCCTGTCCTCCATTGTCGACAGGTCCACCAGGGGTCTGTACACGGGGGATGTCTCCATCTCCTATTCATCCTCAGTGGTTGAACTCTAGGGTGAAAAACAGTGAACAGAAGGTCATATTCACACATATTTCACCACTAGCATGCAATTTTTGCTTTACAGAAACAGTATGTGAACTTGTAAGTCAGTTGATGTGCCAATGTCTGCTGTGACGCAGTTAGGTGCCATGGCCTGTGCCCACTTGAAAAGGCGGCTGCTTGACCTGTGAGGAGGGACAAGTGGAAATGAGGTAATTCCGCTGGTGTTGTGCGCTGTTGGGGTCGGCGGTCGATGACCGCCGTGCAACACCCCTTTGGTTAGCATTGGGGACTATGGGTTCCAGGAGCCAATGGTGATGTATGCTGGCGGTGACGGTACACACCGCCGTGGACGTGACTGCCATTTTCTATCTGTTCACTCACTTGCTACCTGACCTTCAACAGGAGAGGACTTACACTGCAAGTGCTGCTGTGACCTGTGTCTCGAAGCGACAATGGCTCGAGTGTCTGGGGAAAGGGCCCCTGCCTTCACTTTGGAGGAGTTGGAGAGACTGGTAGATGGGGTCCTGCCCCAGTACCCTTTAATTTATGGTCCTCCAGACAAACAGGTGAGTAGACTGTGAGCATGATGCATGGGGCATGAATGTATGGATTGCTGTGTGTGTAAGCCTCATGTTGGGGGAGTCTGAGGGGTCCTGGGCAGAGTGCTGCATGTATGGTGGTCAATGTATGTGCGTAAGGGATGGGGGATATGGTGGGCCATAAGTATAACAGTCCGGATGGTATGACTAATTCCTTTTCTGCTGTATTTTTTCTGCAGGTCAGCACCCATCAGAAAAAGGGTATTTAGCGTACCATTGCCAAGGCGTAGCGGACCCTTTTTTTGACAGGCGGAGCACCCACAGCTGCAAACGGTGGGAGGACCTGTGCCGCTGGGCAAGGAAGATGGCAGAGGCACAGCTGGGGCTGGCCTCCCAACGAGGAAGGGGTGCCTGTCGTACCCTGACCCCCCCCCTGATGTTCCGCATCCTGGCGGTGGCCTATCCGGAGTTGGATGGGCGCTTGGAGGCATCACAGCAGCCACAAGGGGGTGAGTACAGATTCTGAATCATGGCTTTGCATGCATTAAGGTATTCCCTGGGTGGCAGAGGTGTGCTGTGGGTGCCCCTAGGCCAGGGTGAACATGGCATGGTATGTTCAATGATGGCCAAGCTCAGATGCACTCCAACCCCAATGCCGTTAGTCGGCATCTACTACTGGGCAGGGTCCTGTGGGTTTCAGGTGTGCAGGTAATGGCAGTAGGCATTGTACCCCATGGGCTGGCGACTAGCATTGTAACTGGTAGTGCATGGCCTAGTGCATAGGGCTGTTCCCTGTAAGTTGTGTACGCCAACAGTAGTGTTGTTGCTGGCATTGACCAAGTATATCCTCTGTCTCTCCTCCACCTTTTTGTTTAGTCACTGTGTCCTTGTGTGCATTTGCATTATCTGGCAGAGAAGCAGAGGCACTGGCGATGGAGGGAGCTGCATCCCACATGGGCCTGGAGGCCGAATCCATTGAGGGTGAGGGCACCAGTGGGACAGAGGGCGAGGGGAGCACCACGACGGAGACAGGAGTGGACAGTACTAACAGCGACACCTCCTCCGATGGCAACTCCCTGGCAGTGGCGGACACCTCTGTGACCACCCCAACTACAGGTACAGCCGCCACCCCCATACCAGCACAGACCTCCCAGCAGCCCCTCAGAGTGTTTCCCGTGCCCGCTCACCCAGGAGCGTGGGCATCACCTTCGTGCCAGGCACCTCAGTTCCTGCCCCAGTCAGCCCTTCTGCCCTCAGTGAGGAGGCTATTGACCTCCTGAGATCCCTCTCTGTTGGGCAGTCAACCATACTGAATGCCATCCAGGGTGTCGCAGGGCATTTGCAACAAACAAATGCATACCTGGAGGGCATTCACTCTGGTGTGGCAGCCCAACAAAGAGCACTCCAGGCTCTAGCCAACTCACTGACGGCAGCCATTGTCGTTGTCTCCAGCCTGCCCCCTCCAACTTCCTCTACCCAGTCCCAATCCCCTCAACCCCAGCATATCCCAAGCACACCTTCAGACCAGCAATCACCCAAATCAACACACAGAAGTGGCTCAGGCAAACACAAGCACCACACTTCATCTCATAGGCACTCAAACAAGCACCATCCACATGCAGACACACCAATATCCACTGCCTCCACTGTGTCCCCCTCCTCCTCCACTCACACCTGCATGAACTACATCCCCATCCACTACCCCCATTACCAGCACACCTATCACTTCACGCCCCTCACTGACAGTCACCACCCCGACATCCATGCACACGTCCCCTATGTCCTCTCCAACTGTGTCTGTGGCCCCTCCTCCCAAAGTACACAAACACAAGCACACAGAAACCCAACAGCCATCCACCTCACAACAGCATCCCGCCCAAGCACCTGCAACCAAACACAGCAGACAGACACTTCCTACAACCACTCCCTCTTCCTCCACACCCAAACCTTTACCCTCTTCCCATCCCAGTGTCCCTAAGAAGATTTTCCTCGCCAACATTGACCTATTCCCTACCCCTACCCCTACCCCCCATCCTTCACCTCAGGTCCAGCTGGCCAGAATCCAGCCCAGCACCTTAGCCACCCACCCAGTCCACGGCCACTGTGGTTTCTGCAGCTACTGCAAGTGTGAGAGGCTCCAAGGAGGCACCTGTCAGCCCAGACAGTGTGCCAGCACCACCTGCAAAGGCCAAGAAGGGGCCGCCACCTAGCAAGGGCAAGAAGGGGACACCAGCCAGCAAGGGGCGGAGACACCATCAGCCAGCAAGGGCAAGAAAAAGACACCAGCTGGCGTAAGCAAGGAGACACCACCTTCTGCCAAGGGCAGGAAGGGACACACAACACCAGCCATAGCACTTCAGCCGTCCGAGGCTGCAGGTGAAGGCCTGGAGCCTCCCACCACCACTGGCAGCACCGCCACCTGCTCCGCGGCTAGCACCGCGGCCAGCACCGCCACCTTAACCGCCGCCAGCAGCACCACTGCCAGCAGCAACAGCCCCAGTGGGCAGCCGTCTGAGGCTGCAGGTGAAGGCCTGGAGGCTACCACCACTGCCAGCACCGCCACCTGCAGCGAAACTGGCATCCACTGAGCAGCCGTCACCACCAGCAAGCAGTGTGTAGTGGTGACTACATGGGCTGCAGTGTGCCCTGGTCCCTGCAACACCTGTCAGTGTGGCACACAGGTGAGAGACTGTGACCTTGCCCCATCTAGGATGAAGCACATTGGGCACAAGGCTCCCTCCAGAACCAGAGGAAGAAGCCATCCACTCAGCCCCTCCTTGCCAGGATGCAGTACTATGGGCACAAGGCCCCTCCAGAACCAGTGGAAGAAGCCATCCACTTGAGAGACTGTGGCTTTGCACTCCCCAAGACCAAGCAGTAGGCAGCCCACCCACTAGAGAGACCATGGCTTTGCACTCTCTTAGGACCAAGCAGTGGGCATGGAGCCCCTTCCAGGCCAGTGGCATTGTACCATCCTCCGGCTGAGGTGCCCCACATTCCCCATCCCCCTGAGGTGCCTGTGTGTTTTTGACCTGATGCCCCTGCAGTGTTCTCTCCGTATTGAGGCAAGAGTCAAGTATGGCCTTGGCCTATGTGTTATGGCCCAGTGGGCCAAGGACATTTTGGAGTGGGCATTGTCCCTCCTTTTGTATATATTGTACATACTGTTTATTGCTTTAAGAACTTATTTTTCTAAATGTATAATATTACACTCAATTTAATCAATTCCTATTGTCCTTGAGTTATTCCTGAGGGTTACGGGGTGTATATGTAATGTTGTTGCATCTGTTTGTGTGTATGGTGTTGCGTGGGAGTGTCACTCTCTTTTTCCTCCCCCCCTTGTGTGCTAGGTGCAGTACTCACCATGGTCGTCTTCACCGGCATTCATGTTGCTGGTGTATGAGAAGGTACACCAGCATTGGAAAAAAGTGCAGCTCAGGATCCATGGCGTTGTGGTTCTTCCTTGAGTGTCGAGAGGTGAGTCGTTTCCCTTCTGTGTTCTGTTTCCGCCGTGCTTTTGATGGCGTTGGTACTACCCTGGAAAAGCTGGTGAATTGGCCTCTCATAATCCAGTGGGCGGTACATTGTCCTCCGCCTGGCTGTTGGAGGTTACAGCCGCGGTGCTTGTTGCTACCGCAGTGGCAGTCGGTGTGTGAAAGTGGCTATCTCTGTTGGCGGTTTCTGCAGTGGTCAAAATTCCATTTATTTTACCGCTGGCCTGTTGGTGGTGTTACCGCCGCTTTATCACCGACCACCAGGGTTGTAATGAGGGCCTAAGAGTCTTAGGCCCTCATTACAACCCTGGTGGTTGGTGTTAAAGCAATGTTGTAATGAGGGCCAAAGACTTTTTGGTCCTGAGACTTCAGGGAACAGAAGGCAAGCTCTATCCCACAGCCAGAGAGCAGCAAGGCAGCAGTCCTTCACAGAAAGCAGGCAGGTGAGTCCTTTGAGCATCCAGGCAGGTCTTCTTGGCAGGATGCAGGTTCTGGTTCAGGTTCTCTTCTCCAGGAAGTGTCTGAGTTGGTAGGGGCAGAGGTCCTGTTTAAATACCCAAATGTGCCTTTGAAGTTGGGGAGACTTCAGATTGGCTTAGAAGTGCACAAGGTCCCCTTTCAGTTCAATCCTGTCTGCCAGGGTCCCAGTAGGGGGTGTGGCAGTCCTTTGTGTGAGGGCAGGCTATTGTCCTTTGACATGCAAGTGTCAGGTCCTCAACCCTTCCAGCACAGGAATATCTGGTCAAAATGCAGATGTAAGCAAGTGAGGCTGAGTATCCTGTCTTTGGGGTGTGTCTGAGTGAATGCACAAGGGAGCTGTCAACTAAGCCCAGCCAGACGTGGATTGTAAAGCACAGAAGGATTTAAGTGCAGAGAAATGCTCACTTTCTAAAAGTGGCATTTCTAAAATAGTAATATTAAATCCAGCTTTGCCAGTCAGCAGGATTTTGAATCACCATTCTGGTCATACTAAATATGACCTTCTTACTCCTTTCAGATCAGCAGCTACCACTCAAACAATGTATGAGGGCAGCCCCAATGTTAACCTGCGAAGGGAGCAGGCCTCACAGCAGTGTAAAACAAATGTAGGAGTTTTACTCTACCACGACATGTAAACTACACAGGTACATGCCCTTCCTTTTGTCTACACAGCACCCTGCCCTATGGGTTACCTAGGCCATACCTTAGGGGTGTCTTATATGTAGAAAAAGGGGAGTTTAAGACTTGGCAAGTACTTTTAAAGCCAAGTCGAAGTGGCAGTGTAACTGCACACACAGGCCTTGCAATGGCAGGCCTGAGGCATAGTTAAGGGACTATTTATGTGGGTGGCACAATCAGTGCTGCAGGCCCACTAGTATAATTTAATCTACAGGTCCTGGCACATGTAGTTCACTTTACTGGGGACTTATAAGTAGATTAAATAAGCCAGTTGGGTGTGAACAAATGTTACCATGTTTGAAGGGAGAGAGCATATGCACTTTAGCACTGGGTAGCAGTGGTAAAGTGTGCAGAGTCCTAAAACCAGCAACACAGTGTCCAAAAAGTGGAGGGAGGCAGGCAAAAAGTTAGGGGTGACCACCTTAAGGCTGTCAGGTCTAATACAGGCTACACCCCAGCTCTCTTTGTGTCACTGTCTAGATGAGAGGTGCAAACATTCCAACTGTCAAACTGTCCCAGACAGGGAATCCACAAACAAGCAGAGTCACTGAATGATTTAAGCAAGAGAATGCCTACTTTCTAAAAGTGGCATTTTCAAACACACAACCTAAAAATCAACTTCACTAAAAGAAGTATTATTAAATTGTGAGTTCAGAGACCCCAAACTCCCGATGTCTATCTGCTCCCAAAGAAAATATGTGTTTTAATAATATTTAAAGGCAGCCCCCATGTTAACCTATGAGAGGGATAGACCTAGCAACAGTGAAAACCGAATTTGGCAGTATTTCACTCTTAGGACATGTAAGACCCATAAGTACATGTCCCGCCTTTAACATACACTGCCCCCTGCCCATGGGGATACCTAGGGCCTACTTTAGGGATGCCTTACATGTATAGAAAGGGTAGGTGTAGACCTGGTGAGTGGGTACACTTGTTAAGACGAATTGGAAGTTTAAAACTGCACACAAAGACACTGCAGTGGCAGGTCTGAGTCATGTTTACAGGGCTACTTATATGGGTGGCACAACCAGTGCTGCAGGCCCACTTGTGGCATTTGATTTACAGACCCTGGGCTCCTCTGGTGCACTTTACTAGAGACTTACTAGTAAATCAATTATGCCAATCATAGATAAGCCAATGTACACATACAATTTATACAGGGAACACTTACACTTTAGCACTGGTCAGCAGTGGTAAAGTGTCCAGAGCAAACAAAAAACAGCAAAAACAGAGTCCAGCACACAGACACAACCTGGGAAGTAGGGGCAAAAACTTTTAGGGGAGACCATGCCAATGATGCCAAGTCTAACATGACGCATGCATCAGGATTATTCTTAGGCTTTCAAGTTGGGGAGGTGAATATTGGGTGCTAGGCTTAGGTATTAAAGCTTTTGTTTATTTCTACAAGTTTGTCATTACCACCAGGTCTCCTGTCCTCATCCTGTTCATCACTAGTGAAATAGGCACTATCTGACGTATGAACAAAAGAATAGAGGAATGCGTGTAAGTTCTTCTCCCTCCTCCTACTGGAGGCTACATAGGTAGCACTTACCCAGCATTCCACCTGTTATTTTCTGTGTCCTACGTAGGACAAAGGGACAAGGAATGGTGGTGATCCATGTTGTTATCCTGTTCCTCAGCCCCAGCCCCAGCTGACATGGCCGCTTGACGGTTGTGCTTGCCGGGGGTTGCTGGTGTGTTTCTGTCATGTCTCCTAGACTGCGGGCCTTACCAGGAGACACAATCCGGACCTGCAGGTCCTGCGCATTGCTGTGAGGTCTTCTCTTGGTCCTGGGCTGTTTGCCTGACATCTGGGGTGTTGTGGCCTGCATAAGCACTGCTGGGCAGTGCTGTGGGTGGAGCGAGATGTTGCTGGTTTCAGCTTCATGGTGTGCCTCAAGCTTTATTACTCTGGGGGCATTGAGTACCTCATAGCGCTTTTATTTTGCTATATCTATGGCTGGCTGATTCCTCTGCTGTTTGTTTCTGGTGGTACTCAGCACAGCATAGGAAGCATTCCAGGAAGAGGAGACATGTGGAGCCCTCTTCTTCCTCCCTCACTCACCCTAAACGCCCCAGGAATTCAATGGATTCCAGATTGAAGCGCCTGATTAAGGAGGCTTTGGGTACTTTTCCTTGCAAAGAGGTGGGATCACAGCCGCCTCTTCTCGGTTTTCTGCATCTGATGAGGAGGTACAGGGGTAGGATAAGCAGAAGGGCAAGTATGTCTCTAAAGAGTTGCTGCCGGATCTGTTGGGACATGTGAAGGGGAATATGGGTTTCCCCGAGGAGGAGGTTCTGGGCACTCCAGCTGACTCTCTTCTTTGGCAATTCCAGAGTTCACTGCAATTGGTTGTGCCAGTGCATCCCTGTATTTCTGTGGTCCTTAGGAAGGAGTGGAGGAACCCTGATAAAATCATCCTCCCCCGTCTCATGGCATAATTATACCCTTTGCAGGATATGCAGTGGGACCTTCCTGATTCCCTCTTGACTCTTTTGTGGCTAGTCTGGTGGGGTGCACATCTTTCAGGACTCGGTGGATAAAAAGGTGGATGCTGCATTAAAGAAAGTGCATTCTCGTATGCATTTGGTGCTGTGTGCTGGGATTTATGGCACCCATGTGGCGCAATCTTCGATTTCAGATTTTAAGTACAGATCTATGATGGATGGGTCTGACTGCGCTGGGCTCCTTGAGGGTCATCAAGCACTAGGTGGAATACCTTGCGGATATTTCTTTTGATATTGTCATGGCAGCTGCTTTGTCAGGGGGTGTCTGTATTTTGGTCCAGCGTAAATTGGTCCTCAAAGATTTGCACACTATTTTGGTGCAGAAGTCGTCAACTCTCTGCATTATTTTTCAGGGGAATCAATGGTTTTGAGCAGACCTGGAGGAACACCTGCACAAGTTGTTCAAGAAGTAAAAACAGTCATCCCTCTGAAGCTGCCAGCCTCTGGTACACTGTCTCATAAATGCAAGTCGCTGTTTTCCCAGCCTCCTGTGCATTTCCCTCAGCAGGGGAAGTTTCAGGACCGCAGGGGTAAGGACAAGCAGGTAAAGTCACCTTCTAAGCCTCGCACCTGACTATATGGATATGGTAGGATCTTAGGAGGGGCCATTTGTTTTCAGCCATTCATTTCCATTTAGGAGATCTCCACTTCAGATGCCTTAGGGTTACAGAATCGAGTTCTCCATCCTACTGTTTCCTTCTGGACTAAGGCCCCCTCATTGGCCTTCAAAGGTAGAGAAGGTCCTTACCCTTTCTCAAGGTGCAGACTCTCTTCTGCACAAAGCTGCCATTGTAGAAGTCCCTGAGGCAGAGCTGGAGCATCGCTTTTATTTTTTTCATATTTCTGGTGCCAAAGTCCACAAGGGGCTTTCGTCTGATGCTGGACTTGAAGGCCCTGAACAAGTTAGTTGTGACATTGCTTTTCAAGATGGAGGCTCTTCAGTGGATCATTCCAATGGTGCTCAGGAGCCACTGGATGTGTACGCTGGATCTGCAGAACGTGTACTATCATGTCCTCATTCATCCCCTGCACCAGTGGTATCTTCGGTTTTTCAATCAGGGTTGGCATTATCAGTTTAGGGTGATGCCTTTCGGACTGAAGTCGGCACCCTGTGTGTTCATGAAGGTGGTGGCTCCTTTGGTGGTGTTCCTACATCTATGTGGGATCCACCTGTACCCATATTTGGATGACTGGCTGCTGCATGCCCCCACACAGTCTTTCTTGCTTCTGGATCTGGCCTTTGTTCGCTCATAGGTGCTGGCTCATAACTTTCTCATCAATCTGGGCAAGTGTCAGCGAGTGCCCTTCAGGAATATGACTTTCATCAGAACCTGTTTTCGGACAGACCTTAACAGGATGTTTCTTCTGGACCAAAGGGTGGAGGTCCCGAGGTCACTGACCTTGCATGCCATGGGTTTTACATCTCTGACTGTGTGACTGTGGTTGAGTTGGTGGGACATATGGTGGCGGCTGTGTTCACAGTGCCCTGGGCCCATTTTCATCTCCAGCATCTGTGGTGTCATCTGCACACTTTTGGGGATCCCAGCCCTGGGGATTTCGATTGAGGAGTTCTGGTGACAGAGGAGGTAGTGGCTGCCTTGGCCTGATGGACTCAGGCCATCAAGTTAACCAATGGGGGTAGAGCTTTAGTCGTGTCCTTCTTTGGTCCTTACATCAGATGCCATTTCCCTCAGATGAAGAGTGATGCTAGGGGAGCAGCTACTTCAGGTAAGGTGGTCGTTCATGGAGGGCAGGCGCTCGCCCAGTTAGAGAGAACTCATGGCGGTGCACAGGGCCATGATGGGGTTCCAGTATGCCCTGGTGGGGTTCAATCTGATGGTCAGGTCTGACAGTCAGGTCACAGTGGAGGCTGTTCACTCATGGTCCCTCAATACTGTGACCACCTTGATTTTCCAATGGGTAGAACTCTGCACTCCCTGATGGCAGTCTATGTCAGAGGAGGGGACAGTGGGGTTGCAGACTCCCTCATTCGGTTGTTTTCAGAAGCTGTCATTGACCAAAGAGGTGTTTCATCAGCTGTACAAGAGGTTTGGTGTGCCTTTTCTCAACCTCTCTGCTTCCCGCCTCAATGCCCAGATTACCAGGTTTTGCTCTCGGGGTCCTCAAGACGGGGTCCGGTGTGTGGATGTACTGAGTCTTCCTTGGCCGGATCGTCTTCTATATGGGCTCCTGATCTCTAGCCCAGTTGAAGGGGGAGGATGGAGTCATGATTGTGGTGGCTACCTTTTGGCCACAAAGGTTGTGTTTTCCCCGGCTCAAGATATTGTCAATTCAGGGCTCCTGGCTATTTGCATGCTATCCTTCTCCTCTTCGGACTGCCCTTTTCCTGTCTCTCCCACAACTTCGTTGGTTGGTCTGGAAGTTGAGAGGCAGAGTTTTCAGGAGAAGGGGTTGCCCCAGCACTTAGGGGTGGCCATCCAGAATTCTCACAAGCCTTCCACTTTGCAGTCCTATGAGAGGCACCGGTGCAGTTTTCAGTGGTGGTGGTCACTTCTCCAGTTATTCCCTCTGACTTGCCATTTGTGAGTGATGTCTTGCAATATTTGTGGGAGGGTTTTGAGAAGCAGCTGGCTGTCTCCACTTTGAGGGCCCAATGGACGGCTATCTGTGCTTTCAGGGCCCCCTGGGGCAGTCTGACTGATGCTGAGGACCTGTTAGTGCAGTTGTTGCAGTTTCTCTTTGTCCAGACCTTTGGTGAAGCCGTTGTTTCCTTTTTGGGATTCGCCTTTGGTTTTGAGGGCGCTGGTCTCTGCCCCTTTTGACCCTTTGGAGCGGGATGTGCAATTTCTCACGGTCAAAGCTGTTTTCCTGGTGGCCATTACTTCCGCTAGGCGGATTGGGGAGCTGGGGGCTTTGTTGGCCTTGGAGCCGTATCTTTCTTTCTCAGAGGTTGGTGAGTCCTTAGCTTTTTCCAAAAGTAGCTTCCCAGTTTCATCGGTGCCTGGAGGGGCTTATCCCGGCCTTCGGGAATGATGATGTGTCTTGCCCTGAGTCACAGAGGTCCGTTTTGGATGTGTGCCATGCCCTGTTAGTTTACCTGGACAGGATGCAGTCTTTTCGTAAATCAGATTCCTTGTTTATTTCTTTTTGGTCCTCCTCAAATGGGGACAAGGCTTCTTTCCTGTATATCAGCCGCTGGATGAAGCAGGTGATAGCCTTGACTTATACGGTGCCCACCCTCTGGCTGGTGTTCAGGATCGGTCCATTAGGGGGTTGCCGCTTCCTGGGCTGAGTTGAAAGGGGTGTCCACTTCTGAAATTTGTAGGACTGCTACCAGGGCTTCCTCTAATACTTTTGTACGACACAAGATTATGTTATGATGTTAATTTTGGGTTGGGGTCCTTGAATCGGTTGTCTCTTGAATTTTTGTTTTTTGTTCTCTCCTGAATAAATCACTGGTGGTGATGCAGTGTTTATGTGCTATCTAGTGTGTTTAGTCTCTTCATCGTGTTCTTTCTTCTGTGGTTTTCTATGAAGGTCAGATGCATAGCTAGGGTATTCTCACTGGTGATTAATGGGATGAGGACGGGAACCTGATGGTAATGTCCTATTACTTCCCGGTAATCTTCATTACTCCAGGTCCTGTTGTCCTCATCACCATTCATCACACCCCTCAGGCTCACCCAGTAGGCTGGCCTTCATAGGATGGAGGCTTGGCAATCGGGGAGGAATGCTGAGTAAGTGTAACCTATGTAGCCTCCTGTAGGATGGGGAGGAGCACTTACTCTCATTCCTCTGTTCTTTTGTCTGTACTTGAGATAGTGCCTATCTCACTAGTGATGAATGGGACGAGGACAATGGGACCAGGAGTAATGAAGATTATCGTAAAGTAATAGGACATTCTTATGGGTAGTGGTTTCGTTTTTTGAAGTTTGCATTTTAACTGTAGTTGTAAACAATGTTTTGGACTTAACTATCTATTTCTGGGTTTCAGAGTTTGGATTGCAGATGTAATGCTGTATGTTATCAGTGATGTCAAACACAGTCCTATCACTCACACAAAGGTTTAACACCTATGTCAACTAAAATAAACATTACAGAATAGAAGACCAACCCTTCTCCACATTGAAGAACAATAAAACAAGCTCACCCTCCATTTGGTCATACTATAACATGGGGCCCGAGAAGCATAAAACATCACAAGAAGTAGTGCATCCACCCAAACGCAAGAAAAATAACAAAATAAAATGAGCACTTGTACCCGAGCTAACAACATGTAAGATTAAAAAAAAGACAAATGATTTAAGACTTTATCACCTTCATCTCAGTTCAATCCAACACGACATGCCAAGGAACAATAAACTAATGTGATGAACAAGAAATTAAAATAAAGTCACAACCACAATTGTAGAATCAAATGGACCATTGAAAAGTAGAAGCACATTAGTCGGACTATTCGATTTCAGGTGTATGTAAAATGAACCCTGCAAAATGTGCCTTCAAAAAAGGAGAAAAATACCAGTAGGCATTCTCCACTTGTGGTAAAACCAACATACATCTACATTTTGAGGACAAACAACAGAAACTGCAGAACAGGAAAACAGGCCCATATACCAAAATGGCCAATATTTAGTGGTCCATTCAATTCCAAGGAAAACTACTCTTCCTACCACTACTTTAGCCTCCATGTTTAAAAGCTAATAAAATAAATCCAAGGCCATAATTTCCATCATGTAAGCAGGCCACTTAAAATCGCCAAAAGCATGACAGTTGAGTTCATACATCATCCTGGTGCCAAAGCCCCATTTATTAAAACCTATATTTACAAAATTATGGGCTCTCAATTCCTGTAAATAGAAAGTGAGTATTCTGCTTGCTATGCTAAAAATCGTGCACCACACCAATAAAGGACTACTGGGGTTTCCTGTGTATGAACATGCTTTTGTTGTATTCCAGGTGGTGAACTACAATTCCAAAAGGTGCTTCTTCTGCACCTATCCCACCGCGGGCAGCCTTCTGGAAGAGTGTAAAGTTTCATCGGAAGCAAGCTGTTCATTAAACCTTTGAAAATAAGCTTCTCCACAATTGTAGTAAGATTAAATGGACACTCTATACAATGAGACACCGACAGGAAGACAAAAAATGGCCATACATCCAGGTAGTAAAGAAAGAATAAGCTAAACCATTTTCTCATTTCTCTAATATTTCAAGAGCTTATTATACTAGCCCGCCAACTCATGATTGTCTAGGTATGCATTTATCATATCAGAAATACTTGGCTACCTCGACCAGGAGATTCTCTTCCTGGCCCTCTCTGAGGAGTCATGGGGTCCCATTTTCAATTACTTGGAGTGTGTCATCAACTACTGGCATATTGGTAGTCTTGGTCTCAGTACTCCATTGGTGCCTCAATCCAATCTGATAATGCTGGAAGGAAGTGGTGTGCTTGGTTTTTCATGGAATTGAGTGGCAACTGTCTTTTCGATTATCTTATGGAGGAATGATAACTGTGTTTAATTAGTCCATTAGTGAAAGGTCGATATTAAATTCATTCAGGAAGGCAGAAGTTTCTGGCCTTGAGGGAGTTGAGGAAGATGCCTTGTTGAGGGACATGTTAATGATGTTGTGGAGTAGTTTTAGACCATCTCCTGAGAGAACCTTCACTACTGATGCTGGGCTGATGTTCCGTTCATATGCTGCGGGTTTCAGAGACATAAGAAAGTTGATGTAGGTTTCTGTGAGTGGTCGGGATTATTTGTATTTGAGAGGGTGTAAATGGATAGGGGCACAGAGGGTGTGCACTAGTCTGTACAAGTGTGCCATGTTTGAAGAGATGGCTAGGACTTATGTGCTGTCACTGTGTTGTCTAATTCTCTTTGAAGAGGCTGTTAATAGAAATACATTTCCCTTTTGAATGTGCAATGAGTAGCTACAAAAAAAAAAGGAGTCACACAGTGCTGGATTTATTTTGAAGGTTCACTCTTATACTGAATTCTTCCAAGGCGATTGTGGTGTACTCAGTAGCCTTCATTGGTGTGATGAGCTTGGTAGGATGCATGAATGTTCTATAGGGCTATGATAAATGCCACTGTTATTTACCATGTGCATTGGCTTTAGAAGACCAGATTTTGTGTGTGGTTATCAGCGGTGGTCTGAAAAGGGTGGTGTCCCTGGCATCAGGATTAGATGCACTGGAGATGGCAATACATTAGGCAGCACATTCAAGGGAAATTTCTTGAAAGGCTGAACCTGTTGCTTGGAAGGTCTTAAATCCAGAAGTTTGAAATGGATGTGTGGCTGGTCAAGAAGGTAAGCAGTGGTGTATGGCATGTGCCATTGGTGTTTGATAAGCAGATGAAGTTCGGGATGTTGCCTTTTATGTGGGTGGGTAAATTGATACCCTGTTTGATCAGGATGGTTTCTTGTAGTGGAGGGCAGCTCAGTGACCTCAATCTAGATTGAAGTTACAGAAAGATGATGTTGTAAATGTTACTAGTAGAGGTTGTGATAATGATATTAGGGATCTCATAGGGGAATAAAAGGTTGGGATCTGGGTAGGTGTAAGGCCTCTTTGAAGGTGGCAACATGATCTGCGGAGAGCAAGAAGTAGGAGGAGAGGAACTTGAAGCAAATGGTGGGAGGTTTTTTCAGGAGAATGCAGGACCATGTTAATGTGTGGATGATAGTTATGCTGCCACCATTTTTTCTTTTATTTCAGTATGTTGCACTCAAGGGGAACCAGAATGTCAAATAAGTGTGTGGAGGTGGGGGAGAGCTACGTTTCGGTTATGAGGCAGCCACCAAGGCAGTAAGTGGTGATGAGGCTTGCCATGTCTGCAGACTTGCTGTCTGCTGCCTGCAATACTGTAGAGGGAGTTTTGACCAGAAAGAAGTTTAATGTTTACTCAGTTTGTTTGTTGTGTGTTTTGAGAGCACTGCTAATGAGGTTGGGCATAAGCACTGGTGCTGTGGGAGGCATGCCGGTGAGATGGTGAGGAAACCGAGGTGTTGGTAGAAGCAAATGTTTTGCAAATATGAGTGGTTGCTTGTATGTGATTCAAAGGTTCTGCCCCTTTGTCCTTAACAGGTTTCCACATGCAGAATTAGAAGTTACCTTTGTTCTTATCTGGCTTTTTGGATATTTTAACTTTCTTTTGCATCCTGCTTAGTTGATTTAAGTCAAGTGGTGCTGGTTTTGCTGTTTGGCAGGAAAGAAGGAAGTAATTCAGAACTACATTCAAGGCATTGACTCAAAAAGATATATAGGCTGCCATAACTGGGCGAAAGCACTGTGCTCTGCGAGTTTCAAGACACATATTCAAAAGGTTGCCACGATTGGTTAGAATCATGGGGCCCATCCACAACACACCTGTAATTAAAGCTACAAATCTTGGTGTTCATCAACACTGTTGTGCAGATCGTTGTTACTTCCCATCTTTGGGAATGCCGTCTATCTTGGCCAAACACAGTACTAGCTGCACAAATTGCAGTTTATACAAAATGTAACTGCTCATATTATTCTCGGCCTACCATGTAATACATACTTTTCTAGCCTCCTGGTAACTTTTCGCTAACTGCCTACTTTCAAGTGAATTGTTGTGTAAAAATTGGGTTTGCCACCATACCATCTTTGGAACAGCCCTTTATTTTCTTCAATCTCATTTTTGCCACTCTGTGCCTTTGAGGCACCTTTGATCTGCATCCTCTCATCCCAAAATCTTACATTGATGTACAGTATTTTCCTTCATCACTGCCAAGCTTTGGAGTTCTGTCACTCTAGGGCTGCAGAAGGTTTTGACCCATCTTGCCTTCTGGAAACATCTCAAGACCTCACTTGTTTCTTTCCTGTGACCAGTGGTTGAAAACATCTCAAAGTGGCAACACTCTACAAATGAGTTTCATTCATTCTTAATTCTTCATGGTCAATGAAATGTTGCATCCATTTTAAGAAGACATAGGATCAAAACCGATCATCCCATTCAGCTATGCCATGAGAGACACTATTTCAAATCATAGCCTTCAGATGGTATCTTACATGTGGGTAGCCAGTTTTATTTTGGCATTTAAGCAGACAGGCAGCTGTTACTGCCACCAACATTATACTGTCAAAAGCACATCTTAAGAGTGATTATGCCTGTTTGTTAGCCACTTTTTTCACTGCCTTTAGAAAAAATGTTTCTGCACGTTTTCACGGTATGCACTACACAACAAAACAAACCTTTACACATTTGTTTCATTGCTGTTTGTAGTGATTAACTAGGAATTCTCCAGGAAGGCAGCACATCACCTAAGGAGGATACCTTTAGTGACAATCATAGCATCACAGTCCTTTCCATGATACGCTGGTGCTGGTTCAATGGCTGTTGCTGTGACTGTGGTGAAAGCCAATGACAAATCAGGGCCGGTATTACCATAAGAGAGCACTTTTCCTATTTGCACAATGCTGCACCCTAAAACAGGTGTGCTGGGTGCAAAGAGTGTCATCTTAAAGTTTTTGGGGGCCCACTGGGCAAGAATTATTTTGGGGGTCCTTCTAGAGAACAATTTTGAATGTTATAATCATTCTCCTGCTAATTTACACCTGCATGATGCCAAACAATGCTAAATTATACGTTGCATTTTAACAAGATCAAAAAAACTGTTGAAATAGGTCTTTCTCAAGACTCCAAAAATCTTTAGTTGGCACTGGATAGAGAGACAAATGTCAGATATAAAGAAAATTCACTTTCCCAGGGGGCCCATGCATGCTGGAGGCCCTGAGCAGTTGCCCTCTTTGCCCATGCCTTAAAATGTCTGTAGGTACAAACATGGAAAATGTGCCCTATTATAGTAAATGGTTTGCCCATAGGACTGCCACAAAGTTGTACTATCCGGGGGACAGTGCATTCAAATTAAATAGGGAGAGGCTCCTTCTAAGCACTTTCAAGAGGGAAGGGAGATTGCCTTGCAGGCAGGTGCAATAAGTGACTGCAACAGCCTGCAAGTGGATGTCGGGAGGTCCATAGGATGCCCTCTTTTCCCTCCATAGGGCTGACTTTACGAGACACACTGAAAGTAAGCCACCTCTTTGTGACACACTTTCAGTGCATCTCCTAAAGGCTTGTTTGCCTCTGTGAGGCAAAGTGATTCCCTCATTTGCATGGGGCCATGCCACCATGCAAATAAGACAATTCCCTCTAATGATCGCGCGGACGCAAAATGTGCAGCGGTGCTATATGTTTTACAGAAAAGGATGCACAAATGTCTGCAGCTCCTTCTGTAATACCACAGTGCCCTGGGGGCGTGCAAAGCCGGTGCACATGCCTGTTGCACTTTAGGGGCACTCTCTGTAATAGGGTCCTAGGAGATTGCAGAAGATATTCGTCTCTGCTATTGTCAACACTGTAAAAGTTACTTTGATCAAATAAAAAGATGACTTTCCCTTTTAGGAATTACCATGGCACACAGAACGGATGTCAGTGTTAACTTCGTGCATGTAAGTCGTGAAAAAACCCACATTGAAAATGAAGAAGCATTTTGCACTACCAACAAAGATGATCGATTAACACTTAAAATGTAAACACTAGGGACCACATTTACTAAAGCTTAGCACGGGATTTGTGTCACTTTTGTGCTACAAACCCAGAGAAAAGTGTTAGTTTGGAATTTATTATCAAAGGCAAATCAGGATTTGCATTGGATGGCATCCCAAAGTAACGAAAAGTTGTGCTATGCGCTATTTTGCATTACTTTGCATCAAGGGGAGTCCTATAGGCAGTGCATAGGTACTTTTATGCAACCACCCAAGGTTTTTACTTAAATCCCTATCTACAAAGATTGGGAGACAGGGATTTGGCCGCAAATTGTATGCTTCCTCGAGGCAGGCATAACAAGAAGAAATGGTTTAATTTCTCTTCGTTTTTCCAATTCGCATGTATGCTGCACGGGATAGCACACGTACAAGGAGGGAAAAGTCTTAAAGTATAGTTTTTGTGCCATAAGAGACCACTTCCAGCACATAATCTATGCTGCAGAGAATGCACAAACCCTTACACTATAGGTCAAGAGTGTGTGCGTAGGTGCGTAGTGGGCAAAGCCAGGCTTATCCCAGAGTCAAAATGAAAAACATTTGCATAACACACTCACACCAGTCACACACTAAATACACCATAAAGAGGCTCTACCCAATATTTTAAAAATGTATAAGATATATTATTCATAAATCATGAACCCAAAACCACATAAAAAAGTTATTATTTTGGCAACTAGGCAATTGTCAAATACAATAATGAGTGAAAATACAAGAAACATTTCCACATTGTACGTGCCATGAAACCATCACGAAAGAAACATTACTGTGCATATCATACGGTCCCTAAAACAGTATCTGTGATCATGTCAGCAGAAAACACGACTTACATCAATTTCAGAACACGAAATGCAGCAGGTAATAAAGAAAACACGTCTATCATCAGAAAAGTATAGGGAACCGCGCTCCTGTACTCCATTTACATAATATACAGTAGTTTAATTCATTATCCCAGGCACATGAATTTCTCCACGTCTATGACTCTAATTGCGGAAACTCTGAGTGGAATCAGCAAGATTCTGGCACCTCCGTCGATGGTTGCCGCCTCATTCGGCGACCGGATTCCACCTATCAGGGCCCCCCGAGGTATGAGTAACCTTGAAGGGTTGTGGCCCACAAATTTCTCACGTCGACTGGGGAAGACTTTGCCAGGTTCCTCCCACATGGGGAAAAACAATAGACGTCTGCCCGCGTCCACACGGTGCAACTGCTGACCTCTGTGGTTTCCCAACAAGCCAAGCCGCCTTCAGCTGGTAGCACATCCGGAGCAGTACAGGGCCTCCCAGACCGCTGCCTGCATCTGTACGAAGTGGCACAGTCAAAAGAGCCTCATGGAGCTTCTCTGTTGGAGCTGGCTCCTTCGCTCCTGCTCCTTCTGCAGCTTGGGTTGCAGTGAGCCCAGCGGAGAGAAGCGCTGCATCACTCCGCACATCCACTTCTGAAGTGGATGCCTGCTTGTGACCTGGGGGCACTGGGGATTGTGTGCTTCGTCTGTGCTCCCCTGGGCACTGTCAGCAGGCCTGCTCATACTATTCCTTCACCCCAACCCTCCTGGACAGATGGGACAGTGCGCGCTGGGGGTGTCAGTTCCAATTAGGGACACAACCACTGGAAAGCAGGAGTGCACATCATGTGCTTCCTAACGGTCTGGAGCAGTGCTCTCTTTACACCACTCCTCCTGAAGCCTGACAACACACTTTTGCCTCAGTACAGCACCCACTATGTGCTGAGGGTCAACTGTACAGCAAGACAGGGAGGGGTACACACCACCCAGCCTCCGGAGAACAACTGGGGAGCACAATGGTGCAGGAAACTAGTAGTTGGCCAGCACATCGGGGTCCTTGAGCAGAGTGTGTATCCTTATAGCCTAGCAAACCACAGGTTAGCACATCAAGCAAGTCATTCTTGGCAGCATAACAGTTCCTTCTGGCAGTGTGCAGTCTGAAAAGCCAGCAGCATCTGGTTACAAGTCCACTCAGTGTCTAAAAAACATGGGGCTACAGCCCCTGTACTTATACTCAAAATTTCTTTGCTCTACCGGGGCACTTCAAAGGAACTTTAGACAAAACATCCTCTTTCAACCCCAGACCTGGCTCCAGACATCAGTAGGGGGTAAACAAGCCCTTTGTGTTAGGGCAGGACACGGCCTATACAAATGTAAGTTCCCCCCCTCCTCCAACTCTCTTAACTCAGGAAGACCATTCAGTATGCAGATGTAATCCTGTTACACCTCCACCTTCCTGTGTGGTGGCTGTCTGGAAGGTATGCACAAAGCCCAACTGTCAAGCTACCCCGGATTTGGATTAGAATCAGGCTGCAAAGCATAAGAGTCATAAGCTCAATTAAATGCCCACTTTCTAAAAGTGACATTTCCACAATAGTAATAAAAATCCACCTATACCAATAAGCAGGATTTCTCATTACCATTCCAAATATACCAAACATACCCATGCTACTCCTCATAGATCAGAAATTACCTCTTAGACATGTATAAGGGAATTTCTAATGACAATTTATGAGAGGGGCAGCACTCACAGCAGCGAGAAACCAAAAAGACTGTTTGTCACTACCAGGACATGCCACACAATGAAAGCACATGTCCTACCTTTTACATACACAGCACCCTGCCTGTAGGGCTACCTAGGGCCTACCTTAGGGGAGACCATTATGTAGCAAGAGGGGAGTTTCATGCTTGGCATGTAACTTTAAATACCAAGTGCATGTGACATTAAACTGCGCACACAGGCCTTGCAGTGGCAGACCTGAGACAGGTTTGAAAGGCTACTTCTGTGGGTGGCACACTAGTTGCCGTACTGCAGGCACACTAGTTGCATATAATTTACAAACCCTGGGTATATGGGACACCACTGTCGAAGGTACTTAGAGGTAAATTAAATGTGCTAAACAGGTGTAAGCCATTCATACCAAATTTAAAGGAGAGAACACATGCACTTTAACACTAATCAGCAGTGATAAAGTGCCCAGAGTCATAAAACCAACATAACGGGGTCAGAAAAACAGGAGGAGGATGGCAAAAAGTTTGGGGATGACCCTGTAAAAAAGCCCAGGTCCATCAGGGAGTAACATGAATGGGACTGAAGAAGGTCTGTTTGAGTTTTATTATTATACAGTGTGATTTGCTATATTTATATAAATTTCAAGGGGTGTTTACGAGGAAAATGGCAATTCATTATTATGGCTACCAAATCAAAACGCTGCTTTGTTTGGGAGATTTTGGATGCTTGCATCCTTGCTAAACAAGTTGTTTTTATGGAAACAAGATTTGTATCCCCTCTATCACTTGCACTACCATTTCGAAGAATATGAGACAGGAGTAATACTTTGAGTTTCACTTTAGCAACAAAAGGTTTAGCTATTATTTCTACAGTCTGAGCTAATTTCTCATGGTTTTGGAAAGTAAACAAGCTGGGCACACTTCATAGGCATTGATGTAAATTAAGAGTCGACTATGGTTTAAGAAAATGTCCTAGTCACAGAATCAGGAATGGTGAAATGTTACTCTTGATATGGAATTTGCCAATGAGATTATGCCGGTTTGGGATTTGTGAGAATTTCTGATGACGTCCACCAGCAAAATTAGAGAATACCTTTGTTAGACTTTTCATCCTTGGTGTGGTCCCCTTTCACTTTTTGCTTCTGTTCCCCAGGTTGTTGATGTGTGCTGGACTATGTGTTGGAAAATGGGTTATTGGTAAGGGCAGGTAGGTACCTACTCCTAGCAACAAGCCACTAACCTCCACCTAGGTACAGTTAGGTCTCAGTAAATTAGTCCCAGCTCAACCCTTGGTAGCTTGGCAACGAGCGTCAAGGCTTAACTTAGGAGACAGTGTGTAAAGCATTCAAATATCACAAAACAGTAATTAAATAAAACACAGGAAACAGTTTAAAAATCCAAAACCAATTTATAAAAATAGTTTATATTTTTATCTTTAAAATGACACAAAAACGAATAAAATTGGTTCAGGGGAACTGGAGATATGAATTTTTAAAGTATTATTATTTTTCTAGCGCTTAGAAACTAAAAGCGCCAATCGGGTCATCTGGTTGCACCAGGACCGGGACAAAGTCAAAGTTTCAGGCCGACCGCGATGGAGCCCTGCTCGGCTACAAGTCACGGGAGGCCTCGGTTAAAAAGTTACCTTCTGACTTAGTCTTTATTTTGAAGTTTTTCTTCATCGGGACGAACCTGCCAGTTGAGTCCGACCTCCTGGAGCCCTTGTCCGGATACGCGATGTGGGTTTCCTCGGTGGTGATTTCTACCTTCGGACTTAGTCGTTTTTTTTAGATGAAAATCCTTCGACCGGGGTAAACCTGGATCTTGATCCGACGTCCGTGGAGCCCTTCTCGGATACGATGGCTGGGAGGTCCCGGTCAACTTTTTACGTTCGGACTTAGTCTCTTTTTCGGATGTTTTTCTTTACCGGGACGAACCACGAAGTCAGGCCGGGTCGCGGTTGAGGCAAGCCGGCTAGAATTTCCGCGGCGGGTCGGTCCCTCTCTGGAGCTTTTTTACAAAAATTCTCAAATCTTTTCCAAACTTCTGGGGCTTCACCCAGATGTTCTTTTAAGGTTCTTTTGGGGTCCACAGCTCACTCCAAGGGTCCAGAAGTTCTGTGATGGTCCTTGGGGGGTGCGGACTTCAACTCTCAGAATGCACCTGGCGCAAACTCCTTTTTGGCCACTGGGCAGTGGTCAACTGGTCTCTTTTTTAGGAGTTGGTGCAGGGGACTCTGGATAGCAATTTTTCACCTGTAGCAAACAGGGAGTCCCTCCTTGAACCAGTTGAAGCCAGGCAAAGTCCTTCTTGTGGTGAAGCCCAAGTGTGCAGCTGGTGCAGTCCTTCTGAGTGCAGGTTCCAGGTGCAGGCCAGGGGTCCAGCAGGGCAGTCCTTCTTCTCCTTTAGTTCCTTCTTCTTGAAATTTGGTGGGGATCTGAGGTGTGGGGGCAGGTCTGCCAGTTTTATCCTTGCTCCTGGGTGAAAAGCAGGGGGCCCTGGTTCTCCAATCAGGGACAGGGTCGTCCCCCTGTGATGACCACTTCCTGGGAAGTGTGGCAAAAATCCATCCCAGAAGGCAACAGTCTCTAAAAATCCAACATGGATGAATCTGATTTTTGGAGGTTACATCTGGCTGAGCCCACCCACTGGTGTGGCTAAAAATCATAAACACACCCCTCTCCTGCCCTCTCCTAATCTAATCAAGGGGGCACCTAATTGTCTGGGGTTGCAGGATGTGGGGGTGTTGCTGGGTGCTCCAGATGTCCTTCTCTGCCTTTGAAGACCAGTTTGGCAGCCCTCCCCCTTCCTGCCTCACCATCTGCTGAGGGGAGATTCTCTCCCCCAAGCACATTCCTTTGTGTGAAGCCAGGCCACTTCACACCTCATCAAGGCAGCCTGGCAGAAGCTGCTGCAGGCTGGCCAATCAGAGCACAGCAGCAAAAACAATGCAGAGCTGAAATTGGCAACTTTTTAGGTAAAGTCTAAACTTTTTACCTGGACAAGTTATATTAAATCCAACAACTGGAAGTTGTGGGATTTATTACAACAATTAATTTGATACCAAATTCTTGGTATGTAACATTTAAGGAGACTTTAAAATTTAAAATAAAGTCTGCCCATTCTAGCCTATGAAGGCCATTTACTTCAATGAGGGAAAACGAATTTGGCTGTTTTTACCTCACCAGGGCTTATAAATCTATTTTTACAAAGTCCCTGCTTATAGTTACATGGCACCCAGCCCTAGGGGCACATAGGGCACACCTTAGGGGTGACTTATATGTAAAAATAAGGTAGTTTAAGACTTTGGAAGTACCTTTAATTCCAAAGTCGAATTTGCATATAACTTTAATTTAAAAGCAGCCAGCAAGGCAGGCTTGCTTTTAAAATGACACTGGGCACCTCAGCAGTGCACCTAGGTGTGCACCACCTATGCTGTGGTCCCTAAACCTACATGCCCTACCATATACTAGGGACTTATAGGTAGGTTAACTTAGCCAATTATAATTAGCCTAATTTGCATATCCATTTTACACAGAGCACAGGCCCTGGGACTGGTTAGCAGTACCCAGGGCACAGCCAAGAGTCAGTAACCACCAGTACCTATCCAAAAAGAGTGGGGGTGATCAGGCACAAAAGGAGGACTTTCCTACACTGCCCCCCCCCCCAGATGAAAGGTGATAGGTACTAACCTACACCCTGGTAGTCCTCATCAGCTAAGTGGAAAAACCTGGAAAGGCCATCTGCATTGGCATGGGCAGTCCCAGGTCTGTGCTCCACTGTGAAGTCCATCCCCTGTAGGGAAATGGACCACCTTAACAGTTTTGGGTTTTCCCCCCTCATCTGCATCAACCATTTGAGAGGTCTGTGGTCAGTTTGTACACGGAAGTGAGTGCCAAACAAGTAAGGCCTCAACTTCTTCAGGGACCAGACCACAGCAAAGGCCTCCCTCTCAATGGCACTCCATTTTTTCTCTCTAGGGAGTAGTCGCCTGCTGATGAAGGCAACTGGGTGATCATGGCCCTCTTCATTAACTTGTGCTAACACTGCCCCAATCCCTTCCTCTGAAGCATCTGTTTGCACTACAAACTCCTTGCTATAGTCAGGGGCCAGTAACACTGGTGCTGAACACATAGCCTGTTTTAGGGTGTCAAAAGCTTTCTGACACTCTGGGGTCCAAATGACCTTCTTGGGCTGTTTCTTGGAGGTAAGCTCAGTCAGAGGGGCCACTATGGTCCCAAAATTCTGAACAAACCTCCTGTAGTACCCGGTCAGGCCAAGAAAGGCCCTGACCTGAGTCTGGGTTTTTGGAGCCTCCCAATCCAGAATAGTCTGGATCTCGGGCTGGAGAGGTTGTACATGGCCTCCACCAACAAGGTGGCCCAGGTACACAACAGAGCTTTGCCCTATCTGGCACTTGCTTGCCTTGATAGTCAGGCCTGCTTGAAGCAGGGCCTGAAGCACTTCCTTCAGGTGGACCAGGTGGTCCTTCCAGGTGGAACTAAATACAGCTATATCATCCAGATAAGCTGCACTGAAAGATTCCAACCCAGATAGGACTCTGTTCACCAACCGTTGGAAGGTGGCAGGAGCATTTTTCATGCCAAAGGGCATCACCTTGAACTGAAAGTGGCCCTCTGGTGTGGAAAATGCTGACCTCTCCTTAGCTCTTGGACTTAAGGCAATCTGCCAATATCCTGAGGTCAGATCAAATGTGCTCAGGAATTTGGCAGCCCCCAACCTGTCAATGAGCTTATCAGCTCTAGGTATGGGGTGAGCATCAGTCCTAGTGACTGCGTTTAGACCTCTGTACTCCACACAGAATCTCAATTCTTTCTTCCCACCTTGGGGATTAGCTTTGGGCACCAGTACCACTGGACTGGACCAAGGACTATCAGAGGGCTCAATTACCTTGAGGTCCAACATCTTAGCCACTTCAGCTTTGATGTTAGCCTTGACCTGGTCAGACAGCCTGTACAGCTTGTTCTTGACAGGCAAGCTGTCACCAGTGTCAACATCATGGACACACCAATTGGTGAGTCCAGGGGTCAGGGAGAACAGACTAGCAAACTGTCCCAAAACTTGCTTACAGTCTTTTTGTTGCTGATCTGTCAATTTGGGAGAGAGTACCACTCCCTCTACTGACCCATCTTTTGCCTTTGAGGACAGGAGGTCTGGCCGAGGTTCACCCTCCTCCTCCTTCCCTTCATCAGTGACCATTAGCATGGTCATGTCTGCCCTGTCCTGGTGGGGTTTCATCCTGTTTACATGCAGGATCCTGTGAGGATTCCTGGGGGTGCCAAGGTCCACCAAGTAGGTGACCTCACCTTTTTTCTCCAGAATTGGATAGGGCCCAGTCCATTTGGCCTGAAGTGCCCTAGGAGCCATAGGCTCCAAAACCCACACCAGCTGTCCTGGGTGATACTCAGGCATGGTAGCCTTTTGATCATGCCAGAGCTTCATGAGCTCCTGGCTGGCCTCCAGGTTTCTGCTTGCCTTCTTCATATACTCGGCCATGCGTGACCGCAGGCCCAGTACATAATCTAGCACATTCTCCTTGGATTCTTTGAGAGGCTTTTCCCAAGACTCTCTCACCAAGCACAATGGGCCTCTTACAGGGTGCCCAAACAGTAATTCAAAGGGGCTGAATCCAACCCCCTTCTGTGGCACCTCTCTGTAGGCAAACAGCAGGCATGGGAGGAGGACATCCCATCTCCTCCTGAGTTTGTCAGACAAACCCATGATCATGCCCTTCAGGGTCTTATTAAATCTTACCACGAGACCATTGGTCTTTGGGTGGTAGGTGGTGGTGAACTTATAAGTAACACCACACTCATCCCACATGGCTTTCAGATAGGCTGACATAAAGTTTGTGCCCCTATCTGAGACCACCTCCTTTGGGAATCCCACTCTGGTGAACACACCAAGTAGGGCCCTAGCCACTGTGGGAGCAGTGACTGTCCGGAGGGGTATTGCCTCAGGGTACCTGGTGGCATGGTCCACTACCACCACAATGTACCTGTTACCTGAAGCAGTTGGTGGGTCTAGGGGACCAACAATGTCAATCCCCACCCGCTCAAAGGGAGTCCCAACCACTGGCACTGGTATCAGGGGAGCCTTTGGTTTGCCTCCTGTCTTGCCACTGGCTTGACAGGTGACACAGGAGCTGCAAAACTCCCTGACTTTTTCTGACATTTGGGGCCAATAAAAATGGTTGACCAGCCTGTTCCAGGTCTTGGTCTGTCCCAAATGTCCAGCTAAGGGGATATCATGGCTTAAGGTAAGGAGGAATTCTCTATACTTCTGGGGGACCACTACTCTCCTAGTAGCCCCTGGTTTGAGGGCCCTTGCCTCACTGTAGAGAACTCCATCCTCCCAGTAAACCTTGTGGGACCCACTGGTATCCCCTTGTTCTTGCCTGGCAGCAGTCTGCCTCAGGCCCTCAAGAGTGGGACACTCTCTTTGTCCCTGGCACAAATCTTCTCTGGTGGGCCCACCTGCCCCTTGCAGTTCTGCCAAATCAGGCATAGTTTGCAGGGAAAGTGTCCCTCCCTCAGAGTTCAGATCCTCCCCCTCAGGGTTGGATTCTTCCTGACCCTCTGTACTTGTTGGGGCTGGCAATCCAGACCCAGTGCCCTTTCTCTTTTTCTTGGAGGCCTGGCCCATTGTTCCAGGGTCCAAGTGTCCAGCATTTCCCTGTTGTGCTGCCTGTGACCTGGTCACAGCACACACCCATTCAGGGAGGTCCAGCATCTGTGCATGGACCCTTCTCTCCACTTCTGACCATTCAGATGCTTCAAGATCATTTCCCAGCAGACACTCTACTGGGAGGGCAGGAGCTACAGCTACCTTTTTAGGGCCAGTCACACCTCCCCATTCCAGACTCACCATAGCCATGGGATGGAGTTTGGTTCTGCTATCTGCATAAGTCACCTGGTGGAAGACACCAGGTAAGACCTGCTCTGGAGAAACCAGCTTTTCTGTGACCATTGTCACACTGGCTCCTGTATCTCTCAGAGCTTCCACTTCAGTCCCATTGACTTTAGGCCTCTGCCTATACCTCTCCATGATGGGAGGTAAGGTGGCCATAGTTGCAATGTCCACCCCACCCACGGATACTGAGGTGACCTCTGTGTACCCTGATTCCACCCCTGGGCCAACTTCCACCCCCAACCCTACACTAGCAATCCCCTGGGATTGCCCACCAGTGGGGGGCTTCTTGGAGCAGGTAGCATCTCCTCTTTTATGTCCAGGTTGATGACAATCAAAACACTTGCCGGCCTTAGCAAGCTCCTGAAACCTTCCTGCTTTAGCAGGATCATAATTCTTTCCCTGATACCCTTTCCCTTTAAAAGTGAATTGGCTCGGGGCTCCCCCTCCCTGAGAAGTTTTTGGGGACTCTTGTGAGGACTCTTTGGGCTTTTTATCATCTTTCCCCTGGTTCTTCCCCTGAGAAGAACCATGTCCTCCCTTTTTCTGATCACCCCCTGGGGGTTTCTGGTTAACCCTAGTTCTTAACCAGTCATCTGCTGCCTCCTCCAGCTCTCTGGGGTTGGTCAACCTAGAGTCTACTAGATACTGGCGGAGGCTCTCTTGGACACAATTAGTTAGAAGGTGCTCCCTCATAATCAAATTGTACAGCCCCTCAAAGGTACTTACCCTGTTGCCCTGTATCCAGCCCTCCAATGCCTTTACTGAAATGTCCACAAAGTCCACCCAGGACTGGGTGCTTGTCTTTTGGGTGTCCCTAAACTTGAGCCTATACTGCTTTGGGGTCAGACCAAACTTTTTAGTCAAGCAACTCTTCATACTGGGGTATGAGTCTGCATCCTCCCCACTCATGGTTAGGAGCCTATCCCTCCCAGAGTTGGGAACTAACTCCCAAAGAAGTGAACCCCAGTACTGAGGCTTGACTTTCCTCATCTGGAGGGCCCTTTCAAAGGCCCCCAGCCACTTATCTATGTCATCCCCTTCTACATAGGCAGGAACCACCCCTTTGGGTAATCTGGGGGCAAAACCCCCACCCAGGGACACCTCAGCCTCTTTATCGCTGCCACCATCTCTTTTCTCTTTGCTTGCCCACTTTTTCTTTTCTAGGGCCAGCTTCTCTGCTTCCAAAGCTATGTATGCTAGCTGGGCCTCCAGCTCTCTTTCTCTGATGGATGGGTTCTCTCCTCCTGAAGGGACCCCCTTCCTACCACTAGCTTTGGGTCTGCCCCTAGTGACTGTATCTACTGAGGACCGTTCTTCCTCTTCCTCACTTAGGCTCAGATGCCTTCCCTCCCCTGAGTGGTTAGAGTTAGCATCTTCCCCTTTTTCTTCCTCCTCTGGAGCTTCCTCTGTCTCTACCTCTTGGGCCTCAGCCCATGCTGTCAGGGATTTAATCAGGATTTGCTTCCTGAGATCAGTGGTTGCAGGCAACCCTCTCTCAATACACAACCCCCTAAGCTGGACTACTGTCAGTGTGGGTAGGCTAGCCAGATCAAGCTCCATGGTTCCCTAGTTTTGTGTCAACAAAAACTTTTAGCAAAAATTGGAAACAAGAATTTAGAAAAATTACAACAACAAAAAATTAAAATTAAAAATTAAAAAAAAATTTTTTTTGCACTAAGACAATTTAAAGGATTTTTAATTTGTTTTACTTAAACTGTAACGTGATACTGAACACAAGTACAGGATCCCACCGCTGCCACCAAAAATGTTGGACAATGGGTTATTGGTAAGGGCAGGTAGGTACCTACTCCTAGCAACAAGCCACTAACCTCCACCTAGGTACAGTTAGGTCTCAGTAAATTAGTCCCAGCTCAACCCTTGGTAGCTTGGCAACGAGCGTCAAGGCTTAACTTAGGAGACAGTGTGTAAAGCATTCAAATATCACAAAACAGTAATTAAATAAAACACAGGAAACAGTTTAAAAATCCAAAACCAATTTATAAAAATAGTTTATATTTTTATCTTTAAAATGACACAAAAACGAATAAAATTGGTTCAGGGGAACCGGAGATATGAATTTTTAAAGTATTATTATTTTTCTAGCGCTTAGAAACTAAAAGCGCCAATCGGGTCATCTGGTTGCACCAGGACCGGGACAAAGTCAAAGTTTCAGGCCGACCGCGATGGAGCCTTGCTCGGCTACAAGTCGCGGGAGACCTCGGTTAAAAAGTTACCTTCTGACTTAGTCTTTATTTTGAAGTTTTTCTTCACCGGGACGAACCTGCCAGTTGAGTCCGACCTCCTGGAGCCCTTGTCCGGATACGCGATGTGGGTTTCCTCGGTGGTGATTTCTACCTTCGGACTTAGTCGTTTTTTCGAGATGAAAATCCTTCGACCGGGGTAAACCTGGATCTTGATCCGACGTCCGTGGAGCCCTTCTCGGATACGATGGCTGGGAGGTCCCGGTCAACTTTTTACGTTCGGACTTAGTCTCTTTTTCGGATGTTTTTCTTTACCGGGACGAACCACGAAGTCAGGCCGGGTCGCGGTTGAGGCAAGCCGGCTAGAATTTCCGCGGCGGGTCGGTCCCTCTCTGGAGCTTTTTTACAAAAATTCTCAAATCTTTTCCAAACTTCTGGGGCTTCACCCAGATGTTCTTTTAAGGTTCTTTTGGGGTCCACAGCTCACCCCAAGGGTTCAGAAGTTCTGTGATGGTCCTTGGGGGGTGCGGACTTCAACTCCCAGAATGCACCTGGCGCAAACTCCTTTTTGGCCACTGGGCAGTGGTCAACTGGTCTCTTTTTTAGGAGTTGGTGCAGGGGACTCTGGATAGCAATTTTTCACCTGTAGCAAACAGGGAGTCCCTCCTTGAACCAGTTGAAGCCAGGCAAAGTCCTTCTTGTGGTGAAGCCCAAGTGTGCAGCTGGTGCAGTCCTTCTGAGTGCAGGTTCCAGGTGCAGGCCAGGGGTCCAGCAGGGCAGTCCTTCTTCTCCTTTAGTTCCTTCTTCTTGAAATTTGGTGGGGATCTGAGGTGTGGGGGCAGGTCTGCCAGTTTTATCCTTGCTCCTGGGTGAAAAGCAGGGGGCCCTGGTTCTCCAATCAGGGACAGGGTCGTCCCCCTGTGATGACCACTTCCTGGGAAGTGTGGCAAAAATCCATCCCAGAAGGCAACAGTCTCTAAAAATCCAACATGGATGAATCTGATTTTTGGAGGTTACATCTAGCTGAGCCCACCCACTGGTGTGGCTAAAAATCATAAACACACCCCTCTCCTGCCCTCTCCTAATCTAATCAAGGGGGCACCTAATTGTCTGGGGTTGCAGGATGTGGGGGTGTTGCTGGGTGCTCCAGATGTCCTTCTCTGCCTTTGAAGACCAGTTTGGCAGCCCTCCCCCTTCCTGCCTCACCATCTGCTGAGGGGAGATTCTCTCCCCCAAGCACATTCCTTTGTGTGAAGCCAGGCCACTTCACACCTCATCAAGGCAGCCTGGCAGAAGCTGCTGCAGGCTGGCCAATCAGAGCACAGCAGCAAAAACAATGCAGAGCTGAAATTGGCAACTTTTTAGGTAAAGTCTAAACTTTTTACCTGGACAAGTTATATTAAATCCAACAACTGGAAGTTGTGGGATTTATTACAACAATTAATTTGATACCAAATTCTTGGTATGTAACATTTAAGGAGACTTTAAAATTTAAAATAAAGTCTGCCCATTCTAGCCTATGAAGGCCATTTACTTCAATGAGGGAAAACGAATTTGGCTGTTTTTACCTCACCAGGGCTTATAAATCTATTTTTATAAAGTCCCTGCTTATAGTTACATGGCACCCAGCCCTAGGGGCACATAGGGCACACCTTAGGGGGTGACTTATATGTAAAAATAAGGTAGTTTAAGACTTTGGAAGTACCTTTAATTCCAAAGTCGAATTTGCATATAACTTTAATTTAAAAGCAGCCAGCAAGGCAGGCTTGCTTTTAAAATGACACTGGGCACCTCAGCAGTGCACCTAGGTGTGCACCACCTATGCTGTGGTCCCTAAACCTACATGCCCTACCATATACTAGGGACTTATAGGTAGGTTAACTTAGCCAATTATAATTAGCCTAATTTGCATATCCATTTTACACAGAGCACAGGCCCTGGGACTGGTTAGCAGTACCCAGGGCACAGCCAAGAGTCAGTAACCACCAGTACCTATCCAAAAAGAGTGGGGGTGATCAGGCAAAAAAGGAGGACTTTCCTACACTATGATTTTGCTATTTTTGTTACTCTGGGCACTTTACTACTGCTCACCAGTGCTAAAGTGCAAGTGCTCCTTCACAAAATGTGTATGTATTTGGCTTATCCATGATTGGCATATTTGATTTATTAGTAATTCCCTAGTACAGTGCACTAGAGGTGCCCAGGGCCTGTAAATCAAATGCTACTAGTGGGCCTGCAGCACTGGTTGTGCCACCCACATAAGTAACTCTGGAATCATGTCCCAGACCTGCTACTGCAGTGTCTGTGTGTGCAGTTTTAACTGTAAATTCGACTTGGCAAGTGTACCCACTTGCCAGGCCTAAACATTCCATTTTCTTACATGTAAGACACCCCTAAGGTAGGCCCTAGGTAGCCCCAGGGGCAGGGTGCAGTGTATGGTTAAGGTAGGACATATAGTAATGTTTTTTATATGTCATGACAGTGAAATATTGCAAAAATCGTTTTTCAATGCTGTAAGGCCTGTCCCTCTCATAGGTTAACATGAGGACTACCTTTAAATCTGATTAAAGTGTAGATTCCCTTTGGGAGCGGATGGCCATGTGGAGTTTGGGGTCTCTGAAGTCACAATTTAAAAATACATCTTTTAGTAAAGTTGATTTTAAGATTGTGTGTTTGAAAATACCACTTTTAAAAAGTGAGCATTTTCTTGCTTATACCATTTCCGTGACTCTGCCTGTGTGTGGATTCCCTGTCTGGTCAGTTTGACAGTTGGGCTGGTTGCACCTCACACTAGACAGTGACACAAAGGGAGCTGGGGTGTAGTCTGCATTTCCTGACAAGCCATCTGTGCTAGGAGGGAGGGGAAGAGTCGTCACTCACACCTGAAAGGGCTGTGCCTGCCCTCACACAATGCAGTCTCCAACCCCCTAGTGAGTGTCTGGGGCCTGGCCTGGGCAAGAGAGACTTTATTTTGAAGCAGGCCTACGTCATAGGAGAAAAATGGTATAAGAAGAGCACCCAAAACCACAGACTTTAGAACACTTCTGGAAACCAAGAGGAACCTCTGCCTGAAGAAGAGCTGAAGAGCTGAGGAAGAAGAGCTGCCCTGCCTGTGACTGTGCTTTGTGGAGCTATCCTGCAGTTGCTGCTTCTGCCAGAATAAGAGGGCAAAGACTGGACTTTGTGTTCCTTCCATCTTATGAAGATCTCCAAGGGCTTGATTTAGAGTTTGCCTCCTGTTGTTTGAAGTCTCAGGGACAGCAAAGACTTCTCTCTGTCAGCACCTGGAGCCTCTGGAGAGACTGCTACTCTGCCCTGTGGTGCCCATCCAGTTCCGGGGACCCTGAAAAGAGAAGCTGACAGCCCGTGCGGGGAAAAGATTGATGCAACTCTGATCTGCGGCTGGGAAATCGAACTGCTGCCAGCTTCGTGGCTGAAAATCGCCGCTCACCTGTAACGCAACCGAAGAATCGACGCACACAGCTAGAGAAACGACGCGCAGCATCGCTGACGGAGGCTGGTGAGATCGCAACCCGTGCTGCGTGGTTTTCAGATCATCGTGCAGCTGGATTTCCAACGCAAGCACCGCTGGGTGTGTAAAAACAACGCAAGGCCTGCCCGGACCCGAGAGTGCCGACCGGATCGACGCATCGCTCGCCTGCGGAGAGAAGAAATGACGTGACGAAAGGAGAAACTAAGCAAGGTCTCACTCGTGAGTGAAATCGACGCATCGCAAGCCCTTTTTTGACGCACACTCGACTGTGCAGGGTTATTTTTGATGCACCCAAGGTACATTTTCACGCTAACAGTGTTAGTGTGTGTTTAAAACTACATGAAGACTCTTTTTGCTTTTTAATTGATAACTTGACTTGTGTATTGTGGATGTTTGTCATTTTGGTCTTGTTTTGTTTAGATAAATATTCTCTATTTTCCTAAACCTGTGTTGTGCCATTTTGTAGTATTTTCATTAAGTTACTGTGTGTGTTGGTACAAATACTTTACACCTAGCACTCTGAAGTAAAGGCTACTGCTCGTGCCAAGCTACCAAGGGGGTAAGCAGTGGTTAGCTGAGGGTGATTCTCTTTTACCCTGACTAGAGTGAGGGTCCTTGCTTGGACACAGGGTAACCTGACAGCCATCCAAACACCTCATTTCGAACAACCTTTATATTAATAAGGGTGCAGTTTCCCATCTTAAAATCACAAACGTGTTTATTTCTGTTAAGGGTAGAAGCAAGTGTTGTTCCCGGGTGTCGCTGGAGCAAGGACCACCCCTGACATTGACAATCATGGTGGTGAAAGTGATTCTCTATGAGATACAATATTTTTGTAAGAGAAGAATTACTTTTTACTTGCAAAGCTGCACACCTGTTGTAGTCCTGCATGCAGAAGTACCTGTCCAATGGCATTGTGACAATCCTCCCTCGCCAATTCCACTAATCTCTGCAGCTTAAGCAAGCGTTGCCACTGGGCCTATAGTCCGGTGACATGGGTGCCAATACCTATGTTAATGGGTTGTTCGTGGAATTCTAAGATCTGCAGGCAAACTGATCCTAAATAATACTGTTAGGGATTACCATGACGGAGGAGTGTGGTTCTGGGCTGAAATGCAGAGGGAGGGGAAAAAGGAGAAAGATAAATTATCAAAATAGGGTGAAAGCACGGAAAGATGGGCAAATAGAAAAGTGATCATGAAAGAAGAAGAAGAAGAAGAAGGTTTGGAATACAAGATTGTCAGGTCTGCAATAAGGCACCAGACACGAAAATAGAGTTTTCCTTATTCGGACCGTGCACATGGGTGACTGTCCCCAACCTCCTTGCTCTCCTTCAGTTTCCTCCTCATTCGCCTCCTGCCCTCGGCCCTCGCTGCACACTTCCTGGTCCATGAGGTCCTAGAGCTCTCCTGTCATGGCTCTCACATCAACACTACATCTCCCCCCTGTTAGAAATGGGGTCTTTGTTTGGCAGCCAGGTTACCGCCTGTCCAAGCAAGGACCCTCACTCTAGTCAGGATAAGTCACACACAATTCAAATTATCCTGTGCCCACCCTCAGGTAGCTTGGCACTGAGCAGCCAGGCTTAACTTAGAAGGCAATGTGTAAAGTATTTGTGCAATAAATCATGACATAATACAGTATAACACCACAAAAATACACCACACAGTGTTTAGAAAAATATATAATATTTATCCAGTTAAGTGCAAGTCAAAACGATTAAGATTTGAATTATCACTGTAGAAAATTATAAAAAGAGTCTTAAGTCTTTAAAAAGCAAGAATTCTCTCTTGCAAGCACAAAGTACCTGGTTTGCGTTCCAATTCTCCACAAGGGACCACAGAGGAGGAGATGCATGGAAAACAGGGAGGTGTGCGTTGATTTTTCCAGCGCACACAGATGATGCGTCATTGAGTTTTCACACAGGGCAGGCTTTGCGTAGATTTCCGGTCCGTAGACTGGGATCATCTTCGGGTTGCGGGGTTTTCGGACACCCCGGGGACGATGCATTGAAATCCTGGGCGTGCAGGCCAAAGTCACATGGGCTGTGTCTATCCGGTGGGCGTTCCGTGGAAATTTCTGCCACATGGCAGGTGCTGGGTCGATTTCTCTCAGGAAGTCAGCTGCGTCCTTCCGGGTCGGCTGTGTGTCGATCCAGTGGGCCGTGCGTCGAATTTCCTTAGCAATGCTGGTGCTGCGTCGATCTCTTCTTCTGGAAGTCAGGCTGCGTCGTTCTGGTTTGGCGTGCAGTGATTTTCTCACCCCGATGCAGGCTGTGCGTAAATTTTTTCTATACAAGGAGTTCTTTGCAGAGATTAAGTCTTTTTGGTCCTGAGACTTCAAGGAACAGGGGGCAAGCTCTATGCAAGCCCTTGGAGAGCACTTCTCAGCAGATCCAGAGGACAGCAGGGCAGCAGTCCTTTGCAGAAAAGCAGTCAGGTGAGTCCTTTGGGCAGCCAGGCAGTTCCTCTTGGCAGGTTGCAGGTTCTGGTTCAGGGTTTCTTCTCCAGTGGTATCTTGTTCAAAAGTGTCTGAGTTGGTAGGGTCAGAGACCCTGCTTGAATATCCAAATGTGCCTTTGAAGTGGGGGAGACTTCAAAGAGTGGATCAGAAGTGCACAAGGTCCCCTTTCACTTCCATCCTGTCTGCCAGGGACCCAGTAGGGGGTGTGGCCGTCCTTTGTTTGAGGGCTGGATACTGTCCGTTGATATGTAAGTGTCAGGCCCTCTACCCTCCCAGCCCAGGAAGAGCCATTCAATATGCAGATGTGTGCAAGTGTGACTGAGCATCCTGTGTTTGGGGTGTGTCTGAGTGAATGCACAAGGGAGCTGTCAACTAAACCTTGCCAGACGTGGATTGTAAGGCAGAAGGATTTAAGTGTAGAGAAATACTCACTTTTTAAAAGTGTCATTTCTTAAACAGTAATATTAAATCCAACTTCACCAGTCAGCAGTATTTTGGATTACCATTCTGGCCATACTAAAAATGACCTTGTTACTCCTTTCAGATCAAAATGTCACTCAGACAGTATATGAGGGTAGCCCAAATGTTAGCCTATGAAAGGAGCAGGTCTCACAGCAGTGGGAAACAAATTTAGGAGTTCTACAGTACCAGGACATATAAACTACACAGGTATATGTCCTGCCTTTTACCTACATAGCACCCTGTCCTATGGGTTACCTAGGGCCTACTTTAAGGGTGACTTGTCTGTAGAAAAAGGGGAGTTTAAGGCTTGGCAAGTACTTTTAAATGCCAAGTTGAAGTGCCAGTGAAACTGCACACACAGGCCTTGCAATGGCAGGCCTGAGGCATGGTTGGAGGGCTACTTAGGTGGGTGGCACAATCAGTTCTGCAGGCCCACAAGTAGCATTTAATCTATAGGCCCTGGGCACATGTAGTGCACTTTATTGGGGACTTACAAGTAGATTAAATAAGCCAATGGGGTATAAACCAAAGTCACCATGTTTTAAGGGAGAGAGCATATGCAATTTAGCATTGGTTAGCAGTGGAAAAGTGTGCAGAGTCCTAAAACCAGCAAAAACAGTGTTTAAAAAGTGGAGGTAGGGAGGCAGGCAAAAAGTTAGGGGTGACCACCCTAAGGCTGTCAGGTCTAATACCCCTCCCCCTTCCACAGATGAGCTTGTTTCGGGAAGACATCCATTACATTTCTTGTATGAGACGTGCAGGCCTGCGAGGTGCACGCTGTGGTCGACTTGCTGAGGTGGGCGGTGTAGGTTCCCCAACAGCCGAGGAGAGGAGTGGACCCGATCTCATGACTGGTGTGGGAGCCTCTCCAGTGACATCACTGTCCACTCCTGTCATTGCCTCTTTGGGTTATGTGTTACATTTCTTGAAGTGGGTGATGTTCCGAATAACCCTCTTATCATCTGAAACAGCTTTGACCATTATGCCTTTCCAGCTTGTTACTTGCAGTGGGTGCTCATGGTACCGACTGTCCGATTTTCTCTTTTGTTCTTGCCTGACAAGTGCCTGACTGTCAACGGCTGGGCCCTCCGACCCCTGTCTGCGTATTCCTTCATTTTAGCTTTCTTGATTCTGTACATCTCCACTAGATCATCATGGTCAGTGGTTTTCTCGACATGGTGAGCTGAGTTCTCCCATGTGGGTATTCTGGTGCGCCCAGTACAGCCTAGCATCAGGATGGGCGTGCATTTCTTTGTGGTGCTCTGGGGCGTGGTTTGGTATGTCTTCAGCACTTTATTCAGTGCTGCCTGGACATTCCATCTGGCCAGTTCAGTTTGTTGTATGGTCTTCTTCAGAGTGGCCATTAACCTCTCCACCATCCCATTGGCCTGAGGCCACAGGGGAGTGATCTTTCAATGTCTGAAGTTGAGGTGTCTGGCATATTCGGCAAACTCTTGACTGTTGAATGGAGGACCATTGTCTGTCTTAACTACTTCTGGGATTCCCCATGCTGCAAAGACTTCGTTCAGCACCAGTATGATGGTGGCTGCCCTGGTGGACGATAATTGTTGTGCTATCGGGAATCTGGAATATTCATCCATTATAACGAGGATGTATTTGCCGGACCATAGGGGGCCAAAGAAGTCTGTTGCCACTTGTTGCCAGACTCTGTCCGGTAGTTCGGACATGTGCAACAGCGTGGGAGGATCTTCTAGGCTGACCAGTAGGCATTGTGGACAGTCCTTTAGTGTAGCTTTGACTATCACATCCAGGGAGAGGAACCAGAAACGCACCCGTAGGGATCTTTTGGTGGCTATTATGCCTCAGTGTCCCTCCTGGGCTCGGTTTCCACCCCTTGACAAAGATTTTTTGGGATGACAATTATTTTTTCTCTGAGCAGTAGACCATCCTCTGCAATGGATGGTTCATCCTTTATGTGTCAAAAGGATGTTAGCTCTTTGGAGTCCGTGAGTTGGTTGTTTTTGGATTCTTCTATGTGTCCCTACCAATTTGTTCTGATGCGTCACATTACATCTTGTAGTGTGGCGTCTGCTGCCATGGCTTCAATGATGGCTTCTAGGAGGACAGCCTGTGCTCCTACTTGAGCAATGACAAAGTGAATGTACTCCTCTGGTAGTGATGGTCTTGTTGTAGAGGATGTTCTGGAGTGCCGTGACATATAGTCTGCTAGGTTTGCTGCTTTTCTGGGTTTATGTATGATGGTGTGAAATTATTCTTGCAGTCAAATTTCCTGTCGCTCAATCCTGGGAGGCATCTTGACTCAGGGATTTCCGAATATGGTTATCAACACCTGATGGTCTGTGATGAGTGTGAAGTTTTTCCCATATATGAATATGTGGAAGTGCTCACAGCCACAGGCAATGGCCAGACTTTCCTTTTCCGGCTGAGAGTATGCCCTCTCAGTGTCAGTCAGGCTGAGGCTGGCATATGCTACTATGTGTCTTTGATCACCTTCTTTGTCATACTGACCTAAGATAACTTTGAGTCCCACGGGACTGACGTCCACAGTGATCTTGGTCTTCTTACGGGGATTGAAGTATGCCAGGTTGCTGGGTGACTTAACAGTGTCTTTGATTGTATTGAACGCTTGATCACATCTCGCCGACCACCGGAATGGTTGACCTTTTTTGGTCAGCTCCCTGAGAGGGTAGCTGATGGTAGCATGGTCCTTGATGTACCGGGAATAGTAACTGCCATTTCCAGAAATGACTGCACATTTCTCATGTCTTGTAGGTGAGGGGTGTCGGTGAGGGCAGTGACTTTCTCTGGGTCTGGCCTCATCCCGTCACCTGAGGAAATATGTCCATAGAACTTCAGAGTAGAAATTCACACTTGTCCTTATTGAGGGTCCGGCTGGCTAGCAGAAGAGACTGACATGCCTGATCCAGGGCTTTGTCATGTTCTTTGACAGTGGCTTCTAATATAGGGATGTCGTCATTATAGTTAAGGGCATTGGGAATGTGTCTGATTACCCTCCTGATCGCTTCTTGAACTATCTCAGCTGCCAATGAGATGTTGAAGCTGAGCTGGTTGTACCGAAATAGTCTCTTACTTTGCCCTTGACCATCTGATCGAGGTGCAAGGATACCTTTTTGTGATGCTGAGCCACTGGTGTTATTTGCTCATTTATGTGCAGGTGGAATTGAAAGTGAGCTAGCTTCCCAAGTCTTGTGAATAGCTTTGGAAACCTGCGTACATCTGGTTCATCCTCCACTCGACATAGTATCTCCACCAGCCTCAGTTGTTCGGCAGTGGGCAAGCTGAGGAGGCAGTTTGCTTTGGGCCCTTTGATCACGTGAATCTGTGCTTATTTGGTCCTATGTTTGTAAGTGAGAGGTATTTGAAACTTCCCTAGACATGGCAGAGGGTCTTTGGACATCCACATGTAGACTTGCATGGCAGCTTTGTGTAGTTTGGGCTTCCGGTTCATCCTGTTGTGTTCTGTGACACTGATATAGTTGAGGGATGCACCCCTGTCTAGCACAAATGTGGTAGAGTGTGATCCCATTCAGAGATACAGCCATGGATATTTATTTAGTCTGTCATGGTCAACGACCATGCAAATGTACTCCTCACTGTTGGACTTTTGCTTATGCAGGGTCATCCCCAGTCTTTTTCGCCTCCTGCCTCCTATTTTTTTCTGACATGTTGCTGTTGGCTTTTCAACTCTGAGCACTTTACCACTGCTAACCAGTGCTAAAGTGCATATGCTCTCCTGTTTAAATTGTATGTAAGTGGTTTATCCATGATTGGCATATTTGATTTACTAGTAAGTCCCTAGTAAGGTGCACTAGAGGTGCCAGGGCCTGTAAATCAAATGCTACTAGTGGGCCTGCAGCACTGGTTGTGCCACCCACATAAGTAGCTCTGTAATCATGTCTCAGACCTGCCACTGCAGTGTCTGTATGTGTATTCTTACACTGTAAATTCGACTTGACAAGTGTACCCACTTGCCAGGCCTAAACCTTCCCTTTTCTTACATGTAAGGCACCCCTAAGGTAGGCCCTAGGTAGCCCCAAGGGCAGGGTGCAGTGTATGGATAAGGTAGGACATATAGTAATGTGGTTTATATGTCCTGACAGTGAAATACTGCCAATTTCGTTTTCACTGTTGCAAGGTCTGTCTCTCTCTCATAGGATAATATGGGGGCTACCTTTAAATATGATTAAAGTGTAGATTCCCCTAGAGAGTAGATGGACAGGTGGAGTTTGGGATCCCTGAACTCACAATTTAAAAATACATCTTTTAGTAAAGTTGATTTGGAGATTGTGCGTTTGAAAATGCCACTTTTAGAAAGTGAGCATTTTCTTGCTTAAACCATTCTGTGACTCTGCCTTGTTTGTGGATTCCCTGTCTGGGTCAGTTTGACAGTTGGGTTGTTTTTCACCTCACCCCAGACAGTGACACAAAGGGAGCTGGGGTGTGATCTGCATTTCCTGATTAGCCATCTCTGCTAGGAGGGAGGGGTGGAGTGGTCACTCTCATCTGAAAGGACTGTGCCTGCCTCTGACAATGCTGTCTCCAACCCCCTGGTGTGTGTCTGAGGCCTTGCCTGGGCAAGGCAGGATTTCACAAGAAGGTGTGAGTCCCCTTTGAAGAAAGGTGACTTCAAAGACTAAAATGGGTATAAGAAGGGCACCCAAACTTACAAACTTTAGAAACACTTCTGGAATCAAGAGGAACCTCTGCCTGGAGAAGAGCTGATCGCTGAGGAACAAGTGCTGCCCTGCCTGTGACTGTGCTTTGTGGAGCTTTCCTGCAGTGCTGCTTCTGCCAGAGTAAGAGGGCAAAGACTGGACTTTGTGTGCCTTCCATCTTGAAGAAGAAATCTCCAAGGGCTTGATGTAGAGCTTGCCTCCTGTTGTTGAAGTCTCAGGGATAGCAAAGACTTCTTCCTGCCAGCACCTGGAGTCTCTGGAGAGACCCCTACTCTGCTCTGTGGTGCCCTTCCAGTTCCTGGGACCCTGAAAGGAGAGGCTGGCAGCCTAAGGACAAAAATACACGCACCGAGCGCCGTGCGGAGAAAAGATCGACGCGAATCCGATCGCGGCTGAGAAAACGACGCGACGCCGGTTCCGCAGCTGAGAAACGACGCCGCAGGAAACGCGACCGAAAAACCGACGCCCGGAGCAGGAGAAACGACGCGCAGCATCGCTGACGGAGGCTGAGAGATCGCACCCTGCGCCGCGGGACTTTCGGATCGTCGTGTGGCTGGCTTTTTCAACGCGCACCGCCGTGCCGAGTTGTTTTCGACGCACACAGCCGTGCAGGGTTACTTTCGACGCCCACCGCCCGTGCGGGGTTATTTTTGACGCAAACCAGGTACATTTTCACGCTAGCAGCGCTAGTGTGTTGTTACAACTACCTAAAGACTCTTTTTATTTTAAACCTTTAAAAAATCATAACTTGACTTGTGTATGTTGGATTTTTGTCGTTTTGGTCTTGTTTTGTCTAGATAAATATTTCCTATTTTTCTAAACTGGTGTTGTGTCATTTTGTAGTGTTTTCATTAAGTTACTGTGTGTGTTGGTACAAATACTTTACGCCCAGCACTCTGAGGTTAAGCCTACTGCTCTGCCAAGCTACCAAGGGGGTAAGCAGGGGTTAGCTGGGGTGATTCTCTTTTATCCTAACTAGAGTGAGGGTCCTTGCTTGAACAGGGGGTAACCTGACTGTCAACCAAAGACCCCATTTCTAACATTGGTGACCAGCGGTCGGGATTGGACTTGTATTTGTACTTGACATACAGTAATTAAGTGTACACTACTGTTTTGATCTCAGACCACTACGTGACCACATACTACTTGTCTTGTGATTCTGCTTTTTGTTCTCTGATGTCCTCCTGGAAGTATTGATGATATTTTTGGACTTTGTTTTTTGGTTGTGAAGCCTTTGCAGAAATGGAAGTCAATTTCTGGCACCTATCTATGTATAAAAAGTGGCAGCTTAAAGCATTCTGCATGGAAAGGGGACTGGCTGTGAACAAGGAATCCAGAAGGGAGGATCTTGAGTCAGCCCTGTTTCAGGATGAATTGAAACGTTGTCAGGCAACACCACCAAATGAGTCTGAGGAGGATAACTACTCTGAGGAGGAGGACTACTCCAAAGAGGAGGGCAGTGGCCCTGAGGAGGGAACAGAAAGAGATGATAGGCTCCTAGCTCGAATCCGGAGTCTGGAAGAGCTTAAGAGGGCCGAGGAGAAGAGAGCCTTAGTCCTGGCAGAAAGGAGGAGGGACTTAGAGATTAAAAAAATGATTTATGCTTACGAGCTTAAATTGAAAGAGCTGGAAGTCATGAGGGCTGAGTCCAGCTGGAATGGTGGCAGCAACAATTGTATATCCAGTGATGCCGCAGAAGTACACATGCCCAGAGAGGTGGTGCCCTACTTGAAGGAGGGAGTTAACACACGCCAGGAGGTTCAGGGGTATGAGGTAGCTCCAGTGATGCACAGGGTCTCTGAGGTGGATTGGGGAACTGGCATGGGGAGTCATATTCCTACTGGTGGGAGGGACACTCTACTGACTCTAGTTGAGAGTGACAGGGAGAGGGGTTCCCCCCAGGTAGAAGTCCTGGTTATGGAGTGTGAAAACATCCCAGAAGAGTGTGGGTTGAGTGTCAGGGACAGTCAGGTACTGTCTCACCAGTCTCAGGAGGGTGATGTGGGGTGCTTTGTCAAAGCAGAGTCACTGGGTGGTTGGGTGAAGGGTACTTTGGTTAATTCATGTGAGGGGCTGAGTGATGTAATTGCTGGAGAGCATATGTCTAGTCCTTATTTTCCAGAGCTATGCCAACACCAGGTGGAGTGTGAGTTCTCTGACCCCAGGGAGCTTACAATGGAGGCAGACTTCTGGGTGAGTACCAGAGAGTCTGAAGAGGCATTTGGGGGTGCTCCTGAGAGGAGTGGTCTAGGTAGTTCCCAACCAGGTGAGGTAGGGAAGGATTGTAGTGTCCCAGGTAGGTCCCAGTGTAGTGGGATGGGTGAGGGACCCCATGTCCAGTCTCAGAGGAGAGGGAATGGGGATGGGTTGAGGCCCAAGGTGCCCGAGATCCGGTCCCAGGTCCTGGAGGGTTCCCTGCGGGAACCCCAGGAGGGGAGCCTAGCCTGTACCATAGGGCCATCTGTTGAGGGAGACCCCACAGTGTCAGGAGAACTTGGGGGGGCGGCTGTAGCCAGCGTCCCACCAGTTCTGGTGTCTGGCAGTACCACTCCTAGTGAGGGGTTGCAGAAGTCCAGACAGAGGGTTGAGAGGGGGTTGCGGACCCCAGTGGAGAACCTGGAGGGTCAGGGGTCAGCTCTGAGTGCAGAGCCCCCCAGGAATGACCTTGGTGAGACCATTTCTGGGCTGGGGGGAATCCAGACTCTGTCAGATGGGCAGAGGTCAGGAGACCTGCGCCAGCCAGACTCTTGTATGGCCCTTGGGGAAAGTGTTTCCCTTGTGGGGGGTAGGTGTGCCCCCCAGGAAGTCCTGGTGCGCCAGGCAATGGTTCAACCGCAGGGTGGTGACTCTGGGTTGAATGATCAGGTTCAGGGGGTAAACTCTGACCTGATAGGGGGTAAGTGTGCTCCCAAGGAAGTCCTGGTGTGCCAGGCAGTGGTTCAACCGCAGGGTGGTGACCCTGGGTTGGATGACCAGGTTCAGAGGGTAAACTCTGACCTGGTAGGGGGTAGGTATGCCCCCCAGGAAGTCCTGGGTTGCCAGGCAGTGATCCAGTCTGTGGGTACAGACCCTGGATTGGGAGGCCAGGTTAAGGGTGTCCCCCCTGACCTGGAGGAAGGGGCTACTGCTAACAGTGCCCCTACCATGTTGTCTTCTGGGGGGGTCACTCCTAGTTGGGTGGTTCAGGACCCCAGAAGAGAGGGCAGGGGGAGGGAAGCCTCACCCCTGGCCCTGGTCCAACCTGAAGGTACAGACCCCAGGTTGGAGGATCAGTTGCAGGTTAACATCCCTGCACTGATGGAAGAATTGTGCAGGACTGCTTCTACAAGCACCCTGACAGTTTTTGACTCTGGGGGTGCCGCTTCTGCAGGGAGGGTACAGAGCCCCAGAGGGGAGGACCAGGGTCAGGTTAACATCCCTGACCTGGTGGAAGAGAGAGTGGTCAAAGGGTGCCAGGCACCTGGGGCTACCACCCCCCACTCTCCACAGTCACAGTGGTTAGAGAGGCCTGAGGTCGGGCTCTCATCCCTGACAGTTGTCTGGGGCCACTGCGGCTTGCTGTCCTGGTGGACAGAGTTGCCCCTGGGGGGGGGGAGGACGAGAGTCACACCCCGGGGGTGGAGTGGGCAACACCACTGTGTTGGCCCTGGTGGTACTATCTGCCCATTGCAATACATCTGTGAGCAAAGTAAAGTTAGGTGTTGCACAGATGGTGTCTGTAGATGTGGAGAAGGGTTCCCCATGGGTTAGCTTAGTGGGCCCTGAGAGTATGGACAGAGGGATCCAACTGGAGTCAGGAAGGCGTAGAACTGGAACATGCCCCTGCTGTTGTGGGCCTGGGTCCTTGTTCTATCGCCCCAATCAGGGAAGTACATCAAGGTATTGATTGTTCTCCCCTGGCTTTAGGCTGGTAGGGGGTCGTGTTGGACTTTTGCTTATGCAGGGTCATCCCCAGTCTTTTTCGCCTCCTGCCTCCTATTTTTTTCTGACATGTTGCTGTTGGCTTTTCAACTCTGAGCACTTTACCACTGCTAACCAGTGCTAAAGTGCATATGCTCTCCTGTTTAAATTGTATGTAAGTGGTTTATCCATGATTGGCATATTTGATTTACTAGTAAGTCCCTAGTAAGGTGCACTAGAGGTGCCAGGGCCTGTAAATCAAATGCTACTAGTGGGCCTGCAGCACTGGTTGTGCCACCCACATAAGTAGCTCTGTAATCATGTCTCAGACCTGCCACTGCAGTGTCTGTATGTGTATTCTTACACTGTAAATTCGACTTGACAAGTGTACCCACTTGCCAGGCCTAAACCTTCCCTTTTCTTACATGTAAGGCACCCCTAAGGTAGGCCCTAGGTAGCCCCAAGGGCAGGGTGCAGTGTATGGATAAGGTAGGACATATAGTAATGTGGTTTATATGTCCTGACAGTGAAATACTGCCAATTTCGTTTTCACTGTTGCAAGGTCTGTCTCTCTCTCATAGGATAATATGGGGGCTACCTTTAAATATGATTAAAGTGTAGATTCCCCTAGAGAGTAGATGGACAGGTGGAGTTTGGGATCCCTGAACTCACAATTTAAAAATACATCTTTTAGTAAAGTTGATTTGGAGATTGTGCGTTTGAAAATGCCACTTTTAGAAAGTGAGCATTTTCTTGCTTAAACCATTCTGTGACTCTGCCTTGTTTGTGGATTCCCTGTCTGGGTCAGTTTGACAGTTGGGTTGTTTTTCACCTCACCCCAGACAGTGACACAAAGGGAGCTGGGGTGTGATCTGCATTTCCTGATTAGCCATCTCTGCTAGGAGGGAGGGGTGGAGTGGTCACTCTCATCTGAAAGGACTGTGCCTGCCTCTGACAATGCTGTCTCCAACCCCCTGGTGTGTGTCTGAGGCCTTGCCTGGGCAAGGCAGGATTTCACAAGAAGGTGTGAGTCCCCTTTGAAGAAAGGTGACTTCAAAGACTAAAATGGGTATAAGAAGGGCACCCAAACTTACAAACTTTAGAAACACTTCTGGAATCAAGAGGAACCTCTGCCTGGAGAAGAGCTGATCGCTGAGGAACAAGTGCTGCCCTGCCTGTGACTGTGCTTTGTGGAGCTTTCCTGCAGTGCTGCTTCTGCCAGAGTAAGAGGGCAAAGACTGGACTTTGTGTGCCTTCCATCTTGAAGAAGAAATCTCCAAGGGCTTGATGTAGAGCTTGCCTCCTGTTGTTGAAGTCTCAGGGATAGCAAAGACTTCTTCCTGCCAGCACCTGGAGTCTCTGGAGAGACCCCTACTCTGCTCTGTGGTGCCCTTCCAGTTCCTGGGACCCTGAAAGGAGAGGCTGGCAGCCTAAGGACAAAAATACACGCACCGAGCGCCGTGCGGAGAAAAGATCGACGCGAATCCGATCGCGGCTGAGAAAACGACGCGACGCCGGTTCCGCAGCTGAGAAACGACGCCGCAGGAAACGCGACCGAAAAACCGACGCCCGGAGCAGGAGAAACGACGCGCAGCATCGCTGACGGAGGCTGAGAGATCGCACCCTGCGCCGCGGGACTTTCGGATCGTCGTGTGGCTGGCTTTTTCAACGCGCACCGCCGTGCCGAGTTGTTTTCGACGCACACAGCCGTGCAGGGTTACTTTCGACGCCCACCGCCCGTGCGGGGTTATTTTTGACGCAAACCAGGTACATTTTCACGCTAGCAGCGCTAGTGTGTTGTTACAACTACCTAAAGACTCTTTTTATTTTAAACCTTTAAAAAATCATAACTTGACTTGTGTATGTTGGATTTTTGTCGTTTTGGTCTTGTTTTGTCTAGATAAATATTTCCTATTTTTCTAAACTGGTGTTGTGTCATTTTGTAGTGTTTTCATTAAGTTACTGTGTGTGTTGGTACAAATAGTTTACGCCCAGCACTCTGAGGTTAAGCCTACTGCTCTGCCAAGCTACCAAGGGGGTAAGCAGGGGTTAGCTGAGGGTGATTCTCTTTTATCCTAACTAGAGTGAGGGTCCTTGCTTGAACAGGGGGTAACCTGACTGTCAACCAAAGACCCCATTTCTAACACTCACCATCTTGTGAGACTGGTGTAAGAGATCACGACTCACAGGATTCAGAGCATCTCGATTTCTATGTGCCATGAGAGTAGAGGCTTGATCTGGAGGAGCTGGTGGATGATGCAACCTGGGCTCCGCTGTAGTCTCTTCTGTTGTGCCTGGCACACCTTTTCGAAGTGATTTCCTTTTCTGCAGCGGTGACACTGCTGACCCAACGCTGGGCACGGATAAGTGTTCAGGAAGTCTTGGCCGCAGCAATAGCATTTCAGCTGGGACTCCCTCCTTTGGCCCGTTTGTCGGGGCTGCGACAACGCCCTGTTCATCGGGGATAGTTTATGGATTTCAGAGTCCTCCAGTGTTCCGGTGAGTGGTGATCCTTCTGACAGGTTTGAAGCCTGAAGGACTGTTCCCGTTTCTCATGCTTTCCTGCTTCCATTTTCTTTGCATGTTCCTTTGTGTGATCATTGACTCTTGTTATTTCGTCTCTATAGTCCAACAAATAGCATTTCTTTAAGAGGTGTCTGCACAGGGACTCAGATTCCTTCAATGATCTGCAGGCGAAGAGCGTCTTCAGTTGTGAACGTGTCAAAAGCACAGTATCGGGCTAGGCGTTTTAGTCGCGAGATGAACTCTCCCATAGATTCATCCCTCTCCTTGGATGCTAGGTTAAAACTGTAATGTTCATAGTCAATGTTCCTTTTGTGGAGAAATTTCCTGTTAAGAGCCTCGTGGACCTCTTGAAATGATGACCAGTGTCTATCTGCAGTTCCTTGATGATCTGCCCACCCTCTTTTCCAATTAGGTTACGTAGAGCAATGAGCTGTGGCACAAGTCAGTGGCTTGTGACCCTTTCATGAACTCTTTGAAATCTTCCAGCCAGTCTTGCCTGCAGAGGCCCATGCCCCCTCCTGATACAAGAGTGAGCAATTCCGGTGGGCGTAGAAATTAAACCCTCAGTATGGTTGGTCTGCGCATGGCATGAGGTGGAGAGCTGGGTGCCATCAATGTGGCCCGTGTGTCACGTGGTGTCTGGTGACGTAGACCTGGCGCACTCTTCAGTGGTTGCTTCAGCCAGTTGCAGAGTGAGGTATGTCATGCGGGAAGTTGCACGAGTAGCTTGTGATCTGCGTGCAGCGTGGTGGTCACAGTAGTGCACTGGCAGCATTGGGGTGGGCCTGCAATCTAAAAGTGTAACCAGCTCTGGTGGTCCTGGTCTTGCAGCTGCCAGAGGCTGGGCACGTTTGTATGTCCCCCTCAGAGCCCTTCTGTGAGCTTTGAATGTCCCTACTACCATGGCACTGTGTCTGCGTCTGTGATTTCCGTAGCATGAGGGCCTAGGGCCCCCAACACTACACTGCCCACGGCCCTCGCTGGACACCTCCTGGTCACGGAGGTCCTAGCACTCTCTTGTCGAGGCTGTCACCGTGACACTACAAAGATGGACATACTGATAGGGGAGAAGGAACGGGTGGAGAGAAGAACGATGGGCGAAGAAAACATGAAATGTGAGGAAAAGGTCTACAGGTGAATGTAACTGTGAAAATGTGAAAGAATGGATAGAAAGGTGAACGCATGAGTTGATCGAAGGCTGAAACGAATGAACGGAAGCAAGAATAGAGGGAACAGTGAAATAATTAATAGAAGGGTGAAAGGTCGATAGGCACAGGACGAACAGAGGGGAGAGCGGAAACATGGACAGATAAATGAAATAATGTAGCAAGGAATAATGGATGGATGAAGAAAAGGCTTTGAGGAATGAACATATGGTTGGATAGGTGATGAGTGGAGGGCTAGGTGAAGGAATGGCACACTGATCTCTAAATAGTTGGAAGGGTGAAAGGACAAATGGGTCGAAGGAAAATGAAAGTGAGGTTCATTCGCTTGGAGTGATCGGTATGATTAGAGGCATGATTATGTGAGGGGTATCCTCCTTTCAGCGCACCTGGAACGTTATGACAGGTGTCAATATCCAGAAGTGCTCCTACAATTCGTACACAGGCCCACCAAAGTTGGAATTTACTCCAAATGCAAGACTAACCTGGGCAAGGATACTAAACTGTATGAAAGGCGGAGCGATTTAAAGCAAACACTACAAGCCTGTGACCACGTACTTTTACCAGTAGATGTCACTGTTCTCTTACATTCAAAGATAAATTACAGTACCAAGCGTGATTGCACTGAACGTTGAACCACACAAAATGATTAGTTGAAATATAAAATTCAATACTCGTTAATATTTTACTCCATGCTACAAATGTGCCTATGATATTAAATTAGCATTTCGATCTTTATGTCACAAGGATCATATGGACAGAATGTATAGGTCAGGAACAAATAAACTAATGGCCAATGGAAAAATGCAATGAAATTAATGTGACATGTCTACTGTGCTTTCATCCACAGCTGAACATTCACATCCCTTAATAAGGCAAACAATGGTTTACGTATACCGAATAATTTGTAAATAAATCAATTCAAATAGATCACTAACGTTTGAAAACACATATAGCCTCGATGCTGCACGTCCAGCGACGAACCTACAGTTTCTATGGTTGATTAACGTTATGGCTATTCCACAAGGAAAGAGGACATTTCGCACTGCAATTCAGCTGCAGCCTCTCCTCTCTGCACCACGTAACTACGTGACTACGTCACTGGCCCTCACCCAAACGAGGCAGGAGAATTAAATGTTGTACTATGTCTCATGTCAAATGCCCAACAATAGCATTCCCTTGAGTAACAGATACTGGTACTAATGTTCAAAGAGCGTAGAGACATTTCTCTTGTGGTGCTATTGTCTGCCAGGTTGAACAATTACTTCATGCCTTCAAAAGAAACAACCCCACACACAGTTCAGGGCAGCATTGGGAAAGCAGAAAGTGTGAGGCTAAAAAAAAAGGGGGGGTATTCCTTTTCCCCATTACCTTGCATTGCAATGGGGACAATTTCAGGTGGGGTAATCTTTATTAAAGGCATGTTTTACATAAAAATCGGGAGCCCTTTTGCTGCTGCACTTTGCGGATAGCGGTCTTCACCAGATATTTCATTGATACAATAGTTTCCACCACTGATATAGCCTTCTTCAAGGGGGTTCCAGCCACAACGTATATGACTCACCGTTTGAACTATCTCTAAAATCACGAATTAGTCATCTTCTCAGAGGTCAGAAAGCCATACGTCATCCTGACCAGTTGCGCACCTAGTGTAGAAGGAGGAAGCCAAAAAATATATCAGAGGGTGAAGCGTCTTACATTGCTGTGAGGGCTGCCAGCTATTTGTGCTGTGTCCAGAAATCAATATGGAGATGAAAATGTTACTGCCCGGAAGATCACTCAGAAGTAGGGTTACCTCAATGATGTCCACTTGACTAGTTGACATGAATGAAGAAATCCAGGTGAAGGTCATTCAAGGGTGGATGTAGACTAAGGTGCATTGTGGGATACTGCAGGCTGGCTCTAGGATTCTTGATCTCGGAGGGCGATGGAAATGCCTGGGTGGGTCATGAATCTGCATAGAGGAAGTGTGCATAAATCAACAGAGGTGTGTAGGAGATCTACTATTGCAACACTGGAAACGTCTGTCCAATATGGACATGTCTAAGAAGTAAAAGTTACCTTTCTTGGTTCTCATGCACATGACTGATGATCGTGCACAGTGCTCATTTTACCGTCGGCGACTCTTAACTGTCATCTTATCGGAGCTTGTATGCTTTGTCTTTTGCTTTTGCTGCAGTGGAAGTATACTTTGCTGTTCAGTTGCAGACGGATAGCAGATCAAAGTGATGCCATCAGCCTACATCCTTGCTGGGCCGACTTCTGTTTTACACATTGTAACAGTGTCACAGGTCAATAGTTGAAAGATTTAATAAACACTTTTACACCGAGGTAGTAATCCTGCTCTGGGATTACTCGGAACATAAACGACGAATTGTGGTTTCTTTGTCTTCAAGAATGTGTTTTTTTTAAAAGCACAACACGCATAAATTGACAAGAACCCCACGTGTTTCAGACAGCTCTGCAACATCCCTTCTTAGTATATTGTCTGGAGGCATTCTGACATTGACAATCCATCAAAAGGAAATTCACTGTGGAATTATTCATTTCTAACCCCACTGGAGACAAAAACAACGGCCCTCACTGCACAAAACAGAGAGGACAAACATGGGAGAGGGCGGGAGACATGTAAAGACAGACAGAAGGTGCAATCGAACAATCGCCTCGAAAAGCTAACCACTGAAAAAGAAAAACTACATCCACCTGACATTCCAATCTAGAGAGATGTCACACATAACTGCAAACTCAGAGGCACAAAGTGTCCCTCTGCCACATCCTTGAGCACTGGGGCAGAGCTAATGGGATAGCTTAAAGAGGGCCATTGTTTCCCTGGCTTGCATTGTTGTTCTGACGTGCCCCTTGCCTGGTACACAGTAGCCTCAGGGTAGTAACTATTTGCATTTTGCATTTGAGATGCAAGTAATTCATATGCTAGTTACACAAGTACCAGCATGGGGTGACCAATCTGGCCAATAAATAGCTTGTATTTCAAAAGTAAAATGCATTCCAATTTATGCTGTCAAACTGGCCTGCAGAAGGCCCAGATCCAGGTTAACATGGAGCACCAAAAGGACAGCCTTCGACTACAACACCGGACTGGGACTCTGACAAAAGAACAGCCTGAGACTGTGCCACACTAGACTGGTCTTCTGGTCAAAAGGAAGCCATAGCCGGCACCACACTGCCCTGGGCCTCTGGCAAAGGGACAGCCTGAAACTATGCTGTGATGGACTGCACCATGCTAGAGTAGGCCTCAGGTGAAATGACAGCCTGAGAATGCACAGCAGTGGACTGGACCTCTTGCTAATTTCACTCCTAGCATGGAGGACGCTTTTTTGCAGTGCAGGAGGTCTTCAGTTGGTAGAGGTTAGACCTGACAGCCTTAGGATGGTCATCCACCAACTTTTTGCCTGCCTCAATCCATTTTGTTGACCCTGTTTTTGCTGGTTTTAGGACTCTGCACACTTTACCACTGCTGACCAATGCTAAAGTGCATGTGCTCTCTCCCCTAAACATAACATTGGTTCCTACCCAATTGGCATATTTAATTTACTTGTAGGTCCCAACTAAAGTGCACTAGAGGTGCCCTTGGCCCGTATATTAAATGCTACTAGTGGGCTTGCAGCACTGATTGTGCCACTCACATAAGTTGCCCCTTAACCATGCCTCAGGCCTGCTATTGCAAGCCCTTTGTGTGCAGATTGACTGCCACCTCGACTCGGCATTTACAACCACTGGCCAAGCCTTAAACTCCAGTTTTTCTACATATACGTCACCCCTAAGATTGGCAATAGGTAACCCATAGAGCAAGGTGCTATGTAAGTAAAAGGCAGGACATCTACTTACGTGTTTTACATGGCCTGGTAGTAAATAACTCACAAATTCGTTTTCCACTATTGTGAGGCTCCTCTCATTGACCAGCATTAGAACTGACCTCATATACTTTTAAGTGGTAGATTGTGATCTGTCATGTTTTGGATGGCCATAATGCTAATAGAAAATCCTGCTTACTAGTGAAGTTGGATTTAATATTACTATTTTAGAAATACCACTTTTAGAAAGTGGGTGTTTCTCTGCACTTACTGCCATCTATGCCTTACAGGCTGTCTCCAATCCATGTCTGGTCTGTGCTGGTGGACAGCTCCCCTTGTGCATTCCATCCAGACAGCCATAAACACAAGACACTCAGTCATATCTGCATTCATCTGCAAGGAGGGTCTGCCTGGGAGGAAAGGGTGGAGGGACTCTTCCTTACACTTCAAAGGCCAATGGCCTGCCCTCACTCAAAGGACTGCTAACCCCTCACAGGAATCCTGGCAGACAGGGCTGGTGTACTTCACAACCACTCTTTGAAGTTTTCCCCACATCAAAGGCACTTTTGGGTGTATATATATACTGGGTCTCTGACCCTACCAAATCAGTCGCTTCTGGATCCACACCTGGACTCTGTCATAGGGACTGCCTGGCTGCCCAAAGGACTCATCTGGACTGCTTTGCTAAGAAGGACTGCTGGCCTGTTTGCTGCCCCGCTGGCCTCTGACTTTGCTGGAAGCACTCTGACTTCCCACAAGTGTTCTCCAAGGGCTTGGATTGAACGTGCATCCTCTTCTGAAGTTTCGGGCCATAAAGACTTCGACCCAGAGAAGAAAATCCTTGTGGGTCGGAAAATCAATGAAACACCTGCAGAAATTGATGTAGCGCCTGCTTCACGGAGGAAAAATTGCTGCATCACCTACCGGATCAAACCAGTGCCTGCTCCTTCTACAAGCGTGTCAAGGGTTTTCATTGCATCGTCCCTGGGCGTCAAAATATCTCTGCATAGCAGTGAGGAACCAAGGCTGCACTCCTGGAAATTGATGCATCACCTTGCAGCATGGAAAGAAATGATGCATCATCTGTGCCAGGTCAGAAAATCCATTGCAGCGCCTTATTTTTCAACACATCTCCTCCTCTGTGGCCCCTGTGCATCGTTATTTTTGATGCATCCCAGGCACTGTGTGTTACAAGGATACAACCACTGACTCTTAAGGATTGGGTCTCATTTAAACCTTTAAAAAGTGATATCTTAACTTATGCTTATTGGATTTAGGTGGTTTTGATTTTATTTAATTCAGATAAATATAATCAATTTTCCTAAATTGGTGTGGAGTACTTTTGTGGTGTTTTCACTGTGGTACTGTATGAGTTATTGCTTAAATACTTTACACATTGCCTTCTAAGTTAAGCCTGCCTGCTCTGTTCCAAGCTACTAGAGGGTGACCACAGGATAACTTGGATTGTGTTGTGCCTTTCCCTGACTAGGATTGTGGTCCCTATTTGGATAGGGTGCACACCCCTGCCAAATATAACTCATGCCTTAAGGTAACTATAACCCGCGCCCTAGCCTTGCATTGGTAATTACCCACAAATTATGGCAGTTATGACATCTTTTATAACATCATTGATAATATCGATGTCATAATTGCAGTAACATTTTTGACAAAAAATCTGTGCATGACGAGGGAGCGAGTTATATTTACCTTAAGGCACAAGTTATAGTTACTTGAGATAACTCTAACGATAACTGGTGAATTTCTAAGGTTTTGTATGTTTAAAATGTGAGCCTAACCTATAACGCCCCTATAATCTTTGTTTTTTTCTGTGAAATTCTATTTCCTAACTAAAATGTCTCTGTAACCTTTGTTTTTTTCAGTGAATTTCTATGTTTTTTTTTTTTACATATAGGGGCTGATTACAATTTTGGAGGAGGTGTTAATCCGTCCCAAATGTGACGGATATACCACCAGCCGTATTACGAGTTCCATTGGATATAATGGACTCGTAATACGGCTGGTGGTATATCCCTCACTTTACAGTCACTTTTGGGATGGATTAACACCTCCTCCAAAGTTGTAATCACGCCCATAGTAATTTCCATTACTATATGTTAATCCAACAACTGACGCTCACGGCCTTTGGCCATGCGCAGAAGTGGTGGGCCACAGGGCCTGGCCTGCAGCCAGGCCCTTTAGCATACCCCTATAACCACCCAACCTTACACTGTGCACAGCCTTCACCCATGTGCATCAGAGGTTGCCCGCAAGACCTGGCCTGCAGCTAGACCATGCGGCCAACCTCCCTAACCACCCAACCCCATGCTGCACATTGTCCTTTGGCCGTATATGACAGGAGTTGTCTGCGGCCTCTCTGGGTGTAAGAATAGGTGTGAGAGGGTGTATCTGGGTGAGAGTGGCTGTCAGATTGTCTGTCTGTGTGTTAGAGTGCGTATATCAGTGTTTTAGTGGGTGAGTCTGTGTGTGCGCAGGTCTGTGAGTAGATGCATGAGTGTGTCACTGGGTGTGGGAGTGGGTGTGTGACAGTCTGAGTGGGTGTATAAGTAGGTGCATAACTGTCTGAGTGTGTCTCTGGGTGGGTGCGTGAGGGTCTGACTAGGACTGTGAGTGAGTGCATGAGGTTCTGAGTGGGTCTGTGAGGGAGTGTGTGAGTGGGTCTGGGAGTGGGTGCATGAGTGCCTCGGTGGGTATCTGAGTGGGTGCGTAAGTGTCTGAGTAGGTGTGTGAGTGGGAGAAATTGATTGAAATAGAGAATGAAAAAGAGAAAGAGGAAGAATTTTTTTAGGGATTGATGTCTGATATACTTAGAATTAGATATTTGTGCTTTTTGAGCAAGGACTTTTTTATTTTATTTTGTCTTTTTTTTTTAGCCCTTTATGGGCTACCTGAGACCACAAGGGAGCCCTCAAGTGCTCCCCTACGGTCCCTATATATTTAATAAGTTATTTATTTATTTTTTAAATAAGATTATCTGGCAGCTCGAGGGAAGCCTTAAAAGCAAGCATTTCATCTCTGTCATCTGCATGTGTGCAGGAGACAGAGATAAAACTTTGGATTTTGACTGCGCGGCCTACTTTAAGGGTCTCGCTGTCAAAAACCTAAGGGTTTGCTGTGGCTTGGCTGCAGCTGCAGGTACCATGGGACATAGCAGGAGCTAGCCCTGGAAGTGGCAGTCCCCAGGGCCATCAATGGCTCCACGAGAGGGACTGCGTGACCCCCCCTCCAAAAGAGAATAGCCCTGGGGAGTGGTGGTCCCCAGGTACTGGGGGTCCCATTGGGACACCCTTTCTTTTTTTTAAATTTGCCCTAGAGGGTGGTAGTCCCTTGGGCAGCAGGGGGGCCGCGCATCCCCTGCTCCAAATAATGTGTAGCACCGGGGAGTGGTGGTCCTTCATTAATTAAATGGATAGTCCTGGGGAGGTGGTGTTCCCCGGGACTGTGGGGGAGGCCATTGGGCCTCCCCCACTTACTTTTGCAGCCCCCTGCTCTTATTTGTATATTCGTCCCAGGGAGGTGGGGGGTTGGCTTATTAAAGCCCAGGGAGTGGTGCCCTGTGCGCCACCCTCCTCGATGATGAGCCCGGGACCTGGCCCACCAGGGGGAAAATAAAAAAAAGCACAGGAGACCGTGTTTTTAAAAAAAAATCTGCTGATCCATCCGTGGACTTTTCAGATTATATTATATGCTTTTTAGTCTGGTGGGGTCCTTCAGGGACCCCAGCAAGAGCGCTTAGGGTTCTGGGTGACTCTACCATGGCCCCTTTTCTTTTTCTTCTGGGACTCAGATGAAGCCACTTTGAAGTTAAAGTTAGGACCAAGTTTCTATAGAAAGTGCGTTTTTTGTTTTGTTAATAACTTTGGTGGAGTTTGATGACTCTTCATGAAGTGTCTAAAATTTACACTTTGCTAAGTTCAACTTCTGTCTTAAAAGTTTCGGGATGATCTGTCAAGCGGGGGCTGAGAAAAAGGGGGATCCCAAAATGCATTTTCACATTCATTTTTCCACAGGACCTTTAGATACTCCTACAGCCCAAACCACTGAACGGAATTACACCAAATTTGACATGAAGCTAGATTCTGTTCTGCAGATCACACTTTTTGTGATTTGGTGCAAATCTGTTCACATGTTTCAGGGAAATTTAAGGCCAAAAAATATAAATATATAGGGAATTCTGATTCTCCGCGGATCCAACTGTCCCCATGCTGATATCTGATTGGCTGACAAAACTTCAGCAAGTAAGTGTTGGCAGGGATCCTGGGACACAGCTTCAACCGAGGGCACAAGTTATAGTTACCTTAAGGCAAGAGTTACAGTTACTTTAATAACTAACTATAACTGGCAAATTTCTAAGGTTTTGTACATTGTGAGCCTAACTACAACGCCCTTTGGTTCCTTCAGTAGAAATATATATATATATATATATATATATATATATATATATATATATATATATGTGTGTGTATTATTTGATTTTATCATAATTTTGTGATTCAATGTGGAAAGTTATTTTAGTGTATTAGAGTGATTGTCATTTTGATTGTATATTTATGTTTTTAAAGTTTGAGTAATATTATTTGTATTTATGTAGTTTTGTTTTAATAATTTAATACACCTATTGTATATTTGTATTTATTATGTTTCAATGTTTAGTTATTTGAATTATTTTTACTTACTAGTATTTTATCATTCTTTTTATTATGGTTTTGTAGGTGTGACCTTGCTGACCTGCAAACCACCCTCAAAGTGACCTGCACCTGGCTCAAAAAGCTCCTTAATGCACGACCCTGGGCTGACATATCTGCTCTGTACCCGGCCTACCTGGCCTCTGTATCTGAGGAAACAGCAGGGCGCTAATGGTCTCTAACCCCCTGCAATCTCCACCCCCCAAGAGGACCCACCGGATTTACCTTTAAGTCCCCCTGTGCAGTGCCTTTCCAAGTGGTCCCCTTCCCTGTGGCACACCAGCTCCAAGACCTTCAGCCACTGCTCCCACCGGCATCGGGAGCTGCCTGAAAGACTCCAACTGGTCCACATGATGTCCTGACGACCTCGACCTGGAGACAAAAGGTGACACTTGTGAGAGCATTGTCTGATTTTATATACAATTTTAAAGTTTTCTTCCACTAATTCCTATGGTGCGTAACTACGCACAGAAACAGAACATTTTCTAAACTTTGAAAAATCATAACTTAAGAAGTACTTACCTGGTTTCGATGATCTTGTTCTTAAAAATGTTACAAATCTGAAGTATTTTTGTAAATTGGTCTCAGGTTATTCTTTTGAATGTGTGTCCACATTTATTGATACAGTGAGTACAACAAATGCTTAGCACATCTCCAAAATAAGCCTAACTGCTCGACCAAGCTACCATAAAAATTAGAGCATTAGGTGGTCTATTTGTTACCTTTGAATGCCAATGTGGGGTTTATTGGACTCTCTTCATAGTGCACATATGTTTTGTTTTACAATATATTGAGAGCCATCCTACTACAAACTCCTAGGAGGCACTATTTCGCTAACCCTAAACACCATCCCGATGTGCACTTGGCCTAGTACACCTGTTGGTAATCTCTCTAATGCTCTTCACTCACCTGGGAGGATACCATTTGTATAGTGTATGTAGTAGAGGGAGTGAACTGACTGCAATGCCCAGGAGGCACTGTTTCACTAACTCCAAACACCAACCCAGTATGCACTTTGCCCAATACAGCTGTTTGTAATCTCTCTAATGCTCTTCACTCACCCTAGAGTATATCATTTGTCAAGTGTTGGGAAGTAGAGGGAGTGACCTCACTTGAAATCCCAGGAGGCCCTGTTTCTCGAACTCCAAATACCAGCCCAGTGGCCACATGCAGTGTATTCACCTGGGAGTATACCATTTGTGTTGTGTATGTAGTAGAGGGAGTGACCTGACTACAACTCGCAGGAGGCATTATTCCACTAACTTTAAACACCAGCCTAGTGCGTACTTGGACCCAACACACCTGTTTGTAATCACTCTAATGCCCTTTACTCACCTGGGAGGATACCATTTGTACAGTATGTGTAGTAGAGGGAGTGACCTGACTGCAACTCCCAGGAGGCACTAATTCACTAACTCCAAACACCAGTTCAATGGTCACTTGGCCCAATACATCTGTTAGTGATCTCCCACATGAAGTGTACACATCCGGGAGGATACCATTTATATACTGTAGTGTGTGTAGTAGAGAGAGTATCCTGACTTCAACTCCCAGGAGGCCTTGTGTCTGTAATTCCAAATACCAGCCCAGTGTGCACTTGCCCAAATACCATTGTTTGTTAACTCTCAATTGAAGTTTGCTCATATGGGAGTGACCAAGACACAGATCATGCTCTACTCAGAGATGTGTCTGTCTACCTAGCTCTATCTAGACCTGCTACCCCAAGATGAAACTATTGAGGACAGGAATGGCACCTTACCCAGTGTATAGAACAAGTATTCCTAAGGCATCAACCTGCATCACCAGATTGGTATTGGCTGTAAACACATTGACACACACTGTGCACATGATGATTCGAGTCACATATACAACAAAGTACTGGGTTTGGCTGCAACCCACTCAACTAGGCCTCAGAATGGTCAAAGTCATATGCTGCCTCTCCACTGTGTTTGCTTCACTGGTGGCAAGACGTCATTTTCAGTCCATCTTCCCAAGTGCAACTGATCTGCACATCTCATCAGCTGCTTGAGTCAAATAGGTTTGGCATGCTTCATACATGTCAGGTCAAAAATCAGATGGCAACCGTGAGCCTCACTGTGGCCACAACGGCACTTCCCAGCCCTTTTGCTTCTACATCACAGGCAACCATGCGCCCCCAACGTGTGTACCTAGCACAGTTTCCACCATTGTGTGCCCCCCAGTCCTGGATCCTGAGGTGCAATCAACACTTTGGACACTGAAGGTCCAGGTCCCAGTTGGAGAGGGCACCCTGTGCCAAGGGCACAGGCTTGTGGGGGTAGGGTGCGTGGGAGGGATGCCGTGGGCCATCAGATTGAGGCCACTGGGGCTGCTTTTGGCCAGGACACTATCAGCCACGTCTTGGAGGTCTATCAAGATTCCTAAGGTGTGATGAGCAGGGTGTTGACTGAACTCCGTGAAATAAAGCAGCTTCAGAGGGACATGAGCAAACAAACAGAGGTCCACAATTCCAACATGGCCTCCATAAAAGGAGTGCTGAGGGACATTTACACAATCCTGAGCAGGGCTATTCAAAACTAATCATCCCCTTCCTTTGGCATTATCCCCATGTACACCAACACCAGCCACATGAAGGGAGGCCCTGCCAGAGGAACAACCAGCCACAGATACTCCTTTCTTTGTAGCAGTTGATCTATCCCCCTTCTCGCAAGTGGGGACATCCAGCAAAGAATCCAGGAGGTGCAGATGGTAAGACACCCACCACTGCCAGCAATAATCCTCTTCCTTAAGGTCCTCTGTTGTGTTTCATACATTCACTCTGTGGACTGATCCTGAATCAGCTTCTGTTTCCAATGGGAGGAGTACTCTGTGCTTTGGACTACCAATGGTGTGGCATCTACTCCAATGGTTTCATTCCCCATGACTGACACCCTTCATTTCACTTTTATTCACATTTCTGTCCCAATTTTATTTTATGCTTGGCAACTGAGATAAAAACACCAGTCACAAACTCATTGTTTGCTGTCTCTAATTTTACATTTTGGCATTCAGATATATCAGACCATGTGAACCATACAATGTTGAACCAAGGTACTTGTTCAAGATGTGATATGTTGCATGTACACAGTGTCCAGCTCAGGATTATACCCATCCCACACAAAAACACACATACAAGTGTCTGGTCAAACTAAAAATGTTATTACAGTGTTCAGCACATAGGCTGTCAATATGTCTTAACTATTGGAAATCATAAATGATTGACTCATATTGAGTAAATTAACATACTTACAGATACAGACAGATGGCAGTACAACAATTTCTGATTACACTGTCATTATAATCCAGTGCTCATGCATTTGGTGGTATGACACAAACATATGTTAGTGTTTTGACACCGGAATTATGACCTACAATGATGAAACAGCTACATGCAGGTCATACAAAAAGAGTGTTTAGCAAATGTGAAGGGGAACTGACATAGTTGTCGCCTAGGACTGCATACTTATTGACCACATGATGCATCAGGCCCACCAAGGGACACAAAATAAAAATAAGTCCAATGGACACTTCTAAACTTCCATCTAAACACTGTGCAGGGTGTCTTGGCACAGGTCTTCTATACCCAAACTCTGTGACCTACATTAGAAGGAACAATCCATGTCCACTTCATATGTCAGAACAGCATCACATACCTGCCAATGTCACAAATCTGAAATGCCCACATGAAAATGTCATGGTGAAGGTACCTCTACAAAGAACAAAACAGGGAGTATAGGCTTGAAATCATACATATGACACAAGTCACATCACAAGCATCCGGAAAGCAAAGTACATTACAAGAAATGTGACACAAAGAAAGCAACATCATCAAGGTGGGAATGTGTCAAAAGCTCTCTCATCAATCAGCCTATGGCTGATTTGTGCAGAGTATCAACTTCCTAACTGTTTAAAAAAACTGACCTCCACACATTCTCACAACTATAGTACATTGTTCAGTCATGATATACTTACACTCATGAGAAGAAGCTGTGGATGAGATCTTCCCACAAGTCCGCTCCTTTCTCTTCACCACTGCTATCTTCATTTGGCATTTCAAGATTCTCACCCAACGACACTGGAAGGTATCCCTCTTCTGAGATGTACAGGATATTCCTCCACAGGGCGATGTTATGGAGCATGCCGCATGCCAAAATGATCTGACACACTTTACTGGGTGAGTAGAGGAGGGCTTCACCAGTCCTGTCCAGACAGCAAAATCTGTCCTTCAGGAGCTTAAAAGCCCACTCCACTGCCCACTGTGTTCTTCCATGGGCCTCACTGAAGCCAACTTATCCTGACGTAGTTGGATTCTTCAGCGGCGTCAGTAACCAAGGATGGTTTAAATATGCTGAGTCTCCTGTTAAGGACTGGGACAGAGGTGCAACAACGAGTCATTGACTTCATGATTGCAGCACCTGACATTGCACATAATCAATCAGCACAGACATGACTTAGCAACCAACTAGACCATCTCTGGTTGAAGTTGTGACATCAGCTGTGGTATGGTGTTGTTCCACATTATAAAGGAATCATGGGCTGATCCAGAGAAACAGGCACAGGCATGAGATGTAGACATCTGCCAAACAGAAAACTTGGATGTTGATGGAATGTAAGTTTTTTCTGTTGCAACAGACATGTTCAGTGGCCTTCGGTGGCACCAAGGCACCATGTGTGCGATCAGTGGCCCCCACCACATGTGGGAGGCAGGCAAAATCATAGAAGTCAGCTTCACATTGGCTAAATCCTCACGTCGGGGGAACCTGAAATAGCTGTCAATGTGATTCAACATAGCTCATCACAAGACTGAACATAGGTTGGGACATACCACCAGACAGGGCCAATGTATGTTGGAAGGACCCTGTGGCCAGGAAGGACAATGCTACCATGACTTGAACAATGGGTGGTATGCAGTATGGATTACTGTTAGCTGGCATCTGATCTGGCTCCAACTGATGGCATAAATCCACTATTGTTTGCCTGTTCAGATGGTAGAGCTTGATACTGTGGTGTACCGGTAGACAGGAGGTTGTTGCATCCTCCCTCTCTCAGGGTACCTGTGTATGAATAAACATGATTTGGAACATTAGTTACTGTGTCCACACCAGCATACATGATGCATACCATCAAAATCATGTGACCTTCGACACAGTCTCTCATCACACCCTGATACGAAGTCTCCACAAACCCGGCATCAGAGACCAGGCCCTCAACTAGATCCAATCCTTCCTCTCTGGCAGAACTCAATGAATGAGATTCGCCCCCCTTCCTCGCAGACCCCACATCCACCACCTGCGGAGTTCCCCAGGGATCCTCCCTCAGCCCCACGGCTTTAACTCAACGCAAACAAGACAGAAGTACTCATCATGGGCCCTCAACCCAATGCTTGGAACGACTTCTGGTGGCCACCCGAAACCCACCCACCAGAAGAGGTGGGAGAACCTGAGATGCTGGGCCAAGAAGATTGCACAGGCCCAGCTGGAGCTATCCTCCCAACAAGGGCGGGGTGCACATTGGAGCCTGACCCCCCTAATGGCCCTCATTCTGGCTGTGGCCTACCCAAGCTTGTTGGGCATTTGAGGGGAGCAAAGCAGCCACAAGGGGGTGATTACAGGGCATATTCCTGCCTGTCACGTAGCCAAGTTGATGTGTTAGGTTCTGACATCTCCCACTGACGATTGGGATGGGCCATGTGTGACACACAAGATGAGTAACTGTTTGTGTAGGTATGGAATTTGGTGCATATTGTTGTCCCTAGCCTAGTAGCCCAGAGACCTAGGACACAATCGAGTACAGTCATCATAGAATTTGCTCTCCAGGCCAACACAGGGCTGTGTACAGTGATCAAATCAAGCAATGTTGGTTGCTCTTGTGGGTCTAAATTGTACGCAACAGACCACTACTCCTCAGTGTTACAGCCCAACCAAAATGAAGTGATAGATCACTTGCATCAGTCATGTGTCTGCTCAAGTAAGTAAATTGGCATCTGCCTCCCAGAAGCCACTTCTCTTCATTGTGTTACTAGTGCTGGTGACTCACTACTGTCTGTCATGTGAAGGTGGCCATCATACATGTGGCAAAGCATGTATTGTTCTTTGGGTGCAGCTACAGATCAATACTTTCCATTTGGTAAGTGGGGAATGTCCATTGACATTTATGTGACATCATTCTTGCCAACATTACTTGTGTCTGCATGTTAGTGTTCCTTTTAACTTTTGACAAATTATTTTCACTGCTGTTTCATGCATGGTCTACCTGTGTTCATATGATGATTTCTGTATTCCCTCACATATATGTGCAAGCCAACATGTGTTTGGAATTGGACATATGTGGTGTGGCTACATTTCCTGTGGTGTCACAGACAGGAGTGTGTCACCATTGATTGTTGGCTCACACATGCCCTCATCCATCATTGCATGTCATTTGGCATGTACAACTACAGTACCAATGAGGGACATGACAGGTAGGACTACAAGTTTTAACCACAAGGTGCATTTCCATGCCATTGATGTGGCATTGTGTAACAAAGTGCTCTGCACAAGTGAAATAGGGAAGGTTTGTTACTTGACTGTTGGCATGCATCATGGAGTGACACGCAGTTATGTGGGAATCATATGTGGTTGTGTACAACCATTAATCTACAGAGATCTGGGTTTGCAGGACCAAAATGGAGACAGTGATTTATCTTCCCATTGGACAACATGTTCAGGGGCTTCTATGAGGACTTAAGAAACCCTGGGTCTCTCCAACATTCAAGGACTTTTGGCTACTACTGATGCAATCTGAGTATGTCATTGTAAGGGGTGCCATACAAGCATACAAGAGAGGTGATTTCCCTGGGCTTAGCTGATTCATTGTGTTGCAAATTTTAAAGACACATCTCCCTGACATTTTGCACAATTTGTCTATAATGTACATTTCCATGCTACATGTGTAGTATATCTGAGTAACATTAGTTTACAACCTCCATGAATCCATTATGACAATTTACACATGGTGAAGTGAGCATTGTTGATTTGTTTCCAGTGTGACATGGGTATTTCCATGTCCCCTTCAGGCTACAGTACTTCTGTCAGCAACATGTCAGGATTTTGGACCATCATTTCATATTATTGTGGTATTGTGTAGGTGACAAATAGATGTATGCATGACCTTGTGTGAGATTTGTGGAATGAACTTGGTATTGGCCTACTGTTGTATGGCAACAGGTAACTGAGGTATGCTACATGAGGCAAACCATTGAAATTGATGAGGTCTCCTACTTGTTCAAAGGTTACTGTGTTGCACAACTTCACCCATGCAATTGGAGTTGTCTGAGATCATGATTTACCTGTGGGTGACTGTTGACAGTTCATGTGGCATAAATGCATATGGTGTGCTAAATGTAGGAGCCACTTTGATGGAGTTTGTTGCTGGGGCCTACTATGTCATGATAACGTTTGCTAATTACAGCTGTTGTTCAAGAGTGATCAGAAACATGTAGTGACCATATTTGTGTTTGAATTTGCAACATCATCCCAGGCAGGCGAAGGAGACAGGGCTGAACCAAGTGGAGAATCATCTGGCCACAGTACCTCCAGTGATGAGACCACTGACACGGAGGGACCCAGTGGCCTACAGGGTGAGGGAAGTGCCATGGAGGACAGAGGATCAATCAATCAATCATTAATCATTAAATTTATAAAGCGCGCTATGTACCCGTTAGGGTTTCAAGGCGCTTGGGGGGGGGGGTTAGCTGCTATTGGTCGAAGAGCCAGGTCTTGAGGAGTCTCCTGAAGGTGAGGAGGTCCTGGGTCTGGCGCAGGGGGGTGGGGAGGGAGTTCCAGGTCTTGGCGGCGAGGTAGGAGAAGGATCTGCCGCCGGAGGTCTTGCGTTGGAATCGGGAAATGATGGCGAGGGAGAGGTTGGCAGAGCGGAGATGGCGGGAGGGGATGTAGAAGTTGAGTCTGCTGTTCAGGTAGGCGGGTCCGGCGTTGTGCAGTGCTTTGTGCGCGTGGGTGAGGAGTTTAAAGGTGATCCTCTTGTCCACGGGGAGCCAGTGGAGGTCCTTCAGGTGGTGGGAGATGTGGCATCGGCGGGGTATGTCGAGGATCAGGCGGGCGGATGCGTTCTGGATGCGTTGGAGTCGTTGGATGTCTTTTGCTGGGATGCCTGTGTAGAGTGCGTTGCCGTAGTCAAGTCTGCTACTGACGAGGGCCTGTGTCACCGTTTTTCTGGTTTCCGTTGGGATCCACTTGTAGATTCTACAGAGCATGCGAAGGGTGTTGAAGCAGGAGGAGGAGACTGCGTTGACCTGTTTGGACATGGTGAGGGCGGAGTCAAGGATGAAGCCGAGGTTGCATGCGTGGTTGGCTGGAGTCGGGGGGGTCCCAGCGCGGTGGGCCACCAGGAGTCGTCCCAGGCCGAGGGGGTGCATCCGAGGATGAGGACTTCCGTCTTGTCGGAGTTTAATTTCAGGCGGCTGTTTCTCATCCACTCGGCGATGGATTTCAATCCCTCGTGGAGGTTGGCTTTGGCGGTGTGTGGGTCATTGGTGAGGGAGAGGATGAGCTGGGTGTCGTCGGCGTAGGAGAGGATGCTGAGGTTGTGTTGACGGGCCAGTTGTGCGAGGGGTGCCATGTAGACGTTGAACAGCGTTGGGCTTAGCGAGGAGCCTTGGGGGACGCCGCGGATGAGGTTGGTGGCTTCGGAGCGGAAGGGTGGGAGTCGGACTCTCTGGGTTCTGCCGGAAAGAAATGAGGAGATCCAGTTGAGGACTTTGTCTTGTATTCAGGCTTCGTGGAGACGAGTTAGTAGGGTGCGGTGGCAGACCGTATTGGAGGCAGCGGAGAGGTCTAGGAGGATGAGGGCTGAAGTTTCGCCGTTGTCCATTTGCGGTCTGATGTCATCTGTGGCGGCGAGGAGTGCAGTCTCGGTGCTGTGATTGCATCTGAAGCCGAATTGGGAGGGGTCCAGGATGGAGTTGTCCTCGAGGTAGTGGGTGAGCTGGGCGTTGACGATCTTCTCGATGACCTTCGCTGGGAAGGGGAGGAGGGAGATCGGGCGGAGGTTTTTGAGGTCGTTGGGGTCAGTCTTGGGTTTCTTGAGGAGGGCTTGGATATCGGCGTGCTTCCAGCTGTCCGGGAAGGTTGCAGTGTCGAAGGATAGGTTGATAATCTTACGAAGTTGGGGGGTGATGGTGGAGTCGGCTTTGTTGTAGACGTGGTGTGGGCAGGGGCATGAGGGGGATCCTGAGTGGATGGAGTTCATGGTCTTTCGGGTTTCGGCATCATCTACATGGGTCCAGGTGGTGAGGCGGACGGCGTAGGAGGAGTTGTCGGAGGTGGGGTCTGGCGGAGGTGTGGTGTTGAGGCTGGCGTGGATGGCGGCGATTTTCTGGTAGAAGAAGGTGGAGAGTGCGTCGCAGAGTTTCTGGGATGGTGGGACGTCGTTGATGTTGGCGCTGGGGTTGGAGAGCTCCTTCACGATGCAGAAGAGTTCCTTGCTGTCGTGTGCGTTGTTGTTTAGGCGTTCTGTGAAGTGGGAGCGTTTGGCGAGTCGGATAAGTTGGTGGTGCTTGCGGGTAGCTTCCTTGTGGGTTGCCAGGCTGTCGGGTGTGCGCTCGAGAAGCCATTTTTTTCTTACGTTTCTGGCAGGTGCGTTTGGAGGTGATCAGTTCGTCTGTGAACCAGGCTGCTTTTTTCTTTTCTTGGTTGACGGTGGGCCTCTTGAGTGGTGCGAGGGTGTTGGCACAGTTGAGGATCCACTGTTGGAGGTTGATGGCGGCAGAGTCCGGGTCGGTAGGGTCGGTCGGTGGGTTCTTGGCAAGGGTGTGCCACTGTGGTGGTCTGCGCTGCCTGGTAATGCCGGCAGGACTGCAGCGGTCTTTACTCAATGGGACCACATGCATTGTAATACGGTGGGCTGACTGCCAAGCCGATGGCAATTCACCAAACATGTAATGAGTCCCATATCCCCTCTTGAAAAAGGATTGCTTTCCTTACACATGAAGCATTGCCTTAAGATGCAGCAGAGGGGATGTATTGATTTTCTCCACACAACAGCGGCCATGCATCAGTTCTGATAAGTGGCAGGTACAAAGTTGATACTTAGGTTCTGGTCCTGCAACAGCGACAATGCCTTGGGGTCAATCCAACAGCAGAGGTGATGTCCCAGTCCAAACCCAAGCAACAGGAGTGATGTGCTGGATTTGATCCATGTAGCATGATGATGCATCAGGTTGGCAGAGGATAAGTTGGTTTTGCTGAAGCAACAACCTAAATGATCCTGAGACCCAAAGGAAAATCAATCAATCAATCAATAAATCAATCAAAGCATTTGTAAAGCACACTACTCACCATTGAGGGTCTCAAGGTGCTGAAAACAGGCAATGGAAAGCCAACAGATGCCACCTTTATATAGAGATTCCATTCCATAAACTTTGCCATCACTCGTTTTAACTGACATTATTAAAATAATTGAACACAGGTGCCTGGTGCACCAAGAAGCATCCATACACACGTGTCATGATGTACTCTCAGCCATCTTGGAATTATTTATATCATTCTTGGTGGCACACAACTCGGGCCATTTTGGTAAATTAGTTTAACTTTTCCAAAATGGCTTATGGTCATTTTCAAATGGTAAAAACAAAAAATCACAGCATGAGTACGAGTGCTAAAAGAGAGAGAATTCATTATAACTGTCAAATGGCCAAATAATGTCAGTACAATGGTATAGATTTTGTTTAGGCACCTGTTGTCCCTTATAGTGGTCAATGAACAGTTTAAAATACCTAATTCACCTGGCTCAGATGGTTTAGCGGGGGTGCAGGTTAAGCTAGGACTTTGATTCTCATATTCAGAATGATAATACTGCTTGCTGTAAACTTATGCCCATTGATGTTTCAAAAATGGACAGGCGAACTTAGGGTCCTGTAACATCCAAGTGTGGCATTTGGAGAAGGTACCACTTTCCCACTATACTGATATGCCCTTCATCTTGCACTAGAAACATCTCACCCCGACTCCAACACAACCATACCCCGTAGCACCAGATGCTTCTCCCACTGCAACAGAATCATCCACTCAGTTGAAACAGAAAAATGGACCCTACTGAAAAAGGATTCCTATGCTTACACCTAAAGCATTCCCTTACACCATGAACATAAAATTCTTCTTTTGCATAACTAATATCAATATAAAAATCATTATCTAGCTCTTTAGTCCTCTGGGTGCCCACCTAAAAGATCTCATCAAAACCTGAAGGGCAAGCCTGTGAGAATTAATTAAAGACTTCTGTATTATTGAAATATACCATCATAAACAACGAGCATCTAAGATAAGTGTGATTTATGATCAGTTATAAACAATAAATACATTAATATTAATATTGCTACATAATACATTCCAATAAATGTAAACTTCTAGAACCAAGATAGAGCAGTAAACACCTGCAAGTGTCACAAGATAAAGGTTAATTATATCATACTTTACCAAGAATAATGAAGAAAAGCAATAGACAGTAGGATAGGGAAATAAAGGGCAGGACCAGGTTTTCTGTAAAAAACGGATAATCCAAATTGAAATGCAAACCCGATTACAGTATGACACTGAGCTGTGACCAACATAAGGACAAGACGCTACTTATCATTAGAAGGTTACAACTCTCAGAAGCAGCTGGCAATCTGTACATGGAAAGTGCCTTACAGTGGCAATTATGTAAAAAGACTCTAGTTTGAAAGCAGTGCAAGACATTCAAGACCAGAAGTCCTGCAAAATCCTGATGTTGTACAACTGAAGCAAGATTAGACTAAAACTCCTGATATTGAATAATTAAAGCTCAGATTTGACTAAAACTCCTGATGTTATAAAATTGAAGCTAAAGTTAGACTAATACTCTGAGCCAATCAAAAGGCAAAGGTGCCACAAAATAATATGCAGTAGCAGAGCATGTCCAATAAGACGTTTCACACCTTTTCCCCTCTTATTTACATACTTATCCTAGAGTGCATCTTTATTCTTCTCCGCGCATTACAGCATTTCTGTACTTGTGAACCAGGTTCTGTCATACTTATTCCAAACCAGTTTTAGAATTGCCAACTCTTGCCACTTAGGTAGCCAAGGCTTCTGCAAGTTTGAAGAAGACACGCTGTTTTTGCCAGTGGGACAACAATGGAAAGTTAACTGTTTGGCAGCTTTGGATAAGATGCTGAAGATGCATGACAAATATGGTGCTGCTTAGTGATCTGTAAACCAGTTATTTCTAGAGGAACTCACAGCATTCAGCTCAACGATTGTTACATTAGCCAAAAGAGGACAAATACAAACTTGCACTCCCAATTAACTTGATTCGCATCCCAGACCCCATTGTAAAAATGGTGTATTGTTGTTGAAGCAGTTATTGGTAAACATTTGGTACCCAAAAACAGTGAATGAAATAGTGTGGTAATTAAATGATGCTGGATATTGTACCAGGGCTGGGTATTCACTGTCTTTCTGAATCTGGCACATATATGAATGCAAAGAGGCAAAGAAAGGGGAAAACAATGAAAACTAAAATACTTTTTGTATAAGGATCGTCACAAAAAGGGGGTAGGTGTCATAAATTAAACCATCTGGGGAGTGAGGCAACGCAAATTCACCAGTATGCTCAATCAAAGAAAAATAATTTGCACTGTATGGACAGCTGTTTAACATATTTTATTTCAATGCAGAAACAGTCAAACAATAGAACATTGTGGTATTGTTATTTATAGGTGTTTCATTGTTCATTATAATATTGCTTTATTTCTTCTTTGATATAATGTATATTTCATATTTCTATTTTGTTCTTTTAATTTTGTGTTCACAAGGTATGTTATTCTTCCCCCTGCTCAACCTCTCAGTTGTAGTAAGCTGGAATGTTATGGGGCTCCAGAATGAGAGGTAAGGTGTGGTTGTTGTAAGCTGCAGGTGTGGGTGGAGTTTCTTCACTTGTATAAGAACTGGAATAAACCTTATCACAACGCGATTTCAATTTGTCTGGATCTTCTTTTCTCAAGACCTTTGAAATATCACACTTCAAACATCAGCGCTAAATACACAAAACAGTAAAATAAAAGTGACAGTGTATCACACTGCCATGTGATTGGCTAAAAACAAAAAAATCCAACATTTAATTCTTGGATACTAATTAACATCAGGACCAGAGGGGTTTCAAAATACTATGTTTTGCTAAGTTTTAATCAAGCCTCATGCTCGTGTGGCCAGCACAGTTTAAAAAGATCACAGATATCAACTTTTTAACACCAAAGTCGAAGAATATTAAATAGAGTCTTCATTGGGACAAAAAGTCAAAGGCCATTTTGGGTAGCACCCTTGTTAAAGTATAAAAAAGATGAAAGGAAACAAAATCTGAATACAACAAATGCAAACAAATTGCATACAGCTGGATTGTAAAAGATTAATCTCATAAGAAGCAGTCAGTCTCAAGAAAAGGGACATAGCATACAGTGCTAATCATTTTGGCTCTGACTGAGCATGATGTAAAGTAGCAATTAGGCTCCCAAATGGCTTAATTTTAATAACTACATTCCCTTATGGGACCCCCCTTTACTAGTGAAGGAAATTTGACTTTATATGGAATACTACCTGTCCCGAATACATTTGTATTTTGGAACTCTTGACTGAAGAGTAAACGTGCAGTATACAGTGGAGTGGCTAAACAGTGAATAGGTTCACTGATTACAGGAAGCTAGTAAAAAACATAAAAAATCAAGTGGAAATAAACAAAATAGTAGTTAAGGAGGTCCAGGCCCCTTGCTCCAGGTTCTTTTATAGGAAAAGGATGAAAGGAAATTTGCTAGCACTGCAAAATTACCACAAAATAATGTGGGTGCAGAAGAGTGAATTGAAACCACATTTTTAATTAGAATTTTCTGAAAGATTACATAAAGACGCTAATGAACAGAGCTTTTTTCCTGGGGGTGGCCACACATGCTTTTGTTTTGTAGGCAGCAATTACAGTGCCACAAACAGAAAAGCATTATCTGTTGATTCACAAAAATTAATATAAAAGTATGAAATGGTTTGGCTAGTAACTATTTTTTGCATTTTTAACAATTGTTATCATGCTTTAGCTAGAACTATTATAAAAGAAGCATTTTTTATTTTGAGGTTATTTAATTTGCTTTATAAATTGGTGTGCATAGTTTATATGAGAAGAAGAAAACATCAAAATAAAAGACATAGGTGGTAATTATGACACTGGTCAGCTGACTGCCACGCCGGCAATGGCACTAGGTCCGTCCCCAGGCTGGCGGTGAAGACTGCCAAATTATGACCGTGCCGGTGATCCCTCCCATACACAGCCAGTGTACCACCCAAACCACCAGTGCGGTCCGTCCACCGACCATGGCGGTTGCCATCTTCAGGCTGGTGGAACACCACACCCCTCCCACCATATTATGACATAGAAGACCACCAGGATTTCCGAGGTGGTACCACTGTCACCAAAAGCCTGGCAGAAATGAATCATATAAAGGAGACACTCACCTCCAGCGACACAGGGGAGTCCGCGGCCACCATGGAACCCGAACAGGAAGTCCTGCTGATGCTGTACCAGGCAATGGCAGTCCAGCAGCAACACCGACGACCGTGAGTACAGCTGCCTAGCACACAACGGAGGTAGGGGAGAGTGACACACCCCAACGCGCAGCACATACCGAGAACTATCTGCAGAGAAATTCAACAACAACATAAGCCAGGAGCAACCACTGTAATTCTGTGGGAACAGCGACCTCAATAAAATAAATTACAAAATATATAGAGAACAGGCCATTGGCCTGTCCAGTGTCAGTGATATGCTACAGGGCAACGTCCAAGGCCAAACTTGACTCCTACCTGCCCAAGCGACTGCTTTGGGCAGGGGCATCATGCTGATGGTAGGCAGGCACCTCATATGGCGGGGGTAGTTTCTTCGGAGGTAGTTCCTTTGACCTGGGTTTAGAAGGGGGCGGTCCTTGCTCCATTGCTTAGGGGGCAGAGGTGGTGGTTTGGAACGGGGGGCCGGAGTGCCACTCTTATGGCCCTTAGTGGCAGGTGTAGCTGCAGGGGGAGGGGCATGAATGCACTAGGAGCTGTGGGTACTGGGTTGGGGAGAGGGAGCTCCCTCCTATGGGCAGGACTGGGGAGGAGGAAAGAAGAGGTCAAGGCGAGAAAGTAAAAGTTTCTTAGCTCCAATGGAGTGGGTTGTGGGAGGAGGTTTGGGAGTTTAGGTAGAGGGAGTAGTTGTAGGAGGAGTAGGTGTGCTGGACAGGGTTGCAGTTGCATGGACAGTGTGCCTGTGTGAGTTGAATGGCTGTTGAGTGTCTGAGTGGGAGTTTTTATGTGTCTTTGGAGGTGGGCAGACAGGGTGGGAGAGGACAAACAGGACATGGGAATGTATGTTGTGGTGGTGTCTGCAAGTGAAGTGGGTGTGCTGCATGAGGTGGTGGTGGTGGTGACTGCACATGTGGTGTATGGGGTGCTAGTCTGCGTGTCTGCTGTTGTTGTGACTGTGGGAAAGGCTGTGCAGGTGGCAGGATCTGGGACTGATGATGCAGGTGTGAGTGTTGATATGACTGTGAGGAAGGAGGAGGAGGGGGAGACAGTGGAGGTAGTGGTTGTTGTTGTATGTCCTACTGTATGTTGGCTGTGTGTGTGCTTGTGGAGTGAAGTGAGGTGCCTGTGCTTGTCTGTGTGAGCCCTGTCTGTTGTCTTGGGTGCATGCTGGTCTGATTGTTGGCGAGGGATGGGTGGGAGGAGAGGGCTTTGGGACTGGCAACAGGTAGTTGGAGGGGGGGACGGAAAAACCAGGGACACTGGCTGCCAATACGAGGAGGCCAGAGCCTGAAACAATCTCTGTAGGGCATCCAAGACACTGTGAATGCCTTCCAGGTAGGCATTGCATTGCTGCATCTGGGATGCCAGCCCCAGGATGGCATTCACTATGGTTGACTGCCTTACAGAGATGGATCTCAGTGAGGGCAGCAGGGCTGACTGGGGCTGGTCCTGAGGTGCCTGTGGCAATAGAGATGCCCACCCTCCTGGGTGAGCAGGCACAGGCAACTGGGTGTGGGGCTACTGGGAGGGCTTTGCAGGTACAGGGGTGTCAGAAGATGATGTAGCTGGGGTGGTCCCAGAGGGGTCCGCCACCACCAGGGAGCTTCCTTCGGAGGAGGAGCCAGAGTCTGTAGTCATAGCTTATATGAAAGTACCCTCTTTTTGGCATGTTAACCCCAATTTCTGCCTGATGTGTTTGACTGTGTTTACTGAGATCCTGCAAACAAAGACCCCAATGATTATCCTCTCTCTCCTCTAAATTTTGTCACTGCATACTGGTAACCCAGTATTTCACCCAAAATTGGCATACTGGTCACCCCTTATAAGTCCTTAGTATATGGTACCTAGATACTCAGGGCATTGGGGTTTCAGGGAATCCCTATGGGCTGCAGCATTTCTTTTGCCACCTATAGGGAGCCCAAGCAAAGGCTTCTACGGGACTACCATTGCAGCCTGTCTGAAATTGTGCATGCACCCTTTCACTGCCATTTACACTGCATCAGGTCACTTATATGTTAGGCCTTCCAACCCTGAAGGCTGGGTGCAGAGTACCTTTGTGTGAGGGCACCCCTGCACTAGTAGAGGTACCCCCACTATGTCCAGGACCATTTTCCTAGACTTCGTGAGTGCGGGAATGCCATTTACGCACGCACTGGACATAGGTCACTACCTATGTACAGCTTCACAATGGTAAATCCAAATATGGCCATGTTTGGTGTCAAACATGTTGGAATCATACACCAAGGATTTTGCAAGCATTGGCTGTATGATTCTATGCACTCTGGGGGCTCCTTAGAGGACCCCCAGTACTACCATTGCAGCCTTCTGAGGTTTTCCAGGCAGCCCCAGCCGCTGCTACATCACAGACAGGTTTCTGCCTTCCTGTACCTTGAGCAGCTCAAGCACAGGAAGACAAAACAAAGGATTTCCTTTAGGAGAGGGATGTTACACCCTCTCCTGTTGGAAATAGGTGTTACAGGTATGGGAGGGGTAGCCTCCAAGAGACTCTAGAAATGCTTTGAAGGGCACAGATGGAGCCCTACTTGCATAATCCAGTCTACACCGGTTCAGGGACCCCCAGTCCCTGCTCTGGAGCAAACCTGGAAAAAGGAAAGGGGAGTGACCACTCCCATGTCCATCACCATCCCAGGGGTGGTGCTCAGAGCTCCTCCAGAGGGTCCCTGGGTTTTGCCATTTTGGATTCCAAGATGTCAGGGAACTCTGGGAGCATCTGAGTGGCCAGTGCCAGCAGGTGATGTCTGAGGTCTCCCCTGATAGTTACTTACCTGTTAGCTGACCAATCCCCCTTTCAGGGCTATTTAGTGTCTCTCTCTTGGGTGGTTCTTCAGATTCGGATTGCAAGACTCCAGCAGGAATCCTCTGCATCCTTTACTTCACCTTCTGACCGAAGAAACTGCATCTGGACCCTCCAGGATCTCAACAACTGCAACAAAGAAGCAAAGACGACTTCTGCAACATTGTATCTTCAGCTCCTGCCAGCAAGTGCAATCCGGTCGTGCATCCTCAGAGGACTGCCAGTCTTCAGCCTGCACCAGAAGAATGAAAGAATCTCCCTTGAAGTGAAGGAGCCACTCCCATGCTGCAGCAGGCACCCCTCTTCAGTGATGACCGGTGGCTTTGGTCCCCTCTCCTGAAGAAGCGCGTAGATCCAGCAACACGGGTGGTGGACTGAAGTGGTCCAGATGGTCCTTACGTCCAACTATCCAACTTTGGTGGAGGTAAGAGCTTGCCTCCGCGCGCAAGACAGTACCTCTGTGCACAGCGTGTTTTGCAGTTGCTAAAGCTTGTTGGCATCTTTCCACGAAGTTCTTCATGCGTAATGCAGCTCCGGCCTCCAGCACTTCTTCCTGCGACGCACAGCCTCCTGCATGGTTCTCTGGCAGCATGGGATCCCTTTGTGTAGTGCTGTGTGGGCCTCCTTTTGCACCTTCTTTGTCCCCTTGCTGTGGGCTCCTGTGTGCGCTGCCTGGTCTTCTGTGGGCTCTTTGAGTTGCAGAGAGCCCCCTCTGTCTCCTCCTCCTGGGTATAGTCCACCAGGTCCCTCCTGGTCCCCGACAGTGCCATTTTCTGATAACTGCAAGCTTTGTATGTGCCAAGGCTTGTTGGCAGAATCCAGTGACACAAACCAGACTGTAATCATCCATCCGGCGTGGGACATCATCTGCACTAACGAGGAACTCACATCCATCTTCTTGGGTGAAGTACTTACTGTTTTTCTTCACCAATGGTTCTTCTTTTGCACCTTCATCCGGTTCAGCAGGAGCTCCTGTTCTTCCTAGACTCTTCAGTGCTTCTTGGACTTGGTCCCCTTCTTCCACAGGTCTTCAGGTCTAGAAATCCACCGTTGGTGTCTTGAAGTCTCTTCTGATTCTTGCATAATCTTCTTTCTCGTGTCCTTGTGTGTTCTAGGTAAGCTACTGTGATTTACTCCTGCTTTCCTGGGCTCTGGGGTCGGTTCTATTACTTACCTTTGGTGTTTTCTTGTACTCTCAGCGTCACTCTACACACTACACTTGCCTAGGTGGGGAACCGACTTTCACATTCCACTTTCTTAGTGTATGGTTTGTGTTCCCCCAGGCCCATTTCTGACTATTGTGATTTTCACTATTTGCACTGTTTTCTAACTGTTTTCACAGCTTTTTCTGCATACTAGTATACATAATTTGTGTACTACTTACCTCCTAAGGAAGTATAGTCTCTATGGTACTTTTGGCATTTCTGTCACCAAAATAAAGTACCTTTATTTTTGTAACACTGAGTATTTTTTTTCATGTGTGTGGGTACTGTGTGACTACAGTGGTATTGCATGAGGTTTTCATGTCTCCTAGTTAGGCCTTGGCTGCTCATCCACACTACCCCTAGAGAGCCTGGCTTGTAGACACTGTCTTCATTTCACTAGTAAGTGATAACTGGACCTGGTATAAGGGGTAAGTACCCTAGGTACCCACTACAAACCAGGCCAGCCTCCTACACAGTTCCTGTGTCCCCAGTGGTGCTCCCTTCGCCCTCCAACCCACTGGTCCCCTCAGCGTCAGTGGACTCTGCCTCCTGGGTCCCGTGGGCTGCAGCTTCCCCACTTGCCGGTGACCCTGCTCCTTCACCAGATGATGCTTATGCACACAAGAACAGTATGAGAAAGGGAGAGAGGGTGGGGGAGAAAGAAAGGAAGCACAGGGTCAATTACAGCAACAACAGCACATATGGCATACACATCACAATCACTTACTAGGACTAACACTGTGCAGTATGTACCACAATGCCAAACCGTTACCTGGGAACAAAAGCAGAAATTAACCCAAACACTGCCATCTGCACACCTAGTGGGACTCACTAAGCCATGTCTGCCATCCATAAGCTTCTCCAACTCCTCCGATGTGAAGGCTGGGGCCCTTTCCCGTGTAGCACAGGCCAACGCGGGTTCCAGCACAGAACACAGCAGCACATGCAGTGGAGGTGTTGAGCTATAGAGAGTCAGGAATCAAGTGAAGTGGCACAGAGAAAATGGCGGTCATGTCCACGTCGTTGAACACAGTCACTGCCGGCGTTGATCATCATTAGTTCCTGTGCTCCATAGACCTCCATGTTAACCAATGAGGATTTGCACAGCGTTGCAGACCGCCTTCCGCTATGACGCCAAATGCCGGCGGAGTAAGGTCACTTCCACTGTCCCTGCATACAGGACAGGCAGTAGTCAATTTTGAATGCTGGTACTCATGCCGGACAATTAAACGTGCGTCATGGGTACAGTTGGTACACACCAGGACAATTCTAGTCTGCTACATACATACATGCTCTGTGTACTGTGATATTGTGTGTCCATACTACCTGTAGTCACACACATCTCATGTTTGGTTTACCTAGATACCTACCATGGTGAAGGAGGAGGCAAGCACCCGTGTACAGACCCCTAGTGGACTTGGCTACACTGGAGGAACGCCACATCATTATCACTGATCGTCTGGACAGGGCCACAGTTACTGAACTGTGTCAACAATTGGAGCCAGCTCTGATTCCTGCTATCCATAGCACTACAGCTATACCCCCTGCAGTACAGGTACTGTCAGTGCTCCACTTCCTGGCAAGTGGTTCCTTCCAGGTGACTGTGGGCTTGGCTGCAGGAATGTCACAGCCAATGTTTTCGAATGTGCTTGAAAGAGTTTTGACTGCCTTGCTAAAACACATGAGCAGCTACATCATATTCCCCTAGAGTCAAGATTTGCCCACTGTGAAGGCTGATTCTATGCCATGGGACACATATCACATGTGATTGGGGCCAATGACAGTACCCATATTGCCTTTGTCCCCCCAGGACAAATGAGCAGGTCTACAGGAATAGGAAGAGTTACTACTCTATAAACATCCAGATGGTCTGCCTTGCTGATCAATACATCTCCCATGTCACTGCCAGGTTTCCGGGATCTGTGCATTATGCCTATGTGTTGAGGAACAGCAGCGTCCCACAGGTGATGGCACAGCTACAGAAGCAAAGGGTGTGGCTCATAGGTGAGCTTGAGTCTTCACCCAATGTATGTCACTGTATGCCACCTGAAGTTGTACTATGTGCCAATTTACATGAGTAATGTGTGTCCCTCACTACTTCCAGGTGACCCCAGCTACCCAAACCTGTCCTAGCTTTTGACACCAGTGAGGAATCCGAGGACAGCGGCAGAAATTCAGTACAATGAAGCACTTGGGCGTAGCAGGAGGGTTATTGAACGTACATTTGGTGCTACTGAAAGGGAGGTCCTGGGGCCTCCATGTAGCTGGTGGATCCCTCTTCTACGCCCATAAGAAAGTCTGCCAGATAGTGGTAGCTTGCTGCATGCTGCACAATTTGGCACTCAGACCCCGTCTGCCCTGCCTGCAGGAGGAGGGGAGAGACAATGCACCTGAGGCAGCAGAGGACACTGAACACAGTGAGGAGGAGGAGGATATTAACAATTACAGCAACAACAGCACATATGGCACATATGATATAGCAGTACTTCCATTGACACTCAGGTAAGACTGTACTTCTGATCATACCTCCAACACAGGTAAGTGCTGTGTGGCTGCTGTGTTGTGCCAAGCACTACCTTCACTTCTCAATTGACTGTCACTTATGCTTTTCCTTTTTGCAGATGTTGGTGTGGTCACAACTGTGTACTGATGTGATGACTACAGACTGCTTACACACTTTTGTTGGATGGATTGACACATTACAGGATATTTGCACTGGATAATGCAGTTTCAGACATTGCATATTGTTGTATGATAAATCACAGAAACTTCAGTTGTGTCCATGGTTGTTTTTTTTTAAGTGACAAAAAGGACGGGGTAGTGCAATAGAGTGGGGTGATGGTGGACGTAAACTTCAGTGTAGTGGCCCAGTTGGTATGTTGCAAAGGTCCAGTATCCATGAGGCCATAGGAAAAGAAGCAATGGCAGTCCAAAGTGAACAAGGTGTCTCAGTGGTACACAAGGGTGACACTCAGGAGGGGCTAATTTCCTGCCAGTGGTTTGGGTCTTGGCAACAGTCTCTGGTGTCTGTCTGGGTCGCAGGGAACATTTGCGGGGTGGTTCACCTTCTGCAGAGGAAGGGGTGCTGGTGGCCTATGGATGATGTGGCAGGTCCTCCTGTTGACTAGCTGCAGCACGTGTTGTTGGCTGGTGAGTAGACTGGCTAGTGGAAGGGACCAGCTGGTGGGCTGTGTACTTATGCATCACCATGTCACCCAGCACCCCTGCAATGGTGGCCATGTTGGAATTTAAGCCCTGCAGCTGCTGCATGACCTCCTGGTGGTGTACCTTCTGCAGCAGTTGGTTCTCTTGCAAGATGGTAACCACCTGGCCCATCCTATCCTGGGATTGTTGGTAGGCCCCCAGGACATGTGTGAGTCCCTCCTGGGCAGTCAGTTCCCTGGGTTGAGCCTCCCCCTGGTGCACAGCTAACCTCCTACTGGGCCTGGCCCCCTGTGGCTGTGTCCCCTGAACTGTGTGCCCACTTACACAAGGACCTCCATCATTTTTCCTGTTTGGTGTCTTCTCGGGTCCCTAGACAGGTGGGCACACAAGTGATCGACGTGTCCTGGGTACAGAGGTTTGGAGACATTGGGTGGGTGCTGTGGTGTTGGAGTCAGAGGGAGGGCCCTGTGGTGGACTGGGCGTGGGATGTGGAGGCCGACTGACCAGTGTTGACAGATGGTCCAGGGAGATCATCCAGATCAGGACATCCAGAGTTGTTGTTATCACTGAGGGCATCTTCTGGTGGGGTGCTGGGTTGCTGTGGCACATGCTTGCCACTGACATTGGCTGGGGTACCTGTGGACATGTGAGAGATTTGTAACAGTCGTTGTCTGTCACATAATCAGCATTTCTGGCTTTCCCTATGGGTTGGGTATTGTCCTCCCACCTTTGGTTAGTGCATGCTGGTGGATTGTGGGATTGGTAGTACTACATGCTGCCCATGCATTACTGTTGTGTGTGCATGCAGAGCTGGGAGGGGCATGCTTGCAGTGGGTAGGGCATGCATGGGTCCACAATTAAGGGTGGTTATGGGGGTGGTTCACTGTATGGGATGGAGTGGGGTGAAGGGAGTCAGGGTGAGGGGGTGACGTGCCTTGCAGGTACCGATGGTGGTAGGGTAATAATGGTGACTTACCAGTGTCCAGCCCTCCAGTGACTCCAGTGAGGCCCTCAGGATGCTGGATTGCCAAGACTTTCTCCTCCCATGCTGTCAATTGTGGGGAAGGAGATAGGGGTCCACCGCCAGTCTTCATGATGGCAACTTGGTGCCTGGAGGCCACTGCACGCACCTTCCCCGGTAGGTCGTTCCACCTCTTGCCTTGTCCTCCCTTGTGCATTGATAGGTTCCCATGAAGTTCACCCTGTCCACGATCCTTTGCCATAGCTCCATCTTCCTGGCAATGGCTGCTGGACCTGTACACCGAACAGCTGTGTCTCTACCCTGACGATTTCCTCCACTGTCACCTGCAACTCCTCATCTGTGAAACGGGGATTCTTCTGTGGGGACATGCCTATTGACTGGTGGATGTAGTGTGTGTGTTGTGCAGAGTGTGATAGGTGTTGGGGCATGGTGTGTGGTGTGTGATGCGTGAAAGGTGAATAGGTGGCTGTGGTTTGCGTGTGCAGTTCTTGTATAATCTTTTGCTGGCATGGTGTAGCAGTATTTTCGTGTTTGCAAAGGATTTTGGGTTGTGTGGGAGGGTGTTTTCTAGTGCTGTTTGTGTATAAAGTGTGTGTATATGTGTCAGGTGTGGGTTTGTCAATGTTGGCTTATGTTGGTGTTGCGTGCCCAATTCTACCGCAGCGGTTTGTACTGCCAATGGCTGACCACTGTTGAGTGCCCGCTGTGGTGATTCGTGGTCCATAATTTGGAGGGCGGTGTATTGTTGGTGTGGCAGGGAGGGTGGTGGGTCTGTCAGCTTTTCGCTTCCATTGGGTCTGGCGGAATTGTTGTTGTGTCTGGTTTCTGTCGGTTTTGTGTTTGTGTGTCATAATGTGGCGAGCGGATTGCCACCTCTGCGGCGGTCTGTTGGCGGCCGTCACCATGGTGGTCTTCGGAAAAGACCACCAATGTCATAATGACCACAATAATCTGTAAAAGGTAGACCAATGAAGGAAAGGGTTGTCGTAGTAGAAATATACAATAAGGTAACTGCATGTGTGTACATAAAATATGAATGTTTTGCAGTTTGATATGCAAGAAGTAGCAATGCAAGTGTATTAGCTGTAATGGGATGGTAGTACTTTCTTTTATGTGTTGTTGCTCTAAGGAACTGATGTAGCAAGTGGCTGTTTAGCATGAGTTAAAAATGTTAATGACAATTAAAGGTACATGGTGTGTGATTGCAAGCAAGTCCACGTCAACTTTGTTTCAAGAAAGTAATGTTGTTAGTAATAGTGTAGAGTATTTTTGTTAGCAAGACAGCTGTACGTATTGTTTAACAACACTGGGCAGTAGGAGTGGGACAAAGACAAAAGGCAAATATTTTCCTGCATTGTTAAAAAAAAGCCTATGTTACTTAGTTAAGTGGAAATAACAACGGAACATGCACTACAGGCTAATATTTTTGTTGCGCCTTTAAGAAAAAGTGTGTGTGAACTCATGTCTTTACTTGGCAAAGAAATAAAATAACTCCAAAAACATGACAGGAAAGTAAAACAAAGGAACACACAAGGTTGAGAGTGTATAAAACGGTGCCTTCATGGGAGGCTTAGATATCCAAACAAGACCCACTCCCAAAACAAATAGCCCATAAATCAGCAATGAAAATGTTGGCATGCCAGTAAAGTAAACACACTTATACCACCCAACAGCTCTCAATTATCATGTTGAATCCATAGTCTAACAAAAGAACTTCTTAGTCTCTCACCTCACAAATCTAACGGGAACAAATATAGGACAATGCAATCATCTACAAAATTATATGACTTTGATGGGCAGCCCATCAAAGCAATGCCAAATCATAAAAAATACCTGAAACAAAATGGCTAATAGACACTTAACCAGTGCCCGCTCATTCTTCAACTTTCTACATGTTTTACCAGAATTAATAATGTACGGAATTCCAAATAGGTAAAGGTGTCTGTAGCCAGACCAAAAAAGAAATATACACATTTTGACATCCTCCGGACACGAAATAAAATACAAAAATGATCCAAGAGATAAAAGGGACTTGCAGTATACCCTTACCACTGGGTTACCTTATTACATTTATTAAGTGCTAATTTTATATTTGGAGCAGGTAGAGATATGCTGTTTAGACTCAAATGAATTGTAATCTAAAACCCTCTTTAGAGGTAAAGTCAGATTTTAAGACACAATCCTGAAAATGCCATTTTTAGAAGATTAGCATTTTTTGTCCTAGACATTTGTGCCATCTGCCAGTGTTCTGGGTCACATGCCTGTGTATTGCTCAGCTACTGGGGTCTGCATATTCCTCTCAGACCGTGACACAAAAGGGGCTAAGTGTGGGCAGGATGAGCCATTCAGCCAGGAATGCTGGGGGCTGAGCTGTGTCCTGCCGCACTTACATTTCAAAATGCTTTGCCTCCTGCACACACAAAGGAATCAGACACCAGGCCTGCATTGTCTTTTGTCACCCCAGACATCTTTGAGCCTTTCCAGGAGGAGGGAAGAACTTTTCATAACCAGATGTAGTGGTAGAATAGGTAATCCCCTCACTTCAGAGGCTGGCACCAGGTACAAATATTGGACCTCCTGCGTCACTTTTCAGTATCCTCCTGGACTTTACAGAAGAAGGACTGTCCTGCCACCAGGGGACTGCCCTGCTGCTGCCTGAGGATTGTCCTGCTGCTTGAGGACATTGCTCTACAGCTGTAATAACACAACTGGTCATGATTCACAAACATGTTTATAGGTAAGGGATTTAGAACTACAAGACTATGCTTTCGAATGCTCTTGCATGCCTCTACAAATTTACCATTAAAATACAATTCCCTAGTATCAAAAGTGCAAAACGAGAACAGTCCTTGCTATTTGTACTAAACGTGTAAGAATATTTCCTGAATATTTCAATTTTAGATGTTCTGGAACCAATTTACCAAGACATGCAAGAATAAGCCAAAGAGTACTTCAGAAGTAATAGTTTACTCACTCCAAAACACCTTGCAAAACAAACAAGTCCCCTCGCACACAAGAATATAGGGAAAGCTGTACAAAACATATTTTCGAACAGTTCTTACGTAAGTCCATTGGAATTGTACACCTATTGTATTTATTTAAAGGGAGTAATTATCAGTACCAGATCAGCACGTCTGCCGGTCATCGGGTGTGTCAACGTGCAGGATTCTAGAAAGACTTGATTCCAACAAGCTAGTGATTAGCTAGAATTATGTTTTGGATGCTGACTAGAATCTTTATTAAACATTCCTGCGCATAGGGCCTGTATAACAGGATCTTCAAAGTCATACATTATTCCCTGTGTTATATTTATACTACCATACCTCCCGAGAGAACCAACATTTTAGTCATATTTCATGGAAGAGACAGGCGGGTTGCTGTGACATGGCCATGGCTCTGAACTCACTTGTTTTTTTAATCCTGTAGCACAAGTCAAAATCAAAAGGTTTATTCACTGTGACAAAAGGCAGTGAGGCACAAAAGAGTACAGTACGAGTCTTGGATTAACTTTGAAACAGTGCAAGTGTATTGGTGTCATGTCTTGTAAACCATGTACTCCCCACTGAGTACCTGCTAGTTCTGCATAGCTGGCGGAATGGATTTAGGACTGGATAAATTCAGTGGGTAAATTTGGTGACATGAAAAATTCACCTTATATTTTTTTCTCGCCTGTGAAGAAGACTTGGGATTGCTCAGCAGGCAGGTGAACAGAAAAGTTCCATAGCTCAACACAGTTGCGAGTATAAAGTGAAGGGACAGCCAATTCAATTACCCATATGATAATTGCATTAAGGGACGCCTAAGAGCAGAATCGGAATTGCCTATAGGGCAATCTTGGCGGTGCCAGAAGGGCTGGTCTGAACGGTCAGTTTATGGGGTGTTTTGTGGCTTTTTGTGCACCTGTTTATGGTCTGCTGGGCCGGTCCTAACTGTTGATTTATTTGATATTACATCAAACATTACCTGCAGCAAACACAAATGCGTGCAGTTTAAAACTGCCCTGCTTTGCAAATGTGGACCATTTCTTTTGGCTGACTGGTTCACTATGGGGGGCGGGCGACAAACTTTCAAGCAGGTAACTTATCAAGCTACAATAATTCAACAAATGTTTAGCTATGAATTTACCAAGAAATCAACTACTAGGTTATACAGCATGAACTATAAATGTACGCATCGACATAGAATTGGCTTTTAACTCCTTTATGTCACTCACCCGATCCACATAATACTTCTTCAGCACTGAGCTCCTATTTACACTGCTGTATGCACTGCTGTATACAATATGGACAGCTGCCTGCCATTTCAGCTGTGGAACTGTGCGTCTGCAAGTTCAAAGTGAAGAAGATAAAAATCAGGCTTGTTATGAGGTTACATTTATAAAAATTGGTATACACCAGACCATCTGGTCATCGGTTTTTAGATCTTGCCTGACTAGAGTACCTGCTGCAATTTCTATTATTAGTTATTTTTTATACTATACAAAAATTTACTTTGGCTTGACCCAGAAGAGTATTACTCTCTCGCCGCGTGCTACCGGCTATTTAGTAAATCATTCCATCTCTTAAGGACTGCTTGTACTGACATTCATGAGGGACTATGTTACATCTCAAAAGCACACTGCATCATCACACATTTGTGTTTACCTCATTGATGCATTATAACAGACAGGAAACAATCCGTTTATGTTTTTTTCACTGTTGTAGACATTTTTTTCATTGTTTAGTCAGGGGGCAAAGCAGGAGATTCCTGTTGGCTTTGTCAATGCTTGTTTCTGAGGAGATGTTATCCTTTCTCCTAGTATATCATTTATTTCACCCTTGCTGTACCAAGTGCACTGTGCGTTTGACATCCCCTTTCTGCCAAATGTTCACCATCCTCTTATTGCTTTGATGCTATAGTCAGAGCCACTGACATTAGGCAACAGGGGAGGGCCAAATTATGTGTCGGTGTTGAGTAAATTATGCAGTAAAAAAGGCAAACTATTCAGCATTATGTAGCATATTTTGTTATAGAATTACATCATTATTCTGTCATTTTTAAACTTGTTAACACTGTGCATTAGTTGCACCTCATTCATACTAGTTTAAAACCCAAATGTAGCAATAAGCTAAAGAAAGTTGACCAGTCAGCCTTTCACTGCTCAGTAACACATGGCTGTGTTTGCAGTAACTTTTGAGCCATTTGCACTAAAAACAAAATTCTTTTTTGTTAAAATCTGCAGATTTTATGCAGCAAATGATGGTTTGTGTGGCAAAAGCAGCAAATCTGTAATTATGTGAAAACTGCTGCGACTGCACAATCGTATAATTCCAGTGGTCCTGGCTTTAATGTATAACAAAAATGTGACTGATCCAATCCTCTGCCACTGGTAATTAATCTGGGCTGCTTTCCAGTCCATCATTCTTCTGCCCACCATGCCCCCTCAGGTAGGACCCAGCTATGTGCAAATCAGTCAATCAATCAATCAATTTGTATAGCGTAGTTAATCACCTGAGAGAGTATATAGGCACTTGCAGAGTACAAGGGACTATGTCAAATAGCCAGGTCTTGAGCGCCTTTTGGAATTCCAGTAGAGAAGGGGAGGTCTTTGCTGCGAGGCAGGAAAAGGAGCACCCTCCGCTCATGCTTCTGTCGATGTGGGGAGTGTGGGCCAGCGAAGGGGAGGCGAAGAGTAGTTGTTGGTGGAAGTTCAGGGGGTAGTTGATGTAGGTCAGAGCTAGGTTGTGTAGGGCCTTGTATGCGTGGGTCAGAGGCTTGAACTGGCATCTCCTCTGCACTGTGAGCCAGTGGAGTTCCTTGAGGTGAGGGGGGATCTGGGTCTGTAGGGGGAGGTTAAGGGCGAGTCTGGTTGCAGCATTCTGAATGGTCTATAATCTCTGGAGGTGGTTTGCAGATATACCTGAGTAGAGAGTGTTGCCATAGTCCTGTCTGCTATGTGATGAGGGCTTGTGTAACAGTGCTTCTAGTGTTCAGGGAGAGCCATTTGAAGATCTTTCGTAGCCTGAGCAAAGTGAAGAAACAGGCATAGGAGGCTGTGTTGAAATGGGATTTAATGGTAAGCTTGGGGTCAAAAATGATGTAGAGGTTTCTGGCGTGGGTTCAACCGGGAGGTTGTTGGTCCAAGTTCAGCAGGCCACCAGGAAGCGTTCCAGGGAGTGGTGCTGTTGCCAAAGATCAGTGCTTTAATTTTCTCAGTGTTGAGCTTCAGGCAGTAGTTTTCATCCAGTTGGTGACTTTCATCATGTACTGTGCAAGCTGGTTCTGGTGTTTGTGGGATCCTTGGAGACAGAGATGATGAGCTACGTATCATCTGCATATGGAATGATGTTGAGTCCGTGGGATCTGCCGATATTGGACAAGGATTTCATGTAGGTGTTGAAGAGTGTGGGGGGGATGAGCCCTGAGGGACACTGCGGATGGTGTCCTTGGGTTCAGAGGTGAAAGGTGGTAGGTGGACTCACTGTGTTCTTCCGGTGAAGAAAGAGGCGATCCATCTGAGAGTGTCCCCTTGTATCCCGATGCCAATCAGTCTTGATACTGCTCTGACATGTACAGTCCAGCTGAAATGGTCATGCCAGGTTCCCTCTGAAAGGGAACCTAAACAACTCAAGACCAGTTTCAGCCTATTTGGGCCTCTTCAGCAGGGTGTAGTTTAAGTCCTATAGCACAATGAGCACAGGACTCATGCCTGGGCTTACCTGTCACATAAAGTGTGCCACAATGAGGTGCACAGATCTTGCCAGTGGTAGACTATATACAAGTATTCTCTCATCACTTTTTGTGTATCTGCTGTAATGCCCACAGAAGCCAATGGTATGTCCAGTCTTTAGTCCTGTGCTATGCTACTGCATCCGAACTGCACCCAAATTAAGAGGACAGACTAGGCCAATCTTGCAGAGCTTTTCTTCTTCAGAGTGTATCTGACTTGGCAGCTCAGGCAGGGCTGTTCTTATTGGAGCAGGATCAAGGCTGATTTGCATATGGCTGGACCAAATCTGAGGTGGCATAGCAGGCAAAAAAATGGTAGCCTAAAATTCAACCACAAGCATTGTAGGAAAAGGCCTCTTTTTGCATGGTCCCCCATTTTTTGGGAGAGATGTTGCTGGTGTTTTGATCACTGCTACTCTGCTCCTCAGTGAATGTGCTCTGACTCCTAAAACATGTCAAATTGGCTATTTTCCTAAATGGGACATTTAAGTTACCTATAAGTCCCTGTAATATGGTATAAAATGTACCCAAGGCCTGTAAGTTCAAGTTCAGATTTTATTTAAGTGCGTAGTTCATTAAAACTGTTGCACCAGTTGGTGAAATGAATACAGCAATTACAAATAATAAAATACCAAGAGTACAGCTTATACAAGGAGGAAAACACTATAAGTTGTGAATTACCGCAATATGATTTGTTACAGTCACTAAGGGTTTTTTGATGATGGTGCCATCCGTGAACTCATGATCAATGGTTGTCAGTGATAGTATTGCGGAACATGGAGGTTCAGCTCAGGGGTCGCTATTCCATTAGTATTAATGGCCGTTCGAGGCAGGTTCCGCCAAATTCCCGTTGTAAGATCACTATTCGGTTCAAGGTTCTTAAAGTGGTTGGCTTAACTATACAAGAAGGTACAATAAAGTGGCAGTGCTTTACAGATCTTATGCTTAGGAAGATCAAAGTTCTGTACTTGGCCAGGGTTTATGGTTATTCTTGGCTGACAGAGTTAGAGTTTCTGCTCAACTCTTCCCAGATATTTCACCAATGTGCAGTTTAGCTGTAGCTCTGAAGGACAAAAACAGGCTATGGCTGACAGCCTACTGTAGCACAGGCCACTGGTTTTAGTATGGCTTTTTGATCCTCTAATGTTAGTTTGCATATGCAGATATGGTGTACTATGGATTCAGTGCCTTGGCCACATAATCGGTATGCATCCGCGCTGTCGGTATGTTGCCACGGTGGCAAGTGTAGGAGCAAATGGAAGCAGCCAAGGTGATATTTCAGGAAAGATCTTTTGATGTGAGCATTAATGCCTGCATCCAGGTATGATTGTGGGACTAGGATTTTATAAGTTGCTATTGTTAACCAGGAGTGCCGTTGTTTAGAGAATACCCCTTTGTCGACCAGCAGGGAGGACCATTTGATTTTGTGTTGCTGATTGAGTACCATAGCTGATTCAGGACGAGGAATTCTAAAGCTGACAGGAGGTAACTCCTGGCAAGGGAGTAATCTCTTATGGCAATTTCTTCCCAAAGATGGTAATTAAGAGTACCTGTGGTGGCATTTTTTAATTTATAGCAGCACTTGACAAATGACTCTTGCCTGGCTAAAGTTTGTTTAGTGAGGCCAAACTCCAGCCTCAGCTGAGCTTGTGACATATGATGTGAAAGATGCAATATCAACTTAAAAAACCTAATTTGAGCATGTCTAGATGAAGGGTGTCTCTGCCACTTAATGCCTCGCTCCCCTAGGCTAACGTCGGTACTAGTTTGGCCTGTATTATCTTCAACAAAGGTGTATGTGTAGATGCAGTGATTGCTGCTTGTGAGCGTTGAAAGGCCACTGAAAGGGAATAGGCTTTCATTCGCATGTATTCCATATGCTCTTTAAAGGAGCCCAGTCTATCAATCTGTAGACCCAAGCATTTAGACTCAGTGACTACCTCAATTTTTTCTTTTCCCAAGTTACAGGATGAGGAGCTGGTGAAAGCCATTCCTATGACCATATTTTGTTTTCTTCAAGTTTATTTCCAATGCGTTCATGCTGGAATGTGCAATAGTGGCATTCAAGAGTGTCTGGGGACCAATCTTTGTGTTTCTGAGCAAAACTAAGTCATGGGCATGCATGAGACTTGGCAAAAAAGTACTCCCAACCTTTGGGGCATGTGAGTTGACAGGTCTATGGTAGATGGAAGATCTGCCAGGAAGAAGTTGCAAAGCGTGGGAGCTAATGCACACCCTTGCCTTAAGCCTTGGTAAGTTTGAATCTTTCTGGAGCTGTCCACCAGTTTTATTCTGACCCAGGTGTCACTATGAAGAAGGCTCAGCGCTTGCAGCAAGGGGCTTGGGGTGTTCCAACTGGCTAGTTTTTCCAGAGGTTGTTCCAATACACTCGGTCAAATGCTGTTTTATAGTCTATAAAGCAGAGAAAAATAGGATGTTGATTTTTCTTGCGTTGATCAAGCAGTAATGACACGGCTAGTAAATTATGTGTTGTCCCTATTCCCTTTGAAAACCCTGTTTGATTGAAGGGGATTATGTGCCTTTCGGTGATCCAAGATGTCAGTTCTTTGAGGAGGCATCCAGCGAAGTGTTTAGACTAAACATCAATAAGTGCTATACAGTAAGCAGGTAATTGGTGGAGTTAGAGTTATATCCTCCCTTGTAGATTGGGGAAAATAATGACCCCTTCCAAGAAGCAGATATACAACTGAGAATTATGATACTATGAAAGAGTGGCTCTATCTAGAAATGGCCAATATGTTTCTGCCCTCTATAATGAGCCAAGGAATGTCTTTGGCATTCATCAGGGCCTCGGATCCCTAAACCTTATGCAGTGTAAGGAAAAACTACTCCATTCAAGGAGAGTGAGTGTGGGAGGGTGAGAACAAGAGGTAAAGGGCCCTGAGACTTTCCTTGTCCATGTTGGCCATTTATGGATAGGCGACCCAGTGAGTCCTTGCTCTCACGGTGGTGTCCCATTTTTTTGTTTTTAATCACACCAGGAGACACCATTATTTAAAAGTGTACTCTCACAAAAGGTGACTGTCTAGCTGTTTTTATGTATACCCTAGCTTAACTGGATCCCACATTTTCCAGAACAGTTAAAATTTACTCACTCCCTCCTGTTCCTTTAACAGTGAGGTTGAGTCCGCCCAGGTGGCACTGTCCTACCTGGGGGGGGGGCTAGGTGATGATTGTTTGGTGCCTTTTGAAGGGCTCTCATGGCCTGGTTTGCAGACCTCTTTAGATCTTTTAATTTTTTATGAGCAGGCATCCTTATGCGTCCACTTTGTTTATTGGGGCCTCATTCAGAGGTGGCATGTTGAGGGCAAATTGTCTAGTAAATTGGTCTCAGGTAGTATAGTTGGCCCCCACCTCATCTGTGTGCACCAGAAATGACTTTTTTGCTAATTTGGGAAAGTTGTGAGCTGTACTGGTTTACCATTTTAACCCTTTATTGATAACTGTGTCAACTAAGCCGTGTGTTACTTTGTCTGATGGGTGGTTATCAGGGCTGATGGCCAGACAATTCCTGCAGGAGGTGGTTACTTTCACCCCTGGCATTTACACGGAAGCTGTTAACAAGATGAACCAGGGGAACTGATAGCACTGTGAAGTCTCTTAAAGAGCTGTCCATGTAGT